>NW_027518700.1:35734166-36343333 GCF_043159265.1 Tasmannia lanceolata | reverse complement strand
GTCACCACCTAGGTTGGGGCCTAAGACCTGTGCCTGTTCTTCCGATACCCGAGTTTCATTAGAAGAACAGTAACCAAAGGGGTTCTTTTGCTCTGGGCCTAGAACATGTAATTTTGTTCTGTTTGTTAAGGCTTGGTCCTTAGAGATATTGGGGTAAGGGTTATGGTAGCAATTGGGGAAGATGTTAAGCACCCCTCTTGCCCGGGTAAATTCGATCTCTTGACTTGATTTGGCATTTTTGAAGAATTTAATCAAAATAACTTGTCTTTTTTCCTTTATTTGGATTATGCTTAATTCCGTAATGTAAATAAATTAAATTTACAAAAGAATGAAAATAAGCGGTTGTTTTCCTAATTGAGATCATATGCTGTGAAATGAGTCCCGAAAGATCTGGCAGTTGACCACAATCAGGTTAACTAAATCAAACGGAAAAGACAGTACAGAAGGGAAAAGAAACTCTAGGTTTATGATTCCCTCTGTTTGTCCAACATCGTGGAGCGCCATGGCGTTCGTCTCTCTCTCGTCTGTCTATGGTAGGACCAGAGACAGAGTGGTGGGATAAGGAGAGGGAACGTAGCCCTATTTACAGAGAGGAGAGGGGTTTACATTACAAGATTTAGGGCAAAAGGAGCCCTAAACCCCGTAACTACCCTGTACCGAGTTTTGTAATAGAAATGCAAAAAGCTGGCAAATAAATATAAATTTACCAGAGGAGCGAGAGTGCTTGTCGAGAAATCGGTGACGTAATGGCGCTGATTAGACGAAAGGACTTCGGGTTGGCCAAGATTTTGGCAGAACAACGGCGCTGCTTGGATGAAGAGGCTTCGGGTGAGATTTCGGCAGAACAACGTTGCTATTTAGATAATAGCGCCTCGCATTCTCCGAAATTCAGCAGAACAACGGTCCTATTTTGGTGAAAAGGGGCTTCGGGTTTGCCGAGATTTCGGCAGAACAACGGCACTATTTAGATAATAGGGCCTCGTGTTCTCCGAAATTCAGCAGAACAACGACGTTATTTTGACGAAGGGGCTTCAGGTTTGCAGAGATTTCGGCAGAACAACGGCGTTATTATGGAAAAATAGATCGTATTTCTGCAAAATTCGACAGAATAACGATGCTATTTGAAGGATGTCGCTCTGAATCTTCAAAAATTTAGCAGAATGCCAACGCCCAGTGTAAGCTACCTAAGAATTTCTCTACTCTGCAAAATTGGAGCACTCTGCGAAAATGGGCCTGATAGGTCTGACACTAACAGGTCGGCAACAATTCGATAAATGTAATTTTTTGACTCTTTTGTTTCAAAAAATGTTATTTTTCATCTCTTTTCACGGGTTTTCGGGGAGTTTCAGCGGACTAAAACTCCAACATTTGGACTCCGAATCGCATGCGGTCAGATCCGTTGGATTCCTCGTTCTGAGGATATTCCAATGAACCTAATATCGATGGTTTTTGGAATATGAAGTGTTTTTGAGTAAAAATTGTTAGAGAGGTTAGAAAAACCCCCGGGCAAAATTGCTACACGTAGTAGAAAATTAAACCGTGTAGAACAAAAAAATTGCTCGAACCCAGGATTCCTAGGGACTAATTGATTTTATAGTGATTTAATAAACATAAATATAAATACCTTATTCTGCTGATGAGAAGAAAAACACATGCGTGATCCACTCATCGAAAATTCGCCAACGATCTAATTGATGCGAAACTGCAAGTTGAATCGATGGATTCCTTTTGTTGCACAAAGGATCTTGTAAACAACTCTTTGTTTACTTTATAATCTGATCTAAATCAAATTATAATATGGGAATATATATTTAGATCAATGGATCTTGGTTGGATGTTTGTCTTTGACTTAGAAAAGACAAAACTAACTGATGGAATTGAAGAAGAAGAAGAAGAAGAAGAGAAAGACTTTGGGGTGTCTCTACCAATTTTCAGCATATGAAATTATGGAAGAGCTGTTGCAAACTCTATTCCTTTGTCTTGAATTTATAGAGTTCTCAATTTTCATATCCACAATCCAAAGTTTCTAAAGAAATCTTAAAAACAATGGAAACTGCCACAATTGGAAGCTCCAATTTGGAAACAAGCTAGTTTGCTTTTTCGAAATAGAAACCAAACAATGTGGGGAATATTTTTAGAAATTCTTGGACTTTTAGAAATCCCTAAATTGAGTTTTTGCAAGTAAAAAACCTGGGTTTCTTTATTAGATAAAAACAATCCCTAAAATATCTCCTACACTCTTTCATTTTTCTACATCCTGCTATAATGTTGTAGCTAAAATTTCAACCTCATTTTTGTACAAGTGTCTGAATTAGAAAAAATCATAAACCACAAAGTTGCAAATCTTTTTGAGTTCTTCGAAACAAGTACTTACACATTAATTTTGGCGAAGAGATGAGTAAGTTATAACTGTTTTAGTAAAACCAGTCTGTAAGCTAAACTGATAATTGTTTATTTAATTTTTTTAATTAAATAAACATATTTCCTCCAATCCAACGGGATAAAAGCTCCATCCATAATTTTCTATAATTTTCAAAATAACCTTTATGGTTAATACTTAACCATTTTGGTATTCCCAATGTATCCCATAGTGTAAATACACTATATACATTGTGTATATCCTTTCAATGCATCCAATGCCATGAAAATAGTTTGTATATGCAACCAAATAAATGCGGGACCTCTATCTAATAGATTATAATAGGTCAATCGAGTAGTGAGGGTGATCGGAGCAGGCATTTAACTGTAGATCCTGTAGAACCCATAAATGGGCCCCACTGCGATTATTGCTCTGTAGCCAATGCTACAATCGCATTGAATCAATGGCCTTTATCGAGACGTAACCCTGAAGATAACCGTCAAATCATCATACCCCTAATCACATCAAATGTGCAAGTCCTTTATCCAAGTCTACATCTACCGAGTTGAGTCATACAGGGGATGGACATTATCTACCCCTGGGCTCACTCAAGGTATACCATTCAGTCAAGCAGTGTATGTCCGCAAATGCATTTGCTAAAACTATTTCAAAACTAATTTTGTGAAAACCTTTTGATAAACATTTTATGAAATCCACCTGGCCAGGTATTTTTGTAGGCTTACTGCTCTGACCAAAACTGTAGATGTTATCCTATTAAATAGGCGGAGAATTCCATATCGGGCATCACTATTGACCTCAAAGGTTTGTCCAACACTCCAGTATTACCCTCTGGTGATTCCAAGAGAATCACGGTTAGATAAACAAAAAATGAGACTTGCCAACAGACCAATATGACCCCTCAGGTAAAAGGACATGTAGACGGTCCTGTCTGGTAGAATAGCTCAACTATTTCCAATCTACAAGCCATTCTAATGTGATCATGTTCAGTACAAAATCTCATTGTCATACCCATTCTATCTTACTTAGGGTCCACTACTCGAGTGATTGAGATAAGTCACTCCACATCTCGTGCATGTCGGCAAGATAGATGCTAGTTGTATACAGGAGGAGGTGTCCAACCTCAACCCCAACTAGGAACTATTAAGGTCTGCAAAGAACCGAAATGCCATATCTCCTTGCTTCATATGATCTGTGAATCGATGAGCATAGATTCCTACTTTGCTACCTAAGGACAAATACGTGTCAATAGCAAGTATTATATCACACATATTTAACCTTTTGTACCCAATAATTGTCTTGAAAAGATACTTTTATTGATTAACATGCGAAAAACACGGGGTTTTAGGGTACCTACTCTAACAAAAATAAATGTTTTTTACTCAAAGCTAACTTCTCGGTTGAAAGATCGTGTGAAAACGGGCTTTTTGGCCGTGCCGTGAAAGGCGAGATACTGTGTAAGGCGGGCCTTTGTTTCACCTCTTGGGTAAAGTTCATTTTTGAGAAAATCTTCCTAGTTTCATAACCTAGAGTGAGATTGAGAGAAAGACTACAGGTGCTCTGGGACTCGTCATGAGACTTTTCCTCGCAACAACCTATCATTTGTTCTACCTTGACAAAATTGGGTGTCTACAGCTACCATGAAAGATTATTCCATTCTATGGGATGAACTGTAAAATATGATCCAAGAAGGAAGGAGGGGAGAGTGTTCGGTCTAAGGATGTTCCGGGGTGGTCGGTAAGTGCAATCGTGTATGTGTGGAGTGGAGTGGAGTGGAGTGGAGCATGAATGATGGGTGCACGAGAGTGCCAGCCTCTCTCTCGAGGCAAGAAAATTAGAAACTAAATTCAAGGGGTTCGACGACCGAAAAATTTCCGCCTCCCTGGGATTGGATTTCAAGCGATTGAGAAGAAGAGGGGAACGACACTTCTTCCTTTGGCTCCTCTTCCTTTACACCGTTGGGAAAGACCATTTTAGGTGTAGTCGTGACGCCAAATGTGGGGATGTCAACACACACAGAATGTGAATGGCACGTCGACATGGGCAAAACGTAACCAACTCATGATTGGTCCATACATACAAAATGCAAACGACTCTGAGGTCGACATACCGTCTGATTCAAGCTAAACGAAAAAACGATGCAAACAAAACGCCAGTGCGAGGGATGGTCAAATTAAAGAGAAAGAGTCAACCGGCAAGATGAATTTATTGTTTCCTTTATTCAGAGAAAGGCTACAGCTACGAAAAAGTAAAAGGTACGGTCTTGAAAGTAAAGATGAAGATAAAATGCTAAGATATGTTTTGGATGTGGTTCTGGGACCCCTTCCTTGGAGACAGACGTCTCTTTTTGTAGCTTTATTCAGCTAACCACCCCTCAGTACCCCACGTTCGGTTTGAGGGAACTTTGGTAACTGCTCGTGCTAGTTTTCCTTATTTGAATGTCTTCCACTCTACCATGTGGTTACTATCCACATTCCCACGATTGGCAGCTGTGGTGCCACATCTTTTAGTCAGTCCAACCATGTAGTACTTAGGTGACTCGGTCCCACTTGACTGATTGCCCTAAAAGATAAACATATTCTAGGGAAAACCTTCCAATGCACGTTCCGCCACATGCCCATAAAATGCCAGCGTGGCATATAACTTCACGGACCCAGTCTTTTATGACCAGTATCTCCTGCTCGCATTCATCTCTCACAATTGACCCAACTAATATTCCATGGAATTATTTTTTCATGGTTGCCAAACATGTCCTTGAGAAGCTCTCTTTCTTTTTGTTTAGGTCCAAGCTAGTGAACTTCCACTAAGCCAAGCCATTCATTGGAGCCCGCTAAGCAGCAAGAATTGTAGCCACCTACATTGGAGCCAGCTTCGGTTTTCTAGTAGAGGGTTGACAAAATTAAAAGCTAGTTTTTTTTTTATACTTTTCATAAAAGCACCCTCCACTTGTTTTATTCCTCACCTTTTCACTGTTTGGTATTTGTACAACTGGGGCCATCATCTTTTGCTGATACCCCTTGTCCAAACATAGTATGTTTTTTGTCCAAACTATTTATGGTGGTTCACTCTACGTGACTCACACCTTGTCATGTTTTATATTGGTTCTAGTAATTTAAAATGCAAAAAGACACTTGGACTTTTTGCCACTGTGTATGTAAAAAGATTTGTTGATCCCAAAGGCACCGTAAGTCCAACTAGATGTTGTTGAGAATACTCAAGACAACCAAGTCTAATTGTAGATTCTTCTCTAACTAAATAGACAACCCAATTGGGACTCAGACAACCCAATCCGGGCTTAGACCCGGATTGGTAATCTTCATACAACTTTTGTGGTTGATAATAATCGTAGGAAAATGATATCAGCACAACTATGTTTTGTTCTTTGCACTAGTGCATCTTGTCTTTTAGTGTTTAAAGTGCTACAAAAAGGTTGTTACAGTTCTCAAAAAGCTCTTATTAGCCATTTAAAAAGGAAAGACAAGCTAGAAACGTGCATTATTAAAACATGGTTGTGCTAATATAATTTCCCTAATCATAATAAACTTATTGCTCTTCGGAAATCTAAACCTCAATTTACCTTGCATCCTGTTGGGGTTCCACGCAAAGGCAAACTAGTCCCACATCGGTAAAGTGAGACGGATGGGGATTGGTTATAAGGGAATGGACACCCTCCCTCTAATGGATTGCTTTTAGGGGTGAGGTCTACCCGGTTAAATTCTCAACAAATGGTATCAAAGTTGTGGTTGAAGCTATTGTCGAGGCCGGGTGGAGTGATCGTGGGTGTTGTGGTTGGACCATAGCTAGAGCGATCGTTAAGAGTAGAAAGATTGTCCAAGACTTTCACCCTATGACAGATGAGGGCTAAGGCATTGAATGGAAATGATGGAAAGTGGTTAGCACAATTCGACTATCTCTGGCAAATAGCGTTATGTTTAACGTTATGAAAGAAGAAAATGCGCCTAAATTATGGGAGAAGTTGAAAAAGCTTTACATATCAAAAAGCATAGCCAACCGGTTGTATCTGAAGCGGCAATTGTACAGGCTGAAGATACAGGAAAGAAGGAATCTTCTGTGTAGATCTTTTGTGTAAGAAAAATAGTTCTCACCCTTGGCATTTCTTTCTTGTTTTGATGATTCCAAACACAAGTGATTGTGAGTCACTAATGTATTTGATTGCCTTTAGTTGTAGATCTCATTATTGTGCATGCAAGGAAGGTTGGATCAAGGCCAAGAAGTTCTAATTGGACCATATTTGGAATGCCAAAGCTAATGAGAAATCCAAGGAGCAATAGTGGACTTGAAGATGGGAATTCAAGAGAAGATCAAGTGTGTGAGTCCATTTTAGAATGTATATGATCCATCCTTAGATTAGGTTTAATGAGGCATAAATAGGTCACTAATAAGGTCCCATATAATACAAAAGAGTAAGGTGAAATCAATAGACCAAAAGCCCAAAGGGTAAGCAAAAGACAAGGATCAAATTGGAACATTCTTAATTGATCGACCATTAATCTTAATCCTAGAAATATTTGTTCAAAATATTTTTAAAAATATTTTTAATAGATAGATCTTGTTCTTCTAATGTCCATTGAGCACAAGAACGTCGAAATCCGATAAGAAACGAATTAGATATGAATTTTATAAGCCAACCTGGAAAATCTGGAAAACTGTACTTAAGGCGTCTGAAGAAACTGTTCGGGCGTCCAAACATGTTTTGACCCAAGGAATAGAAAAACTTAGAGGCGTCCAAGAGGCTTCCGAATTGACTTCTGAGATGACCATTGAAAAGTGTATAACAGTTAGTTTTGAGGAGTTGCCTATATATATATGGGTTTTAAACTTCTCTAAACCAAAATTCTAACACTCCTAAGCTATCTTAGAACATATTAAGAGTGACTTAAACTTGTTTATGCCTCTCTAATCTTAGATTAAAGATTTGGATCATAGGCTTCACTATATCTTCTTCAATCCTTGTTACCCTTGTGAGGGATTTTGTATTTCTTTCTTTCAACTTTCAAGAAGTGTATTTGGGCGAGTGGTTCAACTTTCAAGAAGTGTATTTGGGCGAGTGTGAAGAGACGCGAAGTCATCTAAAGAGCAAGTGTTGGAGACGCGGAGCTTTCTCCGGAAGTTGTAATTGGGTTGATTCCCCTCCGTTAAGGGAATCCATTTTTAATGAAGCCATCAAGAGTCTTGGTGGAGTGGAGTAGGTCCTAGGCTTCGACCGAACCACTTAAAAATCGTGATGTACTCTTTCTATCTGTCTCTATCTCTTTTGGTTTGTGCATTTGATTTTTACTTCTTTGTGGTTTGTGGTTTAACTTGCCATTTAGTTTTTGAATTCCGCACTTGTTTTTAGCAAAGTTTTTGAAACCCAATTCACCCCCCTCTTGGGTTGCCATTATCCTTTGGATTTTCATTTGGTATCAGAGTATTAGGCTCTTAATTAGATAGTTTTGAAAAGTTTCTTAATCTTTATCGTAATTAACGTTTTCAAAAATTTTAAAAACTAAAAGACCATGGAAACCCCATCCGGATATGCCAAAGGCCAATTCGTTTCAAAACCCCTATATTTTAATGTTTCAAACTACGGGTATTGGAAAACCCGAATGATTTTCTTATTACAATCATTAGATTATGAAATGTGGGAATTAATTGAAGATGGTTACATTATTCCCACAAGTGAGAGAAGTGAGTGGTCGGCCGCTCAAAAGAAGAGAGCCGCATTGAATGCTAAAGGAGTAAACACAATCTTTTGTGCTGTATCTTTTGAGGAATTCAATTGGGTTTCCACTTGTAAAACAGCTAAGAAAATTTGGACAACCATTTAAACCACTCATGAGGGGACTTCTCAAGTCAAGAAATCCAAAGTAAACATGTTAGTTAGTGGCTTTGAGGTTTTCACCATGAATGATTGTGAATCTATATCTAACATGTATACCCATTTTACTAACATTGTTAATGAGCTTGAAGGGTTAGGTAAAACATATACGGGTCTACAATTGGTGAATAAGCTACTTTGATTTCTTCCATCGAGTTGGGATGTTGAATTCACCGCTATTGAAGAATCAATCGACCTTGACAATGTGAAGTTGGAGGAGTTGGTTGGCTCTCTCATCACCCATGAGATGAAAATGAACAAAAGGAAAGAAATGATGAAGCTCTTGGAGAAAGAGAAAAATAACGTAAAATCTCTTGCCTTCAAGGCCAAGGAATTATCTTTTTCATCATCCTCAAGTGCCGATAGCGAAGAGAAGAAGACCTTCAAAAGATTTAAGAAGATGTGGAGTAAGAAAGAAAAGAAAGGGAAGAAAAAAGAAAAGGAGGATGATCCAATGAGATGTTTTGAATGTGGCAAGCTCGGACAGTTAAGGCTGGAATGCCCTATCCTCAATAACAAGAAGAAAAAGTATGGTAAGAAGAATCATAGATCACCTGCAATAAATTGGGACGGGCTTAGTGTGAGCTCATCATCAAGTGAGAGCTCCAAGGAAGAAAAATCAAACATATGCATCTCAGCCTAGAAAGAAGACCCTATTGTGTGTTTTATGGCTGACATTGAAGACAATGAGGTAAGCGCACATCACTCTTCAAGTTCAAATCCTAGTGATAATGATATGTCTTATGATGAGGTTGTAAAACATTGGATTTACAAATGAGTAGAAAAAAAGTTTTAAAGAAAAATCTTTCCCATATTGAAAAAGAACTTATAACATTAAAATTAGAATTTTCTTCTAAATTTCAAGCTCAATCCCAATTGGAAAAGGATTTAAGTGTTGAAAATGAGACCCTTAAAGGCCACTTAGGTGAACTTGAATCCCAAGTTTTGAGATTTCAAAACATGGCAAGTTCATCCAAGTCCTTTGAAGATGAAATTTTTGAGCTTTTAAAATAATTGAGTCATCTTCAAAATGAAAATGAGAGGCTTAGAGTATGTCTATATGGATTTATGAATGGATATAAGATTAGAGACATTATCCTTAAGGCTAGTTCTAGGCGTAAATATGTTTATCATGATAGAACTAGTCTTGCTAACCTCTTAGTTAGATGCCATTATTGTGGCATTCAAGGGCATTATCAATTTCAATGTGCATCTACGTTAAGTAGGGATGGCTATGGGACCAAGAAAGCTTGGACTCCCAAAGCCCCAACTTGATTTCATTTTGAAATTGGCTTAGTTTAGGGGCTTGTGCTATAAATTGAAAATCTTTTGATAGTCGTTTTTGAAGCCCAAGGTTCCAAAATGAGTTTTTGTATCTTTTCCTTGGCATTTCTAGTAATTAAATTCACACCTCTTATGCTAAATTTGTATTATTGATAGAAGGAGCTTATTTTGTCAAAGGGGGAGAGTTAATATTTTCACTAAAACCTCTCTCTTTTTATAAACCCTCTTTAATTGTAATTTGATAATCAAATAGGGGGGGTTTTAAGTTTGCATCATTTCCTTGATTTAGGAGGAGCTTAATTTTGCATTCTTTATTATCTATTACCCCAACTTTTTGTTGATGCCAAAGGGGGGGAGAGATGTATATGATTTATTGGAAATTCCCTTGTGGTTATCATCATAAAAAAGGGGCAGAATGTAAGCCATTGGGTTCCCACCCTTGTCATTTCCTCTTTGTTTTGATGATTCCAAATACAAGTGATTTTGTATTTGATTGCCTTTAGCTGTAGATCTCATTAGTGTGCATTGAAAGAAGTTTGGAT
Organism: Tasmannia lanceolata; assembly: GCF_043159265.1. NCBI lineage: Eukaryota > Viridiplantae > Streptophyta > Magnoliopsida > Canellales > Winteraceae > Tasmannia > Tasmannia lanceolata. The sequence goes on along the minus strand of NW_027518700.1, from coordinate 36,333,249 downwards.
CAAGGCCAGGAAGCTCTAATTGGACCATATTTGGAGGGCCAAAGTCAATGAGAGATTCAAGGAGCAATAGAGGACTTGAAGAGGAGAATTCAAGAGAAGATCAAGTGTGTTTAAGTTCATTTTAGAATGTATACGATCCATCGATAGATTGGGTTTATTGAGGAATAAATAAGTCACTAATAAGGTCCCAAATAATACAAAAGAGTAAAATGAAATTAATAGACCAAAAGCCCAAAGGGTAAACAAAAGACAAGGATCAAATTGGTACATTCTTAATTAACCATTAATCTTAATCCTAGGAAAATTAGTCCAAAACATTTTAAAATATTTTTGGAAATATTTTTAACAAATATATCTCGTTCTTCTAATGTCCATAGAGCACAAGAACGTCGAAATCCGATATGAAACGAATGGGATATCAATTTTATAAGGCAACCTGGAAAATCTGGAAAATTGTACTTTGGGCGTCCGAAGAAACTGTTCGGGCATCCGAACATGTTTTGACTCGAGAATTAGAAAATCTCAAAGGAGTCCGAAAGGCTTCCGAAGTGGCTTCCAAGATGACTGTTAAAAAGTGTATAGCGGCTAGTTTTGAGGAGTTTATATATATATATATATATATATATATATATATATATATATATATATAGAGAGAGAGAGAGAGAGAGAGAGAGAACGGTTCCTACACATATGTGTAGAGAGTTCTCTACACACTAGCTTAAAATACAGTGAGGGCCCACATTGTTTGGGTGATCCAAGCCATCCATTTTAAAGGCCCTCACATAGATAGGGTGTCTACAAAAAATCAGATCCATAGGATCATCCCAACCCTACGATTTGTGGAGGTAAAATGGATGTCTTTAAACCTTCACAAATTAGTCCATTTTTTGCCTCCACAGTTGGAATGGTTAGGATGATCCTATGGATCTGATTTTTTGTGGACACCCTATCTATGTGAGGTCCTTAAAAATGAATGGTTTGGATCACCCAAATAATGTGGCCCCCACTGTATTTTAACGTAGTGTGTAGATAACTTATCTACACATGTGTGTAGGAACCGTTCTCTCATATATATATATATATATATATATATATATATATATATATACACAGAGAGAGAGAGAGAAGGGTTTCTGCGCTCGAGCGTAGATAGGATTATCTGCGCTTCACCACAGAAACAGGGGGTGGGGCCATTGGGAGGTGATCCTAACCATTCATTTGGAAGGCCCCATCATGGATGGGGGTCTCTCTCTCTCTCTATATATATATATATATATATATATAGAGAGAGAGAGAGAGAGAGAGAGAAAGAGAAGGGTTTGTGCGCTCGAGCGCAGATAGGATTATCTGCGCTTGAGCACAGAAACAAGGGGTGGGGCCATTGGAGGGTGATCTTAACAATTCATTTCGAAGGCCCCATCATGGATGGGGGGCCTACCAAAAATCAGCTCCATTGGATCACCAATGGGTGCCCATTTGTGGGGCCAAAAATGGACAGATACTGTTTGTCCACAAATCTGTCCATTTTTTGCCCCACAAATGGACACCCTAAGGTGATCTAATGGAGCTGATTTTTGGTAGACACCCTACCCATGAAAGGGCCCATCAGATGAATGCTTTGGATCCCACCCAAAATGTGGCCCCACCCTGTTTCTGTGCTCGAGAACAGAAACCATTTCCTCACACACACACACACACACACACACACATATATATATATATATATATATATATAGAGAGAGAGAGAGAATAGAGTTCCTAAGGTGTCACCTCATATAGCTTATATGAGGTGGCGCTCACAAAACATAAGAGGCCCACATTTTTGGGGTGATCTAAACCACTCATTTGAAAGGCCCTTAGATGGATATGGTGCCTACAAAAAATCAGGTCCATAGGATCACCCTAACCATTCCATTTATGGAGGTTAAAAATGGGCAGATTTTGGAGGTTTATACCCATCCATTTCAACCTCCACAAATGGAAGGGTTAGGATGATCATATGAAGTTAATTTTTTGGGCACACCCTATCTATGTGAGGGCCTATCAAATGAATGCTTTGGATCATCCAAACAAAGTGGGCCCCTTATGTTTTTAAGTGCCACCTCATATAAGCTATATGAGGTGACACCTTAGGAACTCTATTCTCATATATATACACTAGTAAAAAACCCCGTGCAATGCGCGGGCCGACAAAGAACTGTATGGACCACGTCATAGGTTGACCCAAATCGTACATGTGATGGAACACAACATATATAGGTTGTGCCCCAAAAATCATTTTCATAGGCTGATCCTAGCCGTCCAATCTATAGTGGTTTCCATAATTCTTCTTAAATCGGATGGTTAAGATCACCCTATAGATTTTTTATTAAAAAAGCATAAAGGAGGGGGTAAGATTGAAATTATGTGGCTTTAATGGGTGCATTTGTTAAAAAGCATAAAGGAGGGGGTAGGATTGAAAATATGTGAGTTGAATGGGTGCATTTGTTAAAAAAAGTTAAAAAAAGTGATGTGTAATTCTCATAGAATTTTCCAAAAATTCAAAAAATTCTCTTCTTTTCTCTTCTCCTATATAATACTAGTAAAAAACCCATGCGATGCACGGGCCGACAAAGAACTGTACGGACCACGTCATAGGTTGATCCAAACCGTCCATGTGATGGAACACAACATAAATAGGTTGTGCCCCAAAAATCATTTCCATAGGCCGATCCTAGCCCTCCAATTTATAGATGTTTCCATAATTCCTCTTATCTTAAATCGGATGGTCAAGATCACCCTATAGTTTTTTAATTAAAAAACCATAAAGGAGGGGGGTAAGATCGAAATTATACGGCTTTAATGGGTGCCTTTGTTAAAAGCATAAAGGAGGGGGTAGGATTGAAATTATATGATTTAATGGGTGCCTTTGTTAAAAACATAAAGGGGAGGGTAGGATTGAAATTATATGAGTTGAATGGGTGCATTTGTTCAAAAAAGTCAAGAAATGTGACGGGTAATTCTCACGTAATTTTCAAAAAAATTGAAAAAACTCTCCTCTTTTCATCCCGGCTTATTGTAGTAGATACTAGTAAAAAATCCCGTGCGATGCATGGGTCGACAAAGAACTATACGGACCACATCATAGGTTTATCCAAACCGTCAATGTGATGGAACACAACATAAAGCTTACTTATGGAAGAAAGATAGTGTGACTAACTCCACAACCAAATAAAGATATCTCTCAATTATAAACTGGAAACAAATGAAAGAACTCTGTAAGTCAATCATGTTAGAGCTGCACCACCTTGATAAACCAAAATCCTCTTTGAAATAAAACCGATTTATCATATTCCCTGTATAATACTCAAAAGATATCTTATTACTCTGTTTTCCAGAAACACAAATAAGATCATATTTTACATAAGCTTCCTAGATAAAACATGTAGGAATACAAACACTAAAGAGATATAAGAGATAGAACATGCTAGTCTTAAAGAAAACAATAGAAAAAGCCCACATCAATCTACTCAAATCCAGATAGCCAATAAAAGATTTTTTTAAATTTGTCTAACCTTTGTTTAATTTGGAAGCAACAGCAAGCAGCAGGGGCAGCAATAAAGAGTAGGAAAGGAAATGAAAATAGATAGGAAATCTTGATGAATACAGACAAAGTAAAGAGAGGAAAGGAAATTCAAGGAGAATTTTTTGGACCATACTTCTATTTTTGTTTCAGTGAATATCTATAGGTGTTGCAAATAGACCCTTTCTTTGTGGAGGTTGAATAAACCCTTCGGAATTGCTGCTTGCGCATTGTAGAGATGAACAGACCCAATAATTTCCCCCCTTTATAAGGGCACTAATCCTTTTCTCGCCTGCAAGGAACAAAAAATTGAAAGTCAAATTACCTTAAGAACAAAGATCAGAAGCAAATAGTGAAAAGGGCATTCAATGGAACCTGATCAGTTTGATCCTCTGTGCTATAACTACTTCAAATCCCATGTCACTTATTAATAAAATATTTAAAAATGAAAGATGCATCAGGCGTCAGATAATACTATTCACTTGTTAAGCATGATTTTGGCAAATTCCACTTCCTTTAGTGAATGCAGTATAAATGCTCTGTGGGTGCAATAGCATTAAAAGAAGAACAAACCATTAAAAAAACAGAAGAACTCCTCTTGCCAGTAGAAACAACCGTGTTGAAGTTATGTTTCTAAAAGTTATTTAGGTTGTTTGCTCAATATGTAAACAATTTTTTTTGGATGCATAGGGTATCTCCACCCCTATTTTTAGGCCAGGACTATTCATATGTGAACATTCTTATTAAAAGATAAAAGAGGTAGAGGGGAGGCAAACTCTCCTTTTGATTGCAGAGAATCACCAATCCTTTCATCACATCCTCCTTCAAACCCTCTGTGCCAAAACCTTCGTTGAAGAAAAGGGAATTAAAACAAAGAAGATTATACACTAAGCCAAGATAGAGTTCAGTATGCTCATCAGAAGAAAAATCAACATTACAAAAATGGATTAAGGTAAGAGTAAAATTAGGGAGCCAGGAACAATGAAAATAACAGAGTCAGACACAAAAAAATTTAATAACTCTGTTAGGAAAGCTTTTGAGGGGAAAATCAAGAAATTAAGAAGGCAGAATACTTAAAACAAAAATGTAGAGAGCATGGATTAAAAAGAAGTATAAAATTAGAAAGCAAGAAGCATACAGACCCTTTTTCTCTCTTTCTACAGAATCGTGAGGAAGACGAAGATATCTGTAGGTGGGACGTGTATATCTCATACGTGTCCAAAGCAAGAAGCATTTTGGACGTGTATATCTCATACGTGTATATCTCTTCGCTGAAATCTGTAGTAGGTGGGAATATCTGCAGTAGGTGGGAAAAAGGAGAACATTAGAAATCAAACATGGACGTGTATATCTCATACCACTTTGGGAAAAATTCAAAATAATATTTCCTTTTCTCTTCTGCTGATATCTGTAGTAGGTGGGAATATCTGTAGTAAGTGGGAAAAAGGAAGATAAATATCTGTAGTATCTGTAATAGACCATTTTACCCTTGCCTGTAGAGATATATAGATGAGATGAACTATAATATTAAAGGGCCATATGGTAAATAAATTAAACATGGACGTGTAAATCTCACAGCATTTTGAAAAAATTCAAAAAAATCTCTAATTTCTCTTCTGCTATATAGTATACTAGTAAAAAGCCCGTGCGATGCACGGGCAGACAAAGAACTGTACGGACCACGTCATAGGTTGATCCAAACCATCCATGTGATGGAACACAACATAAATAGGTTGTGCTCCAAAAATCATTTCCATAGGCCGATCCTAGTCCTCCAATCTATAGATGTTTCCATAATTCCTCTTATCTTAAATTGGACGGTCAAGATCACCCTATAGTTTTTTAATTAAAAAACCATAAAGGAGGGGGGTAAGATCGAAATTATACGGCTTTAATGGGTGCCTTTGTTAAAAGCATAAAGGAGGGGGTAGGATTGAAATTATATGATCTAATGGGTGCCTTTGTTAAAAGCATAAAGGGAGGGGTAGGATTGAAATTATATGAGTTGAATGGGTGCATTTGTTCAAAAAAGTCAAAAAATGTGAGGTGTAATTCTCACGTGATTTTCAAAAAAATGGAAAAAACTCTCCTCTTTTCATCCCAGCTTATTGTGTATATATATATATATATATATATATATATATATATATATATATATATATATAGGAAAAAGTGAGCGTACTCGGTCGAGTAGATAAGCTTATCTACTCGATCGGCTAAAAACAGTGGGGGCCCATATTTTTTGGGCGATCCAAACCATTCATTTGAAAGGTCCTAACCTAGATAGGGTGTCCACAAAAAATCAGTCCCATAGGATCTTCCTAACCCATCCAACAGTGGGGAGAAAAATAGGGGAAAAGTGAGTGTACTCGGTTGAATAGATAAGCTTATCTACTCGATCGGCTAAAAACAGTGGAGGCCCATATATTTTTGGTGATCCAAACCATTCATTTGAAATGTCCTCACCTAGATAGGGTGTTCACAAAAAAATCAGCCCCATAGGATCATCCTAACCCCTCCCACAGTGGAGGAAAAAATGGACGGATTTGTTGACAAACTGTGTCTATCCATTTTCCCCCATTTTCCACTCCACATTTGGATGGGTTAGGATGATCTTATGGATCTGATTTTTAGGGGACATCCTATGTAGGTAAGGGCCTTTCAAATAAATGGTTTGGATCACCCAAACAATGTGGGCCCGCACTGTTTTTAGCTTGACTGAGTAGATAAGCTTATCTACTCGACCGAGTACAGTCACTTTTCCGATATATATATATATATATATATATATATAGAGGAAAGTGTCTCTAGTATCTCCCCTAGATAAGCTTATCTACTCCTCCCTTTAAACAAACACAGTGGGCCCACGCTGTTTGGATGATCCAAAGCATTCATTTGATAGGTCCTAACATAGATAGGGTGTGCCCAAAACATCAGCACCAAAGGGTCATCCTAGAACTTCATTTTGTTGGGCACACCGTGTCCATTCTGGGTACCATAAGGCACCACAAAACGAAGTTCTAGGATGACCCTTTGGTGCTGATTTTTTGGGCACACCCTATCTATGTTAGGAGCTATCAAATGAATGCTTTGGATCATCCAAACAGCGTGGGCCCACTGTGTTTTTTTAAAGGGAGGAGTAGATAAGCTTATCTAGGGGAGAGACTAGAGACACTTTCCTCATATATATATATATATATATATATATATATATATATATATATATATATATATATATATATATGGGTTCTAAACTTCTCTAAACCAAAATTCTAACACTCCTAAGCTTTCTCGGAACATATTAAGAGTGACTTAAACTTGTTTATGCCTCTCCTAATCTTAGATTAAGGATTTGGATCATAGGCTTCACTTTGTATATCTTCTTCAATCATTGTAACCCTTGTGACGGATTTTGTTTTTCTTTCTTTCAACTTTTAAGAAGTGTATTTGGGCGAGTGTGAAGAGACGCGAAGTCATCTCAAGAGCAATTGTTGGAGACACGGAACTTTCTCCCGAAGTTGTAATTGGGTTGATTCCCCTCCGTTAAGGGAATCCGATTTTAGTGAAGCCATCAAGAGTCTTGGTGGAGTGGAGTAAGTCCTAGGCTTGGACCGAACCACTTAAAAATCACGGTTCACTCTTTCTATCTCTCTCTATTTCTTTTGGTTTGTGCATTTGATTTTTACTTCTTTGTGGTTTGTGGTTTAACTTGCCTTTTAGTTTTTGAATTCCGCACTTGTTTTTGGCAAAGTTTTTAAAACCCAATTCACCCCCCCTCTTGGGTTTCCATCACCGCTGGGATTTTCATTCTAGAACACATATCGGTTTTCAATAGGCTTATGGATCAGATCCACAAGGTTGACGAAAAGTTGAAGGAAGGAGACAAGGCCACTTTGCTTCTTACTTCGCTTCCTTATTTGTATGACAACCTAGTGTTGACTTTATTATATGGTAAGGATATGATAAAGTTTGAGGAAGTCACGGCGTTGCACTTATCGAAGGAGATGTAGAAGAAACCTGTTCTTGGTGTAAGTGAAGATCATGGGTTGGTTGTTCATGATGGGAATCACAGAGGAAGGTCGACTGACAGGGGAGCAAGAAAAGGCAGGTCAAGATCGAGGGTCGGCGGAAAGGGCATGCAATATTATTGTTGCAAGGAATATGGCCACATCAAGCGGGCTTGTCCAAAGCGAGCTGTCCGGGCGGACAATGGTGCTACAAATGCTGTGGTGGAGGTAACAGATGAGCAGGGTGAAGAGTTTGTAGACGTTCTCACAGTCTCAACTCATAACCACACTTCTCCTCATAATGAGTAGATTCTAGATTCAGGATGCTCTATTCATGTATGCTCTAGGTGAAAATATTTTGATACGTTCCAGGAGACAAGGGTGGTTGTAGTGTCCTTAGGTGACGGGTCTACTTGTGACGTCATACGAGTTAGGACGATGAAGATCAAGATGTTTGATGGAGTGGTTCGTACGTTGGGTGGTGTGGCATATGTCCCAAAGATGCGAAGGAATTTAGTATCTCTTGGCTGGTTAGACTCCAGGGGCTACAGGCATTCAGTTGTAGGTGGAGCCATGAAAATCACAAGCAGATGTATGGTTCTGATGAAAGGCGAGAAGTGTGACAGATTATATCGTCTGGTCAGGACATGGTGACTAGTGTTCCTAAGATCTCGATGGCTAGGTTGAAACGAAGTGGAAGCGCGTGCATGCGTGGGTCTCTTTTGCAGTTGGTGTAGAGACCAGTTTCCAAGTTGCAGACGATGGTGAGAGGATGACAGTACCTGTGTTGGGGAGGATGGATGGAGATCCCTCTCCAAGGTTGACTGGGTGAGTCAACGGATTAGCAGCTATACATGTGCATTGGCTGTGTTGATCGAATCAGGAGGAGTCACAACCAGGATGATTCGAGGGTGTGTAGTTGGTACTTCGGAAGGCCAATGATGGTTTCACGGTGACAGCGGACCGCTGGTGACATCAATGAAAAATCGTCAGGTGACTAGGAAACAAGCCAAGGTGGAGATTGTTGGGAAAGTTGCCTTATTTCCCACCCACCGAGTGTTGCTTGGGTGGGAAGTCAATAAGGCAAAATGGAAATAATGTTTAGGCTTTTTTTGGGAAACCTATGCTATTAAAAAAGAACTATTTTTCTTTTTTGGAAGTGTGAGAAAGCAGCAGTGAGAACGGGAGAAAGAGACACAGAGAAAGAGGAGAGAGAAAGAAAGAGAAAGGGAGAGAGATTGAGATTTCTCTTGGGGTGTTTTCTCGATTTCTTTCCGGGGTTTTCTCTCTGATTATTTCTCAGGGTTCTCTTGTGTATGGTCTTGGGTGAGAGAAGCAAGGAAAGGGTTGCGGGTTTGTGTTTAATCCATTGTAATCCCTGTATATTGTTTTTATCATAGTGGAAGATCATGTTTCTCGCCCGTGGAGTAGGCTTGGCCGAACCACGTAAAACTTGGTGTTCATCTTGTGGCTTGCTTGGTTTATTTTACTTTTCTGTTAAATTTGTGCATGATCGAATTGTTTTGCCTGACAGATTTTCTCAACAAATGGTATCAGAGCTGGGGCGTGGTAAATCCCGGGAATATCTCGGTAACCCCGGTGCTCCTCCAAGGACGGTGGAATTCCCTCGGAGAAGATCTCATAGTTCCCACGTTGCCTATCTATGGAGGGGAAAGATTGTCCACGTTGCTCTCATGTGGAGGCAGAGATTGTTAGTGTTCCACGCAAAAGCAAAATATTTCCACATTGGTTAAGTGAGATGGATGGGGATTGGCTATAAGGAAATGGGCACCCTCCCTCTAATGGCTAGCTTTTAGCAGTGAGTTCTACTCGGTTAAATTCCCTACACATCCAATTTCTAATTTTGTGACACATTCATACATGTCTCCTTATCATGTTTATTTGTCTTTTGTATCCTCTATGAGCTTCTCTCTTGGTTTTTTGAGGCACTGGTAGATCCTAAGTGGCGGGAAGGTACGGATAATGAAATGCAGGCCCCGGAAAAAATTGAAAGTTGGGAATTAGAGGACTTGCCAAGAGGAAAGAATCTGTGGGAAGCAGTGGGTATACACAATCAAACACAAGGCCAGTGGGTCGATCTAACAGTGCAAGGCCTGCTGGTTGCAAAAGGATTTACGTAGAAGTATGGAATAGAGTACAAATAAGCCTTTGCTCCAACATTAGTCCTATCTCTTGTTGCAAATTTGTCTTGGGAGCTACATCAACTCGATGTAAAAAATACATTTTTACATGGTGATTTATAGGATGAAGTCTACATGTCTCCTCCACCAGAGTTAAAGCTCCCGAATGTGGAGAATAAAGTGTGCAAATTAAAGAAGTTTATACAATCAATGAGAAAGAAATATAATTATTAGGTTAATTGAATGACATCCTAGCCATTGAATTTGATATATATCACTCTATAAAGAAATTGATGACTGTCCCGAAAGATATTTCTGGGGGTGTGTATAAGACTCAGACTAGAACATTGGTAGTTAAATAGTTCGACAGAAAAATATATGAGGAAACGCTTGTTGAGGATTACTTAACGAGGAATACTTTCTTGTCAAGGAATTGAAAGTGTGTTGTCAAGGAATTGAAAGTGTGTTGATACACTAAACGAGAGGATTTCCATGCAATGAATATATTTAATTCACTTCCACTTTTCTTGGGAAGCGTTGAATATTTCTTTTTCGACACTTGAAACGGAATTTAAATCTCCTTAACTGAGGTGTGACCTATGGAGGGGGATCGAAGAAACCAAGGAAAGAAAAGCAAAGGCCAGGTTCACATTTTCTGAGGCTCCCAATAAGAGAAAAAGACATAAAAGTTAGGAGGAGATGAATGGGAACAATATGGAATACAATAGGAAATACACTGATAAGAACAATGTAAATGCCATTGACTTTGGTAGTGTCGGCCCAGGTAGGCAACCAAGAGGGGGGCGAATTGGGATTCTAAAAAATTTTGTTCTCTTGATAATAATTAAATAATTAAAGTAAAGAATAAAGATAAAAAAAGAACTTGGAAGATAAAAAAACAAAAGTACAAAAAGATTGCACCAATGTTTTTATAATGGTTCGGCCCAATCCCGGCCTACATCCACTCTCACAAGATGTCCCATTTTGTGGCTTCACTACCATAGTCTTCTTACGGGTGAAGACCAAACCATTTAGAATCCAAGCTTTATCCCCAAGCTTGTCGAGGTTGATCTGGTTCCTAAGAAGACCAACCCATTTAGAATCCAAGCTTTATCCCCAAGCTTCTCGAGGTTGATTTGGTTCCTCTCCACCAAGTCCCAACTTTATCCCCAAACTTCGTCTTCTTGAGGTTGGTATGGTTCCCTACAAATTATAATGAAAGAATAAAGCACAAGAAAGCTCAAACAAACACTCTCAAGAAAGATATACAATAGATTTCTTATTCTAATTCCGCAGAGATACGTTAAATATGGAAAAAGGGCATACCCACATGTAGATATGTCAAATAAGGTCTCAACTGTGTTGTTATGGTGTTTGGGGGCCTTAGAACCCTTTATATAGAGCATGGAACCCAAAACTAGTTTTTATTCGGCTCCCAACGGCTTGTACGGAGGCTTCCGCAGAGCTCCGTGCAAGCCAATGCTCATATATTTTTTGGACAAATCTGCCGAACGGAGCTCCATGGGATCCCACGGAAGTCTGTGGATGGAGCTCTGTGCAAGGTCGCGGAGGTCTGTGCAACGGACCTAGATATTTTCTATTTCGAACAGTAAACTTCAAAAATTCATGTCTCCCTCGTTTCTTATCATATTTCGACGTTCTTGTGCATTCTGGAAATGTAAGAGAGACTGTTTTTTGTTAAAAATAATTTTAAAATTATTTGAAGCTTCCCTAGATCCATTATCCTTGTTTTAGTTGAGTCCTAGTGTCATTATCCACAAATACGATTCAGGGGCTAGTTCATACACTCTAACTAAGACTTGGACACTTCATATCTTCACTTGAGTCTTAAATTTGATCTTCTCCAAATCTTAAAACTCTTCTCTTCTTCGCCTTCTTTTGGCCCATTTGTTCTTCAAATCAATCCATACCATGAGATATTCAAATGACTTGCTAATATAGAAAACATATTAGTACAAACAACTAATATAGTGTCATATTGTGTTTGGAATCAACATAACTTAAAAGAGTTCAAAGGTTGAACCCTTGGGCTCACAAGTAGGTTTGGACCCTTTCAGTCTGAGTATCCTTAAAAGAGAAAGAAGAAATCGGGTTGAGTATGATGAATGGAAAACTGGAGACCGCTCTTGTGTGTCACGAAAAAATTTGTAGCGCATGAGCTAGCTGATGCTTGCTAGCTTGAATTAGGGTTCACTCATCATGTGCCTGTACAAGGAGAGGATTTTAGTGACCTGAAAGAGTTGCCCAAAGGTGAATACTTCATCTATATGGGTATGGACTTGAAAGCATAAATGGTCAAAATTGGAATGTATGTGATGAGACTCCTAAAAGGAGAAAGGCCCTAACTCATAAATTTCTTTCTACGCACATTTTGATACGAAAATACCTTCTTTTTGTTCTAAAGTTGGTAGTTCCTTGAGTAGATGGACTCAATGATCTTGTTGGAACGTAAGTAGATTATTCTGCTTATATTTTGTGTCATTTTCTAATAATGAAATAAATTATAGCATGTGAGGAAACTCAGGAATTAACGTACTAAAACCTTAATTAAATCTACTTACTTGAACTTGGAACCTCACACTATACATGTGGAATCATATATTAGGGCACACTGATAGAGCTAGAATAAAAGAACTAGTTGAATAAGGTAAGGCTAGGAAGCACGGGTACTCTCCCGGGGCTCCCGCACCCGCACCCGACACGTATGGGGTATGGGTACGTACCCCATTTTTTTTTTTTTTAAAAAAACCAGTTTTGGTGGTTGGGTGCGTGTCGGGTGCGCACCACGCGTACCCGACACGTCCTGCTTCTTCCTGCTGCTTCTCTTTCCTCTCCTGTACTCGGTATTTACATGTAAACCATTTAAGTAAATGTCCATTTACTTAAGATTTACATGTAAATAACAGAATACCCCCCTTTTGGATTTATTAAAAATAGTTTCAACACGCTGTAGACACCCCCATTTTGCTAGGCTTTAAAAAGCAAAAGATTCGGTAGTATCATCAATTTTTATATCCGTATTCAGCATTAGATTAGGCATCCATGCATTTTAGGGTAGATTTCATTTCATTATGAGAGTTTTGAAGTTGATTCGCAATCCTGAAGGTCTCTAGGGGGTTCCTTTGGCCTCTGAAAGATGAAAGTTCAAGTTTCCAAGCAAATGAAAAATCCTGCTATTTTTCGAATTTTCAGGGTTTCCCTCATTTTTGCCTATTTTGCACTGCAGGGGTATTTTGGTCATTCCCGATGTGTCTCGTTTGACCCTCGAGTTATATTTGAGAAATCTTGAGTGATTTTACAAATTTTGAAAAAGCTGCTATTTTTAGAAACTCATGGGGCTTCCACATTTTCATCATCTTATGGATATTTCAATCATTTCTCATATGTCCAAAACCATCTCGAGGGTACGGCTGATGGATTATGAGTAATTTCGTAAGCTTTGGAAAACCTGCTAAATTTAGATCTCTCAAGATTTTCTCTTAGTCTTGCACTTCGGGGGTATTTTAAACATTTCCAAACATATCATATTTGGTCCCTAAGTTGTGTCTAAGAAATCTTGAGTCCGTTCATAAATTTTCAAAAATCTGCTATTTTTAGAATTTCTCAGGGTTTTCCCTAGTCTCGCCAAAATTCTAGCACCTTGGGGTAATTTGGTCTTTTCCTATGTAATTCTTTTAATCCCCGAAATATGTCTGAGAGATTATGAATGATTTTCTGAATTTTGGAAAACCTGCTAAATTTAGAATTTCTCAGGAATTTCGCGTAATTTGGAAATTTTAAGTGTTGAGGGCATTTTGGGTATTTTCAGGGGATACCAAATGATTCTGTTTAATATTGCTCACCGAAATGACCCAATTTTAAAAGTTTCTATTTTTGAAGTTTGACCACAAAGACTTTCCATTTTTAATTTTTCCCTTTAGGGGTGAACCAATCTGAGGGTATTTTGGTCGCATTTGGATGTCTAACAGTCAAGTAGGGGCATTTTGGTCCGAAAAGTTATTTCCCAAAAAAGATGGTCCGATCATGTGTGAGGGATGCACCATAAATGTCAAATGGGTTGAGTCCATATATAGAATGTTGAATTTAGAAAGATTTTATTCATTTTTTACGGAAAAACCAGAAACCCTTGTGAAATGGCCCATTAGGCTAAAGCCCGCAAATATGGAGCTCATGTGGGTTCACCCATATGGGTCAATCACCATGGTGGGCGGCCCACATGGTTGACCCACATGAGTTGAGCACCCACCTTGATGATGTCACAATGGTGACATCATATTTGTTAAAAGAAAAAAAAGAATAAAAAATGAAAAGAAGGAAAGAAGGAAAAGATGAATGATTGCTTAAAAAGGTTTTCTTCCAAAGAAGCAATGTGGAATGAGAATAACATGTCTTGATTGACAAGAAATTAAGATTGGAATCAAATCCAATTTGAAAACAAGAAAGAAAGAAAGCAAGAGGGGAAAATTGGAAACAAGCCAAAAAAGGAACTCTCACATTGAAAATTGATATTTCTCTCTTAACCCTAACTTTTTTTTTATATATATAAATCAAAGCAAACAATCCAGAAAATGGGAAAAAAATCTAAATTCGTCCATTTTCTCTCTCCTCCCAAGAAAAAAAAAATTCTCCCTTGAAGTGTGATCTCTCTCTCACGTGTTCTTCAAAAAAGGAATTCTTGAATTCCTTCTTCTTCTCCAAGGCATCATAAAATCAAGAATTATTGGAGTGTTCTTTGGGTCTTCTTCATCATAACAAAGGGTACGACAAAGCGTATACCTCGGATCTACGTACCCTAAAGACAAGGAGCGCGATCAACGTGGTGGAAATAAAAAAAAAAGCAAAGAAAAAAAGGGAAGAAAGGACGCAGGATCGAGCGTCGGCGAGATTTTTCAGAATTTTTGGCTATTGGATTCGGCGAGGATCTCCATCATAGGTAGGTGCACTATTCTCAGATTTTTCCAGGATTATTTGGTATTCTTTATATATTTTTGCATGGTTTTTAGCATTTAATTAAATTTAATTCGATATTATATGTGTGTGCTCAAAATCATGATCTACATGAGTGTTTCAATTCTGATTCGTCCCAAAATTTAATACACTGATCTATTTAAATAGACTAAAATAACTATCGGACCGGATCCGACATTGAATCAAAGGATTTTGAAAATTTGAGTGAAGAGTGGAATTTCATTTAAAATAATGGTTGAGAAATTACAAAAGTTGAAAAAATAGCTATCTCAGGATGATTTGTTTTGTGGAACTTCAGATTTTTTTTGTGTTCATCACATCAGAACAAGGTTAAAGGACATTTTCTGGAGTCGTAATTTTCTCGAAAATCGTGTTTTAAAAATAGAAAACTCTTCAAAAACATCTTTTTGACGAAGAAAAATAAAATATATATTAAATAGATTCTAAAATTAATGGAATTTTGTGGGAAAATAATATGGTACTGATATATTCTACCATGAATTTTTAAGAATTTTTGGATTCTTTTTGGTATATTAGTTGATGCTTTCTTTGAAAATTATCAGATTCTGTGAGAATTATTACTAACATAAGATCACAATTAAAATTCTCAATCTTTTTACAGTAGTCTTATATTCCATATTTCTTGCCGCTGTAAAATTTTTAATTGATTTGGATCTTGTTTCCTAAGGGATGTAATGTAAATTCATAATCTGGTCTTAAAATTGAAAAATCCGAAATTGGTACTAAATAGTCTCTAAAATTCATGAAAATCTCACAGCATGCTATGTTTACTTATATCTTATTACTGTAGAAATTTCAATGAATCTAGATCTCTATTTCTAATAGTTTCTGTGTTATTTTTACAATCTGGTCCCATTATTGTTAAATCAAAATTAAATAGGAACTTAATGTAAAAATCTGCAAAACTCTGCCAATAAGCTAGATACATTCCCATCTTGTTGCTGTAGAAGTTTCAGTTTGTTTTGAATTCGTTTGCAATAATTTCACTTGTAAAATACTCATATGTTTGAAATTGATAAATTCCATTGAAAATTCGAAATTAATTAAAAATCATTGTGAAAATTTCCAAAGAACCTTAAATATCTGTCACATGTTCACTCTTTACTCCATCGAAACAGAAATCTTAGGATCTTTAGATTTCCCTGGAAAAGTGGTTAGTGCATCCATAATCGTATCCCAATTATAATCGATCTTAGACAATTTGAATATTTAAGCTATAACATGTTATTGGCTCCGAGGTTACTGTCCACGGAAATCCTGAGATATGCCAGGCAATAAGGTGCTATAACTTAAGTATTAAATTGCACAAGGAAAGAGCGCACGATTCCATTCTTTGGATGCTAGTCGAGGCCGAAATTGGTGAACCCTAGAACCTTTGGTATTCCTTAAATGTCCAGAAATCGAAAATCCTTAAAATTTGAACTTTATTAGTTCCAAGAACTTAAATCGATTTGTCTCGTGTCTCTCGGAACCGTTGGATTACGGTTTCCGTCGTAAGAACCATTAGAGCCCAATTTAGGAACACTGGTGTGAGGTCGTGTCCTAGGTTTTAGGGAGTCTTAGGTTTTAGGGAGTCTTAGAGTTAGGAGTCCAGCCTCATCACGGACGTTTGCTATGGATAGCAACCGTGCCATAGGTCTAGTTACACTAGTCACCCACTCTTTTCCTAGGACAAGCCTAGTAAACTAGGATGTAGGCTAACCTGCATTAGTCTAAGGAACAACTTGCATTTAGATAGGATCATATAGCATCTTAGATGAAATCCTAGGATAATAAAATCCTCAACTTGAATTAAATAACTTCTCTTAAAACTGTTGAAACAGTCAATCCAGTCTAGGTCGGTGTCTTAGATGAGTTAGGCATAACTAGCTTAGCTTAGGTGCACCGAACTACGACGACTCTGATCCCAGTGAGACTTGGGTACGTAGGCAGCTTGGATGTCTGATGGCATACCAACCGCGAGTCGGCTCCACAACAAATTGTGGGGTTTTGTATATTAATTTTTTTGTACATTCTTAATTAAAATATGTAGGATTTTCCTGAAATTAGAATTTTAGGAGAACTTTCACTTAGATTGAATTCAAACAAATTAAGAAATCAAGATACACATTTAGGATCTACATTGAAATTAGATCAGAGGATGCATGTCACATAGTTCGCACATTAACAGAGAGTTGAATGAGCCATTTAAATTAAATTTAAAAGAGTTAACTTTTGGAATTGAAGACCGATTTTCTATGCTTATTAGATTAGTTTGTATGCTTTATTTTCTCATCACATTTTACTCAAACTTAATTTAACAAAATCTGAAGGCATCATAGATTGCGCGAACTTATTGCACACACTTACATCACTTGCATCTAAACCCTTGCATCTCACATGCACACACATCCTATTTTAGGAACCCGGAGTGTTATCTAGCATGGTTGACTGGGATTTCATCACTTGGTGCCTCTGTGCTAGAGAAGCATTCCACTCTTAGCCTAGTACCTTTATGGTACGTAAACGGATCTCTTGTTCACGTACTGATACGCCGGACACTGGTACAGTATATCGAACATGGATTCGCGCTAAGGGAACTCTTGGCCTTACCCCTAGATTAACCCACACATGCATGTAGTATACGAACACATGTGCATCACGTGTGTGAGCCTAGTTTAGGATATCCTACCCATTTGTGTCTAGATTAGGCCGTGGTCCATCTTCCAATGGCTACGATCGATCCTTAGGTACACAAACAAAGTCATGAGCCGAGATCCTCTCTCCACTCCGCTAGATTAGGATTAGGGTTTGATGCCTTCAGGTAACACTGTTAAAATGTACAAAGATTAAAAAAATTCCCTTTGGGGTTAGGATATAAATCCCATCTTTCCTAAGATCTCATAGGATTAGTCATTCTTGATCTACCCGTTGAAAGTAATCCTATGCAATCTCATCTTTTGATCATGTGTCTATCATTCGCCTCTTGTGGGATTCGATTGTGTCTTCATTCCCTTTCTCAATTGGCAAGAATTGTGTTACAATTATTTGATTGTGCAATCTTGATGATCTAATCCTACTTGTACCATTGGTCTCTTCCTCCTCTAGGGGCTACATTTTTCAAGATTATTTTGCTAAGTCCTTCAGAGTTCACTCTCATAATCCTTGAGCTAGGGGCATTCCCCACGTGCTATCATGTCATCATTGCTGTGTTTATTTGTTTTGAGGAACCGTCATTTTACCTCACATTCCTTAACTAGTCGTATCATAATTATCATGTCAATCATAGAAAATAAAAATTCCCTGAATGTCAAGCTTACATCTCGTGCTTATTGTTTCTATGTCAGGATTGGTCATCACTGAGAATCTTGAAAAATTTCTTGGGTTTGAACTTATTCTGGATTAAGTGAGAAAATCTAACTCCTCATTGGTGTTGAAAGTCTCTCTATCCACTTTTTTCTACCTATGGCAGATTCTATGGAAAATTTTCAACTCTTTCATGTCACAGAAATCCTGGCCCAGCTCATCCAACAGATGAAGGAATTGAAGGAAGAAAATCAATTCATCAAAACTCAACTTACTGAGAAATTTGGTCGAACCACTGTTGTTTCTAAGGGCAAAAATCCGAGTCTCTCCATGGTTATGGGTTCAGAAGAACTAATTGTGAATCTCTCTAGACAAATGGCTGCGCTAACAGAAGAAGTTCATCAGATGAAGCAACAAATGCAAACCTGGTATTGTCAGTCCCAAGGTTCTGAACATTTCGCTGACCAAAATACCAAAGTCCAAGATGTTGTTACCATAAACTCTGTCTCTCAGCACCAGCAGGATTCTGTTGGGCCCTTAATTCTTGATTATGACCAAGAGCCACCATCTGAAACTCCTAAAAGAGAATTCACTGATTTGCCTATCCCACGATCTGGTATCCTGAAAGGGTTTAGGGAAAGGGAAAAGGGGATTAACTGAGCCTATGGTAATCGAATATGATCAACCAAGACCTATACCTCAGCAAAAGCCAGGTAGGCAATTCGCCCCCCTCCCGCTTCCACCATCTGTTATATTGCAACAAGGGTTGGCTTCAGGCGATGTCTACTTACCTCGCATTAGGGATCCTCCTAATCCGCTCCCTAGGACATGGAAGGCGGAAGAGCACGACATGGAAGGCGGAAGAGCACTGCGATTTTCATCGAGGATCAGGGCATAATACCGATCAGTGTATAACTCTGAGGCATGTGATCCAGAAGTTGATTGATGAGCGCAAGCTATCATTCCAGCAAACGCCAAATGTTGTGTGGAACCATGCCACACCATCGCCAGATAAAGCTTAGACACATCGAAGTTTGAGAAGCTCAGGTTTAGCTGCAGGAAGAATCCAAAATTGAAAGTATCAGCCATGATGATGATTCAGAACGAACCAGCCTTCACCGAGCCTTCAACACAAGGCAATTGCAGCAGTTAAAGTTTTAGTCATTTACTATGTTGAGTCAGTCATCCTGGTCAGTACAATTGTTGAGTCCGGTCTTACAGTCCAAGGTCAATGCCTAGTCCAGGCAAGTTATCTTTTGCTTTTCTTTTATTGAGAGTTATGAATCCTGAGCATGTTCAGGATAGGTCGTCAGATGTAATAGCCTTTTCTTTAAATAAAATTTCAGTTCCAAAAGTTCACTTGTGTCTATTTCTTAAGTATGCTTCTGATCTTAAAATAAGACTCCCTCCTCAAATGAGGACAAAAATGACGAAACTCCACTTGAGTTACAACGATTACTTCAACAAGAGGAGGAGCGTCAGTCCCAGCCTTTCAAAGATGAAATTGAAGTGGTAAACATTGGCACTGAAACTTTGATTCAGTGAATGCCGATTAAAAGTACATTACCCTCTAAAGAGTGTGAAGAATTGATAAACTTATTTCAAGAATAAGAAGATTGTCTAGAAAAGCTACAACCGATACCAGGGGTAAGACATAGATAGAAAGCTAAAAAAGAATGAAGAAAGTGAGAAGACATATGCTATACAAGGGGCATAGAGCGGAAACAACTTTCATATTTCCAATCAATGACCTTGGTTCTCAAATTCATAACATGAAGCCAACAAATTCAAGATAAGAAGTTCAAGAGCAAGCATTGAAAAGTGATCGTCAGATATCAAGAGTTACAAATTCATAGATGGAGGATGTCAAAGAACAAGTTTCGCTCTATGAAAGTCGAAAGCATATATTAGAATCTTGAAAGAAGAAGAGTCATTATCTCTTACCGGGAATGCCGTCAAACTCCGTGAAAAAAAAAACAAAAGAGAAAAAAAATAATAAATAATCAGTACCAGAGGGACTCTAGTAACCTAGATCGATTCTCAATCTGAACATCGGAAGGCCTCATTTGGCCGAATAAATCCCAAAATCAGAACCCAATGTCAAAAGAATACCGGTTTGCAAACCCTTCGAGCCTGAATAAAATTTTCTTGAAAACCCATCAAACTAGGGGCATCCGCCCCGAACTACATGAGACCTGATCCCTACACTGGGGTACGTAGGCAGCTCGGTTGAACCGAGTTCGGTCGATTCAAAAAATAAAAAATAAAAAATAAAATAAAATTTCAATCGTTCCAAAAAAAAAGGGGGGGACAAGTTCCAAAAGAAGAGAAGTCAATTATTCCAGAAAGAGAAAAAAAAAGAAAAATCAATTAACCTTCAAACAATCTATCTTCAAACTAGGGGCATTCCCCCTGAACTACGCACGACCTGATTCCTACCCTGGGATACGTAGGCAACCTGTTCACAGGTTCGGTCGAAATCTTTGTCGAGCCTTAAGCCATTCTTTGAAAAGCCCTATCTTACCTATAAAGTCCTTCCGGTGTTCAGAACTAATAATCTAGGTCCCGAGACACAATAAGTAACAAAAAAAAATGATGATGAATAAGAAAAGAACGGAGTTTGAAGATCTGCTAGACTGAAAACCTGAAAGGGCGGTCTAGGCAAAATTTAAGATCATTCCCCTGCTAAGTTGAAAACCCGAAAGGGCAGGCTTAGGCAAAAGCTAAGGGGATGGCCTGCTGGATCAAAAACCTAGAAAGGTGGTTCAGGCAAAAGTTAAGGCTAACACGGTACGCCAAGTTAAAAACCCAGAGGAGGTGACTTGGTCGCAGTAAGAGAATCATTATAGGAAGGCTACAGCCGGTATCAAGACTGAAGATCAACTGGAGTTCAGGCAAATTCAAGTGGCATCCTCAAAACTGGGGGCATTGAAGCTAAGCAATCTTAGGGATCGTAATTAAATCCTTGAGGCATTACTGTTTTAAGGAAAAAGTCCAGTGTGTACCAATTGAAAAAAACATTCCTGGAAAGGATAGACTTACCAAATAAAACGTTAACTAAGTCAGAAGCATTACTGTGTCTGTCAGTGTAGTTAGTCAATCTTTGTCATTCTATGTTCACTCCTTCAGGGCTGCTCAATCCTTTTAGTAGTGCCTTTTATCTAAGTTTTCTCTTTAGAAAGAGTCAATCGTCGTTCTTATGTCCAAATGATGCAACTATCTTGGTGAAGGAGGCCCGGCCTCGGCAGCTCCCTGCGATCGTATGAAAGAGCTTGGTAATCTAGTCAAGCAGCCTCATTTCAAAGAAGATCAACTCAGAAAAATTCAGAAGTAGAAACATCAGAAAGTCCAGCTTCCGTAAAAAGATCATACCCCAGGAAGGCACCTTAAGCTTGGAAGAGCCTCAGATGCAATGGTGGTTGAGCCAATTTCTCAGAAAGATGAACCATTAAAATTCAGAATCTCCTTCCAGTTAGTTAAATACTATCCTGGTCAAGAAATATTTATCTAAACACCTGTCAAGAGGCAAATCCCACTTTTCCATGATTATATCCAAGAGAGTCGTTGTTCTAGATTACCAATTTCAAGTATCTTGTTCAAGGTTTCAGTTATCAAAATCCCCAGAAGACAAGACCAGCAGTCTCTTTGAGAAAAATCTTGTTGAAGTTTCATAAAAGTGTTCCTAATCCATTCTTGTTAGTAATGGTTCTTCGTTCCTAAGGTTTGCCGTTTCATCATTCGTCAAAGTCCTAATTTCCAATATCTTTGTCGGGCACGATCTATAATATCCCCGATTTCATTGAGTTCAAAAAATCAAAAATTCATCAAATCCAATCTTACGTCAAATTCAAGTTCATGAAAAATCTCTAAATTCTTCGTTGTTGAATTCATCAATCAAAGCTATCTCGTTTCTTTGAGACCGTTTGGGAACGGTGCCTCTTTTCTCGAGTCCATTTGTGAATGGTCTCGTCTTCTCCTTCAACCCGTTTGTGAACGGTGTCTCTTTTCCTCGAGTCCATTTGTGAATGGTCTTATGTCCTCCTTGAGCCCGTTTGTGAACAGTGCCTCATTTCTCGAGTCCATTTGTGAATGGTCTCATATCCTCCTTGAGGCCGTTTGTGAACGGTGCCTCATTGTCTAAGTCTATTTGAAAATGGTCTTTTCTCTCTGAACATCATATAAATGCGATGTCTCATTCCTTGGAATTCGTATAAATACGATATTCCATTGTCCCTGAGTTATCCATGAGCATCATATGAATATGGTGTCTCGTTTTCTGGAAATCCGTATAACTACATCATTTCATTCTCCCTGAGTCCATTTGAAAATGGTCTTTTCTCTTTGAACATCATATAAATGTGATGTCTCATTCCTTGGAATTCGTATAAATGCGATATTCCATTGTCCCTGAGTTATCTTTGAGCATCATATGAATATGGTGTCTCATTTTCTGGAAATCCGTATAAATACGTCATTTCATTCTCCCTGAGTCCATTTGAAAATGGTCTTTTCTCTTTGAACATCATATAAATGTGATGTCTCATTCCTTGGAATTCGTATAAATACGATATTCCATTGTCCCTGAGTTATCTTTGAGCATCATATGAATATGGTGTCTCGTTTTCTGGAAATCCGTATAAATACGTCATTTCACTCTCCATGAGTCCATTTGAAAGTGGTATTTTCTCTTTAAACATCATACGAATTTGATGTCTCTTTTCCTTGGAATTCGTATAAATACGATATTCCATTATCTCTGAGTTATCTTTGAGTATCATATGAATATGATGTCTCATTTTCCTTGGCATTCGTATAAATACGATGTTCCATTATCTCTGAGTTATCTTTGGACATCATATAAATGTGATGTCTCATTTCCGTGGAATTCGTATAAATGCGTTGATTCATTCTCTCCAGGTCCATTCAAAAATGGTCTCTTACTCTCTTGAGCACCGTACAAATACGATATCTCATTCTTCCTTAGTCTATTAAAAAATAGTCTCTTATTCTTCTTTGGGATCCATAAAAATAAGGTTGTTCATTCTTTGGGAAACCATACAAAGTCGGTGTCTCATTCTGATATCTCATTCCTTGTGGGCCTGTACAAATACGAGGCCTCATTCTTGTTGAATCCATTCGAAACGATATCTAGTGTCCTTTGAATCCATATAATTATATCTGAGCTCATTCAAAAATGATGCCTCGTTTTCATTAAAAATCTTTCGAAAGTCATCCATTATTCTCTCTAAGACCATTTGAGAATGGCGTCTCATTTCCTCGGAAACCGTTCAAAAACGGTATTCCTTTTTTCCTCCGAAAATCCGTTTGAAAATGGTATCCCATTCCTTCATCGCCCGTTCGAAACGGTGCCGCATCATAATCATCTTTTGTTCTGGATTGTAAGATCACCCAGAATAAATCCGATTCTCTGTTATTCTAAACTGCCATCTCATGGTGTTTAGAGTAAATGATTTTGATATATGTTCAAATTCTAGGATTTCATCTAGGGTCTTGCATTATGTTAGGTTGCATTGTGTCTAAAGAGTCCTTTGTGGATCAAAGCTACGGAAAATGGCACTGTCACTTTTGCTTTGGTGTTCGATGACTACGTGATCTCTACCAAAGAGGGGCATCTGTAGACACCTCCATTTTGCTAGGCTTTAAAAAGCAAAAGATTCGGTAGTATCATCAATTTTTATATCCGTATTCAGCATTAGATTAGGCATCCATGCATTTTAGGGTAGATTTCATTTCATTATGAGAGTTTTGAAGTTGATTCGCAATCCTGAAGGTCTCTAGGGGGTTCCTTTGGCCTCTGAAAGATGAAAGTTCAAGTTTCCAAGCAAATGAAAAAACCTGTTATTTTTAGAATTTTCAGGGTTTCCCTCATTTTTGCCTATTTTGCACTGCAGGGGTATTTTTGTCATTCCCGATGTGTCTCGTTTGACCCCCGAGTTATATTTGAGAAATCTTGAGTGATTTTACAAATTTTGAAAAAGCTGCTATTTTTAGAAACTCATGGGGCTTCCACATTTTCATCATCTTATGGATATTTCAATCATTTCTCATATGTCCAAAACCATCTCGAGGGTACGGCTGATGGATTATGAGTAATTTCGTAAGCTTTGGGAAACCTGCTAAATTTAGATCTCTCAAGATTTTCTTAGTCTTGCACTTCGGGGGTATTTTAGACATTTCCAAACATATCATATTTGGTCCCTAAGTTGTGTTTAAGAAATCTTGAGTTCGTTCATAAATTTTTGAAAATCT
The DNA here is from genome assembly GCF_043159265.1 of Tasmannia lanceolata. Taxonomy (NCBI): domain Eukaryota; kingdom Viridiplantae; phylum Streptophyta; class Magnoliopsida; order Canellales; family Winteraceae; genus Tasmannia; species Tasmannia lanceolata. Next base: position 36,308,974 of record NW_027518700.1, on the reverse strand, counting down.
GCTATTTTTAGAATTTCTCAGGGTTATCCCTAGTCTCGCCAAAATTCTAGCACCTTGGGGTAATTTGGTCTTTTCCTATGTAATTCTTTTGATCCCTGAAATATGTCTGAGAGATTATGAATGATTTCCTAAATTTTGGAAAACCTGCTAAATTTAGAATTTCTCAGGAATTTCGCGTAATTTGGAAATTTTAAGTGTTGAGGGCATTTTGAGTATTTTCAGGGGATACCAAATGATTCTGTTTAATATTGCTCACCGAAAGGACCAAATTTTAAAAGTTTCTATTTTTGAAGTTTGACCACAAAGACTTTCCATTTTTAATTTTTCCCTTTAGGGGTGAACCAATCTGAGGGTATTTTGGCCGCATTTGGATGTCTAACAGTCAAGTAGGGGCATTTTGGTCCGAAAAGTTATTTGCCCAAAAAGATGGTCCGATCATGTTTGAGGGATGCACCATAAATGTCAAATGGGTTGGGTCCATATATAGAATGTTGAATTTAGAAAGATTTTATTGATTTTTTACGGAAAAACCCGAAACCCGTGTGAAATGTCCCATTGGGCTAAAGCCCGCAAAGATGGAGCTCATGTGGGTTCACCCATATGGGTCAACCACCATGGTGGGCGGCCCACATGGTTGACCCACATGAGTTGAGCACCCACCTTGATGATGTCACAATGGTGTTCTTCAAAAAAGGAATTCTTGAATTCCTTCTTCTTCTCCAAGGCATCATACAATCAAGAATTATTGGAGTGTTCTTTGGGTCTTCTTCATCATACAAAAGGGTGCGACAAAGCGTATACCTCGGATCTACGCACCCTAAAGACAAGGAGCGCGATCAACATGGTAAAAATAAAATAAAAAGCAAAGAAAGAAATGGAAGAAAGGACGCAGGATCGAGCGTCGGCGAGATTTTTCGGAATTTTCGGCTTTTGGATTCGGCGAGGATCTCAATCACAGGTAGGTGCACTATTCTCAGATTTTTCCAGGATTATTTGGTATTCTTTATATATTTTTGCATGGTTTTTAGCATTTAATTGAATTTAATTCGATATTATAAGTGTGTGCTCAAAATCATGATCTACATGAGTGTTTCAATTCCGATTCGTCCCGAAATTTAATACACTGATCTATTTAAATAGACTAAAATAATCATCGGATCGGATCGGACATTGAATCAAAGGATTTTGAAAATTTGAGTGAAGAGTGGAATTTCATTTAAAATAATGGCTGAGAAATTACAAAAGTTGAAAAAATAGCAGGATGATTTGTTTTGTGAAATTTGAAAATTTTCTTGTGTTCATCACATCAGAACAAGGTTAAAATACATTTTCTGGAGTCGTAATTTTCTCGAAAATCGTGTTTTAAAAATAGAAAACTCTTCAAAAACATCTTTTTGACGAACAAAAATAAAATATATACTAAATAGATTCTAAAATTAATGAAATTTCGTGGGCAAATAATATGGTACTGATATACTCTACCATGAAGTTTTAAGAATTTTTGGATTCTGTTTGGTATATTATTTGATGCTTTGTTTAAATATTATCCGATTCTGTGAGAATTATTACTGACATCAGATCACAATTAAAATTCTCAAAATTTTTACAGTAGTCTTATATTTCATATTTCTTGCTGCTGTAAAATTTTCAATTGATTTGGATCTTGTTTCCTAAGGGATGTAGTGTAAATTCATAATCTGGTCTTAAAATTGAAAAATCCGAAATTGATAGTAAATAGTCTCTAAAATTTATAAAAATCTCACAGCATGCTATGTTTACTTATAGCTTATTACTGTAGAAATTTCAATGAATTTAGATTTCTATTTCTAGTAGTTTCTGTGTTATTTTTACAATCTGGTCCCATTATTGTTAAATCAAAATTAAATAGGAGCTTAATGTAAAAATCTGCAAAACTATGCCAATAAGCTACATACATTCCCATCTTGTTGATGTAGTAGTTTCAGTTTGTTTCGAATTTGTTTGCAATAATTTCACTTGTAAAATACTCATATGTTTGAAATTGATAAATTCCATTGAAAATTCGAAATTAATTAAAAATCATTGTGAAAATTTCCAAAGAACCTTAAATATCTGTCACATGTCACTCCTTACTCCATCGAAACAGAAATCTTAGGATCTTTAGATTTCCCTGGAAAAGTGGTTAGTGCATCCATAATCGTATCCCAATTATAATCGATCTTAGACAATTTGAATATTTAAGCTATAGCATGTTATTGGCTCCGAGGTTACTGTCCACGGAAATCCTGAGATATCCAGGCAATAAGGTGCTATAACTTAAGTATTAAATTGCACAAGGAAAGAGCGCACGATTCCATTCCTTGGATGCTAGTCGAGGCCGAAATTGGTGAACCCTAGAACCTTTGGTATTCCTTAAATGTCCAGAAATCGAAAATCCTTGAAATTTGAACTTTATTAGTTCCAAGAACTTAAATCGATTTGTCTCGTGTCTCTCGGAACCGTTGGATTACGGTTTCCGTCGTAAGAACCATTAGAGCCCAATTTAGGAACACTGGTGTCAGGTCGTGTCCTTAAGTTTTAGGGAGTCTTAAGTTTTAGGGAGTCCTAGAGTTAGGAGTCCAGCCTCATCACGGACGTTTGCTATGGATAGCAACCGTGCCATAGGTCTAGTTACACTAGTCACCCACTCTTTCCCTAGGACAAGCCTAGTAAACTAGGATGTAGGCTAACCTGCATTAGTCTAAGGAACAACTTGCATTTAGATAGGATCATATAGCATCTTAGATGAAATCCTAGGATAATAAAATCCTCAACTTGAATTAAATAACTTCTCTTAAAACTGTTGAAACAGTCAATACAGTCTAGGTCGGTGTCTTAGATGAGTTAGGCATAACTAGCTTAGCTTAGGTGCACCGAACTACGTCGACTCTCATCCCAGTGAGGCTTGGGTACGTAGGCTGCTTGGATGTCTGATGGCATACCAACCGCGAGTTGGCTACACAACAAATTGTGGGGTTTTGTATATTAATTTTCTTGTACATTCTTAATTAAAATATGTAGGATTTTCCTGAAATTAGAATTTTAGGAGAACTTTCACTTAGATTGAACTCAAACAAATTAAGAAATCAAGATACACATTTAGGATATACATTGAAATTAGATCATAGGATGCATGTCACATAGTTCGCACATTAACAGAGAGTTGAATGAGCCATTTAAAATAAATTTAAAAGAGTTAACTTTTGGAATTGAAGACCGATTATCGGGCAGGAATGGTGCATGTGGTGGATAACTCCCTATACCTTCCATTCTTATAACCAGGTAACGAGTCTAGATTTCTGGTTAATTATGGGTCCTAGATCCCACATCTAGGTGGCAACTCTGTCACTCTCTTTTGTGTAGAATTCGGATTGCCTTAGTGATCCCAAGTTGACATAAAAGATGAATTAAAATCAATAATAAAAACGCACACGCCAATCGCGTGGGTACGAGAGACCAAGAGAGAGTGGCGGTTCGCGCCCCACCCCTCTCGCGGGATCGGGTCCCACACACGCAAATCTAAAAGAAAAAAAGTCAACTCTCCAGTTCTAGTACAAAATTGAAAGAAAAAGAGTCGGGTCAAAATTTTAACTTTCTTAACTTCTAAACGGTGGGGTATTTTTCAAATTTTAAAAATTCATAAAATCTATTTTGTCCAAACATTATTAAATCCCAAAAGTCCGGTAAACAAAATCTCATAATTTGGTCTCTAAAAATTATTCATCTTGTCAGGCACTGGTCAACACACTGGTCACAGACTGTTTTTTCTAATGAATGATGTATTGATGCCTCATGTTATGAAATATGGAACTTAATCACTTATGAAATGAAGAGTAATATTAGAATTTTCCATTTTGGTGATGTTATTGTTATTTGATTGCTCTATAATTATTATTTTTTTAATTTTTATAAATATATAATAAAATATTAAAATATATTATTATATTCGGCATACCCGAACGTACTCGCATCCGGTTTTTTTGGCAAATCACGTACCCACATACCCGTACCCGTGCTTCATAGATCAAAGGTATCAAATGGGAAGACTTTGGTTAATGTGAAGTATACGATAATGGAATGATATTAGTACCTCATTGATAAGAAACCTAATGCCATAGAAAAGTTCAAGGAATATTAATTATGAATTGAAAACTAATCAGATAGGAAGACGAAGGTTCTTGGAACTAATAGAGGTAGTGAATGCACCTTATACTTGTTTTATTTCTTCTACACGGAGCATGGTGCTATTCGTTGAATCCCCATGCCTAGCACTCCTTAGTAAAATCATTTTGTTGCGAGGAAGAAAAAGACACCTCTAAATATTATTGGATTAATGATGGCCTATGCTCATATCCTAATGGCTTACTAGAGTGTAGAACTTGCATTGTGAATTGAGTTCCATCAAAAACTTCAGACCTGCACATTATGAGTTGCAGAGTGGAGAGAATATGCATATGAATGATGCAGCTTTATAAGTGGCCTTGTATGGAAACAAAGATACAATGGTTCTTCTTCATAGACCTTCTTCGTTAGTGAGAGGAACAAATTACCCTTAGATGAATTGAAAGGGAATATTATCCCTGTACGTATTTTATCTTGAGCACTCGAGTGAGGAACCTAATACTTGGAGGAAATTGAAAGTCTAAAGTCACATCTTTAGATGGAAACCATGTCAGAGGAAAAATACTTCATTATGAAAATTGAAGTTTGGGAATTTATTGAACCACTTCTAAATTGGAAACTAATAGGTGTATCCTTTTTTTAGAGAACCATGGAAGGTTTCAGTTTTGTTATGTTCGAAAGCGAACGTTGTATATACACAAAGGTGAGTGGGAGGAAAATTATACTTCTATCACTTTATGTGGACAACAACTTGATTGCTTGAAGGGACATGGATCTATTGTTGGAAACTAATACCTAGTTATCACGAAATTGTGAAATGGAAGAACTAGGTGAGGCTATGCACTCATGGGCATTAAAATGCTTATAGATAGACCCAACTGGTTGCTAGCACTTCACAGGAAAAGTACTTTGGCACTTTACTAAAGTGTTGTGCAATGAAAGGGGAAAATTTTGCAGACGCCTATTTAAAGGTAGAAAGACTCAATTTGAGTTTTGTGCTAAAAATTCTAAGGAAAAACATTTCAGATGCCTCAACCGTGGGAAGCTTGATGTATGGGAATGTCAAGTAGTTACAAGCAAAAACCCAGGACCGTTAAATTGGAAATTTGTGAAACAGATATTTAGATGCCTCAAAGGTACTAAGGAATACACACCAGTTTACAAGTGCATGGAACCAATACGGTTGGACTTCTTGAGGGAATTAAAGGTCATGGAATCAATAACGAAATTTATTACATTGTGTTGTGTTAGTGTTTACGAAGACGTAAGTTTTGAAGCGAAAGTATTTGAAACGCATGTTGGGAAAGTGGGTCTTAAGAAATTATAAGAAATGGGTCTTTTACGCCAAGTGGGAGAGTTTAGGATTTATGGCATTTTGTGTGGGCATGCTCATTAATCTAATTTTCTCATGTTGTACTCTAATGTACATCATGTGATTGATGGAATCCTAGAAAATCCTTTTAGCAAGTTTGGACCTATATTTCCATGATAAACAAGGTTAAAGGAATGTGTACCGACCAAATTAGTGTCGGGACAAGACCATAGAATACATCAGATGGTGGTAGTAGGACCATGGGACATGCTAATGGAATTAAGCCCTGAACATGGTACTTAAAAAGTTTTGCTAGAGTTTGTCTGAAGGGAATGTCTCCTGAAAACCTATGTGTTTGAGGAAACACGTGGATCATGTGTTGGTGTGTCTCCCACTGGAATGTACTCATTCACAACATGTGGAAATAAACACACGCGTAGGATCCGATTGAGTAATTCAACGGAATTGGGCTCTTTATGTTTTTTTCAAAATATGTTTGAATTGCGTACACTGTTATATGATAGTGTGTATGCAATACTCTTAACTAGAGAAGCCATTGTGGTGAAATCCTTGGTATGGGAGATAGGGCATTATACTATAAAGAGTGATGAATGCACATGCTAAAGCTCATTACAATGTGCCAATCAAAGTTGAGGAATTAGCCGTGAAATTTCCGATTAAGTTATATTTAATTATATTTTATTTGAGTGTTTAGAGCACTTACGAGATAATTGAATATATGTACCCTAATGGTACTTGACAATCGATCAAGCCAAATTAGAATTATTATCAGAATGTTAACATAATTATTTTCTCAAGCAATTATGTCGTGGGAATTTATAAAATGGTTAACAATTTGGTTGATCAAGTCAAGGAACATTTTGAAAATAGGAAATCCGGAAATATACAAATGATTAAAAAAACGAAAAAAAATCCCTTGATTGAACTTGATTCAAAGTGGAGGGTTTAATAAGTATGATTGATTTGGAAACTATCAGAGGCTGGTGCATTATGAAGATTTATAGTAGCATCAACTAATGATGGCTAAGTTGGCGATTAAAATCACTGATTAAAAGGTAGACTAATTTGCCCATCACAAATTGAGAATTTACTGACCTAGCCCTAACTGTAGAGTTTTAGAGACCGTCTATGAAATTCAAAGAGATCTTACTTCCTAGCACTTTTCAGCACCATACAATTCTGAAACTTTGAGTTGAGAAGAGTCACTTTTCAACACCATACAATTCTGAAACTTGGAGTTGAGAAGAGAGACACTTTTCAACACCATACAATTCTGAAACTTTGAGTTGAGAAGAGAGTCATTGGACTCGAAGGTGAACATGGAGTGGGTCGAATTGGCAACATCTCATCCATCCCAAAACTCCGTCCCAACACCTAAACCGGAAGCTTCCATCGTACAACCCCTTTCACTCCTAACCTTTTCTTCCACCACACCCCCTCAGCTTTTCTTCCACTACATCCCCTCTGCCCCCGACCACCAGCCCTCACCTGACCCCTTTCCATTACCCAGCCCTATCTGCCCCAAAATCCCTCATCAGCCCCTCCAACTGCAGCCCACACTCTCTAGAACCCTAAAACCCTCGCTATTCTCTCACCTGCCGTCTACCCCTGATGTAGGACCATCAAGAAAATCAATGGCCAAAGATGAATCTTGAATATTTACTTCATTTTTAGTGGAATTGAGGAAACGTGGCATTAGTTGTTATTTTCTTTGGGATTTTAGTCAATAGGAGTTTTAATGTTTAGAGTTGGACGTAAGTCACATTGTCTTGTTTCCTTCTTTTACGGCAATTTTAGTTGAAGTAGGAGTTGTGGTAGGATAGGATACTAGTCAAGGATTTTGACCGAATTCAACAAGGATAAGGTCTGTTGACCGGCTATAAATACATGCAATGTAAAATCATTCTGGCAGACTATTCTTTTGAAATAAAATTTCGTTTGTTGGTGAGTTTTCGTATTACATTTTCCCTATGTTGAAGACCATCTTTGGGTTCCCTAGAGAAAATCGAGTAGATCTTCTTGTTCCTCTTCTCTGCTGCTTGGTTTCCAACAACACTTCACCATTGAACCAGCCTTCTTGGTTCTCCTCATCCTCCATCCAAAACCCATCTCTTTGCCCAGGTATAAGTGATTCATCTCTTCCAATTTTCTTTTCAGTTTGGGTTCAAAACTAATTAATCTACCCTTGCCCATTTAGCCTTTGCCAAAACTTTAAAACCAGCCATTATTTCAGTCACCTACCTGCATACTCCAAAACCCGTAAACCCTTTTCAATTCACCCCAAAGCAATCCACATCCCTTTTCTTTTCAGCCAAGTAAACCCTTTATCCTAGATTAAACTCTTTTTGTTCTATAACCTAAATTATTAATTTTCAGCCTATTGAACTTTCCTGGTTCATATTTTAACCTCCTTTTACGTATCACCTTTAGCTAAGAAACTCCCAACTGAGAGCCCACCATCTCTTACACTTAGTTTTAGCCAACAGTTAGCCTACCCAAAACAAATCCCTGAACCTCCTACCCTAATCCATTGAATATACCTGTTGATCTCCAATCACCCTCTTTTTTAATTTCATTTCAACCTATAAAAATACCCATCTTAGGATTTAACAGACGAATCAGATTTTAAGACCTCAATGGAAAGATCCACACAAAAGAAGCAATCATAGTTACTATTGAGAAAATCTGCCAGGCAAAACAATCCGATCATGCACAAATTAAACGGAAAGTAAAATAACACAACAAGCCACAAGATGAACACAAAGATTTTACGTGGTTCGGCCAATCTTACTCCACGGGCAAGAAATACGATCTTCCACTATGACGAAAACAAAATACAAGGATTACAATGGATTAATCACAAAACCACAAACCCGCAACCCTTTCCTTGCTCCCCAAACCCAAGATCGTACACAAGAGAAACCCGAGAAAACCAGAAAGAGAACCCAAGAAGAACCCAAGAAGAACCCGAGAAGAAACCCAAGAAAAAACACTTTTCTTCCCTTTTCTTCCTTCTTCTTCTTCTCTCTCTCTCTCCCCTTCTCTCTAGCCGTTGGGGCAGCCGACACACTCCAAGCCTACACCTCCTCTTGTGCCACCTTCTTGTTCAACTGTCACACAAGAGAAGCTTCTACCGTCACACAAGAGAAAAGCTGTTTTCTTTGCACATAGGTTTTCTATTAAAATAAAACGTAAGTCATCTGTTTCCTTTTCCCATTTCCTATTTCCCACCCTAAAAGGAAAGGCATGGGTGTGGACCCCGATCCGGAGGATAATACCGAGGGACGGGTCCCTCGTTGGTCCTTTGGGATCATCCACATGAAAGAGAGCTCTACCAAGGAACTCTCAAAACAGATGCCACCCTCATAGCATAGCACGAGTGGGGATATAAAATAAATGAGATACCTCTTGATCCGGAGACAATGATCGAAACCAAGACGTACCTAAAATAACTCAGAGTCGCCACCCATGGACAGGCCATGGAACCTAAAAACAAAATCCTCTGTGCAATGGATAACCAGAAATATATATATGGGTACGTGCCTGATTACGGATGAGGAAGGTCCGAAGAGCATCTCAATCCGCCCGAGTGCAAGCACTTGGTCTCTTATGCCATTTATTTATTAACTTTGAAGAGTTTTGGGCGAAAATCATGTGAAATGGGAACAAATATCCCCGAGAAAAAAATATCTACATAAACATGCATGACACGGGGATAATAAGAACGTACAAAAATAAATAAAAGAAGTGTCACCTAATCATAATTAAGTTATGAGTGTCATGCCTAATGGGTGTCTAAGTTCTGGTGGGCAAACACATGCACGCTACAGCTAAAGGTATAAGGCCTGTACAGGAAAGTAAGAAAACACAACAAAACATACAACACGACTCGATATCACACACCACACAACACAACAAACCCTAAGACTCTAAACGTTTTCGCCCGATTCTTTAGATGGTCTGGTATTCATCCAAAGCCGCCTACGTATTCCCGCCTCAACGAGAATCAAAGCAACGTAGTTCTTTGCCCCTATTCTAAACTATGATGTCTAAGACATCTAGACTACTAAACTAGACTCAATCCTAAAAGACTGGACAGGTTTTTAAAGCTTCTTGAGCGATTATTTATATTCCAGTGGATTGTGGATTTTAGGACACCCTATATGCCCTAACTAAATACAAGTTTTTTAACCCTAACCTAATGCAAGTTGTTCTTATATCCTATGTATAACTAGGTTGTATGTGCTAGGAAAAATAATGGGCAGACTAAGGCATCCTATTCTAGTCATCAGTTGGCGATGTGAATCGCCAACTGACCGGACGGAGGCGTTCCTACCTAGGACAAACTCCTAACTCTAACACAAGCACACAACAACCAAAATACTCTATCTAAGACAAACTCCTAATTCTAGAGGAAGAGCTTTTTGAAAACAATGTTTATCGAGAAAGCTTGGAAATATTTTTGTGTTTTTAAAAGGTTTAAATGGTTTATTTACAAAATTTAAAATGTTTATTTTGAAAGGTTTGACTGGACTTGGGATGTGGATCCCAAGCTGCCTACGTACCTCGTGGAAGATGATCAAGCCAAAGTAGTTCGGAAACAAACTTCCTAACTACCACTAATGACTTTAAAAGTCAATTTCTTGTGTTTTTGGATTTCGAATTTATGTTTTTCAGATTTTTCAGATTTTTAAATTTCTGATCTTTTTTGTATTTTCAAATGTTTTCACCCTTACGGTCAAAGGCCAAAGGAACACATAATGCAACACCTTTGGGTAAAATTCTAGGATAAAGGGGAAACCCCAAATAAACAAACTCACTAAAAGTGAAATGAACTCAAAATGAGTAAACTTCTATCCCAAGGAAAGTGAAACTGATCTAAGATCCCAACCAGGTAAGCTCTAATAAGACTGGGTTAGCCTCTAACTAAGGTAAAGTAACAATAACTATAAAGGAAAAACTCCTAACTAATAACAGTAGAGAGGGAGTACAAACGAGTCAAAGACTTTTTGATAAAGCTACCAAAATATGGGGGTAAATAAGTCAAAGAATGACTCCTATATGACAAGAACCACCAAAGTAAATGAGACAAGGCATGTCTCCTATAAAGGGGAAGCAACTACCACTAATGAGACGGTGTATGTCTCCTAAGAAATGCTCAAAGCAACCTTATCATCGCCCTTGCAATGAATAAGTAGGACTAAGGCAACTAACAAACCAAGTTGGTCTCCAACTAGTAGGGGGTACAAGTTGGGACACAACTTAGAAAGGATTCCATGAATGAGGCAAGATATGCCTCCTATGGGCTAATTCTATACCAAGGTCAAGGTTTACTCCCCAAGGGATAGCCTCTAAACAGCAAGGCTTGTCTCCAAATGAGAATTGCCTAATGAGACAAAGTATGTCTCCTAATGAGGGCTCTAGATGACTCTTTCACTACCCTTGCAATGAATAGAGAGAACCAAAGGTTTAAAGACTGAAAACTCAAAGGACTAAAAACTTTTTAGAAGAGGAAAGAAGAGAAAATAGGGTACTTTCCTAACATGGTAAGTCCCTCTAATGATGGGCTTGGGCTAATGCTTTCATCGCCTCTATGATAAGAGGGCTTAAGGTTCAAGGTTAAGTCTACTAAAGAGAAAAGAGAAAAGAGGAGAATGCTATATGGACGTAGCAAGTCTCCTAAAAGATGGGCTTGGGATGACTCCTTCATCGCCCTTGCAATGAATAAAAGTTCTAGAATCTAAAAGTGTCTAAAAGACAGAGTTAGCCTACTAAATGAGAGGGAGAAATGCTACTAGGACTTGGTAAGTCTCCTAAAATGATGGGCTTGGGCTAATACCTTCATCGCCATTGCAAGAAAATCACTTGATTGAAAGAGAACCTTGAAAACTTTTGGGAAATTCTATCACCAACCCCAAGATAAATCGTAACATACAAGAAACCACTAAAACACTATAGAACTGAAGAATGTAAATGATGATTACAGAAAAACACGCGACAATTGATTCCCCTGATTTGGAACAATCACAAGGAAACTATAAAGAGTTATAGGAATTTGGAATAAACAACTATTACAAACTATATAAAAAAGGGAACAAAAGAAGGAATAAATAAAAAAAAATGCAAAACTACAAGCTTATGTATGGAACAGACCAAAGATGTTTAGTTGAATTCATTTATCTGTTAAAATGATTGTCCTATTGTCATTCTTCACAAGATGAATATAATAATAAAAAAAAGCATCTCAATTAAAATCCTGTAAAAGTCAACTTTCCATCAACTAACATAGCTCCCCGTTTGATAAACCATAAATTTTTTTAATATTAGCAGCCAAGACTATCCATGCTTCATCATTTTTTAAGGTTCCTTTTATAAAAATTAGTCTAACTTCTTGAATGCTCAGAACTTAAGATCACACAAACAGAAAAGCAAGTAAATTTATATGCAGTACTCTAGGTCTTCCCTTGTTTTGTACCATCTCACTAACAAACCCAGCTATTGCAATTACTAATAATTCCATATAACAACTTCAGAAAATCCAGTCAACATGAGTGTGGCCAACAGTATTGTTCCCAACAGATCATGATTGCATTAGTATCATTCCCCACTGAATATGTAAACTAATATCACAAGAAAACAAGGACTCTATAGGAAATCATGAGGAATGATATGCATGTATAAAGCTTTACTTCCTTGCTAGCATATTCCATTTGCAAACCGTTAACATATACAGCGCATGAGAAAACAAACATTCCTGAACAGGTAGTACACCTTTTATATTCATGAACAAATGATTATTAGGACATGCAGACTCAAATTCTTCAACGCAAATTCTTCAACGGGATTGACTTGACAGACTCATGCCAAAGTGCAAAACACTTAACGAGTAGACGCACCAAAAACTGCCCATGAGTAAATCTAAGGTTTCGGATAAAAATTGTTTTATGAACTCAAAATCGCACTGTAACACAACAAAAGTCTCTATAAAAATCATTCGTTGGGCGAATGTGTTGAGAGTTCTGAAATGGGCAAACCTGAATCTTCAATAGTAATCATTTGATGGGACAAAAACTCACTTGGCAACAACATGGAAATCACAAGTGAATCATTCAAGGACAGGCACAATATAAATTTCTAGATGGACAGACCTGGAGTTCTCATTGAAACTTATTCGGTGACTTCCAAAACTGCTCAGTGAACTATCAAAACCATGCCAAAAGGTACAAAATGGGTAAATACAATGAAGGATGCAAGGTGGTCAGACCTAAGATGTCTTTACCAAGACACATTTTAAATGAAGTATAATGAATTGCTTAGGGATCAAGAACAACATGCACTAATAGGGCTTTGAAGCAGAACATCTAAATCCCCACTATATATATTCAGGAACTTGAAGCAGAACATATAAATCCCCACTATATATACTCAAGAACACCATTTCAGAAGGAAAATTCCAAACAAATTTATATAGCAGCTATCTATAAATGGAACTCAACTGCTTTACTTATAAGCACTTCTAAATGGTCTTAACCATAAGATTAATGGTCGGCTCAGCACTTAATTATGTACTTCCTAAACAAGCAGACCTTGTTGCATTTTAAATTAAACTTATTCAGCTATGCTCTTTATTAACTCTAGTATGATCACAATCTGCAAAAAGAGATGACTGAACTGTTGATGACCTGCTGTTTGAAAAAGATATTCAGGTCTCACCTTAAATACAAGACCACACAAAAACAAAAATTTTCAAATAATATGGGGTCAATAAAATGAATTCCAAAGAGAATACAACAAAGAAAAGGTCATATAAATTGCACATCACAAGGTGATATAAACTGCAGATCACAATTTGATCTAGGATAAAGCATATGAATTTTCAGCTACGATTAGAATCAATCAATTATGTATTTTAACCAAAACATTCAGATATGAGTACATCATTAAGGCCGAAAGAAACTGATCAAAATTAAAGCTAAATCACTAAAGACCTTGTGCCACAGACGAATTAACAGCTAGGATTCAATATTAATTTCATTCAAACACAAATATCAAAACAAAATTCAATCAGAACATAAAATCTGAAATGCCAAGCCAAGGACTGAAACAGTAGAAAAATAAAAAATGTTACCTTCTTTACTTACCTCTACTTCTTCTGTGAGTCTTTGAAATTGTAAGGAATGGAATTGAACTCAATCAGATCAATCCAGCTCCTTCTTCTTAGTTATGAAATGATCTTAATGAAGTGGTGCTTGGATTTTGATCAAAAGAGACAAATCTCTTACGAAAACAAACAAATCAGCAGTAAGAAGAACTAAATTTAAAGCCCTAAGCTGATAAATCTTAGGTTTGAACACAAGAAAATGCTCAATTTAGGGCTTACAGGTTTTGATCCATGTTCAAATATAGCAGATCCAAGATTTTTCGTTTGAAAGAATAAGAAGCTAGGATTTCAAAGCTTGTTGGAGAAGATAAGGGGCTAGGGTTTGGGGAAAATGAGTTAGGGTTTCCAAGCTAAGAATTGTAGATCTTGGAATCTAAAGGTTTGCAGAAACGGAGTTTTGCCAGAGGATAAAGAATAGATGTCAGCTGGAGTATTGCCAGAGTATCGCCGGTGATTCATAGGAGAAGATAGGAGAAGAGAGGGTAGAATAGAGCTAGGATTTCAAATTAGGGATTTTCTCTTCTTTCTCTCTGACTTTCTCTGATCTTGCCCAAAACGAGAATGAAAATGAGGCCCCCCTTGTTCGATCCCTCTTATCCTCCTTTATAGCAAATGACATATTCGCCCCCTCTTATTTCCACAGACAGCCACCTCAAATGTATTTTGACCACCCTTTTTATACTATAAAGGGGTGAGTTGAGTGGATAAATAACCCAAGGAAAATGATATACTCCACCTCTTTCATTTCATTTGGACAGCCCTTTGAAGAGTTAAGATGATGCATTTGCTCCTCTCTTTCTTCCTTAGACAGCCCTCTCTATAAAAGTGATATGATAAATTCTTGCATCCATTCTTCCCATGGACAACCTATTTACTCATTCAATGCCTAACCTTTTCACTTCCAGGGGTGGTCTTGGTAAGGGAAGAAGATAGATAAAAAGAAATGATATACTTGCTTCCCTCTTTATTTTTTTGACAACCCTTACTTCATATATTCAAGCCCCTTTTTCTTTTAAAAGATGATATGTTACTTTCTCTTCTTCTTAGGGGCAACTCCTGCTTCAGTATAATTCACCCCCTTATAGCTCAAAGAAAAGGAAAGGATATTAACACTACTATTCTTTGATGATCTAGCTAACTCATCTGGTCTTAGTAAACAATTTTTTGACAAATTTTACGGGGACCTACCTAGGATCCTAAACTATTTTATGGTGAGATTTGGGACACTAAATCACTTATTTAAAGAAAATTTTATTCAAAATAAAGGCTTAGGGCTCGGTCAAAATGGGGTGTCTACAGATGCCCCTCTTTGGCAGTGTGTGCTTGTCACACGAATGGCAAAGCTGACAAGACAACACATTTTGGCCGACCCAACTGTCAAAACAAATCTAATTTTTGAGTTTTGATTCTAACATGATATTCACAAAGGTAAACTAGTAAAATGGCTTTTCAACAACGCTCAAACTCTGCAAACAGTGGTGAGAAAGTCTCTCTTCGACTCTTTACTCAACAAAACATATCACAACATATCAGTGAGATAGCCTCTCTTTCAAATCCATTTACTCGGCATAACAAAGCATATTTGTGAAACTACTTTCCACCTCAAGCATTCAAAACAATATGGAAACTACTTTTAAAGAACCATTCAAAATCAAATAAAATTACTTTTCACACAAGCATTCAAAATAAAAAAGAAACTACTTTTCACTCAACCTTCATAACCACGAGAAACTACTTTTCTCCAAATCACTACTTTTCACTCAACCTTCATGACCACGAGAAAGTACTTTTCTCCAAATCCTTCCATCCGCAAGAAACTACTTTTCTCCAAACTCTCTATTCATGAGAAACTACTTTTCTCCAAAAACTCTAATAATGGGAAACTACTTTTCTCCAAAAACTCTATCTCTGAAAAACTACTTTTTCTCTAAAAATTCTATCTCTGAGAAACTACTTTTCTCCAAAAACTCTATATCATTGAGAAACTACTTTTCTCTCTTCTCTTCAGATCATGAGAAACTACTTTTCTCTTCAAAATCTTCATTCTTGAGAAACTACTTTTCTCTCTCAAATCCTCATATCATTGAGAAATAACTTTTCTCTCTTCTTTCCATCCAAGGGGAAACTACTTTCGCCCAATCTTCCAATCAGAGGGGGAAACTACTTTTCACCCAATCTTCCAATTCAAAGGGAAACTACTTTTCGCCCAATCTTCCAATTCAAAGGGTTCGCCCAATCTTTCAATCCAAGGGGAAACTACTTTTCGCCCAATCTTCCAATTCAAAGGGTTCACCCAATCTTTCAATCCAAGGGGAATCTTCCAATCAACGGGCAAACTACTTTTCGTCCAATATTCCAAATCACGGGGAAACTACTTTTCACCCAATCTTCCAATCAACGGGGAAACTACTTTTTGCCCAATCTTCCAATCAAAGGGGAAACTACTTTTCGCACAACTTTCAAATCACGCTGAAACTACTTTTCACCCAATCTTCCAATCAACGTGGAAACTACTTTTCACCCAATCTTCCAATCAACTGGGAAGCTACTGTTCACCAGGCGATAGCTATACAGACCATTGCTGAAAATCCATCTATTTAGCTATCCGGATAACTCTGATTCATCTCTTTCAAGGCAGAGAATCACTAAAGATATATATGGTGCCGCATAAATCAACTCCATATGAACCTCTTTGCAGATATGCCTGACTCCTAACTCATTAGGTAGCGGCACATTGCAGAACGATGATTGGACAGGTCACTGCTTCACATTTCACTGTCAATCATCTGAGTATTCGAATATTTAGAGAAACTACACTACTTCTCTCACAAACATTCAATACCAAGGTGAAACTACTTTTCACCAAACAACAATTAAACAAGCCACTACTTGGCACTTCACTAACCATCAAAAGATTTCTTTTTAAAAAAAAAAAAATACCCCTTGTTTGGGTTTAATAAAGAAATAAATTTTTTAGGCCCAAAGGGTTTGCAAACATGATCGATGAGTTTACTAATCTTTTATCGATTTCACTGATGGAATAGCTATCTCCTGTTGAGAATAGATGTGAGTGTATGATCTTTGCTGAAGACCAAACGCAAGTAATTTGAATGAATTTTCAGGTATTCACTCTTTTAAAGAGAAGAAAAAGTATTCTGCTGAGGTTTGAAAACTGTAGGAGTAAATTCTAGACTTCACCGGGGATTGCATTTTCTGAAACTTTGACTCTACTGAAAAATAAATCAATTAAGGGATTTGACTCAAAGAGTATGTTCAAGCTTCTCTTGTCTATATCTGCAGAGAATATCTATCTCAATTATCTTGTGTTTGATATCTTTTATGACACAAGTCGTAAAAGATGCCCCTAATATGATGTATATCCATGATATAATTTCTTTCCATTCAATAAAGCTTGCTTCTTCATACATTCTAGTGTGTTTACTTCTAACTTTCATAACAATAAAAATAAGACTCCCGTCTCGAATGAGGAAAGAAATGCCGACGAAACTCTCCTTAGTTTGTAGCATATGCGCAAATAAGAGGAGCGTCGAGCTTGGCCTCTTAAAGATAAAACTGAAGTGATAAACATTGACACTGAAACTTTGATTCAGTGAATGCCGATTAAGAGTACATTACCCTCTGAAGAGTGTGAAGAACTGATAAACTTATTTCAAGAATAAGAAGATTGTCTAGAAACGCTACAACCGATACCAGGGGCAAGACATAGTTAGAAAGCTTAAGAAAGTGAGAGACATATGCTATACAAGGGGCATAGAGTGGAAACAACTTTCATATTTCCAATCAATGACCTTGGTTCTCAAATTCATAACATGAAGCCAACAAATTCAAGATAAGAAGTTCAAGAGCAAGCATTGAAAAGTGATCATCAAATATCAAAAGTTACAAATCCATAGATGGAGGATGTCAAAGAACAAGTTTCGCTCTATGAAAGTCGAAAGCACATATTAGAATCTTGAAAGAAGAAGATCCATTATCTCTTACTTGGAAATGCCGTCAAACTCCCAAAAAAAAGAAATAATAATAAAGAGAACTCATCAACCTAGATCAATTCCAAACCTGAACATTGGAAGGCCTCCTTTGGCCGAACAAATCCCAGAATCATAACCCAATGTCAAAACAAATACCGGTTTGTAAACCCTTTGAGCCTGAATGAAATTTTCTTAAAAACCCATCAAACTAGGGGCATCCGCCGCAAACTACGCGAGACCTGATCCCTACACTGGGGTACGTAGGCAGCTCGGTTAAACCGAGTTCGGTCGATTCAAAAAAAGAAAAGAAATTCAATCGTTCCAGAAAAAAAAGGGGGACAAGTTCCAAAAGAAGAGAAGTCAATCATTCCAGAAAGAAAGAAAAAAAGAAAAATCAATTAACCTTCAAACAATTTATCTTCAAACTAGGGGCATTCGCCCTGAACTACGCACGACCTGATTTTTACCCTGGGATACGTAGGCAACCTGTTCACAGGTTCGGTCAAAATCTTTGTTCAACCTTAAGCCATTCTTTGAAAAGCCCTATCCTACCTATAAAGTCCTTCAGATGTTCAGAATCAAAGATCTAGGCCTAAAAAAAATGAATAAGAAAAAGAACGGAGTTTGAAGATCTGCTAGACTGAAAACCTGAAAAGGCGGTCTAGGCAAAATTTAAGATCATTCTCCTGCTAAGTTGAAAACTCGAAAGGGCGGTTTAGGCAAAAGCTAAGGGGATAGCCTGCTGGATCGAAAACCTAGAAAAGTGGTTCAGGCAAAAGTTAAGCCTAGCTCGGTCTGCCAAGTTAAAAATCCTGAAGAGATAACTTGGTCACGATAAGAGAATCATTATAAGAAGGCTACAGCCGGTATCAAGACTGAAGATTAAAAAAGAAGTTCAAGCGAGTTCAAGTGTCATCTTAGAAATTGGGGGCATTGAAACCAAACAATCCTAGGAATGGTAACCAAATCCTTGAGTCATTACTGTTTTAAGGAAGAAGTCCAGTGTTTATTAATTGAGAAGCTACTCTTTGAAAAGATAGACTTACCAAACAAAACTTTAACTAAGTCAGAAGCATCACTGTGTCTGTCAATGTAGTTAGTTAATCTTTTTCATTCTAAGTTCACTCTTTTAGAGTTCATCAATCCTTTGAATAATGTCCTTTACCTAAATTTCCTCTTTAAGAAGAGTCAGCAGTCGTCCTTGTGTCCAAATGATGCAACTGTCTCAGTGAAATAGGCCCGGTGTCATCAGCTCCCTGCGATTGTACCTGTGCCAAGTTAATCCTAAAGAAAAGATCTTGAGAATCTAGTCAAAGAGCTTCGTTTTAAAGAAGATCAGCTCAGAAGCATTCCGAAGTAGAAACATCAGGAAGTGGAGTTTCCGTAAGAGGACCATGCCCCAGAAAGGCACCTGAGGCATGGATGATTACATATGTGATGATGATTGGGCCAGTTTCTCAGAAAGATGAATCCTTAAAATTTTTAATTTCCTTCCTGGTAGTTGAATATTATCCTGGTCAAGAAGTATTTATCTAAACACCTATCAAAGGAAAAATCCTACTTCCCAATTTTCAGTATCCAAGAGAGCCGTTGTTCTAGATTACCAATACCAGGTAGTTAGATCAAGATTTTAGTTATCAAAATCCCCAGAAGAAAAGACAGACAATCTCTCTGTGAAAAAAAATCATGTTGAACCTTCCTGATAGCGTTCCTAAACCATTCTCGTTAATCATGTTGCATAGTTCCTAAGGTTTGTCATCTCGTCCTTCGTCAAAGTCTTAGTTTCCCATATCTTCATTGAGCACGATTTCTATTGTCCCCGATTTCATCCTACACCAATTTCAAGCATCTAAAATTCATCAAATTCGAGTTTACCTCCAATTCAAGTTCATGAAAAATCTACAAATTCTTCATAGTCGAATTCATTAATTCATCTCAACAGAAGTTGTCTTATCTCTTTTGAACCCGTACAACTACGGTGTCTCATTCTCTTTGAGTCCATATGACTATGGACTCTTATCCTTTTAGGCCTGTATGACTACAGTGTTCTATTCCCTTTGAGGCTGTATAACTACGGTGTCTCATTCCCTTCAGGGTCCGTATAATTACGGCGTCATGTTCCTTCCGAGTCCGTACAATTACGGTCTCATTTCCTTGAAATCCGTATAAATATGGTATTCCATTCTCTTCGAGTCCATACAACTATGGTCTCTTATTTTTTTTTAGCATCATACAAATGTGATGTCTCATTTCCTTGGAATCCGTAAAAATACGGTATTTCATTCTCTTTGATTCCATTAAAAAATAGTCTCTTATTCTCTTTGAGCATCATAGAAATGTGATGTCTCATTTCCATGAACTCCATACAAATACGGTATTTCATTCTCTTCGAGTCCATACAACTATGGTCTCTTATTATATTTGAATATCATACAAATATGATGTCTCATTTTCTTGGAATCCGTAAAAATACGGTATTTCATTCTCTTTGAGTCCATTAAAAAATGGTCTCTTATTCTCTTTGAGCATCATACAGATGTGATGTCTCATTTCCATGAACTCCGTATAAATATGGTATTTCATTCTCTTCGAGTCCATATAACTATGATCTCTTATTCTCTTTGAACATCATACAAATATGATGTCTCGTTTCCTTGGAAACCATAAAAGTACGGTATTTCATTCTTTCTGTGTCCATTAAAAATGGTCTCTTATTCTCTTTGAGCATCATACAAATGTGATGTCTCATTTCCATGAATTCCGTATAAATACGGTATTTCATTCTCTTCGAGTCCATACAACTATGGTCTCTTATTCTCTTTGAACATCATACAAATATGATGTCTCATTTCCTTGGAATCCGTAAAAATACGGTATTTCATTCTCTTTGAGTCCATTAAAAAAGTGTCTCTTATTCTCTTTGAGCATCATACAAATGTGATGTCTCATTTCCATGAACTCCGTATAAATACGGTATTTCATTCTCTTCAAGTCCATACAACTATGGTCTCTTATTCTCTTTGAACATCATACAAATATGATGTCTCGTTTCCTTGGAAACTGTAAAAATACGGTATTTCATTCTTTCTGTGGCCATTAAAAATGGTCTCTTATTCTCTTTGAGCATCATACAAATGTGATGTCTCATTTTCATGAACTCCGTATAAATACGGTATTTCATTCTCTTCGAGTCCATACAACTATGGTCTCTTATTCTCTTTGAACATCATACAGATATGATGTCTCATTTCCTTGGAATCCGTAAAAATACGGTATTTCATTCTCTCTGAGTCCATTAAAAAATGGTCTCTTATTCTCTTTGAGCATCATACAAATGTGATGTCTCATTTTCATGAACTCCGTATAAATACAGTAATTCATTCTCTTCGAGTATATACAACTATGGTCTCTTATTCTCTTTGAACATCATACAAATATGATGTCTCGTTCCCTTGGAAACCGTAAAATTACGGTATTTCATTCTTTCTGTGTCCATTCAAAAATGTTATCTTATTTTCTTTGAGCATCATACAAATGTGATGTCTCATTTTTGAAATCCGTATAAATATGGTATTCCATTCTCTTCGAGTCCATACAACTATGGTCTCTTATTCTCTTTGAGGATCATACAAATGTGATGTCTTATTTTCTTGGAATCCGTATAAATATGGTATTTCAGTTTCTCTGAGTCCATTAAAAAATGGTCTCTTATTCTCTTTGAGCATCAATACAAATATGATGTCTCATTTCCTTGGAATCCGTATAAATACGGTGTTTCATTTTCTCTTAGTCCATTCAAAAATGATCTCTTATTCTCTTTGAGCATCATACAAATATGATGTCTCATTTTCTTGGTATTTCATTCTCTGAGAGTCCATTAAAAAATGGTCTCTTAATTCTCTTTGAGGATCATACAAATGTGATGTCTCATTTCCTTGGAATCCGTATAAATACGGTATTTCAATCTCTCTGAGTCCACTAAAAAATGGTCTCTTATTTCTCTTTGAACATCGTACAAATATGATGTCTCATTTCCTTGGAATCCGTAAAAATACGACATTTCATTTTATCTGAGTTCATTGAAAAATGATCTCTTAATTCTCTTTGAACATTGTACAAATATGATGTCTCATTTCCTTGGAATCCGTAAAAATATGCTATTTCATTTTATCTGAGTTCATTAAAAAATGATCTCTTAATTCTCTTTGAACATCATATGAATATGGTGTCTCATTTCCTTGAAATCCTTATAAATAAGGTATTTCATTCTCTCTGAGTCCATTCAAAAATGGTCTCTTAATTCTCATTGAACATCATACAAATGTGATGTCTCATTTCCTTGGAATCCGTATAAATACGGTGTTTTATTTCCTCCGAGTCCATTCGAAAATGGTCTCTTATTCTCTTTGAGCATCATACAAATATGATGTCTCATTTCCTTGGAATCCGTATAAATACGGAGTTTCATTTTCTCTGAGTCCATTGGAAAATGGTCTCTTATTCCTCTTTGGGGATCCATACAAATATGGTTGCTTATTTTCTTTAGGAAACCATACAAATACGGTGTCTCATCCTTTCTTAGTCCATTTAAAAAAATGGTCTCTTATTCCTCTTTAGGATCCATACAAATATGGTATCTCATGTTCCTTGGGAATCGTACAAATACGGTATCTCATCCTTTCTGAGTCCATTAAAAAATGGTCTCTTATTCCTCTTTGGGATCCATACAAATATGTTGCTCATTTTCTTTGGGAAACCATACAAATACGGTGTCTCATTCTGGTGTCTCGTTTCCTCTGGGTCTGTATAACTACAGTGTCCTGTTCTCTTTGGACCCATACAAATATGGTATCACATTTTATCTGAGCCCGTTAAAAAATGATGCTTCGTTTTCTTTAAAAATCTTTCGAAAGTCATCTGTTATTCTCTCTAAAACCATTTGAAAATGGCGTCTCATTTCCTTTGAAACCGTTCAAAAACGGTATTCCTTTTCCTCCGAAAATCCGTTTGAAAATGGTATCCCATTCCTTCATTGCTCGTTCGAAAACGACGCCGCATTATAATCATCTTTGTTCTGGATTGCAAGATTTTTGCACCCAGAGTAAATCCGATTCTCCGTTATTCTAAACTGCCATCTCATGGTGTTTAGAATAAATAATTTTTTATTACATTCTAGGACTTCGTCTACGATCTTGCATTAGGTTAGGTTGCATGTGTTTGCATTTAGAGTGCATTTTGTGCAGAGAGTCCTCTACTGATTAAAGTCACGCAAAATAGTGTTGTCACTTTTGCTTTGGTATTCGACAACTATGTCATCTGTACCAAAGAGGGGCATCTGTAGACACCCCCATTTTGCTACGCTTTAAAAAGCAAAAGATTCGGTAGCATCATCGAGTTTTGAATCCGTATTTAGCATTAGATTAGGCATCCATGCATTTTAGGGTAGATTTCATTTCATTATGGGAGTTTTGAAGTTGATTTGCGATCCTGAAGGTCTCTAGGGAGTTCTTTTAGCCTCTAGAAGATGTAAAATCAAGTTTCCAAGCAAGTGAAAAAACCTGCTACTTTTAGAATTTTAAGGCTTTCCCTCATTTTTGCCCATTTTGCACTACCGGGGTATTTTGGTCATTCCTGATGTGTCCCGTTTGAACCCGAGCTGTGTCCGAGAGATCTTGAGCGATTACATGAATTTTGAAAAAGCTGTTATTTTTAGAAACTCATGGGGCTTCCACATTTTCATCATCTTATGGATGTTTCAATCATTTCTCATATATCCAAAACCATCTCGAGGGTACGACTGATGGATTAGGAGTAATTTCGTAAGATTTGGGAAACCTGATAAATTTTGATATCTCAAGATTTTCTCTTAGTCTTGCACTTCGGGGGTATTTTTAGACATTTCCAATATATCCTATTTGGTCCCTAAGTTGTGTCTAAGAAATCTTGAGTCCGTTCATAAATTTTTGGAATTTCTCAGGGTTTTCTCTAGTCTCGCCAAATTCTAGCACCTCGGGGTAATTTGGTATTTTCCTGTGTAATTCTTTTGATCCCCGAAATATGTCTGAGAGATTATGAATGATTTCCTAAATTTTGGAAAACCTGCTAAATTTAGAATTTCTCAAGGGCTTCTCTTGACTTGGAAATTTTATGTGTCAATGGCATTTTGGGTATTTTCAGGGGGTACCAAATGATCCTGTTTGATATTGCTCATCAAAATGACCCAACTTTAAAAGTTTCTATTTTTGAAGTTTGATCACAAAGACTTTCCATTTTTAACTTTTTCCTTTAGGGGTGAACCAATTTAAGATTATTTTGGTCACATTTGGATGTGTAATTGTCAAATAGGGGCATTTGGTCCGAAAAATTGTTTTCCCAAAAAAGATGGTTCGATAATGTGTTAGGGATGCATCATAAATGCCAAAATGGGTTGGGTCCATATATAGAATGTTGAATTTAGAAAGATTTTATTGAATTTTTACGGAAAAACCCGAAACCCATGTGAAATGGCCCATTGGGCTAAAGCCCGCAAAGATGGAACTCATGTGGGTTCACCCATATGGGTCGACCACCATGGTGGGCGCCCCACATGAGTTGAGCACCCAACCTTGCTGATGTCACAATGGTGACATCATATTTGTTAAAAGAAAAATAAAAAGAATTAAAAAAGAAAAGAAGGAAAGAAGAAAAAGAGGAATGACTGCTTAAAAAGGTTTTCTTCCAAAGAAGCAATGTGGAATGATAATAGCATGCCTTGATTGACAAGAAATTAAGATTGGAATCAAATCCAATTTGAAAACAAGAAAGAAAGAAAGCAAGAGGGGAAAATTGGAAACAAGCCAAAAAGAGAGCTCTCACATTGGAAACTACTATTTCTCTCTTAACCCTAGCTTTTTTGTATAAAAATCAAAGCAAACAATCTTAGGAAGGATCCAAAAAAAATCCAAATTCGTCCTTTTTCTCTCTCCTCCCAAGAAAAAAAAATAAAAGAGAAGAAAACCTCCTCTCTCTTGAAGTGTGTTCATCTCTCTCTCAAGTGTTCTTCACAAAAGAAATTCTTGAATTCCTTCTTCTTCTCCAAGGCATCACACAATCAAGGATTATTGGAGTGAATTCCTTGGGGATTTTTATTTTCGTTAGAAATTTCAGAAGAGAGAGAGAGAGAGAGAGAGAGAAGGAGCTTTTGCACAAACCCTAATTCCTTGATCTTCTTCTCCAGCAAATTCCTCCTCGCCGGCAAATCCACGCTCCGGCCGGTTGCTTTTCCTCATCACCTAGTTTCTTTCACTATACTTCTTCCATCAGCCATCATCTCTACCACCAGTTTTCTGATTTCTTTTGATTTTTTTTAACGCCAAACCTTAGTTGGGATCCTTGCAATTCCTAAATCACAAGATCTTTGATCCAAGTTATTTTTTTAAATTCATCCTTTTCAAACCCTAGTTTAGGGTAGAAATCAATAAATCTGATCTGTTTTTGCTCATCAATAACACGAACCTTAGATTTTCTTTTAAGAACCCTAAATCAGCATCTTTTACCTCTGATTTTCTCTTACAAATCCTAATTCTATTCTTGCTTTTTGATTGCTACTCATTTTTTTTACATTTCCTCTTGAATTCCAATTTTAGACCATCACTTGAGCTTGTGTTTCTTCTTATTAACTAGAGGTTTTAGGTTGAAAATGAGTGGATCTAGTAGCCATACGAATATCAGGTTTTGTGTTGAAATCTCTAATTTCAGAAGATTAGATTCAAAGATAGCAAAGGAGAAGAAGAGTCTCAAGTTATTGCAATCAAGTTCCGTATACAGGTAATTCTATTCAATTCCTGATGATAATCTTCTAAAATAAAGTTAAATTTGTAGTAAAGCAAAAGATTTAGTAGTTTGTGGCTTTCATGATTCTCGAAAGCTAGTGGTTTATTCCTGTGATTTTGCTATAAGATTATAAATTGTCGAATACATGTAGAGATTGCATAATGTTACCAATTAGATAAGCAGTATAGGGATTTGTAGTTGAATTTATGTTTACAGTAGTTTTTGTTTTTATTGTTCACATGAAGAAAGGTAATCCATTAGTATGTTTTACAAAAATGAGATTTTTCTTGAAATGGTGTAATGTTGTTTGATTTCAATGATTGCTTGAGCAGCTCGTTTTCAAAGTTTTCAGAACAGTATGATGGAGAAATTATGCTATTCTTATTAGATATCCAATGATAAAATGGGTCTTGATTTATATAACAAAAATTGCTATGAATTATATATTTTTTCCTAATTGAATCCTATAGGATAGCTAGTGTGAGAGTGTATTCATTTGATTGATCTTCTTTTATCTTAAAATAAAAAATAAACATTTGCTATTACTTCAATGCTCTTCTGAACGTATTTATGCTCAGGTTTGTTTAAACTAGAAAGGCTTTGGTCTTAAATTTTAGTTCAAAATAACAATGGTGTTTATCGTCATGTCTCAGGTTGCATGACTTTAGGTTGTTGATTATGTCATATTAAAGAGAATATGAGTTATGAACAATTAAGGAAATTGATGTAGTTTTACTGTCTTTGGAAAATGGCATTGGTGTTGTCACGTCCATTATACTGTTGATTTTAAAATATTTATTCTGCCATTTGTTATGTGAGATGATTATACCTTGATAGCTTACTCTGAGTTAGTTTGAATTCTTGATTTTTTTTGGGGGACTGGTTTATGAATTCCAAGCCTGTTAGTTCTTATATCAATGGCTTTTTGAATTTCTAAAATAAAATGGTTCTTTCTTTTGAAAGGAATATCTTGGTAGGTTTAATAGAGAGTAATTTTTAAGTTGGTATTGTAAGCTACGATTCTTCTTTCCCTGGGCATAATCTATTGGGAGAGACAAGTTGGTTTTACACTATTGCTGAGATAAGGGTTCTCATATCAGTTTTTTTTTCTCTTGATGTCTCATAGGTCCTATGCTTTGTTTTATTGTTCTAAATGATCATTGGGCTCTTGAGTTTTGGTATAGCAATTCAAAAGAATAAGCGTGTGTTAACGTTAGTTTATGTTAGTTTAAGAGATGAGATTGTACAGATGATCAAAGTCTCTAAGTTTTATTGGAATGCTTATTCATTACTTTATTCTTTTGTGAGGAATGACACTAGAACATGTAAGTTTAATGTTTAGACACTAGGTATTTGTCTCCTTGGTGACTTATAAGAGTTTTTTTTTTGAGCTGCAATCATATATATGAAGCCCATGAGCTTTTGTAAAGAAAATAAGTCGTACTGAGACTATGGGCATATTTTAATTCTATGATTATATTTATGAATGACCAGATTTTTTTTACTCTTTATGTGAAATGACTCAAATATCATTCCTCCCTTTCGAAATGTTGATATTCTTGTAGGGATAGCATAACATTTAATTTTAGTATTTTAGTGTTTATTTGCTATATAAAAATTAGTTGGAGTCTAGTGTTGAATTTGGTTAAGTGTTTTTATTTATTTATTTTGTCTATTGGGTTTAGTGAAAGAAAAATCAGAACTAGCATATGTGAAATAGTATACTGAAAAGTGGTTGAACTATTAGCTTTGTAATTGATTGTCAATAACTTTGAAACTTGGAATAAAGGTGATGGATGGACCTGTTTTGACCCCTTTTGCTTGCTCTTATAGATTTCAGTGGAGGTATTTAAATCATGCATTTATGAGCAGGTAGTTAGGGTATATATCTCTACGATAATGTTGGTATTTTTCTCAACTTGTTCAGTTTATTTCATCTTTCTAATTTTTATGACTACATGTATAATATAAAATATGAGGTGGAATGGAATATGACTAGTGAAGTTTAGTAATGTCATTATTATAGTGTGAAGAAGAATTTCTCTTTTATATTTCTTAGAGCCGTAGTATCTACACAATCATGCTTGGATGTTTTCTAACTTTGAGCTATAGGTAACCCTGTGTTTTCATTGTTAATTGTGTTCTTAGCTTTTCCTTGCTAAGTGTGTTCTTATAGATTATGAGTCACAAGTTGACATAGTTTGATTTGACGTAGTTTAACTGTATTATCATAACTTTTATTTCATACAGATGTTGGTATCTCTTTTGTTTTGTCTTGGCAGCGATTTATTATAACAGTTAGTTTTCTTCAAGAATATCTTACTTAAAAGATGAGGTTGCATTTTGAATGAAGATGAATGAGTTTAACAAGAGAACATGATTCTGTATAAGAAAAGCACATCATAAATTCCTTTATCTATTATTTTTATCCCCATTATTAGATTAATTACAGATACTTTTAAGACAGAAATATTGAGGTAATACAACTAGAAATTAATTAATGTCATGTGATCTGGCCTTTGTTCATTTATTAATAGGGTGATGATATTTTCACCCCCTGCAGTACTTGCACCCCCCCTTATAACATGATTTGACATAAAGTTGCCCACTTTCCACGTCAAATCAGGTTATAAGGGGGGTGTACACGTAATGCAGGGGGTAAAAATATCATCTCCCTATTGATATAGCCTAGTTGAGCATGAGTGTTATTGCTACTTTAATTCTAGACATTATATATATATATATAGATGAATGATTCTATTACTTATCCCCATGTGTTAAATATAATTCCTTTATCAACTCATTTGACATTTCCTTAATGATAAGGGCTATGATGGTGCTAGCTGGAGCCTCCCCTTTTAGGAGACATATTTTGTCTCATTAGAGATAATTGTCATTCAATAATTTCTTCATTGCAAGGATGATGAAGGATTCTTCCCAAGCCCATCCTTAGGGGACTTGCTCGGTCCAAGTAGCACTCTTCTCTTTATTTAGTAGACTAGCACAGTCTTTTAGACACCTTTAGATATTGGAACCTTTTATCATTGCAAGGGCAATGAAAGAGTCGTCTAGAGCCCCTTTTAGGAGACATGATGTAAGCCCAACGGTTCCCATGGGTTCATACATTCACCTTTACCTTGTTGTTTTGATGCTAGCAAACCCAAATTGATTAGTCTTTATGGACTAATGTGTTGTCTTTGAGTGTTGTGCCTTGACATGAACTTGACATGTCATATCGCCATTACACAACACAACACAACACAACACAACACATGGCTAGCGGATCAACATGCACAATGTACCAAGGAGCTTGCACATACATTGGAGAGATCATCCTCGAAAGATACTCTAGTCAAGAGCTCAAGTGAAGGATCCCAAGTTACCTACCAAGTGCCAGTAGATGCTTGGAGTTGAACAAGCCTTGGTGACTACCTCATGGACCATTCAACATGCTCAAGAAATGGAGGATGTCAGAAGAGCCAAATCAATTCAGAGAGTTCACTCGCAAGTTCAAGTCGTTGAAGAAAGTGTGGAGGAGCCAAGCAATCCAAGAAGACTCAAGGTTTTATCTTTTTAGATTGTATTTGGAGTCCTCTTGTTATTTGTATGTGCACTTTCAAAAAGATTTTCAAAATGGTTTTCATAACAACTTTAACATCTTTGAAAATCATCTACACACTCCCCAAAATGTATTTGAAAACCTTGGACAAAAACCCAAAGACCATGGCCCAAATTTCCTAAGATTCTAACCGTAAAATGGATATTCAAACAGGGTCGATCGACTTGGGTTCCCTTGGCGACCGCGGCAAGGTGGCTGGAAATCCTGCACCAGCCCAAGGATAGCGGGCCGGTCAACCGGGGCGTCCCTAGCGACCGCAGAGGTGTACTTAGAAATCCAGAAACACTCCATCATGGTCAGGCCAGTCGACCCCCATAGGGCCGGGCCACCGCTGATAGGGGCCTGGAGAAAAATATAAAAGTTCAGGTAGCTCTTGTCGGACGATCGCCATAACTCGGTCGACCGCGCTGTTTGAAATTTGAAAATAAAAAGAGAACGCCCGATAAGGCGGGCGACCGCGCCGGTCTAGAAAACTAGCCGTTGGGGCCTGTACTGCTTAACTTTTTCAAGCCCCTATTTTTACGGTTTTGCCCTCAAACAGTCATATCTTTCCATGGGCTATTTAAACCCTATCCTAGACCAACTAAGCAACCTTTTGGTAAATCATTTTCAAATCCTTTGAGCCTAAACTTGCGAATCTAAGGTTCTTTAGTTTTATCCTCTTTGAGCTTTGATTTGTGCATTTTTATTTATCAGGAGAAACTCCATAGGGCTTTGAGTTGTCTATCTTTTGGAGTGATTGTGAGCTTACATCTTTGTATCAAGCCTATTATGAGGCGAAGAGTGTTTTTCATTTTAGTTCTTCATTTGTCTAGAGGGTCTCCAATTCGGCCCGATAAGAAAGGTGAATCGTGGAGTTGAGAGAGGGGTTTTACACTTCGACCCTTTAGAAAGGAGAAATTGTTCATGAAGAGGGTTTTCGCTTCGGCCTCAAGGAGAAGCTTGATTGTAGAGGGTCTTGGATTCGGCCCGATAACAAAGAAGAATCAGGAGTGAAGAGGGTTTGTCCCCTCGAAGGTGCAGAAGACGTTTGTAACTGAGGGCTCATTGATCTGGCCCGTTAAGAGTGGATGATCGCTTAGTGAAGCTTCAAGGAGGTCTTGAAGAGTGGACGTAAGGCTTAGTCCTGAACCGCTATAAAATCATTGTGTACCTCCAAGTGTCTCTTCCTCACTTTATCTTTCTCTCCCATGGTGATTGGTAATCTCTAACCATATTTGTGTGTATGGTTAATTGAACAAGGGTTAGATATAAATTGCTAAAATTGGAAATTTCTCTTTTTTTATCTTATAAGCATATTTGAACAAGGGTTAGAATAATCTAGGATTAATCTCACACGCCCTTTTAATTAGGCCAAATTTTTAATTAGCCAATTCACCCCCCTTCTTGGGTTGCCTACTTATATTTCATTTGGTATCAAAGCGAAGGCTCTTAAAGAGGTTTTTTAATTTAAAAAACGTACAAGAGAAAAGATCTATGGCAAACCATATGGATTTTGAGAAAGGTCAATCCTATCTTGCTCCTCCATTCTTTGATGGAACAAGCTATGGATTGTGGAAAGTAGAAATGTTGTTCTTTCTCAAATCCCTAGATTATGAAATAAGGGATATAATTGAAGAAGACTTCACCTTGCCTAAAAAATGCAACCAGCGTGCTTTGAAAATATTTTCTTTGAATTCTAAAGCTATGATTATATTGTGTTTTGGAATTTCTAAAGATATTTTTGTAAAAATCTCTTCATGTGTTAATGCAAAAGAAATTTGGACTACACTTGAAAACATCTATGAGAAAAATATTTGTCTTAATGCATCTATTGATGAAAATGATATTTGTGGACAAAACAAAGTTTCCCAAAACTCTTTTGCAAATGAAAATAATTTTAAAAAGTCAATTTCCGATTTGCAAAATAAAATTAAAATTTTGAAAATGGAAGTTGGTGAAACTGTTTCCAAAAATGAAGAATTAGGTCAACTCAACAGAATTTTGATAAACAAAAATGTTGACTTAGTTCAAAAATATAGAGATTTGGAAAATGAAAATGTCAAGCTTATTGAAAAATTTAATTTTTTGAAAGAAACTGAAGAACAACTAAGAACTATTTCATCTCATCAAATAGATCATCTTGAAAATAAAATAGAAGAGATGAAATTAGAAAAAGAAGAACTCTCTTTGAAAAACCAAAGACTACAAGAAGATAAAGATAAACATGTATGTTCTCATTTCCATTCTTGCGGTTCTATTTGATCCTCATCTACCAACTTGTATTCTTGTACTTATTTTGGTAGATTAGGTCATCACGAATCTAAATGTAAGTTTAGATTTGTGAAATCTTCTAAGTCTGTGTGGATTAGAAAAGATTCTTTACATCACACAAACTTGGGTGGACCCAAGTTGGTTTGGGTTTCAAAACCCCCTACTTGATCACTAGTACAGTTAGGGGTTGTGTTTCATGTTATATCTTTTATTGTCATGCATGCTAGATGTAGATTAACTCTCTTGCATCTAGTAAAATTGTGCTTTAATGGTTAAATTATTTAAGAATGAGTTGTGTTATACACGTGCTCTCTATTGATTATCTTCATGTATCCATTTGTGCTTAAAGATCACATCATATTAAAATTATATTATAGATACATATGCACTTATTTTGCTTTATCTATAAGTACCTATAATTGTGTGTTCATACCATTGATAACATGATATATTATATTTATATCTAAAAGTTCATGTTATCGTGCACAATAATTATAAATTCTTACCTTAGTATGTTCATGAATTTTGGTCTAAGTGTTTAATATATCACTTGAAATTTATTTATGCACTTAGTACCCTCATTGACCCAAAAAGATATGTTTCTAAGTTTAAATATCTTAGTATCTTGAATCCAAATAGGTCAAATGTATTATTAAATGAACAATAAATGGGTCTAAATATAAAACTTATTGAATCTCCGTACACTTGATTAAAATCTTAAGGAGTTCATAAGTGAAAATGATTGCATTTACCCAAGGTTTCTCTCTCCCATGATTATTCATGAAAATTCTTAAGCCCTTAAGAACATGTCTTATTTTTTTATAAGGGAAGTTGCAAGTGCAACTTAGGAATCATGATTCATCCTAATTGAACTATGCCATATGTAGCATGTCCACACTACAAAAAAACTGAGCTTCCCCTACCGACTTTAGTTGTGTTAGTAGGGAAAAATGTGCCTTTTCCCTCTAGATTTCCCATCAGTAGGAAAATTCATCATACCCCTACGGGTGCTAGTTTTATCTGTAGGAATATACTTTTTACCTACATACTACTACGAAGTTTGTATGGAACTCTTGGGATATATGGCTACGGTACCTATTCCCCTATGGAAATAGAAAAAAATTCATAGGGAAATAAAGTTTTTTACCTACTGCTATTTAAAATAATTCTGCAGGGAGATACAATGACATAAAATTTAGCGGATTCGGTTATTCTCGTGCATTGTGGGAGGTGGAAATTTTAACTATTTTCCAATTTTGCTGCCATTTAGTAATTATAATGATGAAGTTACCCTTGAGTGGGTTAAACCCAACCCATCGCACGTCTCTTCTCTATCTCAACCAAAAACTAGGTTTTCCAAATCGCAACTAACTTCTCTCTCCAAAGAAGGGAGATCTGGTTTAGGGTTTTCATCTCAACTCATTTTGAAGGAAGAGCAGAGTGAAAGAGATCTGGTTTAGGGTTCGGGAGATAAAAAGAAGAAGAGGAAATGGAGGGATTCGTCTTAGGGAAGCTGGAGCTCTCTTTGGTTTAGGGTTTGGAAAAAAACCACAAAAGAAAAGAAGAGGGTAGCACCGATTCTGTAGTGGAAGCTCTTGATATTTCTTTTTGTAGGGTTTGGAGAGAGGAGAGAAGGACTTTTAGGGTTTGAGGAACAAAAGTTGAGTTGAAGCTTTCGATTTGTGGTTTTTACGCTTTCCAGAGAGAAGCTCGGAATTTGTAGGAAAAAGAGACCCATCTCACGAGGATTCGCCCCCACAGGTAATTTCTACACTGTCTCTTTTACTCTAACCATGTTTCCATTTTCTGCACTTTATCTCTCTTTGAGTTTGCTTACCTCTGAAGTTTTTGTTTAATTTCTCTGTTTCTATGTCACTACTTCTTCCTTTGCACTATGATTTCTTCATTCAAAATTGGTCCCTCTGTTATCCAACACATCTCGCCATCTCTCAGCCTTGTTTTTGTTCTTACGGTTTTTTCTCTTTTATATTTCTGTACTTCAAGTTTTCCTTTACATTTTTTTCATTTCTTTGTATTTTTCTCTGTTCTCCAATTTTTGATTTCTTATTTCTATGCAAATATTAGGGTTTTCAGGTGCGTTGATATTTTTTGCATTTTTATATGTTTCTAGCTCACAATTTTTCATCGTAGCAGCGCTGTGTTGCTAGCATTTGCATTTTAGTCATAGATATTCAATGTGGTTTTTTTCTTTATGCTCTAAATTATTGGTAGGAATAGGCTTGGCTTGCTGGGATCATGAGAATTTTAGAAAGTTGGGTGGATGGGGAATTTGTGCAGATTGAAATTTTGGTGGATAAGAATTATCAAAACTTTATTAGTAAAAATTGTGTGGCTGGGTTATTGTGTATATGTCTTAGAAATACATGACAATTGGGCACCTGTGAAATGGGCTTGTAGGAGTGTAATCTCCCTAAAGCACTAGTAGCAAACCCCCTTTTTTTTAGAGATAATACCAGGAGAAACTTATGTGCGATCAGAGCCTAAATCTCTCCAATAAATATTTTAGCCCCCAAAAAGTATTAACTTATCAAAAACATGTACCAAAACTTGTACAAAGGAATTCTAAGGACAATCGGCTAGTTAGCCGCTTGAACATACTCGGTCGCTCATTGGTACATGTGTAACTTAAACTGCTGAAAGTAAACCAATATGATAAATCTACGCTCCCTGTTTCCAGCTTGACTATTAACCGGTCAAAAGTAACATATTGCTTGCTCAACTGGTCTCTCTTTCTACCACCACCATGAAGGACAACACCCTCTGCTTGCAATTCCAAAACCTTCCTTTCCCTTCCCCTTCCCCATTTTTAGATGACTGCATCAACTACTGCATTTTTGCTTTAACCCTAAAATGGGGCGGATCGTCAGCTGCATCAAGTATCCATTGTTGATGCCATAAGGTCCTTTATCATTCCCACTACTCCCAAAGGCTATTTATTTTCTTCTGGGGTTTACACCAATGGAAATCCTTACAGTATAGTAGAGGATATGTAATCATCACGATTTCCTCTGCGAGCGTAAAAAGAAGACCGAAGCTGAGTAGCTTGTTAAGAAAAGATGTGTAGTCCATCTTATTGGGGATGGTAATGCATATTGAGATCTGCCAGGGGACACCATGCTCCCTGGAGAACAGTAGCACCGATGAGACAGATCTGTTTGAGAAATTTGTGGATAGCTATTGGCAAGAACTGCAAGCCTTAACACGCAGGAATTGTACATCAGATCAAAGCTACTTGTAATTGCACTGGTTGAGAGTAGTTATGGTAGATTTAGAGGATGGAAATAACAGTGATGCTTTTGATGCATCGACAATTTTGAGGTCCTAATAGCCTCAAGGAGAACGTAAAAAGTTGTTCATGCTACTATTTTATTCTATGAACAAGGTTAGTTAGGAAGTCAAAAACATATCTCAAAACCCACTTCATAAACCTCCCAATATACAAAAACATCAAGACCCACATCCCAAAATGAGAATCCATTTGAACAAGGCTCTGATTGTCCTCAATGTTTAGGGTGAAAGTGCCTCCTGTGAGGACCCATTAAAACAAGATGCTCTGATTGTCTTCGGTGGTTTGGAAATTGCACTTTTTATTTCTTGTTTTCTATTTTTATTCGAAAGCTGCACTTCTTAGTCTTGTACACGGAAACATAAAATTACAAGTTTTGATGGCAAGGAGAGTGGTGTTTTCTGGAGAGAGAGAGAGAGAGAGAGAGAGAGAGAGAGAGAGAGAGAGAGACATGGTACTTTTGACAGGTTAATGAGCTACGCGAGAAAAGGGGGTACTGGTTTATCATTTCGGGATACTTTTCCTATTTTATGTTACACTTATACCAATAGGCACCCGCTTATTTTCAAGTGGATGTTTAACCGCTTGTCCTTAGCATTCCTCATATGTATAACCGACAATAAGAGGATCCAAACTTTTTTTGTCATTACTATAATTTTTCTTATGTGTGTTGCATTTGCTTATGTTTCCTCCTAAATTATTCATATAAAAGGGGTTTGAGTTTTGTCATACATGAATTTTCCTGGAACCTTTAGGCACAATGACATGAGAATATCCTTGTTGGTTATTGAATTTATAAGAGCATCTGAAACCAACTTTTATAAAGGTACTGAAGATTCTATTAAATCGTCTCTTAAACCACAAATATTATTGTTAGGGACCATCGTAGAAGGCATTTTGCGCCTGAGCTGTTGCATGTGAGAGCAGCTAGATATGCTTAGATTTTGTCTTATTCATTCCATTCACCTGAATAAGATGTAGAACATGTGTTATTGGGTAGCCTCATGCCTGAGGCATTTGAAAAATGTATATCTTCCTTAATTTGTTTATTGATATTTCAAGAGTTAGATGAATAAGACAAGTATGAAGGGATATTCAGGCATGCATATCACTCGGGTGGGTGTGACTGTAGGCATAGGCAATCCAGCATTTTCATGTCTAGATAAAACATAATGTATGCTTTTCAAGTGGAATCATGACTTGGGATTGCCTGTGTGTTGAAATATCTCTCTGACATGGAAAAAAAAGTACCCACAATGAAGGAAATGTTACATCATAATTTCTCATGCCAACCATTTAAATTTCTTCTTCACTGGTTTTCCATCAATATTATAAAATCATAGCTTCCCCAAGTAAAATATAAATGAGGGAATAAATATCTGAAAAGGATAAAATTATCAATACTCAATATCCAAGCCTTAACACTCAACCTTCTGTTTCCCATCTTTTGAAGCAGAATCCAGCCACTTTTGATAATATCAATGGTTAACCATTTTGGTTTTAAATTTGCACCTGTTGCACCGAATGAAATTCAAAATTAGCATGTTATACTTATACTTATGTGAGAGTCCCCATATGATGCAATGAATGAGCCAACCCACTTTTAATTTGCGGGATCATTTGTAAGGTTGCTCATTTGTTAGGTTGCGACCACACATCATATAATTTCATTATTTTATATGGTGAATTCGCATGCCCTTGATATTTGTTCCAACAGCAGCACTCTTTTTAAGGTGTTGTTGCTGGCCTCAAACCATGAATTATGAAATACTTGTGTCCTGTTTGTTTTGGGGAATTGTGTCCATGTCTGCCGAACTCACCTTGTTGTTTGTTTTTTAAATGAATAAAACAAACAACGAGCCTATTTGACTGCTCCCTCATGAAACAGTCCATTGAGTAATATATTTTGTTTTATTCTTATGGTTATCTTGGTTCATTATTATGATAAATGAGCATGCATTATGTTTTGATGAATTTTGTCCACTACAGCTTCACAATATAAAAAGAGCCAGGGAGTTAAATATGTCACAGGCTCAAGAAGAGGGGGTCATCGAAACTGAAATTCCAAGGGTAGGCCCGAGTACTATTCTAATGGCAACTTATGAGGAGGAAAAAATTAGGTTTCTAACAACTTTTAAGCTTTTGAAAACTCTAACCCAATTTTGAAGATTTAAGAGATCAAAAAGGCAATTAAGCACACAAGTTAAATCCTAAGTGCAATGCAAATGTAAAGCAAGAGATAAGAGAGAGTGCACCCGAGATTTAAAGTGGTTCGGTCCTCAAAACGCGAAGCCTACTCCACTCCACCAACCAAACCCGTTGATGGCTTCACTATGTTGATCTTCTTAACTTCAGCGAAGATCGGTGCCAATTACAATTCCAATTGCCTTTAACCTTGGTGGCAATCTTCACCACGGAGAGTGGGCTTCGCTTCTCCAAAGACTCGCCCGAATACAATCGTTTAAACAAGAAAGAAAGAACAAAAAATCCCTCACAAGGGTTTACAAGGTTTGTAAAAGATGTACAAATTTGAGCCTATGATCCAAATCCTAATTCTAGAGGATGAGAGGCATAAACAAGCTTGATTCACTCTTAGGATGTTCAAATAGAGTTTTTAAGTGTTAGGATGGATCATTGGGAAGTTTATAATACCCATATATATAGAAAATCCAAAATATGACCGTTTGGGGGCATAGTGGTAATTTTGGCAAAAACCCCAACGGCTATTTTTTCTTCCCGAAATAGTGGTCTCGGAGTTCCGAGAGATTTTCTCGAAGTTCCGAGAAATTCTTGGAGTTCCGAGAATTTCTCTCTGAGTTCCGGTAATACAAACAGAAGTTGGAAAAATGTTACTGGACCATTTCTCGGAGCTCCGAAAACTTTCTCGGAGTTTCGAGCTCCGAGAATAATTCTCGGAGTTCCAAGAAGCCTAATTCCAGTAGATTTTCAATTCTGTTCATTATTCATTTGGGCTTCCAACTCTACACCAAGTTGGGATTGTTATGAGGGTTCCAAAGTGTTGGAATACCACAAGGACAATCTCTTAAACATTTTAGGGTGTGTGAGATTACTTTATTTATGCCTCTAAACATCTAAACTAGGATTGGATCTTTACATTCTAAAACGACTTCGATTTTCAATTGCGATGCTTCAAGTCTTCATGCGTCTTGGATCTCCGATGTCCTTGGCCTTCCTAATGCGGTTCAATGAGAGCTTTGTAAGCCCAATGGTTTTTACCTTGGCATTCCCATCTTGTTTTGATGATTCCAATACACAAGTGATCATTTATCACTAATGTGTTTGTTTGTCTAAGTTGTAGATCTTGATAAAGTAAGATCAAGGATGCTTGGATTGAAGGCCAAGAAGCCCACATTGGACCACTAATTGGAAGGCCTAAGTCATCAAGCAAGAAGTCATGAAGACTTGAAGACATGAAGAAATTCATATTGAAGACCATTTTTTGTCTTTTAGAATGTATTTGATCCAAACCTAGATTAGGTTTTTAGAGGCATAATTAAGTTAATCTCACACACCCTAAATAAACAAGTGATTGTATTTGTGGAGTTCCAACACCTTGGAACCCTCATAGCAATCCCATCTTGGTTGAGAATTAGAAGCCCAAAACAGAATTGAAAATCTGCTCTGCATAGGCTTCTCGGAACTCCGAGAGTTTTTCTCGGAACTCCGAGAATTCTCGGAACTCCGAGAATTATTCTCGGAACTCCGAGAAATGGTCCAGTAGACTTTTTCCAATTTCTGTGTGGCTTCTCGGAACTCCGAGATTTTTTCTCGGAACTCCGAGAATTCTCGGAACTCCGAGAATTATTCTCGGAACTCCGAGAACACTCCAACGGTCTGAAAAAGAGCCGTTTGGAATTTTTCCTGGAATTACCTCAATGCCATTGAACGGTCATATTTTGGTTTTCCTATAAATATGGGTGTTCTAAACATACAAACTATCAATCCTAACACTCTTAAACTTCATTTGAATACCCAAGAGTGAATCAAGCTTCAATTGTGCCTCTCATCACCAACTCTAGGATTTGGATCATAGGCTCTCAATTGTACATCTTTTGTAACCCTTGTGAAGGGATCTTTTAGTTCTTTCTTTCATCTTTCAAGATTTGTATTCGGGCGAGTATTCGGAGAAGCGGAGCCCTTTTTCTCCGTGGTGAGGATTGCCACCAAGGTTAAAGCAATTGTAATTGGCACCGATCTTCGCCAAGGTTAAGAAGATCAAATAGTGAAGCCATCAACGGGTTTGGTTGGTGGAGTGGAGTAGGCCTCGGGTTTGAGGACCGAACCACTTTAAATCTCGGGTGCACTCTTTCTATCTCTTTGCTCTTTCATTTGCATTGCACCATTAGATTTAACTTGTATGCTTAAAATATTGTTTTTGATCCCTTAATCGGTTTAAGTTTTTCAAATTGGTAAATTCTAGTTTTCTTAAACAACCGCATTCTCCCTCCTCATAGTTGCCATTTCTATTATAACGTGGGACCCCCTATATCGGATTTTCACTTGGTATCAGAGCCTTGGCTCTTAAAAGATTTTAAAATTTTTGTGAAAGATATTTCAAAATCTAACTAGGGAAAGATTTTATTTGGCAACTTCTAATTGTGAAATGGCACACCAAATTGGAACCGGACTTCCGGAAGGCCATTCCACAACTAGACCTCCTTTCTTCAATGGGTCAAACTATGGACATTGGAAAACAAGGATGCGCATCTATCTTCTTTCAATAGATGTGGAACTTTGGTACATTGTTGAAAATGGATACAATGTACCTTCCATACCTTTTGAAGAATGGAATGTGGTAGAGAAAAGGCAAGCTAATTTGAACTACAAAGCAATAAATTCCTTGTTTTGTGCCTTAGCTACCGAGGAGTTTAATAGAGTTGCTCTTTTTGATTCCGCCAAGACTATTTGGGATACCCTTGCAACTACCCATGAGGGAACATCACAAGTCAAGGATTCCAAAATAAACTTGTTAAAGGGCAAGTATGAAATGTTTAGAATGAGTCCAAACGAGAGTATTTCGGAAATGTATACTCGTTTTTCTATTATTTCTAACGAACTAGCTAATCTTGGTAAATCTTATCCTAACGATGAGCTTGTGAGTAAGTTACTTAGGTCTCTTCCTCCCCATTGGGATCCAAAGGTGACCGCGATTCAAGAGTAAAAAAATCTCAAGACGCTAACCATAGAGGAGCTTGTAGGATCTCTCATCACCCATGAGATGCTCCTTACTAGCCGACAAGAGGAAAAGAAGCCAAAGGAGAAGGAGAGGGAATTTAGATCCCTAGCACTCAAGGCTTCCAAGGAAGACTCATCAAGTGAAGCGGATAGTGACGAAGAAGAAGCTTTACGAAGATTCAAGAGCTTGTGGAGAAAGAAGCATAAGAAAGATAAGAAAAAGAAAGAAGAAAGTGATGTTGATGGAGCCTTAAGATGCTTCAATTGCAAGAAGATAGGACACAAAAGACCGGATTGTCCACTTCTAAAATCAACTTCCTCTAAGTACAAGGGTAAGAAGGATTGGAAGAAGCATAAGGCTCTTGCCGCCGGTTGGGATGCGTTAAGCACATCGGGCAAAAGCTCGAGTGAAGGGGAAGAAAATAAAAAAGATGATCTTTGCTTCATGACATTCACCCATGAAGTTGAGGTAAACTCTAACCCCTCATATTCTTCATCTAGTAGTAAAAGTGATAGCATACCTTATGATGAATTATGTGAAACCTTGCATACCCAAATTTCCAAAAACAAAGTTCTTAAAAAATCCATTTTAAAGTTAGAAAAAGAACTTGAATTCTTGAAAAGTGATTTATCTTCTTCCATATCTCAAGAACAAGTTACACTTGAAAATCATAAACTTGAGATTAATACCCTTAAGGGTAGTTTGGATGAGAAAACTTGCCAACTTTTAAAATTTCAAAATATGGCAAGCTCCTCCAATTCTTATGAAGATGAAAGAAATGAGCTTTTAGTTCAAACATCCCATCTTCATAATGAAAATGAAAGACTTAGATTATGTTTACATGGATTTCTAAATGGAAATAAAATTATTGACATAATCCTAAGTAAAACTAGTCTTAGACCTCAACATGCTTATCATGATAGGACTAGTGTATCTAACCCTCTTGTTAGATGCCATTTTTGTGGAATGAATGGTCATTACCAATTCCAATGTGCATCCAAGAGTAGGGCTAGATGTGGGACAAAGAAATCTTGGGTTCCCAAAACCCCCATATGATGATATTCATATTGTGTAGATTAGGGGTTTTTAAACTTAAAATTGAATATATTTCATTTGTATGTTTTTTGATAACCCCTCTTGTAATTGTAAAATTATTTTAACTAGGGGGAGTTAAAATTGAATTTTTCTTTGAAAAAGGGGGAGCTTTAAAATTGTATATTTTAAACCCTTGTTTTTCTTACCCCTTCTTTTTGTTGATGACAAAGGGGGAGAAGAATCTAGAGTAAAGTCTCTAGTGTAAGAAAAATGTGAAAAGAGTATATGCCTTGATTTGTAAAATCTCTTGTGCTTGTCATCATCAAAAAGGGGGAGATTGTAAGCCCAATGGTTTTTACCTTGGCATTCCCATCTTGTTTTGATGATTCCAATACACAAGTGATCATTTATCACTAATGTGTTTGTTTGTCTAAGTTGTAGATCTTGATAAAGTAAGATCAAGGATGCTTGGATTGAAGGCCAAGAAGCCCACATTGGACCACTAATTGGAAGGCCTAAGTCATCAAGCAAGAAGTCATGAAGACTTGAAGACATGAAGAAATTCATATTGAAGACCATTTTTTGTCTTTTAGAATGTATTTGATCCAAACCTAGATTAGGTTTTTAGAGGCATAATTAAGTTAATCTCACACACCCTAAATAAACAAGTGATTGTATTTGTGGAGTTCCAACACCTTGGAACCCTCATAGCAATCCCATCTTGGTTGAGAATTGGAAGCCCAAAACAGAATTGAAAATCTGCTCTGCATAGGCTTCTCGGAACTCCGAGAGTTTTTCTCGGAACTCCGAGAATTCTCGGAACTCCGAGAATTATTCTCGGAACTCCGAGAAATGGTCCAGTAGACTTTTTCCAATTTCTGTGTGGCTTCTCGGAACTCCGAGAATTATTCTCGGAACTCCGAGAACACTCCAACGGTCTGAAAAAGAGCCGTTTGGAATTTTTCCTGGAATTACCTCAATGCCATTGAACGGTCATATTTTGTTTTTCCTATAAATATGGGTGTTCTAAACATACAAACTATCAATCCTAACACTCTTAAACTTCATTTGAATACCCAAGAGTGAATCAAGCTTCAATTGTGCCTCTCATCACCAACTCTAGGATTTGGATCATAGGCTCTCAATTGTACATCTTTTGTAACCCTTGTGAAGGGATCATTTAGTTCTTTCTTTCATCTTTCAAGATTTGTATTCGGGCGAGTATTCGGAGAAGCGGAGCCCTTTTTCTCCGTGGTGAGGATTGCCACCAAGGTTAAAGCAATTGTAATTGGCACCGATCTTCGCCAAGGTTAAGAAGATCAAATAGTGAAGCCATCAACGGGTTTGGTTGGTGGAGTGGAGTAGGCCTCGGGTTTGAGGACCGAACCACTTTAAATCTCGGGTGCACTCTTTCTATCTCTTTGCTCTTTCATTTGCATTGCACCATTAGATT
Organism: Tasmannia lanceolata; assembly: GCF_043159265.1. Lineage (NCBI taxonomy): Eukaryota > Viridiplantae > Streptophyta > Magnoliopsida > Canellales > Winteraceae > Tasmannia > Tasmannia lanceolata. Next base: position 36,266,675 of record NW_027518700.1, on the reverse strand, counting down.
TAACTGTATGCTTAAAATATTGTTTTTGATCCCTTAATCGGTTTAAGTTTTTCAAATTGGTAAATTCTAGTTTTCTTAAACAACCGCATTCTCCCTCCTCATAGTTGCCATTTCTATTATAACGTGGGACCCCCTATATCGGATTTTCAAGCTTCTTGGCCATAATCCAAGCAATCTTGTCTTAATACAATCATGATCTACAACTTGGTCATTCAAACACATTAGTGATGTTAAATCACTTGTGTATTGGAATCATCAAAAGAAGATGGGAATGCCAAGGTGGGAACCATTAGGCTTACAGAAACCCAGGGCTCCCATCAGCATGCCTCAATGGACTTACAGCAGGTGGCATCCGAACCCCAAGAGGGGACCTCATCGAAAAGTAAGAAAAAGAGAGGACCCACAAAATTGGACCATTTATACAAGATGGAAGGTCGCTTAATGTAGACACCCCCATCTTGCTACACTTTAGAAAGCAAAAGATTTGGTAGTTTGTCAAGTTTCGAGTCAATATTTTGCAATAGATTAGGCATCCATGCATTCTAGGGTAGATTTCATCTCATTTTAGGTGTTTGAAAGTTGATTCGCAATCCTAAATGTTTCTAGGGTGTTCCAGTAGTACCTGAAAGATGAAAGTTCAAGTTTCCAATCAAGTGAAAAAACTGCTATTTATAGAATTTTCAGGATTACCCTCATTTTTGCCTATTTTTGCACTATAGGGGTATTTTGGTCATTTCCAATATGTTTCATTTGACCTCTAGGGTGTGTCTAAGGAATCTTAGATCATTTCATGAATTTTGGAAAGCCTGCTAAATTTAGAGTTTCTCAGGGGTTTCGCGTGACTTGAAAATTTTATGTGTCAAGGGCATTTTGGGTATTTTCAGGGGGTACCAAATGATCCTGTTTGATATCGCCCACCAAAAGAACTCAATTTTAAAAGTTTCTATTTTTGAAGTTTGACCACAAAGACTTTCCATTTTTAACTTTCCCCTTTAAGGGGTGAATCAATTTGAGGGTATTTTGGTCGCATTTGGATGTGTAATGGTCGAATAAGGGTATTTTTGTCCAAAAATTATTTTTTGTAAAGGGGATGGTTCGACCATATGTCGATGCTGCATCATAAATGTCATATGGGTTGGGTTCATCAATAAAAATTTTAAATTTAAAGGATTTTATTGAATTTTCATTAAAAAAGAACCTGAAATACATGTCATAAGGCGTATTCGGCTAAAGCCCACAAGGTGGGGGTCCGTGTGGATCCACCCATGTGGGTCGGCCACATAAGTGGACGTCCCACATGAGGAGGCCACATGTAAAATCGTCCACATTGGGATGAGGTGGTTGGTGACATCATATTTGTTTTGAAAAAATAATAAAGAAAGGAAGATTTATAATTAGAAAGGGCTTGTATGATCAGGTCACTAACATGGCTATAACTCTTTACCTTCTCATCCAAAAAATTTAAGTTTATACTTGTTTCAAACATCCCGAAAAGATGTACAACTTTCTAGTTTATGACGTTTCCTGAATCAGCCTTTAAATTGGTCAAACAGGAGCTCAAACATTGGGCAGCCCTTTTTGGACGAAAACCATTCATAAAAGCTAGTTTCCTATGTGAGAAGGCTCCTAGATTGATCGTAAAGATCTCCATTGTGTAATTTAGCATTGCTTAGCTTGCAAGAAACAAGGTTTAGAAATAAGTTCAATATGAAAATCAAAGAATAAGAAAGTTAAAGCACAAATTGGAAACTAACTAAATGTAGGAGTCCTTACATTGGAAACTCTCAAATCCAATCTAACCCTAACTTTTTCTATAAAAACAAAGCAAGCACAACCTTTGGCTGCTCTCTAGAAATTTTCGTCCCTCTGTCTCCTCCATCTTGAAATTTGTTCCATTGTTTTGTGTCCTTTGGTGTTCATCTCTATCACTTGGTTCTATACAAAGTGCTTTCATATATTTAACATATTCAACATTGGAGGCTATTCATGATTTTCTTTACTATTAAAAGGGTAAGTCAAAGCATATATCCAAGGATTACTTACCCTAGAGACAAGGAGAGCTAGCAAGGTTGGTCTTCCAAAACCTTCTTTCATGTAGTTTAAACTAGAAGCATGCTAGGATTGAATTTGTGATTTTCTTTGAAAAGCTATGAAGATGAAATTGTTTGCATGTGATATTTTGAGTTCATAATCTAAATTTTTTCCTGAAAAATCTATTTTTTAATATTAAAATCCAAAATTTGAAATTAAGAGGGTTTAAATCCACTTTACAAAGCAACTTTAATAAGCCTTTGAAATTTCTTGAATTTTTCAATCTCTGAGTCTTTTGTGTATTAAAGATCATAGAAATCTGGAATTTTCAGAAATTTTGACTTCGTTTTGACTACGATTTAACCTTTTGAACTTTACCCTCAAAGGGATAAAATTCCAAAGATCGAATTTAAAAAGATGTCAAAACATATAACAAATCAATAAAAATTTAACCATAATAGACTTTTAAGGTTTTGGAACAGTACGAATGTTTTGAAGAATTTTGGATTTAATTTAAGGGCATACAAATTTATTTAATCCTAGGGGTATTTTTGGTGAAAACTATTTTTCAAAAATATATAGAATTTCCAGAGATGAAATTTGGATGAGAAGTAACTAAGACTTAATCTAATCTTCTGTGACTTTTTCAAGATTTTTGGTTGCTGTTAGATACTTGTTTTGATTTTTTATGCCAAATCAAGCATGTCATATTAAATCGGAAAAAATAGTAAATTGCAATGCAAAATTCTGAAAATATTTTATTGAGAGTTACTGCTGGACTTACATGGTTTCATGAAGTTTGGATTGATTTGAATCAAATTTACTATGTATTTATTTGTAAATTCATAGTCTGGACATATATTTTTAAAATTAAAAACTGGTAATAAGTCATTTTAAAATTCATGAAACTTGTCCATTAATCTTCTCTAGTCTAGATCAATCTACAGTAAAATTTTGAACTTATTTAGATTAGATTTGCTATACGTTACTGTGTAAATCTATAATCTGGACTGAATTCTTCAACATTGGAAAACTGATAGCAAAAAATATTTATAATCCATGAAAATTTTACAGTAATCTTCTCTGGTTAAGATAAAGCTATTGTAAACATTTCAGTTTAATCTGAATAGATTTGCTATACGTTAATGTGTAAATCTCTAATCTAAACTGAATTTCTTTAAAATACTTAAGAAAATCAAAATAAATTCGAATTGTTATCAAAATTTTCTAAAAAAATTCTAATACTCTATCATGTATTCAATCTTTAAACTATTGAAATAGAAACTTTAGGAGTCATTGATTTTTTTTGCTAATTTGCAATGCTATGATAGTTTAATCGCCACGATTGCGTTCATAATCGTATTTTAATTGCGATCAATCCTTAATAATTTGAGCATTTAAATTATAGTATGTTGTTGGCTCCAAGGTCCACTGTCCACGGAAATCCTGAGAAATATGCCAGGCAATAACATACTATAACTTACGTGTTAAATTATGCAAGGGTGGAAAGCACGATTCCCTTTCATGAATGCAACTCAAGGCTGAAATTCGTCAACCCCTAGAGCCTTTGGTATTCTTTAGATGTTAGGAATTGAAAATCTTTAAAAAATTTAAAATCATTAACTTAATAAATTAAGTTCATTTAATCCATGCTTTTGTAATGTTGGATAATGGTATCAGTTCGTAGGAACCTTTAGAACCAATTAGGAACATTTACGTCACTTCCTAGGTTTTAGGGTATCCTAGACTTATGAGGTTTAGCCTCATCATGACCGATTGCTATTATTAGCAATTGAGTCATATATCTGATTACACTAGTTACCCCTTTTTGCCATAGGACAAGCTTAGTTACCTAGGATGTAGGTTCACCTGCATTAGTCTAAGGGATGTCTTGCACACTTAGATATGTACATATGGCATCTTAGATGGAGTCCTAGGATAATAAAATCTACTCAACTTGAACTAAATAATCTCTTTTAAACTGTTGAAACAGTCCTTCTAGTCTAGATTGGTGTCCTAGATGTCTTAGGCATGTAGCTTAGTTCAGGCACTAAACTACGATCAACTCTGATTCCAGTGAGGCGAGGCGACTCTGTCATTCTCTTTTGTGTGAAATTCGGATTGCTTTAGTGATCCTAAGTTCACAGAAAAGATGACTAAATCAATAATAAACGGCACACGCCAACCGCGTGGGTACAAGAGACCAAGAGAGAGGGAGGCAGGTTGCGCTGCCCCTCTCGCGGGATCGGGTCCCACAGTTAACCGTGACACTAAATGCATACAACCAAGTAGTTGGAAAAAATGCTGGCAAATGTGAAAAGTTTTTAAGTATTATTGCTAAGATTGGGACTTTACTACCTATTGACGTGTTTTCTTGGAAAAATATGCCGGACTATAATAAAGAGGATGCCTGGAGTACATTATTGGTACGTATTAGGAGATAAAGTTGATTATCCATCTATAGTGAATATATTATTTTATCATGTGCTGTAACTACATTTTAACGATGCCACTTTTAATTTTGACATACGTAGAAAAAGTTTGATGTTCCAAAAGATGGAAAAGATTGGGTGATAACCAACTAAATGAAAAATGGAAGTACCATAAGTACGAACGACGAAGAAAATACTTCAATGAAACAAGTGATGAAGTGATTTTTCCACCTCAGCCTAATAAGATTGCCGAGTCACAATACATTAATTTGTGGGAACATTGGAAGAGTGATGAGGTCCAGGTATTTATATAGTTCTTAATTAACTATTGGAAGGGTGATTTTTTTTAATGATATTGGAAGGGTGATCTTCCCAACTAATTATACTATGAACTCGATATTGCAGGCTCAAAGCATAAAAAATACTGCAAATCGCAATCAGTCTTGGACACCATATACTGGAGGATCTAAGGCATTCACTGTTATTCCCGAGGAAATGGTAACTTTTAATTTAAATATTTGTAATTGATCTTAATTAATGAATCTTAATTTTTCTTCTATGTTGATGATAGGAGGAAAAGACGAAGAAACCATTTGGATGTGATGAATTATGGATCATGACCCATACTCACAGTGATGGGAACTTTGTTGAAAATTCAAAAGATGCTATTGTATGTTTATAATGTGCATACAAAATTGTTCACTTTCATTCCTCACTTGTTGATAAGATAGTCTTTAACAATTTATTTGCATTCTTATTGTAGGAAAAAATACGTGAGCTTCAGGAAACACAACCAATAGAGAGCTCGCAGTGTAGCCTGGCTTCCAAAGACGACATCCTCAGCAAAACTTTGGGTCCAGATAATCATGGCCGTGTTCGTTGTTTAGGGCCGGACCCAACCCCATCTTCTCTATGGGAGAAAAAAACCCGTCGTGAGACGAGTAAGTCTAGATGTTAGGTATTAGAAAAGGAATTAGCCACGATGAAAGAGGAGATGAGGAGGATGAAAGACATATCCATACAAAATGTCAATATTCATAGTTATATTATGGTTAATATTTGTTGGGAAGTGATATATTCGCCCCTTTTGAATACTTGGGACACCCATTATATAGTAGTGTATCAATGATTGCAGAGGGGCTGATGTACTTCGTCAGACGGATTCAATGGGGCTGATTGCCACGTACACTAGTGTCCCTGGTGTCCAAGTAATCAAAGGGGGAGGATATATCATTTACCTTTTTGTTTATATATGAAGCACATATATATATATATGTATTTGTTTTAGGTATATGAAATACAAATGCATGATTTTTTTATTAATTAATGGAAGGGTATTAATAGAGGGGAACGTAATTCACTGAATCAAGTGCACTCTTCTGTTGCAAGTCGCGTTGATCAGCCTAATGCTATGGCCAGTCCTCGTATTACTCCTCATATTGTTCCTCCTACTCACGTTGCTCCCCTTTCTGCTCCTATTGATTCTACTTTCCCTCTATTCTTCAAATGCCTCTTTTTATTACTACTACTACTAATCCTCTAATTGCTCTTCCTACCAATCCTCATGTTTCTACTGCTCAGATACCGCTTTTATTACTACTAAGACTCCTCGTGCTTCACCTCGGACTAAGGCTCGTAATAACCAGGTATTTATATCTTTTTTGTTGTGCAAGTTTAAGTACATGATAGTTCTTATTAGTGAATGAATGAAGTTCTTATGGGCACCATATTTATGATTTAATTATTTTCAGATTCAACATACCACTCCTGTAGCTGCTAAGACTCCTCGTTCTTCACCTCAGACTAAGGCTCGTAATAACTAGGTATTTATATTTTTTATTGTTGTGCAAGTATAAGTACATGATAGTTCATATTAGTGAATGAATGAAGTTCTTATGGGCATCATATTTATGATTTAATTGTTTTCAGATTCAGCATACCGCTCCTGTTGCTGCTAAGACTCCTCGTTCTTCACTTCAGACTAAGGCTCGTAATAACTAGGTATTTATATTTTTTATTGTGCAAGTTTAAGTACATGATGTAGTTCTTATTAGTGAATGAATGAAGTTCTTATTGGCATCATATTTACAATTTAATTGTTTTCAGACTCAGCATACTGCTCCTGTTGTTGCTAAGACTCATCGTGCTTCACCTCAAACTAAGGATCGTAATAACCAGGTATTTATATTTTTTGTCGTGCAAGTTTAAGTATATGGTAGTTCTTATTAGTGAATAAGTGATGTTCTTATGGGTACCATATTTTTTACATAATTATTTTCAGATTCATGTATGTATTCCCTGTAACTTGATGCATTTGAAGGCGATGCTGTGGCAAAAGGGTTCCTCAAAAGTGAAGATCCCAATCAAATTGTAGGGGGGGAAAATTGGGTGAGGGATGGTGTGAAGTAGCTGTAAGCCCAAGGGTGCTCATGGGTTAATTATTCACCTTACCTTCTTGTTTTGATGCTTGCAAACTCAAATTGATTAGCATTTATGGACTAATGTGTTGCTTTGAGGTGTTGTGTTGTACATAAGATTTTCATGTCATGATCGTCATTACACAACTCTTCACAACACATGGCTTGCGGATCAAGAAATAAAGGAACCAAGAGCTGTCACCTACATTGGAGACATCCTCATTTGAAGATGTTCAAGTGAAGAAGCTCAACATGAAGATCTCACAAGCTACCTAAGCAAGTGTCAAGAAGGAGCTTAGAGTTGAACATGCCATGGTGACACCTCATGTACCATTCAACATTATTTGAAGATTAGAGGAGAAGTCACAAGAGCCAAATCAATTTCAAGATGTTCACTCAAGCCGAAGAAGTCCAAGGAAGTGCAAAGGAGCTGATACATTCCAAGAAGACTCAAGTTTCTTATTTTTAGAATGTATTTAGAGTCCTTCTAAGCCCAATGGTTTCCACCTTGGCATTCCCATCTTATTTTGATGATTCCAATACATAAGTGATTAATGATCACTAATGTGTTTGATTGTCTAAGTTGTAGATCATTGGTGCTAAGAAAACATTGCTTGGATTGAGGCCAAGAAGATCTCATTGGACCACATCATGAAGGCCAAAGACATCGAAGTCCAAGACAAATGAAAGACTTGAAGAATCCATTGAAGGTCAAAGTTATATTAGATTGTATTAAGATCCAATCCTAGTTTAGGATTTTGAAAGGCATAATTAAGTTAATCTCACACACCCTAAATATATAAGAGATTGTCCTTGTGGTGTTCCAACACCTTGGAACCCTCATAGCAATCTCATCTTGGTTGAGATTTGGAAGCCCAAGAACAAGAAGTGAAAATCTGCTCAACATAGGCTTCTCGGAACTCCGAGAGAATTCTCGGAGCCCGACCTCGGAATTCCGAGAAATCCTCGGAGCTCCGAGATTTGGTCCAGTAGACTTTTTTCATCTTCTATTTGTATTCCCGGAACTCCGAGAGAAATTCTCGGAACTCCAAGAATTCTCGGAACTCTGAGAAATATTCTCGGAACTCCGAGAACACTAATAACGGTCAGATTTATATCCGTTGGTGTTTTCTCCAAAATTACCGCTATGCCAACAAACGGTCATATTTGGGTTTTTCTATATATATGGGCATTCTAAACTTCAAAATCATCAATCCTAACACTCTTAAACTCCATTTGAACATCCAAAGAGTGAATCAAACTTGATTATGCCTCTCATCCTCTAAAGATTAGGATTTAGATCATAGGCTAAATTTGTACATCTTCTACTTCTTGTAAACCCTTGTGAGGGATTTTTTGTTCTTTCTTTTTTACTCAAAGAACTTGTATTGGGCGAGTGTTCGGAGAAGCGTAGCCCACTCTCCGTGGTGAAGATTGCCACCAAGGTTAAAGGTAATCGGAATTTGTAATCGGCACCGATCTTCGCCGAAGTTAAGAAGATCACATAGTGAAGCCATCAACGGGTTTGGTTGGTGGAGTGGAGTAGGCCTCGCGTTTGGAGGACCGAACCACTTTAAATCTCAGGTGCAATCTCTCTTACTCTTGCTCTTTATTTGCATTTGCACTTTAGATTTAACTTGTGTGCTTGAATTTTATTGTTGATCTCTTAATTTCCAAAATTGGGTTTGAGTTTTCAAAAGAGTTAAAACTTGTTAGAAACCTAATTCTTCCTCCTCATTTGTTGCCAATTCGGGACCACCCTTGGAATTTCACTTGGTATCAGAGCGAAGGCTCTTAAAAGATTTTATTTTCTATAAATCTTTGGTAAATTTTTCTTTAAAAATTTCAAACAAGGAAAAGATCATAAGATCTTTGGCAACTTTCTAATTGTGAAATGGCGGATAGAAATGGAACCGGACTTCCGGAGGGCCATTCCACAACTAGACCTCCCTTCTTTGATGGGTCCAACTATGGACATTGGAAGACAAGGATGCACATCTATCTTCTTTCGATAGATGTGGAACTTTGGTACATTGTTGAAAATGGATACATGTTGCCTTCCAAACCATTTGAAGAATGGAATGTCGTAGAAAAAAGGCATGCAAATTTAAATTACAAAGCTATAAATTCTTTGTTTTGCGCCTTATCTACGGAGGAGTTTAATCGAGTTGCTATTTTTTATTCCGCCAAGGTTATTTGGGATACACTTGCTGTTACCCATGAGGGAACATCTCAAGTTAAGGATTCCAAAATAAACTTGTTAAAGAGCAAATATGAAATGTTTAGAATGGATCAAAACGAAAGCATTTCCGAAATGTATACCCGTTTTTCTAAAATTTCTAATGAACTAGCTAATCTTGGTAAATCTTATCCTACTGATGAGCTTGTGAGTAAGTTGCTTAGGTCTCTTCCTCCATATTGGGATCCAAAGGTAACCACCATACAAGAATCAAAGAATCTCAAGACGCTAACCATGGAGGAGCTTGTAGGATCTCTCATCACCCATGAGATGCTCCTCACTAGCCGACAAGAGGAGAAGAAGCCGAAAGAGAAGGAAAAAGAGAGTCGATCTCTAGCTCTAAAAGCCTCCAAAGCGAACTCATCATCCTCTAGCGAGGCGGATAGCGATGAAGAAGAAGCTTTAAGAAAATTTAAAAGCTTGTGGAGAAAGAAACATAAAAAGGATAAAACGAAGAAGAAAGAAGAAAGTGAAGTAGAAGGAGGAATAAGGTGCTATAATTACAAGAAGACCGGACACAAAAGACCGGATTGTCCACTTCTTAAGTCATCTTCCTCAAAATACAAGGGAAAGAAGGAATGGAAGAAACATAAGGCTCTTGCCGCCGGATGGGATGCTACTAGCACCTCGGGAAAGAGTTCAAGCGAAGGGGAAGATAAAAAAGATGATCTTTGCTTCATGGCACTCACCCATGAAGATGAGGTAAACTCTAACCCCTCGTATTATTCATCTAGTAGTGATAGTGAAAAAATATCATATGATGAATTGTGCTCAACCTTGCACTCTCAAATTTCTAAAAATAAAGTTCAAAAGAAATCCATTTCAAAATTAGAAAATGAACTTAATTTTTTTAAAAATGAATCTTCTTCTAAATCTCAAGCACAACTTGAAAATTTTAAACTTGAGATTAAAACCCTTAAGGGTTGTTTGGATGAGAAAACTTGCCAAATTGCAAAACTCCAAGATGTGGCAAGCTCTTTCAAATCTTATGAAGATGAATTTAATGATTTTCTAAATCAAATAACCCATCTTCATAATGAAAATGAAAGGTTAAAATTATGTCTCTATGGATTCTTAAATGGTGATAAAATTATTGACATAATCTTAAAGAAGACTAGCCAAAGACCTAAACATGCATATGATAGGACTAGCGTATCTAACCCTCATGTTAGATGCCATTATTGTGAAAAAAATGGTCATTACCAATTCCAATGTGCATCTAAGATTAGGGATAGTGTTGGAACCAAAAAATCTTGGGTTCCTAAAGCCCCCATATGATCATCTTCATATGTGCTTAGATTAGGGGCTTTTGCTCTAAAATTGAATATCTTTTTATGGAAAATTAAAATATCCCCTCTTATGTTGAATAAAAATTCTAAATAGGGGGAGTTCTAGGTTTGTCCTTTTCCTTGAAAAAGGGGGAGCCTTAAAATTGCATATTTCATCCCCTTGTTTCTCTTTTACCTCAATCTTTTTGATTGATGCCAAAGGGGGAGAGAATTCTAGTGTAAGAAAAATATGTATGTTTTTATTGGAAAATCTCTTGTGCTTGTCATCATCAAAAAGGGGGAGATTGTAAGCCCAATGGTTTCCACCTTGGCATTCCCATCTTATTTTGATGATTCCAATACACAAGTGATTAATGATCACTAATGTGTTTGATTGTCTAAGTTGTAGATCATTGGTGCTAAGACAACATTGCTTGGATTGAGGCCAAGAAGATCTCATTGGACCACATCATGAAGGCCAAAGACATCGAAGTCCAAGACAAATGAAAGACTTGAAGAATCCATTGAAGATCAAAGTTATATTAGATTGTATTAAGATCCAATCCTAGTTTAGGATTTTGAAAGGCATAATTAAGTTAATCTCACACACCCTAAATATATAAGAGATTGTCCTTGTGGTGTTCCAACACCTTGGAACCCTCATAGCAATCCCATCTTGGTTGAGAATTAGAAGCCCAAGAACGAGAAGTGAAAATCTGCTCAACATAGGCTTCTCGGAACTCCGAGAGAATTCTCGAAGCTCCGAGCTCGGAACTCCGAGAGAATTCTCGAAGCTCCGAGCTCGGAGCTCCGAGAAATCCTCGGAGCTCCGAGATTTGGTCCAGTAGACTTTTTTCATCTTCTATTTGTATTCCCGGAACTCCGAGAATTCTTGGAACTCCAAGAAATATTCTCAGAACTCCGAGAACACTAATAACGGTCAGATTTATATCCGTTGATGTTTTTTTCAGAATTACCACTATGCCACCAAACGGTCATATTTGGGTTTTTCTATATATATGGGCATTCTGAACTTCAAAATCATCAATCCTAATACTCTTAAACTCCATTTGAACATCCAAAGAGTGAATCAAACTTGATTATGCCTCTCATCCTCTAAAGATTAGGATTTGGATCATAAGCTAAATTTGTACATCTTCTACTTCTTGTAAACCCTTGTGAGGGATTTTTTATTCTTTCTTTCTTACTCAAAGAACTTGTTTTGGGCGAGTGTTCGGAGAAGCGTAGCCCACTCTCCGTGGTGAAGATTGCCACCAAGGTTAAAGGTAATCGTAATTTGTAATCGGCACCGATCTTCGCCGAAGTTAAGAAGATCACATAGTGAAGCCATTAACGGGTTTGATTGGTGGAGTGGAGTAGGCCTCGCGTTTGGAGGACCGAACCACTTTAAATCTCGGCTGCAATCTCTCTTACTCTTGCTCTTTATTTGCATTTGCACTTTAGATTTTACTTGTGTGCTTGAATTTTATTGTTGATCTCTTAATGTCCAAAATTGGGTTTGAGTTTTCAAAAGAGTTAAAACTTGTTAGAAACCTAATTCTTCCCTCCTCATTTGTTGCCAATTCAGGACCACCCTTGGAATTTCAGTCCTCCAGTCCTCTTGATTTTATGTTAAAAGCACTTTCAAAAGGTATTCAAATGGTTTTCATACTTAATTTTTTATATCTTTAAAAACCATCAACCACACAAAAATGTGTTTGAAAACCTAGGACTTAAGCCCAAAGACCATGGCCCAAAAGCCCCTGAGCTTTAAAGTAAAAATGGAATTTTTACCAGGGCCGGTCGACCGGGGGTATCCCGGGTGACCGCGAAGGTGTTCCTGGAACGCCAGGAACAATCAGTCATTGGTTTGGGAGGGTAACCGTCCTGGGTCGATCGACCGACATAGGTTTTCGAGCCGAATGTTTTGAGCGAACAGGTAGCCCTCGCCGGGCGAACTCCATGGGGCCGGTCGACCGCGACGGTAAGAAATTTGAAAATAAAAAAGGGCGCCTGATAGGTGCGGGCGACCGTGATGGCTCGGCCGACCGCGGTGGCTCGGTCGACCGCGACGCTCGGGCAAACTAGCCATTGGGGCGTTTTCTGCTTAACTTTTTCAAGCCAATTACTTACAGTTTTACCCCAAACGGTCATATTTTTAAATACACTTTATATACATCATTAAAACCTATGTGTAAAAGCTTTTGAACAATTTAGAAAGATCAAATCCCATTTTCTTTGAGCTAAAACCTTCTATCAAAAGTAAAACCTCTTTGAACTTGCATTTGCACATTTTATCAAGAGGATCTCTACTAGGCTTCTTACATTTTCTATCTTTGGAGAGTTTTGTGAGCTACAACTTTGTAATCCGCCTATCAAGAGGCATTGCGAGTTTTTCATTTATTTTCTTCATTGTATTTGAGGGTCTCCTCTTCGGCCCGGTAACAAAAGTGAAGACATTGTGAGGGTCTACTCTTCGGCCCGGTAACAAAGGTGAAGACGTTGTGAGGGTCTACTCTTCGGCCCATTAAGAAAGGAGGAGACACTGTAAGAGGGTGTGATCCCTCATCAAGGCTTCATGCAGAAAGGCTTCGAGATTAACCTTTTGAAGAATCTCATTGTTTTAGTGGAGTGCCCCAAGGAGGTAAACTTGGAAGAGTGGAGTCGGTCTTGTGATAGACCGAACCACTATAAATCTTTTGCCTTGTGGACGCTTTCTCTCGTCCTCTTTGCAGTTTGTGGTGATTGGTAAACTCTACCCTTTCTTGTATTTCTGTTTTATTAAAATAAGGGTTAGAGTATATAAGCTTAAAGTAACATCTAAATCCTAGCTTTCATTATCTTGAATATTTGAACAAGGGTTAGACTATAAATGCTTAATTAGTAATTTGATTTTAATAATACATTTAATTAAGCCCAAAATTTTTAATTGACCAATTCACCTCCCTCTTGGGTTGTCACACCTGTATTTCGTTTGGTGTCAAAGCGAAGGCTCTTAAAGAGATTTTTAATTTCAAAATCTACAAGAGAAAGATCCGTGACAATCCAAATGGATTTTGAGAGAAGCTGATCCTCCCTAATTCCTCCATTTCTTGATGGAACGAATTATGGAGCTTGGAAAGTGCAAATGTTTGCATCCCTCAAATCCGTAGATTATGACATCTTAGATGTCATTAAAAGAAGATTTTCTATTTCAAGGAAAAGTACTAAAATGATTTAAAATTATTTTTCTTGAATTCAAAGGCAATGATTACTTTGTGTTGTGGTATAAATCCAAACATTTTTGAGAAAATTTTAACATGCATCAATGCAAAATATATTTGGATTTCATTACAAAATATTTTTGAGAAAAATATTTGTCTCATTTCAAATGATAAAATTATTAGACAAAAAGAGACTTTACAAAAATCTTTTGCAATTGAAAATTCTTTCAAACACTCAATCTCCGATTTAGAAAGTCAAATTGATAATTTGAAATCGGAAGTAAATGAAAGTTTGAAAAGAAATGAAAAATTAAGTCAATTGAGCAAAACTTTGTTAAACAAAAATGATGATATAATTAAAATATGCAATGCCTTTGAAATAGAAAATAAAAGCCTTGAAAACACAAACAAGGATTTAAATGAAAAATATATACTTATTTGTGAAAATGAAGAAAAATTGAATGTTAATTTATCTCAACAAATAAATTGCCTTGAAAATCAAGTAAATGAGATAAAATTAGTAAATTAAGAACTCTCCATAGAGAACCAAAGATTGCAAGAAGAGAAAGACAAACATGTTTGTCATCATATGCATTTTTGTGGTTCTTCATATTCATCATCTACCAATCATTACTCATGTACTTATTGTGGTAGATTAGGACAACACTAATCTAGGTGTAGCTTAGATTTGTGATGTCCAACAAATTTGTTTGGGTAAGAAAAGATACACTCCTACAAACAAACTTGGTCGAAACCAAAGTATTCGGGGTTCCAAAATCCCCTACTCAAGCCATTTGTTGAACATATTGATTTATGGGGTTGTGCTTTAATTGCTATATCATTTGAATTCGCTCTAGATACTTTATTTCAAAAGTTGCACCTCCGTATCTAGAATTCATGTGCTTTAATGCTATATTATTTCATTTTTTAGCATAGATACATACCATTATTCATGTTCTTAAATAGAATGTATTTTTGCAAATTGTGCTTTAATGATCACATCATATCCATGCTATAGTCTTTAAGCCAAAACAATGCTATACTAGTTGTAGACTATATCTCTGTTCTTTATTGTATATCATTCTAGAATTTTTAGTCTAAGTACACACACTTTGTCTCATATCCTCTTGCACTTAGTATTCATCCACAAAGAAAATCCACAATAGAAAATCTCAAAGTGAAAACCAAGTGTGTGCTTCTATGAAAATCAACCACTCCATCGCCCTTGAGTTCAACTTGATCTATCAAGTCCATTTCCTCCATCTTTGAACTCTATTTAGGACAATTTTGGCACTTGCTGGATCTTAGAATATTCAACTTGGTTTGAATATCATTTCTAGCTAGATTAAGAAGTTTAAAGCTATGTCTAAGGAAATCCACTCAAATCCTCTCCTAGACATCTCTTGTGCCCTAGCTGAGTAGTCATGTCTATTACTTTACACCTAGTTGTCCTTTAAATCCATTCTTATGTGCTTAATGATTATCATTAAATACATAAGGAATCTTGATGGGTTATAGTAGATGTGTTCCAAAGACCTAAAATGAATATACTCTCATGACTAAGATGAAATTATTTAGTCATAGTAATTCATTTTAGAATGCATTTGTCCAAGGTGTTTATCTCTTGACATACTCTAAAAGAATCCTTGGATCATTTCCTAAGTTCATATAAGAGTATATTATTTAGGGAAGTTAAAAAATGAGTCTAGATTCAATATATGATACTAATTTGAGTAAAATTGAAAATCTCATAGGAATCTAGTATCATTTTTGGGCATTTACTCATGATGGTGGTTGACATGCAATACATTGTGATGGGAATACTGGTATTCCACACATATTGGTTTTCTATTGGCCTATGCACTTGGTGCTTGCCTTATCTTTGTATAAGTGGTATGTGGATGTAAAATATAGATGTTTGGACCATGAACCTTATGTGTCATGTTACTTGGTCCAATCTCCATAGACTATCAATGGAGGCTTAAAATGCCATATCTTGCTCATGTTTACACATAAGTCATATATTATCACTTGCATGAGCCATGGATGTCTCTCTCAAACATAATCCTTTATAGTCTACTTGTCATTTGTCTGAGTCTTATAGATTTGTGCTAAATAGGCATATGTATATAATCTATAGTTAATTCCCCTTGTGTGGTATTAGCTATATGGTAAAGATGGTAAACCTAAAGTTAAAAATCACCCAATTGGTACTCTTAGTCCTCTTATCTAGTAAGTTGGAGAGTGTACACTCATCTCTTTAATTAAAACATCTAATTTCTTTGGCTTCTGACCAACATCTTAACCATGATAAGCCATATGTGCCATGTGTTATATATATATATATATATATATATATATATATTATGCACATATTTAGGGGGAGCATGGATTGCTAGGCTGTCATCTCTTTTAACATCATATGACTACCTACAGCAATCATGCATTAGTAGCCCAAGGGTTGTTTGTCAATCACTCACCCCAAAATCCCTTGGTGCTTTTGTGTTAGGACAGCCCTTTGGATTCATACCATGTATGAGTCTCTAACAAAGGGGGGAGAAATTCATGAAAATATTTGTCCTTTCCATCTTATCATATGTAGGTTGGTATGGGTATCACACTACATGTGATGAGTTCACCCATATGGAGCTTTATTGCTTCATATGTGTTGTGTTTGGGATTTTTCCTATACCTACATTTTGAGATCATCTCTCTTTTATGACAAAATCCCTTAGCCTATGCCTTAGTGCCATATCTTCTTAGGTTTTATACTTATCTTGGATTTACTCTTATGGTTTCATCATTTCCAATGATAAGTATCCTGTTCAAGAGTCTTAAAACTCTCCAGAACTCTCCTTCATAAGATAGTGCTTGAGCTATTTATCTCATTGCCTATGAAGTGTGTCTCTTATCATGACTTTTGAAGAACATATTTCATCATGATAAGATCAAATGGCTATACATTTAGAGACATATCTATAGCCATTTGTATTGTCATGCCTTGCCTCATACGTTTTATCAAAGGACACTAACAATCTCTTGGGAGAGAGAATTGATTTTTTGAGCTTGTCATGTCCCATCATCACTTCCAAGATTTTACCTTCGAAGTACTCAAGTTGATTGATTTCAAATAATCAGTCATTCGCAGCTTGTCTAAGGTACTTGTTTCCTTCCATCATGCCAAATGTAATAAGATGGTAAATGTACTCAATTTTTCTCTGTCCAACTCAACATTCTTCCAACTCAAATATGAAAGATTTACTCTTATGAGTTTAACTTTAACTCATGGGCAATGAAGATGTTGATATTCATATAAGATCAATCATGGTTTTCACATTAACTGCTATGTTGTGGTTTTACATGTGGATGACTACTAAGTGACAAAAGGATCTAAGTCTTAGTGAGAGCACTTATAATAGTATATATATATATATACACAAGAATCAAACAACATAAGTCTAATGTATCTATAAGTTGTTTCTTTAAAAAAAATGTGATCTTTAAAACACATATGAGGCTAGATGCAAGAAAATATTAATGTGACATCTAGTATCCAAATAAACTCAAGGGATATGGCATTTAAGCTCCAGATTAACTAGATACATAGGAATCAAGCATAATGTATCTAGAAGATACATTCCATAGGATTTGACAATTTTAGCTCAAACATAAACTAGACATCAAGTGAGATATCTAGGGAACCTTTTCCAATAGATATAACAATTTAGTGCAATGTGTCAAAGTCTAATACAAATCAAGTTTTAAGCATATAGACTTTGGATTTTCAAAAAAATAAACATTTAAGCACAAAATATGGATACATGGCATTCATGCAAGATAGACATTTTTGTATCCAAACAACCATTTCATATGATATAAACATTGAAGCACATCCCTACATCTACTAAGTCATAAATAAATCAAGTAGGGAGTTTTGGAACCCAAACCATCTTGGGTCCATGCAAGTTTGTTCTATGAAATAGATCATCTTTTCTAATCCACACATACTTGCAAGATTTCACAAACCTAAGTCTACTCATAGATTTGTGATGGCCTAATCTACCACAATAATCACATGAATCATAAGATTAGGTAGATGAGGATCTAGATGAACAATTACAAGAATGCATAGGCACACAAACCTGTTTAGCATTCATTTCTTATAGGAATTTATTTTCCAACTCAAGATTTTTATTTTCAATCTCATTTCTTCAATTTCTATTTTCAAGTGATTTATTTCATGAGATGGGAATTTTTTACTTCATCTTCTTTTTCCATCAAGATTTTGAGTTCCTCCATTAATTCAAAAATTTTCTTTTCAAGAATATTATTATCTTTAATCAACTTCTTTTCTTCATTTAGCAAATTTTGATAGTCATTTTCAAGGTTTTCAAATTCCTTAGAAATTGAGTTGAGAGAGTTTTTAAGTTTTTGATTCTTGGAGACTTCAAGATTTAAGGCGTTATTTAGTTTCTCACATCCATCAAGAAGTTCTTCAATTGTAAGAGGCTCATCCATATCAAAATCATTATTTTCTTCATTGTTGTTTTCTAATGCCATAAAACTTTTAACATTAAAAATATTTTCAAGTGAGGTCCATATTTCTTTGGCATTTTTACTATTAGCTATTTTTTCAAACATATGAGAAGATAAGGCACAACATATGGCATTCATAGCTTTTGAGTTCAAGCAATATAATCTTTTATCATGTTCACTAATTCTCTTAGATTTGGAGTTTAAGATAAAATCATTTTCAATCACTTTTAATAATTCACTATCTAGACTTTTGAGATAAGACCTCATATGGATCGACCAAGATCCATAGTTAGTTCTATCAAAACAAGGAAGTCTAGAAGCCATTAGGTTACCAATATAGATCTTTTCTCTTGAAGAAATTTGAAAGTTCAAAAATCTATATAAGAGCCTTTAGCTCTGATACCAAGCGAAATTTCATTAGGCAACCTAAGAGGGGGGTGAATTGGTTGTCTTTAAAAAAAATTATCCTCTTTAATAACTTTTGTAAGATTAGTTTCAAAATCTTAAATGAATATCATCTCTTAGACCTTTTGTCAAACACTTGTTAGATGGCTTTTGAAAACCCTAGTTGATTATTCCCTTTTTAATCTTTCTATGAAAATACTTGGTTGTTGATTAAATATTGTAAATCCCACAACAAGGTAAATGAATTAGATGAATGATTCTTTTAGGCCTTTTATCAAACACTTGGTAGAAGGCTCATGCAAACTTAATTAATAAGATTAAATGGGCTAATTAGCAAGGTACTAGATAAGCAAGTTAATTACCATTGCTAACTACTCACTCAATTCTAAGTGTATAAATGCAAGCACAAATAAGAGTGAGGGTGAGAGAGATAAATACCACACAAGAGACGCGAAGATTTATAGTGGTTCGATCTTAACCCCAAGACCTACTCCACTCTTCTCAAGTTTTGTCTCCTTGAGGAATCCACTATCTTCCAAGGAACTTAAATACGGTGTTCCTTTCGCCTTGTACAATCCGAGCGTCTAAGCTTCAAGGGTCTTAAATACGGTGCCCTTTGTTGCCAAGTTTACAATGAAGAAGAAGATTGAAGCACACTCTTTAGCCTCTTGAAGGCTTGATACAATGTAAAGCTCACAAGAGTCTCTCAAAGATAATTACAAAGATAAGCCTAGGTTTAATCCCTTTAGATATTCCCAAATTGAGGCACAATGGTGTTTTCCACTCTCTAATATGTTTACAACAAGTTTAGGAATGAGAGAGATTGGTTCACATGCTTAGGGAACCCATATATATAGAGAAAATCCAAAACTAGCCGTTACAAGGGCATTTCTATAATTTTGGGCAACTTCCCAACGGATCTATTTCAGTGCATTTTTGATATTTTTCAGATTTTCAATTCGGTTTTGTAAAATTCATATCTCACTCGTTTCTCATCGGATTTCGACATTATTATACTCGATTTGAACAGAAATGATGAGCTCTTTCTGTTAAAAATATTTTCAAAAATATTTAAAAATATTTAGGATCAGTTATGATAGGATTTATGACCTGATCTCAAAATTCAAATGCTAAGTGTGCCGATTTGAATCTTTTGCAATTCTAAGCTATCTATGGCACTAGGGCTTTGGTCCACGGGTCTTTTCCTTATTTTCTAATATTGTTTGGGACCTTATTAGTGACTTGATTATGCCTTAACAAAGGATACCTAAGTGGGATTAAATTATACAATCTAACACAAGACTCATTACTCACATCTTCAGCTTTAAAGCTCATCTTCAAGTCTTGGTCTCTTGCATGGATCACTCCTTCAAGTTGGTTCAAGCTCCTTGACAAGTTGTTGATCTCTAAGCTTTAGCCTTCATCGATCTTTCTTTGTTTGTTCAATGCTTTGAGATGACTAATGTTGAGCTTCTCCTTGGTTGATCCTCCAAGGTATGATTGATCCTTTGTTTGCTCTAGCTGACACGTGTTTGGTTCATCTTCAAGCATAGGCCATCAATGATGTGTATTAGCATGGATTAACCTGTGAATTTTCTGTCCATAGCACAACACTCAAGGTAAACAATTAGTTAATAAAAGACTAATAAATTTGCGTTTGTTAATCATCAAAATAAGGTGATTAAATGAAGCCATGAGGAACCCTTGGGCTAACAATCTCCACATTTTTGGTGATGACAAACCAAATTGATGAGAGAGGTGGGAGGATCCTCTTATGAGGATTAGATAAGAAAGATGAGTGTGACTACTCCCCCTCAACATATGCATAAGATAAATTTAACAAGTTTTAGCATACATGCATATGGATTATGGACAATCTAATCAATTTCATACTTCTCCCCCTTTTGGCGTAAACAAAAAGGAAGAATACACAATTAAGTACAAAAGTAATGCATCAAAGATTTTTAATCAAACTAGATGCTTCCCTAGCTTCTTTTCATGATTTACCAATTAAAATCAAAGTACATATGTCATGATAAGAGGATAACAACATAAGAGATGGATAAATTAATACAAATCAAGCCGATGTTAGAAAAACAAAGAGACATACCAATTTAGTACAAATTTTAGGATATATCTTGGTATATATATAAATCCAATATAAATCTACGTTATGACCCATAATACAATATTAGATTAGCAAGTTAAAGCTTATATTTTACTTATCATGAAAGAAAAATAGCAAGATTTAGATCTAGCATGATAAGCCCCCGAATTTTTTGAATTCCTATTAGAATCTTATCATGAAGCGATGGATGAAATAATGTTGAACTCATCATGATAAGCAAGAATAGATATTTTCAAGTTAAAAATGTTCTCTGAAATTGACATGCATAAAAATGAGCATTTGATCCTAATATAGCATGACAGACAAACTTATCATGAAGTGAAATGACACATGATAAGCAATCAAATCCATATGAACTGAGATTAGCAATTTTAGTTCACTCCTATGAATAAATATCTAAAATGATACGCAATTCTTAGCTCAATTAGAGGGGATATGTTTGAATGGACAATGTGAGCATCTCACAATGACCCATATAAACATGAAGATAGCAAAGATTAGCTCTCCCCCTATGTCTATGTCATTGGCCTTAGGTGAAACCTATATGGCAAGGCATGATATGACACAATAGGCCAAAGGAATGAAAGTGAGTACATGGCCAACAAAACTTATCCTTGGAATAGATGATAGCACATTCGATTATCCACAATAAGTATGAAGCCAAATAGGATATGACCTTAAAATCTAGGCAATGGGCTTACTTTTCTTAAACTCAAAATACATATACAAGCATAAGACAATGCCAAAATAACCTATATGGAGCAACCATGCTCCAAATGAGTGCAGTTATCATATGTAATGAAGTATACATATTAAACAACATATGATAAGATGAGAAGGATATATATTACATACATACTACCCCATTTGTTAAAGACTCATACAAAGTATGAATCCAAAGGGTTGTCCAATACATAGTTACCAAGGGTTTTTGGATATATTTTCCAAAAGATACCAAGTTAGAGTCAACCCTTGGGCTACAATGACACTTACTCTCTAAGTGTCGGTTTATCATGATCAAAATAATAGATATAGTCTAGCTCATCATGATAAACAAACATAGCAAAAAAGATTTACACTTTTGACTCATGCTCCTCTAAGTGTGATATTATTTTCTACAATTTCAAAATTTCTTCCCTAAGTATATAGCATACAAACAAGTTAGGGAGATCACACAAATACATATACCTATTCATGATTGAGATGGTGGCACAAGGCCAATTGATTAAGTATTTTAATTATTGTAAAGGTACCGACTCCCCCTTTGGTCAAAGTGGGCTATGGGCTCCAATTGAGTAGCTTTTAAGGTTAAAGTTTGACATCTCAATTATGTAGATACTACCAACCAGGGGTGATAACTATAGATTATTTAAATATACCAATTTGGATCAATTCTATAGGATTTAGACATAAAAGAATGGACAATAAAGTACAATGTCTAAGAGAGACATCCATGGCTCATGAGTGAGAGTATACCACTACGGGTAATCATGAGGAAGATATAATTTATATCAAAACATCCATGGATAGTCTACCATGTTTGGACATAAAGAACATGACATATAAGGTGCATGGTCCAAATATTTGCATTTACATCAACAAACCACTAATATAAAGACAAGGCATTAGGCACAAAGTGCATAAGGCCATAGGAAAACCAAAATGCGTGGGAGACACATGTTCCCATCACAAGGTATAGGGTATCAACCACCAAGGTGAAATATGCCAAAATAAGATACTAGATTCACAAGATGTTTTCAATTTTACTTAAATACATTGAATCTAGACCATTTTTAATTTTTCCTACAAAATATATTCTATAAGATTCTAGGGATGGATCCAAGGACTTTAAGGATAAATATCAAGTTAATACCTTCGACATATGCATTCCAAAAAGAATTTTCAAGACTATATGAATAATTTATATTACTTGTAAAGAGCAAGATTCACATTAGTCATGAAAAAATATCCAATTAAAACCTTTGGAAATACATATACTTACAACTCATCAAAGACTTTACATATAATGATAACCATTTAGGTATAATAGGAAAGTCTAGTCATAGTGTAAAGGATAACTAGGTGCACAGAGATTTTCAAATATATTTTCTCACCTAAGGTATTAAAAGTTGTCTAAGAAAGGATTTGAAATAATTTTCCTAGACATGACATTTAAGCACATAATTTTGCTAGAAGAAATAAATAAATCAATTCCAGTATATACTAATCTAGCAAATGCCATTTTTATCCAAATTAGAGTTCAAATATAAAAGATTTACTCTTATGAGTTTAACTTTAACTCATGGGCAATGAAGAGGTTGATTTTCATATAAGATCAATCATGGTTTTCACATTAACTGCTCTGTTATGGTTTTACATGTGGATGACTACTAAGTGAGAAAGGATCTAAGTCTTAGTGAGTGCACTTAGAGTAGTATATATAGATACACAAGAATCAAACAATATAAGTCTAATGTATCTATAAGTTGTTTCTTTAAAAAAAATATGATCTTTAAAACACGTATGAGGCTAGATGTAAGAAAATATTAATGTGACATCTAGTACCCAAATGAACTTAAGGGATATGGCATTTAAGCTCAAGAGATTAACTAGATACATAGTAATCAAACATATTCTATCTAGAAGTATACATTCCATGGGATTTGACAATTTTAGTACAAACATAAACTAGACATCAAGTGAGATATCTAGGGAACCTTTTCCAATAGATATAAGAATTTAGTGCAATGTGTCAAAGTCTAATACAAATCAAGTTTTAAGCATATAGACTTTGGATTTTCAAAAAGATAAACATTTAAGCACAAAATATGGATACATGGCATTCATGCAAGATATACATTTTTGTATCCAAACAACCATTTCATATGATATTAATATTGAAGCACATCCCTACATCTACTAAGTCATAAATAGATCAAGTAGGGAGTTTTGGAACCCAAACCATCTTGGGTCCATGCAAGTTTGTTCTATGAAATAGATCATCTTTTCTAATCCACACATACTTGCAAGATTTCACAAACCTAAGTCTACACATATATTTGTGATGGCCTAATCTACCACAATAATCACATTAATCATAAGATTAGGTAGATGAGGATCTAGATGAACAATTACAAGAATGCATAGGCACACAAACATGTTTAGCATTCATTTCTTGTAGGAATTTGTTTTCCAACTCAAGATTTTTATTTTCAATCTCATTTCTTCAATTTCTATTTTCAAGTGATTTATTTTATGAGATGGGGATTTTTTACTTCATCTTCTTTTTCCATCAAGATTTTGAGTTCCTCCATTAATTCAAAATTTCTCTTTTCAAGAATATTGTTATCTTTAATCAACTTCTTTTCTTTATTTAGCAAATTTTGATAGTCATTTTCAAGGTTTTCAAATTCCTTAGAAATTGAGTTGAGAGAGTTTTTAAGTTTTTGATTCTTGGAGACTTCAAGATTTAAGGCGTTATTTAGTTTCTCACATCCATCAAGAAGTTCTTCAATTGTAAGAGGCTCATCCATATCAAAATCATTATTTTTTTCATTGTTTTTTTCTAATGCCATAAAACGTTTAACATTAAAAATATTTTCAAGTGAGGTCCATATTTCTTTGGCATTTTTACAATTAGCTATTTTCTCAAACATATGAGAAGATAAGGCATAACATATGACATTCATAGCTTTTGAGTTCAAGCAATATAATCTTTTATCATGTTCACTAATTCTCTTAGATTTGGAGTTTAAGATAAAATTATTTTCGATCACTTTTAATAATTCACTATCTAGACTCTTGAGATAAGACCTCATATGGATCGACCAAGATCCATAGTTGGTTCCATCAAAACAAGGAAGTCTAGAAGCCAATTAGGTTACCAATATAGATCTTTTCTCTTCAAGAAATTTGAAAGTTCAAAAATCTATATAAGAGCCTTTAGCTCTGATACCAAGCGAAATCCCACTAGGCAACCCTAGAGAGGGGTGAATTGGTTGTCTTTAAAAAAATTTATCCTTTTTAATAACTTTTGTAAGATTAGTTTCAAAATCTTAAATGAATATCCTTTCTTAGACCTTTTGTCACACACTTGTTAGATGGCTTTTGAAAACCCTAGTTGATTATTCCCCTTTTAATCTTTCTATGAAAATACTTGGTGGTTGATTAAAGATTGTAAATCCCACAACAAGGTAAAGGAATTAGATGAATGGTTTCTTTTAGGCCTTTTATCAAACACTTGGTAGAAGGCTCATGCAAACTTAATTAATAAGATTAAATGGACTAATTAGCAAGGTACTAGATAAGCAAGTTAATTACCATTGCTAACTACTCACTCAATTCTAAGTGTAAAAATGCAAGCACAAATAAGAGTGAGGGTGAGAGAGATAAATACCACACAAGAGACGTGAAGATTTATAGTGGTTCGGTCTTAACCCCAAGACCTACTCCACTCTTCTCAAGTTTTGTCTCCTTGAGGAATCCACTATCTTCCAAGGAACTTAAATACGGCGTTCCTTTCGCCTTGTACAATTCGAGCGTCTAAGCTCAAAGGGTCTTAAATACGGCGCCCTTTGTTGCCAAGTTTACAATGAAGAAGAAGATTGAAGCACACTCTTTAGCCTCTTGAAGGCTTGATACAATGTAAAGCTCACAAGAGTCTCTCAAAGATAATTACAAAGATAAGCCTAGGTCTAATCCCTTTAGATATTCCCAAATTGAGGCATGATGGTATTTTCCACTCTCTAATATGTTTACAACAAGTTTATGAATGAGAGAGATTGGTTCACATGCTTAGGGAACCCATATATATAGAGAAAACCCAAAACTAGCCGTTACAAGGGCATTTCTATAATTCTGGGCAACTTCCCAACGGATCTATTTCAGGGAATTTTTGACATTTTTCAGATTTCCAACTCGGTTTTGTAAAATTCATATCTCACTCGTTTATCATCGGATTTCGACGTTCTTATACTCGATTTGAACAGAAATGATGAGCTCTTTTTGTTAAAAGTTTTTTTAAAAATATTTAAAAATATTTAGGATCAGTTATGATAGGATTTATGACCTGATCTCAAAATTCAAGTGCTAAGTGTGCCGATTTGAATCTTTTGCAATTCTAAGCTATCTATGGCACTAGGGCTTTGGTCCAGGGGTCTTTTCCTTATATTTTAATATTATTTGGGACCTTATTAGTGACTTGATTATGCCTCAACAAAGGATACCTAAGTGGGATTAAATTATACAATCTAACACAAGACTCATTACTCACATCTTCAACTTTAAAGCTCATATTCAAGTCTTGGTCTCTTGCATGGATCACTCCTTCAAGTTGGTTCAAGCTCCTTGACAAGTTGTTGATCTCCATGCTTTGGCCTTCATCGATCTTTCTTTGTTTGTTCAATGCTTTGAGATGACTAATGTTGAGCTTCTCCTTGGTTGATCCTCCAAGGTATGATTAATCCTTTGTATGCTCTAGCTCCCTTGACACGTGTTTGGTTCATCTTCAAGCATAGGCTATCAATGGTGTGTGCTAGCATGGATTAACCTGTGAATTTCCTGTCCATAGCACAACACTCAAGGCAAACAATTAGTCCATAAAAGACTAATCAATTTGCTTTTGTTAATTATCAAAATAAGGTGATTGAATGAACCCATGGGGAACCCTTGGGCTAACAGTTCCGGATAGATTCTTTCAAGAGATTTCTAAATACCACTTTTATCATTTCAAGATGTATTAAATTGAAATGTGGTATCAATCTTCCATCATTTGATCATGTATATGGAGCATTAGAGTTTTATCTACATATACATGATCTTTGGTTGCCATGGATATGTACCTTATTGGTTTGATTCTTTTATCCATGTGTTTATTAGACTATAGTCTTTTCATTGCCATATCTCATGTCTAATAATCATCCATTCCAATTCAAACTGTGATAATCATTTGAATGGAGCAAAAAATTTTAATGGTTAAGGTGATTTCGAATCAAGGGCCTATGTGCTTGATATTTAAATTCTTATTTGGATACACATAGTCAGGGGGAGCTTACATTTTTATGTGTAAATCTCTAAGGGCAAGCAACAAGTGATCTCTAAAAGTTATATTAATAGTTCAGGGCATATCTATGCTCTAGAAGAGACTTGTATTCCCCTTGTCAAGGAAACCCCTATATCGAGGAACCTGTGAACCTGAAAGTTATGTCATAGATCTGAGCATTTTCATCTTCAGGTAGAGACTTATTTACTTCAAGTCGATCCCAAGTGTTCAAATCATTCACCGTTCAACCATAGTATCCTGTCATGCCCTGCTACATAGGTTTCACCTAGGGCCTCTGACAAATTCATTGGGGGAGAGCTAAATGGTTACATATTCATGGTTATGTAGATCATTGTGTTGTGCTCACATGGTTTACTACCCCCATAGTTGTGCTAAACTTGAAAATCTTTTACAAAAAAAAGGCTTATCATGCACTTTACTTTGTTTTCCATTTTGATAAGCATCATATAAGCTTGAATGTCATATCCTATACCATATATATAGTTTATATAAGCTATCATTCATCTTGACACCCCACTTGGACTTTCACTTGCATATCCCTACCTTTTTGCTGTTGCCAAAAGGGGAGAGTTGTGGGAATTGATTAGGTAGTCCATATTTTGTATGCACCATATGCTTTACATTCATGCATTACATTTGTGCATATAATGAGGGGGAGCCTTACTTAATTGTTTATAGTATTTAAATGCTTATTCCTATATTTGTTTAATATCTCATTCCTTCCTAATCAATTTATTTGCCATCATAAAAAAGGGGGAGAATGTAAGCTCAAGGGTTCTCATGGGTTAATCATTCACCTTACCTTCTTGTTTTGATGCTTGCAAACTCAAATTAATTAGCATTTATGGACTAATGTGTTGCTTTGAGGTGTTGTGTTGTACACATGATTTTCAAGTCATAATCGCCATTACACAACTCTTTTCAACACATTGCTTGTGGATCAAGAAGTACAGGAACCAAGAGCTTGCACCTACATTGGAGACATCCTCACTTGAAGATGTTCAAGTCAAGAAGCTCAACATGAAGATCCCACAAGTTCCCTAAGTAAGTGCCAAGAAGAAGCTTGGAGTTGAACATGCCATGGTGACACCTCATATACCATTCAACATGATTTGAAGATTAGAGGAGAAGTCACAAGAGTCGAATCAAGTTCAAGATGTTCACTCAAGCCGAAGAAGTCCAAGGAAGTGCAAAGGAGCTTATACATTCCAAGAAGACTCAAGGTTCTTATTTTTAGAATGTATTTAGAGTCCTCTTGATTTTATGTTAAAAGCACTTTCAAAAGGTTTTCAAATAGTTTTCATACTTAAGTTTTTATATCTTTAAAAACCATCAACCACCAAAAAATGTGTTTGAAAACCTAGGACATATGCCCAAAGACCATGGCCCAAAAGCCCCTGAGCTTTAAAGTAAAAATTGAATTTTTACCAGGGCCGGTCGACCAGGGGTATCCCTGGCGACCGCGGCAAGGTAGTTGGCAATCCAGCACTTGGTGAATTTTATCTGGCCGGTCGACTGGGTTGGGCCGGGCGACTGCGGAGGTGTCCCTAGAACGCCAGGAACAATCCGGCATTGGTTTGGGCGGGCGGGCGACCGCCGTGGGTCGGTCGACCGAGATAGGTTTTTGAGCCGAATTGTTTAAGCGAACAGGTAGCCCTGGCCGAGTGACCTCCATGGGCCGGTCGATTACGACGGTAAGAAATTTGATAATAAAAAAGGGCGCCCGATGGGGACGGGCGACCGCGACGGTTGGGCAAACTAGCCTTTGGGGCATTTTCTGCTTGACTTTTCCAAGCCAGTTATTTACAGTTTTACCCCAAACGGTCATATTTTCAAATACACTATATATACGTTATTAAAACCTATCTCTAAAAGCTTTTGAACAATTTAGAAAGATCAAATCCCATTTTCTTTGAGTTAAAACCTTCTATTAAAAGCAAAACCTCTTTGCACTTGCATTTGGACAATTTATCAAGAGGATCGCCACTAGGCTTCTTACATTTTCTATCTTTGGAGAGTTTTGTGAGCTACAACTTTGTAATCCGCCTATCAAGAGGCATTGAGAGTTCTTCATTTATTTTCTTCATTGTATTTGAGGATCTTCTCTTCAGCCCGGTAACAAAGGTGAAGACATTGTGAGGGTCTACTCGACCCGGTAATAAAGGTGAAGACGTTGTGAGGGTCTACTCTTCGGCCCATTAAGAAAGGAGAAGACATTGTAAGAGGGTGTGATCCCTCATCAAGGCTTCGTGCAGAAAAGGGTTTATTCCCTTTGGAGTTGGAGGAGTCGGGTGTACGGCTTCGAGATTTGCCCTTTGAAGAATCTTATTGATTTACTGGAGCGCCCCAAAGAGGTAAACTTGGGAGAGTGGAGTAGGTCTTGTGATAGACTGAACCATTATAAATCTTGTGGCTTGTGGATGCTTTCTCTCATCCTTCTCTTTGCACTTTGTGGTGATTGGTAAACTCTACCCTTTCTTGTATTTATGTTTTATTAAAACAAGGGTTAGAGTATATAAGCTTAAAGTAACATCTAGACCCTAGCTTTCATTATCTTGAATATTTGAACAAGGGTTAGACTATAAATGCTTAATTAATAATTTGATTTTAATAATACATTTAATTAAACCCAAAATTTTTAATTGACCAATTCACCCCCTTCTTCGGATGTCACACCTGTATTTCAGTAACGATCAATGGAGGTATTTCCCGAAAAGCAAAGTTGCCAAGACCGAATGGAAAACTTCAGGTCGTCGACGATGTCTTAGGAAGTAATGTTGCTTGGCCTCGTGCATTTGTAAGTGTACAATTAGTTTTAAAAGGTAATTTAAATTCTTAAAATGGGTTTACTTTATATGCATCTCTTCGTTTATCATTAATTTATACATGGTATATCTTTGTAGGTTAAATTGTTAAATGGCAAATGATAATGGGGATTGAGGAGATGATGAAGAGGAGATGACGAAGATGATGAAGAGAGGAGAAGATAAAGAATGTTGACCAATATTGTATTTTATTTTGATATGGTTGGGAACAATGTATCTAGTATTTTATTTTGATGTGGTTGGGTACTTTGTTTCGATGTGGATGGGAACAATATAGTATTTTGTTTTGATATGTGGTTTAGAACATTGTAGTATTTTGTTGATGGAATAATTTCAAAATGTTAGCTATGGACTACTCGTGAATTCATAAATATTCTAAATTTAGATTACTTTTTTTTGATTTGTATATGTTGTGGGAAATGGGTGTTATAATAGAAATTTTGATAATATGTTTAGATTGTTTGTGGAATGTTTAGGTATCATAGGTCACAGGAACTGAATATTTATAATGGATTTTTAAAAAGAAATTGAAAAGTTTATCCTTACGTTTTATTTTTTATCTCTGCAGGGAAACAACCTTTTATCTACGGTTGAGTTTAACTTGTCTGTAGGGAAAACTGCCTTTTTCCAACTTTTTTAAAAAAAAATCTGTTGGGAAAAATACCTTTTGCCTACTTGTTTAGGACCAATCCGTAGGGAAATGATCATTATCCCTACAGATTTTTTATATTTCGTAGGGAAAATCACCTTACCTACGGCTTGTTTGAAATTTCCTAGGGAAATGCCTTTGTTCCCTACGGTTTTTAACATTTAGTAAGGAAAGCTAATGGGAAAAACCTTTTATTAGAGAATCACTTGTTGAAAAGAACTCCAAGTTAAACTTAAAACAATCAAACAAGTGAAATTTGATTAAAAAATGTGAAGTGCTAAGAAACCTTAATCATCTTAAAACCCTTCAAATCAAACATTTGTATTCCTAGGTACTAATTAATTTTATTGTGATTCAATAAATATAGATATAAATACCTTTATGTTAAAAAGAACTCATCCGCTTAATCTAGTCCATGAAAATTTGCCGGCAATCTAATCGACGCGAAACCGCAAGTTAAATCGATGGATTCCTTTTGTTGCGTAAATGATCTTGCGTACAAGTCTTTGTTCACTTTATAACCTAATCTAAATCAGATTATAATGTGGGAATATGTATTTAGATCAATGGAGCTTGGTTGGATGTATGTCTTTGATCTAGAAAAGACATAACTAGTTGATGGAATTAAAGGAGAAGGAGAAGAACAAGAGAAAGCACATGAAATTATGGAAGAGCTCATGAAAACTCCAGTAATATGTCTCATATTTATAGAGTTCTCAATTTCCCTATGCACAACGCAAAGTTTCTAGAGAATTCTAAAAAATAATGGAAACTAGCAACAATTGGAAGCTCCTATTGGGCAAAACAATCAACTCTCCATTATGGAAACCCTTATGGGACATCCAACAAGGGCTTGCTTGCTTTGCAAGCAACCCTTGGATGCCCATGTGGTTCCCAAGTTTCTAATTTGGTTTCTTTTCTCTCTCTCTCTCTCTCTCTCTCTCCAAGTTCACATGTGTTGCTTTAATTTGAGTAAACAAATCAAGCAATAATATTCTAAATATTATTTGAATTCCAAATTGATAATGGCACATCACATGGGGCATGTGCCAATGGGTCCCACCCAAATTTGTCCCATGTGGGTCCACTTATCCAATTCAAATTCCCATTGCATTTCACATTTAATTCCAAATTAAATTATGCAATCCAATCCTATCCAATAGGATTAAAGCTCCAATATAATTTATGATATTCCCAAATTACAGTTATGGTTGATACTTACCCATTTTGGTATTCCCAATGTATTCCATAGTGTATATACACTATATACATTGTGTATATCCTTTCAATGCATCTAATGCCATGAAACTAGTTCGTGTAAGCAACTAAATAAATGTGGGACCTCTATCTAATAGATTATAATAGGTCAATCGAGTAGTGAGTGGGATCATAGTAGGGATTCAACGGTAGATCCTGCAGAACTCACAAGTGGGCCCCACTACGATTATTGCTCCGTAGCCTATGCTATAATCGCATTTAGTCAGTGGCCTCATCGAGACGTAACCTTGAAGATAACTATCAAACCATCATACCCCTAATCACATCAAATATTGAAGTCTTTTCTCTAAGTTCACATCTACCGAGTTGAGTCCTATAGGGGGGACATCAACTACCCCCTGGGCTCACTCAC
This sequence comes from Tasmannia lanceolata, assembly GCF_043159265.1. NCBI lineage: Eukaryota > Viridiplantae > Streptophyta > Magnoliopsida > Canellales > Winteraceae > Tasmannia > Tasmannia lanceolata. The sequence continues at coordinate 36,234,851 of NW_027518700.1, read as the reverse complement.
GGTATACCTTTTAGTCAAGCAGTGTTGGCCCGCAAATGCATTTGCTAAATCCATTTCAAAACTTATTTTCTGAAATCCTTTTGATATACACTTTATCAAATCCACCTGGCCAGGTATTCTTCTAAGCCTACTGCTCTGACCAAAACCGTAGATGTTATCCTATAAAATAGGTGGAGAATTCCATGTCGGGTATCACTATTGACCTCGAAGGTTTCTCCAACACTCCAGTACTACCCTCTAGTGAGTCCAAGAGAATCAAGGTTAGATAGACCAAAACGAGAGACTCGCCAACCGACCAATATGACCCCTTAGGTCAAATGCCATGTAAAGGGTCTTGTCTGGTAGAATAGCTCAACTGTCTTCTGTCCACAAGCTATTCTAGTATGATTCTGTTCGGTACACAATCTCATTATCGTACCCATTCTATTTTGCTTAGGGTCCACTAACCGAGTGATTGAGATAAGTCACTCCACATCTCATGCATGTTGGCAAGATAGATGCTAGTTGCATACAGGAGGAGGTGTCCAACCTCAACTCCAACTAAGAACTATTAAGGTCTGCACAGAACTAGAATCTCATATCTCCTTGCTCCTTAGGATTTGTGAATCCATGAGCATGGGTTTCCTTCTTTGCTACCTAAGGACAAATACGTGTCAGTAACAAGTAGCATGTCACACGTATTTACCTTTTAGCACCCATAAATTGTTATGAAAAGAAATTTTTATTGATTAACGTGCGAAATATACTGGGTTTTAGGGCACGAACTCTAACATGTGGGTAATTTGTTAATGCAAGGGTGTGAAGCATATTTGGTGGTTGTAATTGAAACCTCAATTGAGGATTTGAAAATCGAAGATATACCTATAGTAAAGAAGTTTTCTGACGTCTTCCCTGAAGACCTTTCTAATCTACCTCCTGATAGAGAGCTAGAGTTTTTTTTATTGATTTAGCACCTGGTTAAGCCCCAATATCTAAAGCCCCTTATCGTATGGCCCTAATTGAAATGAAAGTGTAGACACCCCCATTTTGCTATGCTTTAAAAAGAAAAGGGTTCGATAAGTCCATTAAATCCTAAGTCAATCTCTTTGCATTAGCTTATGCATTCTTACCTTTTAGGATAAATTTCGTCTCATTTCAAGTGTTCCAGTGCTGATTCACAATCCTGAAGGTCTCCATGGGGTTCCATTAGTCTCCAGATAATGATATCTTGTGTTTCCAATCAAGTGTGAAAACCTGCTATTTTTGAAATTTCTCAGGGTTTTTCCTAGTTTTATCATTTTCTGCATCTTAGGGTGTTTTGGTTATTTCCGATGTGTTCCATATTATTCTGAAAGTTTGTCTAAGTAATCATGAATGAAATCGAGTATTTTTTAAAACCTGCTATTTTTATAATTTCTCAGGGTTACTATCTCTTCTGGAAATTTTCTATCCTAGGAGGCATTTTGGGCATTTCCAGGGAGTTCCAAATGATCCTGTTTGATGTCATCTATCATACCAAGTGAACTTCAATACTTTCTAATTTTAAAAATTACCCTCATCTACTTTCCATTTTTAACTTCACCCGGTATTCCAGTTCGAGAGCATTTTGGTCACTTTTTTATATGTGTTGATCAAACGAGGTCATTTTGGAAAAAAATGATTTTTTCAAGGGGGAGAGAGGTTCGGTCATGTGTGTGGGAGCCATCCATGTTCCCTACAAATGGTGTAGGCCCACTGTCATCTCTGGGGGACCACTATTTTTATGTTGAAAGTGAATTACCTCACCTATTAAAAAAGACTAAACAGGCTCAGCTCACTAAAATGACCATAACTTTTTAATAACTTGTCCGAAAAATTTGTACTTATACTTGTTGGAAACATCTCGAGAAAGGCTATAACTTTCTAGTTTACAACGTTTCGTTATTCTTCCACAAAATAAGTAAAAAATGATCTTTAAAATCAGTTAGTGCCATTTGGATGAGAATTCCAGCCGACTAAAATTGTTACAACTCTTTAACCGATTGGCCAAATTTAAAGCGTAAATATGCGTTAAAAAGATCTTTCAAAGGGCTACAACTTTTAGTGATTCTTAGGCTAAATAGGTAAAAAATGAGCATTAAAGTTGGGCAGTGCTTTTTGGGTGGGAATCACCATGATATCTTGCATTGTTTTTTTTATTTTGGAAACTACAATATTTAGAAATGCAAAGTATAGCAATTTGCCTAAATAGTATAAGATATTTGTAGTCTTTCTTTAAAAAAAGGTAACATAATAAAGAAACAAAGAGAGAGTTCTGTAAAAAATAGTACACCACAGTGAAAGCTCCTGAAATTTCTACTAAAATTTACGACTGTTATGAGCATGTTTCAGTACTGTTTTGGACCGAATTGGACTATATTTAGGATAGGTAGCTTTGGAACACCGATAAATTGCCTAAATTTGTGAAAATCATTAAAAATTTGTTAAAATTCATAAAATCTTGAAAAATCCCAGAATATCAAAATTTTTTAGAACCATCATAATCCTTAAGTTACTGAAGTAAAAATCCTTAAAAATCATTGAGAGTCTTCACAACTTGTCGTTTTGGTCAAAATGTTAGATTAGGTGAGTTTACCCTTAGAGCCTTAGAATGCCCTGATTTCTAGGTGATTAGGATCCTTAAAATATGAAAATTACCAACTTAACAAATTGGGTTAGCCAAACCCACGTGCAAAATTAATCTAGAACCGTTGGCAGCCTTTAGAGCCCCCTTAGGAACATTTAGGTCACGTAGAGTTTTTAGATCTTAGGGAGTCCTAGAGGTAGGAGTCCGGTAAGCCTCATCAGAGCTGGTTGCTATTTTTAGTGACTAAGCTCTAGATTAGGCTTCATGTAGTTAACTCTTTTTCGCTATAGGATATGCCTAATTAACCTAGGATGTAGGGCCCACCTGCATTAGTTTAGGGAGTGTCTTGCATTTAGATAAGACCATATAGCATCTTAGATGGAGTCCTAAGATAATAAAACTTTATCTACTTGAATTAATTAATCTCTCATAAGCTGTTGAAATAGTGAGTCCAGTTTAGATCGGTGTCCTAGATGAGTTAGGCATGTAGCTTAGTTTAGGTCACCGAACTTCGTTGACTTTGATCCCAGTGAGGCTTGGGTACGTAGGCAACTTGGATGGCATTCCAAGCTCAAGTCGACCCAACACACACTTCAGTAGGGTTTTAAGGTTGTATTTCATTTCTTGATCATTTTGGAACCCTAAATTAACTAAAATAAATCAAATAAATCATCTAAGATTCCCTCAAATTAGATTTTAGGAGAACTTTCACGTAGATTGAATCAAACAAAATTGAGAAAATCAAAAGATATATCTAGGAACCACATTGAGATTAGATCATCTAAGATGCATGTCCCGTAGTTTGCACATCAAGGGAGTTTAAATGAGCCTTTTAAAAGAGATTAAGTGAGTTAATCTTTGGAATTGAAGACCGGATTACCAGTTGAGAATGGTGCATATGGTGGTAATCCATCATACTTTCCATTCATGTAATCAGGTAACAGATCTAGACTTCTGGGATCGCAGATCATTGCAGTGTCACTTATGGGTCCAAGGTCCCTTACCTAGGTGGCGGCTCTAGTCATTCACTTTTGTGTAAAATTTGGATTTCTTCAGGGATCCCAAGTTCACGGAAAAGATGATATATATTAATATTCAAAAGCACACGCCGCTCGCATGGTTATGAGAGACCAAGAGGGAGGCGGGTCGGGCCTCTCTTGCGGGATCGGGTCCCACAGACTGGCGACTCCGCTGGGGACCACCTAACTTCATTAAAATTTCAAAGGATAACTCGCTTGAATTTGATTTAATTGGCTTCTCTATCTTACATCTTTCTGTTGGTCTTTGATAGATTTGTTTGTATACTATGCTTTATTTTCTTATCACATTACATTACAAACTAAATCTAACAAAACTTGAAGGCATCATAGATTGCAAAAACTTATTCCACACACTATCATCATTTCATCCAAACCCTTACATATCACATACACACACGTCATATTTAGGTACCCGGAGTGCTATTTAGCATGGTTGGCTGGGAGGTCATGACCCAGTGCTTCTGTGTTAGAGAAACATTCCACCCTTAGCTTAGTACTTTTATAGTGGGGATCCGTTGACCCACGTACTACTATCTGAATACCGGTAGAGTATATTAAACATGGATTATGTAAGCCCAATGGTTTCCACCTTGGCATTCCCATCTTCTTTTAATGATTCCAATACACAAGTGATTTTATATCAATAATGTGTTTGATTGTCTACGTTGTAGATCATGATTGTGTTAAGACAAGATTGCTTGGATTGAGGCCAAGAAGCTCTCATTGGACCGCATTCGGAAGGCCAAAGACATCGGAGATCCAAGTCGCATGAAGACTTGAAGCATCGCAATTGAAGATCGAAGTCGTTTAGATTGTATAAGATCCAATCCTAGTTTAGATTTTAAGAGGCATAAATAAAGTAATCACACACCCCTAAAATGTTTAAGTGATTGTCCTTGTGGTGTTCCAACACTTTGGAACCCTCATAACAATCCCAACTTGGTGTAGATTTAGAAGCCCAAATAAATAAGAAACAAAATTGAAAATCTGCCGGAATTAGGCTTCTCGGAGCTCCGAGAAATGGTCCAGTAACATTTTTCCAACTTCTGTTTGTATTCCCGGAACTCAGAAAGAAATTCTCAGAACTCTGAGAAAATCTCTCGGAACTCCGAGACCGCTATTTCGGAAAAAAATAATAGCCGTTGGGGTTTTTGCAAGGATTATGACTATGCCCCCAAACGGTCATATTTTGGATTTTCTATATATATATATGTGAGTTCTAAACTCCACAACGATCAATCCTAACACTCAAAAAACCTATTGGAATATTCTAAGAGTGTATTAAGCCTGTTTATGCCTCTCATCCTCTAGAATTAGGATTTGGATCATAGGCTCAAATTTGTACATCTTCTTCAACCTTGTAAATCCTTGTGAGGGATTTTTTGCTTCTTTCTTTCTTTATCAAGACGATTATATTTGGGCGAGTGTTCGGAGAAGCAAAGCCCTCTCTCCCTGGTGAGGATTGCCACCAAGGTTAAAGGCAATTGGAATTGTAATCGGCACCGATCTTCGTCGAAGTTAAGAAGGTCAAATAGTGAAGCCATTAACGGGTTTGGTTGGTGGAGTAGAGTAGGCCTCACGTTGGAGAATCGAACCACTTTAAATCTCAGGTGCATTCTCTCTTATCTCTTGCTTTTCTTTTATTGCACTCGGGATTTAACTTGTGTGCTTAATTTTCATTTTTTATCTCCTAATCTTCAAATTGGGTTTAAGTTTTCAAAAGATTAAAATTTGTTAGAAACCTAATTTTCCCTCCTCATAAGTTGCTAATAGAATAGTACTTGGGCCTATCCTTGGAATTTCACTTGGTATCAAAGCCTTGACTCTCAAAAGATTTTCTTTTTATTAAATCTTTGGTAAATTTTTTAAATTTAACAAGGGAAAGATCGTAAGATCATTGGCAACTTTCTATTTGTGAAATGACAAACATGATTGAAACCGAACTTCCGGAAGGCCATTCCACAACTAGACCTCCTTTCTTTGATGGGTCCAACTACGGAGATTGGAAGCCAAGGATGCGCATCTATCTGCTTTCGATAGATGTGGAGCTTTGGCATCTTGTTGAAAATGGATACACTTTGCCTTCCAAACCATTTGAAGAATGGAATGTTGTAGAGAAAAGGCAAGCAATAAATTCTTTGTTTTGCGCCTTATGTACGGAGGAGTTTAATGGAGTAGCTATTTTTTATTCCGCCAAGGTTATTTGGGATACCTTTGCCATTACCCATGAGGGAACATCACAAGTCAAGGATTCCAAATTAAACTTGTTAAAGAGCAAATATGAAATGTTTAGAATGGGTCAAAATGAAAGTATTTTTGAAATGTATACTCGATTTTCTAAAATAACAAATGAATTAGCTAATCTTGGTAAATCTTACCCTTCTGATGAGCTTGTAGGTACGTTGCTTAGGTCTCTTCCTCCACTTTGGGATCCAAAGGTCACCGTGTGGACCCCGATCCGGAGAGAGATGAGGAAACGAGTCCCTACACCCTCTAGGATCATCCACGTGTGAATGAGAGCTCTACCAACGAACTCTCGAAACGGATGCCACCCTCATAGCATAGCACGAGTGGCGATATAAAAGAGATACCTCTCGATTCGGGAACAAGCCCGAATTCGAAACGTACCTAAACAAACTCAGAGTCGCCATCCATGGTATACGGCCATGGATCCTTAAACAAAATATGCTCTGTATACCATGGATAACCAGAAATGAATGGGTTCGTGCCTGATTACGAATGGAGAAGGTCTAAAGAGCACCCCCAATTCGTCCGAGTGCGAACACTTGGTCTCTTATGCCATTTTTATTAATTTCAAGGAATTTTGGGCAAAATCATGTGAAATAGGAACAATCCTCAGGAGTCGTCTACCTAAGCATGCATTTTCTGAGGATAAAGAAATAAGCATACAAAAAATAAATGAAAGAAGTGTGCCACCTAAGCAAAACTAGGTTATGAGTGACATGCCTAATGAGTGTCTAAGTTCTGATGGACATACACATACAAGCTACAGCTAAAGGTATAGTATCAGTACAAGAAAGTAAGAAAACACATCAAAACATAAAACACAAATCAATTCTATACATGACTGAACAAGACAAATCCTAAAACTCTAATGCAGGATTTGACTCGGACCAGAATGGCCATCCACCCTGGCTGCGCTACGTATCCCGGCCTCGGGAAGAATCGGAGTCAACGTAGTTCGATGACCTATTCTAAACTACGACGCCTAACCATCTAGAACCGCTATCCTCAACTCGATCCACTAGACTCGACTGATTTTTAAAGCTTTTTGTGCGATTGCTTAAATTCATGTGAATTGTAATTTTTAGGACTCTCCATATGCCTTAACTAATGCAAGTTGATTAGCCTTAAGCTAATGCAGGTGGGCCCTACATTCTATGTGTAACTAGGCTGTGCATCCTAAAGAAAACCATGGGTTGACTATATGCTTCCTAGTCTAGCCATCGGTTCGACTAAATGTCTAACCGATCATCTCGAGGCCTCCTAACTCTAGGGACACTCACGCGACAAGACACACCATATCAATACAAATCAGGACAGACTCCTAACTCTAAAACACCCCAAACATCTAGGACAAACTCCTAACTCTAGGGGAAGATCTTTTTGAAAAAAAAGGTTTTGAATAATTTTTGTATTTTTGAAAGGTTTGAAATGTTTATTTTTAAAGGTTTGGCTGGACCTGGGATGTGGATCCCAAGCTGCACTACGTACCCCATGGAAAGGGATCAAGCCAACGTAGTTCGGAAATGAACTCTCCTAATTACCACTAAAAAAAGCTTAACACCCCAAATGATTTAAAGCTTTTGACATTTTTTAAAGTTTTCATATGTTTATGAATTTTAAGATATTTCAAATGTTTTTGTTTTGAATTTTAAAGTGTTCAAGTGTTTTTTAGATTTTTAAAACGTTTTCAATATTTTGGTCAAAGACCCAAAGGGAACACACAAAGCAACAAACTAGGGCAAAACCCTAAAGCTACGGGGAAACCCCGAACAAGCAAACTAGTGTCAAAGACACTTGAACTAAAGCACAAACAAATAACTAAAATCTAAAATAAAAGAGAAAGGATAAGGTCTCTAACAAGTCAAACTCGAATAAGACTAAGCTAGTCTCTAAGGATAAACCTCTAAACCAAGCGACACTAAAGAGGGGTTACAAATTGAGGTACAAGTAGGGAAGGTTCTATAAATGAGACACTGTATGCCTCCTATGGGTACCTCTCTATTGAACCAAGGTACACTCCCTAAGGGTAAGTTTTAAATGAGGATTATCTCCCAACGAGAATTTCCTAATGAGACATAGTGTCTCCTAATGAGGGCTCTACTATATAAAAGGTGTCTAAAAGACTGTGTTAGTTTACTAAATAAAGAGGGGAGCACTACTTGGACTGAGCAAGTCCCCTGAAGATGGGCTTAGGCTAACGCCTTCATCGCCCTTGCAATGAACAAGGGTTCTAATAAGGAAATGGCCTAAAAAACTTAGCTAAATTCTAACATCAACAAGAGAAAAGGCTCTTAGAGGATGTGACTAAGGAAATTAAGTAAGACTCCTAAAAGATAATAGGGGTGTTATTGAGATTTTTATAGTGTCAACACTAACATCTGACAATTAATATTCGCACTACAATCTTTAACAAGAACTACTAGTAAAGTTATTATGCACTTATCTACAATAATGTTTACTATGAAAGAAACAAGCATGTATAGCCTATTAAAACTGATGAGTGCTTAGTAATGCAACAATAGTCTACAAACTGAAATAATATAAACACCTGTTTCCTTCATACAAGGATCTAAAATATAACAAAGAACTAGAGATATACTACTCGAACCAATATTTGAATTGTCCTTACAAACTAATCCTGTCTCTAAAAAAAAGGAAAAGAAGCATTGACACCAAAAAAAATGAAACTATTCAAAGAGCAACCAAAATGACAAAGAATGCATAAATCTAATAAATAATGGCACCGAATCAAATGATTGACCGAATACTATTATTAGATGTATAAGCCTAAAGTTTAACATAACAGTACAACAAAAATCATTTTTGATTTTGCTATAAGTAAAAAAATCAATACAATCCATAACAAAGATTATTGCATTGTACAAATACTAAACTATGTGAACTTCATATTATACAAGCACTGAACTGTATATAACAGGGGCTACAAAGAGAAGGGCTGAACTATATATAGCAGGGATCAAACTAATGAACTGAATTGTGCAAAATTGGATTTGAATAAGGACTGAATTGTGCAAAACTGGAGGTGACTTGTGAACAGATTTTAGTGCAAAAACTGGGCTGAAATGTGGATAGATTTTATGCAAAAACTGGGCTTGAAAGGTGGACAGATTTTATGCAAAGCTGGGCTGAAATTTGGACAGATTTTTTGCAAAAACTGGACTGAAAGGTGGACAGATTTTATGCATAAACTCGGCATGAAATGTGGACAGATTTTATGCATAAACTGGGCTGAAATTTGGACAGATTTTGTGTAAGAAACTGGATACGAAATGTGGACAGATTTTGTGTAAAAACTGGGCTGAAATGTGGACAGATTTTGTGTAAAAAACTGGGTACGAAATGTGGACAGATTTTGTGTAAAACTGGGCTGAAATGTGGACAGATTTTGTGTAAAAAACTGGGCTGAAATGTGGACAGATTTTGTGTAGAAACTGGGTACGAAATGTGGATAGAATCGTGTAAAAAACTGGGCTGAAATGTGGACAGATTTTGTATAAAAAATTGGGTACGAAATGTGAACAGATTTTGTGTAAAAAACTGGGCTGAAATGTGTGAAATTACAAGATATGGTATTTTAACCTGAACTTAAAAATAGCTCAAATAACAGCCAACAAAGTATTCCTTTCCGGCATGAAATGTGGACAGATTTTATGCATAAACTAGGCTGAAATGTGGACAGATTTTGTGTAAAAAACTGGATACGAAATGTGGACAGATTTTGTGTAAAAACTGGGCTGAAATGTGGACAGATTTTGTGTTAAAAAACTGGGTACGAAATGTGGACAGATTTTGTGTAAAACTAGGCTGAAATGTGGACAGATTTTGTGTAAAAACTGGGTACGAAATGTGGACAGAATCGTGTAAAAAACTGGGCTGAAATGTGGACAGATTTTGTGTAAAAAACTGGGTACGAAATGTGAACAGATTTTGTGTAAAAAACTGGGCTGAAATGTGTGAAATTACAAGATATGGTATTTTAACCTGAACTTAAAAATAGCTCAAATAACAGCCAACAAAGTATTCCTTTCCACAGCCTAACAAAGTTGTCCAAAGCAAAGCACTATGTAAAGTCTCTTCGTACAGATCATGCCCTGAAAACAGCCAAGTATTATGTACTTCATCATTTTCATTAGTTTAGAAAATGACACTACGAAATGAAGACCTCATAAAGTGTAAATCAATGATTTGATATCCACTTCTCATCTTATTCCAATAACCATGTTACATCAAATGATTGCTACAGAGGAGTAACTGAATTTCTATGAGTTCCCTCAAAATTTTTTTTACAAACAAAGCTCACATACCCATACTCTCACAATCATATAGACATGCACAAACTGCTCCTACACTATTCCATTTCTAGAAGAGATAAAAGAAACACATCTAAACAATTCTTCTTTCTATATTCAACTTACACATTCCATAATGGCATCTTAAAAAAAACTTAAGCTAAAATTAAACATTATCACATTTCAGCTGTAATTGAACATATCCACCAAAATTTATGTGCTTTCTAATGACTATCATATTTATTTGGATAAAATGACAAGGTAAGGAGTTCATGGTTGGGATTAATGAGACAGATAAGATGAAATTTAAGTCTGTTGAAACAAAATAGTAAGAAAACAAAGGTGACAAGGGTGAGAATTGCTAATACAATATGGATGAGAAGGCTTCTACGGTTTTCACCATGATTCCACAAGAAAAGATGGATCCATTACAGATATTATCATGTGTACACATATATGATGATATATCCCCTTCTCATACCTCATTCTTTACTGTTCAAAGAGAACTATCATAATATCACCGTAACTACCACAATGAACACATGTAACTAATGTATTATCCATTTACCTCATAAAAAAAAATACCCAACCATTACTTGAATCTGAAAGGAATCCAATTGGATAAACTATACACTATATTTGCTAACATAACTACATTATAAACAAATTGATCATCATAAAAAAAACCTTTTGTAAAATACATTTTCTAATAAAAATAAAATAAAGTTATGACCTACTACCACAACTCTGTTTTCAAAAGCAAGTAAAAGAAATTCAATACCAGATTATCTTGAAATCATTCAACAAGTCCACGTCCTTATGGTAAAATAGTACTTCTAATATTATCAGTAACTTATGTATGATTTAACTATCCACTACATATTACAAAATACAAATACACATTATAAACCGAATTTCTACTGAACAGAAAGTATCTCCAATATGCTCAAGAATAACAAAAATAAAATAAAATAAATAAATTTAACCAATTAGATTGAAGGTGATAAAGGTTTGTTCCATATCTTCAGGGCTGAAAATTGGCAAATCTAATGTAGAAGGTTACATAGGTAGGGTTTCTAAGATTTAAAGATAAAAAAAAATAAAAAATGGAAATAACGAAAATATAGCTTCAATCCAGGACAACTCCTTCTCAGAACAATAAAATAGCTAGATCTCTAACCAAGCCTAATCACAGAAGATGAGTGACAATTCGAAATAGTAAAAAAAATCAAACAGAGATGAATAAAATAAAAATCATTCAAATGAAGATGAAAATTTAATTTTAAAATAGATCTTGAAGAGGACAAAAAATAAAAGTGAAAAATTCAACATAAAAAATAAAATAAAAGGATGATTATCAACTTACAAATCAAGAAGCGAAAATTTCAAGGATCTAAGATGAAGCTTTTCCGATATCTAACCTTTTTCTTCCTTTTCACCTTAGAACCGATCTTTCGCAGAGCATGAACAACGAAATCAAATTGCAAACACAGAGGTAAAAACAAATGTTGCTGATTAGATCTTTAGCCAAGATCTTCCCGAAAATGGTCGGAATCTAGCAAATCGGAGACGGTCCGATTTCGATCGGAAGAGGAGAGTTGGAAATTTAGGGTTTAGATCCAAATAAAAAGGGAAAATGATGTGAAGGAGGAGCTAAGATGCTCAGGTTGAAGAACTAGTAGATCGGAGCTCCGATCAAAGTAATCAGAGAAGAAGATTATCCTCTTTCTCTCTCTCTCTCTCTCTCTCGCTCTCTCTCTCTCTCTTTCTTTCTCTCAGATATGATTCCTTGCAATAAGCAGATCTGAATCTTCAATTCAATAAAATACAGAAAATCTAAGCCTATGAGACTCAGATCTAAAGAGAAATTGCATAGATCTAGGGTTTTGGGTGAGATGGAACAACAAAAGGTGATAAAAAAAAACTAAGAAAGAAACAAAGATTGATGAGGGAGATAATGATCAAGATCTAACAAAGAGAAAGGAAAAGCAACTTGCCACCGGAAATCGACCGGAATCTGTCAGATCTGATCGGAGAAGACGATCGGAGGGAGAAAAGAAGAACAAAATCTCTCGCTCTTTTTCTCTCTGGAACGAAAATGAGATCTTTTTTTTAATGAGCTTTAAAATGGGTATTTATAGAAAAACAAGGAAGTTGATATTGGCAACCAATTGATGGGCGCACGAAAGAAATGATAAGGCGCGCCCGCCATTTTTGTTTTATTCGGCCTTGTACGACCTTTCCAGGATAAATTCGCCCCCCTCTTAGGATAAATTCAACCCCCTTTCTAAACTTGCACCACGACACTATCTCAGCTCATTCACTAGGCAAACGCGCTCGGATTTCGACGAAATTTCACAGAGACCTTGGTGGGACTCTAATCTAGCCTAGGGTAAAGTTTGGGATCCTACCTAGTTGATTTGATGGGGTTTCGCACAAACACAACGAACTTGGGTCCGGTCAAAATGGGGTGTCTACAGATGCCCCTCTTTGGCAGAGTGTGCTTGTCACGCGAATGGCAAAGTTGAACAGATGACACATTTTGACTGACCTGAAAGCAAAGCAAAAAATTTTATTTATATTTTTTTTGATTTTTTTTAGTTCTAAGAACGGCATTCACAAGGGTAAGACTCTACTAACAATAGGGAGATAACCTCTCACTGACTCTTAACTCAGCAACTAAGATACCTCAAAGAGATAGCCTCTCTTTAACGCTCACGACTCAACTATTTAAACACAAACATTCATTCATTTTTGAAATCATAAACAATCAAAGAAATTTTGTTTTATATGGTGCCGCATAAACCAGCTCCATGGAAATCCAAATTCGTATGGTTCTGCACAAACTAGATCCATATGAACCTCCTCTCAGATATATCAAAACAAACATAAAAGCAAACATTCAAAGGTTTTTTCTATATGCGATGCTGCATAAACCAGCTCTTCATAAATCCAAATTCTTATGGTTCTGCAAAAATCAGATCCATATGAACCCCTCACAGATATTACAAAACCAAACATCCAAAGCTTTCTTATTCAAAAGTGTGGTGTTGCATAAACCAACTCCATGCAATCTTTCAAAATAAATGCAGTGCCGCATAAACCAGCTCCATGCAATTTTTCAAAATAAATGTGGTGCCGCATAAACCAGCTCCATGCGAACCTTTCACAGATATACAATAATAAGCATAAAACCAAACACTCAAAGAGTTTAATACCAGGGCGATAGCTATACAGACCATTGCTGAAAATCCATCTGTTTAGCTATCAAGCTAACTCTGACTCCTCTTTTTCAAGGTAGCGAATCACCCAAAATTTACATGGTGCCGCATAGACCAGCTCCATGTAAACCCAGATTCGTATGGTTCTGCATAAACCAGCTCCATATGAACCCTCGCAGATATGCCTGACCCCTAACTTCATTAGGTAGCAACACATTGCGGATCAACCTTGATTTGTATGGTGCTGCATAAACCAGCTCCAATCAGATACAAAACCAAACACTCAAAGAGTTTTTTTCTATCATTGTATGAAAAACTTCACCAAAACGAGTATAAAACCAAACACTCAAAGAGTCTTATTTCGAAAACTAAAGAAAAAGACCAAACCGCGCAGCACAGACTCCAGTAATTTCCAACTTTATTAGAAACTTCTCAAAACGATGAAAGAAAATCAAAACCGTGAAACACGGAGCATTCAATTTCTAATCTTTTTAGAAACTCAAAACAATGGATGATTGAAGGAAAAGACATTATAAACTTTCAAATTGATGAAAGAAAAGGACCAGGTCATGAGATACAGACTCTGGTAACTTTCTACCTTATTAAAAAATCTCAAAACAAATGAAGCAAAAGATTGACTCTTATTGATTTCATTGATGAACCAATCATCTCTCACAAAGAGTGACGAAAAATGCATGATCTCGGTCAAAGACCGGACTTAAGTAACTTGAAGAAATTTTATGATACCAACTCTTTCTCAAAAATGAAAAACATTCAACAAAGGTTTGAAGATTGCCAGAATGAATTCTAGACTCCACTGGGGTAAAGAATTTCCAAAAGACTTGACTCCAAAGGAGAACAACTGAACTGAGGAGTTCAACTCAAAAGAGCATGCTCAAACTTCTCTAGTCTCTATTTGATGAGAATATCAATTTCAAAGATCATCATTTGATTGACATCTTGTAAGCCCAATGGTTTCCACCTTGGCATTCCCATCTTATTTTGATGATTCCAATACACAAGTGATTTATGATCACTAATGTGTTTGATTGTCTAAGTTGTAGATCACATTGGTGCTAAGACAACATTGCTTGGATTGAGGCCAAGAAGCACTCATTGGACTACTTCATGAAGGCCAAAGACATCAAAATCCAAGACAAATGAAGACTTGAAGAATCCATTGAAGATCAAGTTATATTAGATTGTATTAAGATCCAATCTTAGTTTTAGATTTGAAAGGCATAATTAAGTAAATAAACACACACCCTAAAAATATAAGTGATTGTATTTGTGGAGTTCCAATACCTTGGAACCCTCATAGCAATCCCATCTTGGTGTTAAGTTGGAAGCCCAAAAACAGAAATGAAAATCTGCTCAGACATAGGCTTCTCGGAACTCCGAGAGTTTTTCTCGGAACTCCGAGAATTATTCTCGGAACTCCGAGAAATGGTCCAGTGACATTTTTTTCATCTTCTGTTCGAATTCCCGGAACTCCGAGAACACTACAACGGTCGGAAAAATGGCCGTTGGGAATTTTGCTGGAATTACCACAATGCCATTGAACGGTCATATTTTGGTTTTCCTATATATATGGCCATTCCAAACATTACAATCATCAATCCTAACACTCTAAAAACCTACTTGAACATCCTTAGAGTGAATCAAACTTGTTTATGCCTCTCATCATCTAAGATTAGGATTCGGATCTATAGGCTATATTTGTACATCTTCTGCAAAGTTGTAAACCCTTGTGAGGGATTTTTGTTCTTTCTTTCTTATTCAAGAAATTGTATTCGGGCGAGCGTTCGGAGAAGCGTAGCCCACTCTCTGTGGTGAGGATTGCCACCAAGGTTAAAGGTGATCGGAATTTGTAATCGGCACCGATCTTCGCCGAAGTTAAGAAGATCTCTTAGTGAAGCCATCAACGGGTCTTTGTTGGTGGAGTGGAGTAGGCCTCGCGTTTTGAGGAACGAACCACTTTAAATCTCGGGTGCACTCTCTCTTGAACTCTAGCTCTTTACTTTGCATTGCACCTCTAGATTTAACTTGTGTGCTTGAATTTCATTTTGATCTCTTAATTTCCAATTTAGGTTTGAGTTTTCAAAAGATTAAAACTTGTGAGAAACCTAATTAATTCTCACTCCTCATAGTTGCCGTACTAGGGACCACCCTTGGAATTTCACTTGGTATCAGAGCAAAGGCTCTTAAAAGATTTTCTTTTCTGTAAAACTTTGGAAAATTTTTCTTTAAAAATTTCAACAAGGGAAAGATCATAAGATCTTTGGCAACTTTCTAATTGTGAAATGGTGGATAGAAATGGAACCGGACTTCCTGAGGGCCATTCCACAACTAGACTTCCCTTCTTTAATGGGTCCAACTATGGACATTGGAAGACAAGGATGCGCATCTATCTTCTTTCGATAGATGTGGAACTTTGGCATATTGTTGAAAATGGATACATTTTGCCTTCCACACCATTTGAAGAATGGAATACGGTAGAAAAAGGCATGCAAATTTAAATTACAAAGCTATAAATTCTTTGTTTTGCGCCTTATCTACGGAGGAGTTTAATCGAGTTGCTCTTTTTGATTCCGTCAAGATTATTTGGGATACACTTGCCGTTACCCATGAGGGAACATCACAAGTTAAAGATTCCAAAATAAACTTGTTAAAGAGCAAATATGAAATGTTCAGAATGGATCAAAACGAAAGCATTTCCGAAATGTATACTCGTTTTTCTAAAATTTCTAACGAATTAGCTAATCTTGGTAAATCTTATCCTACTGATGAGCTTGTGAGTAAGTTGCTTAGGTCTCTTCCTCCATATTGGGATCCAAAGGTAACCGCCATACAAGAATCAAAGAATCTCAAGACGCTAACCATGGAGGAGCTTGTAGGATCTCTCATCACCCATGAGATGCTCCTCACTAGCCGACAAGAGGAGAAGAAGCCGAAAGAAAAAGAGAGTCGTTCTCTAGCTCTAAAAGCCTTCAAAGCAAACTCATGATCCTCTAGCGAGACAGATAGCGATGAAGAAGAAGCTTTAAGAAAGTTTAAAAGCTTATGGAGAAAGAAACATAAGAAGGATAAAACGAAGAAGAAAGGAGAAAGTGAAGTAGAGGGAGTTATAAGGTGCTACAATTGCAAGAAGACCGGACACAAAAGACCGGATTGTCCTCTTCTCAAGTACACTTCCTCAAAATACAAGGGAAAGAAGGAATTGAAGAAACATAAGGCTCTTGCCGCCGGATGGGATGCTACTAGCACCTCCGGAAAGAGTTCAAGTGAAGGGGAAGAAAATAAAGATGATCTTTGCTTCATGGCACTCACCCATGAAGATGAGGTAAACTCTAACCCCTCATGTTATTCATCTAGTAGTGATAATGAAAAAATATCTTATGATGAATTGTGCAATACCTTGCATTGTCAAATTTTTAAAAATAAAGTTCAAAAGAAATCTATTTTAAAATTAGAAAATGAACTTAATTTTTTAAAAAATGAATCTTCTTCCAAATCTCAAGCACAATTTGAAAATTTCAAACTTGAGATTGAAACCCTTAAGGGTCTTTTGGATAAGAAATCTTGCCAATTAGCACAAGTTCAAAATATGGCAAGCTCTTCAAAATCTTATGAAGATGAATTTAATGATTCTTTAAATCAAATAACACATCTTCATAATGAAAATGAAAGATTAAGATTATGTCTCTATGGTTTCCTAAATGGTGATAAAATTATTGACATAATCTTGAGGAAGACTAGTCAAAGACCTAAACATGCATATGATAGGACTAGCGTATCTAACCCTCATGTTAGATGCCATTATTGTGGAATAAATGGTCATTACCAATTCCAATGTGCATCTAAGATTTGGGATAGTGTTGGAACCAAAAAATCTTGGGTTCCCAAAGCCCCCATATGATCATCTTTATATGTGCTTAGATTAGGGGCTAATGCTTTAAAAATGAATATCTTTTTCAAAGTTAACTAAACATCCCCTCTTATGGTGAATAAAAATTCTAAATAGGGGGAGTTCTAGGTTTGTCTTTTTCCTTGAAAAAGGGGGAGCTTTAAATTGAATATTTCATCCCTTTGTTTCTCTTTTACCTCAATCTTTTTGATTGATGCCAAAGGGGGAGAGAATTCTTGAGTAAGGAAAATATATGTGCTTTTTATTGGAAAATCTCTTGTGCTTGTCATCATAAAAAAGGGGGAGATTGTAAGCCCAATGGTTTCCACCTTGGCATTCCCATCTTATTTTGATGATTCCAATACACAAGTGATTTTTGATCACTAATGTGTTTGATTGTCTAAGTTGTAGATCACATTGGTGCTAAGACAACATTGCTTGGTTGGAGGCCAAGAAGCACTCATTGGACCACTTCATGAAGGCCAAAGACATCAAAATCCAAGACAAATGAAGATTTGAAGAATCCATTGAAGATCAAGTTATATTAGATTATATTAAGATCCAATCTTAGTTTTAGATTTGAAAGGCATAATTAAGTAAATAAACACACACCCTAAAAATATAAGTGATTGTATTTGTGGAGTTCCAACACCTTGGAACCCTCATAGCAATCCCATCTTGGTGTTAAGTTGGAAGCCCAAAAACAGAAATGAAAATCTGCTCAGACATAGGCTTCTCGGAACTCCGAGAATTCTCAGAACTCCGAGAATTATTCTCGGAACTCCGAGAAATGGTCCAGTGACATTTTTTTCATCTTCTGTTTGAATTCCCGGAACTCCGAGATTTTTTCTCGGAACTCCGACAATTCTCGGAACTCCGAGAATTCTCGGAACTCCGAGAAATATTCTCGGAACTCCGAGAACACTACAACGGTCGGAAAAATGGCCGTTGGGAATTTTGCTTGAATTACCACAATGCCATTGAACGGTCATATTTTGGTTTTCCTATATATATGGCCATTCCAAACATTACAATCATCAATCCTAACACTCTAAAAACCTACTTGAACATCCTTAGAGTGAATCAAACTTGTTTATGCCTCTCATCATCTAAGATTAGGATTCAGATCTATAGGCTATATTTGTACATCTTCTGCAAAGTTGTAAACCCTTGTGAGGGATTTTTGTTCTTTCTTTCTTATTCAAGAAATTGTATTCGGGCGAGTGTTCGGAGAAGCGTAGCCCACTCTCCGTGGTGAGGATTGCCACCAAGGTTAAAGGTGATCGGAATTTGTAATCGGCACCGATCTTCGCCGAAGTTAAGAAGATCTCTTAGTGAAGCCATCAACGGGTCTTTGTTGGTGGAGTGGAGTAGGCCTCGCGTTTTGAGGACCGAACCACTTTAAATCTCGGGTGCACTCTCTCTTGAACTCTAGCTCTTTACTTTGCATTGCACCTCTAGATTTAACTTGTGTGCTTGAATTTCATTTTGATCTCTTAATTTCCAATTTAGGTTTGAGTTTTCAAAAGATTAAAACTTGTTAGAAACCTAATTAATTCTCACTCCTCATAGTTGTTGTACTAGGGACCACCCTTGGAATTTCACATCTTTTATGATGTAAGTTATAAAAGATGCCCCTAGTATGATTACTTCCATAACAAGATTCATTATAGAGCAACACAAGAAAAATAGGCCAAAGGTTTTTCATTATCAAACACTTGGGATTTACAAAAGATTCTTCTTATGAACACTTGAATTTACAAGGCTTTTCACAAGTACAAGAAACTTGTTCTGCTAAAAAATTCTCTTCATCTCTACCATCTGCTGATATTGCAAATGAGTTAAAAAGTCTGTCACTTTCTGAACTCAGCTCGGTTTCACGTTGTCCACAGGAGCCACAAATTCTCTGCTTCTCTGAGGTTTTTTTATCACCCCAGCTTTGGGAGAACTTTGACTACCAAGACCTCAAAACTTAAACTCGACTCGACAAAAGAAAGACTTTGACAAGTAACAAACGAGGACTCTGACAAACACATGAATTTTATATTAAGAGAGACTGAATCTGCTTCTTAGAATGATAAATGTTTTAAAATGGTAAAAGTCAACCACTCTTAGAATCTTTTGAATACCGCGTTTAATGGCGTTTCATTCCTCTTTTTGGTATTTCAGTTATGGTTATTATCCCTTTGGATTGCTTAGTCTCAACCTCTCTAACTCAAAGAGTACCAAAGGAAGCATTGCTGGCGCTTACTCAGACACTGGAGTGATGCCAAAGAAAAATGAAAGTCTAGCTGACTTTTAGAAGCTATCCTTTCTGCATGAAGTCACTGCCATGATCAAATTGCCTTTTTAGGTTTTCGATTTGGCAGACCATATGCCTTATATTCTGCCTGGACTGCCTGCCCTTGCAGATTTTCCATCCAGCAGGCTCTGCCCCCTAATTTTTGCCTAAGTCGCCATTTTGGGTTTTCAACTTAGTGGGTGAATGACCCTAATTTTTGCCTAGACCGCCCTTGCGGGTTTTCAGTCTAGCGGGTCTAAGACTCCATTATCTTTTTCTTTTTTTCTATTTCTCTACAAACCTAGGCCTAAAATACACCAAAAGGACTTTCAGGTAGGCTTAGGTTCAAGCAGGGTAAACATTGATGTGTTGAATGTATTTAAACCGCATCTAGACCCTCCAGACTGCCTATGTATCCCTGAAAAAAATGGGAATCAGGTCTGCGTAGTTCGCCCATTTAGGGTTTCAAAGATTTTTATTTTCAAAAATGTTACGAAAGATGTGACCGAACCTGAATTAATCAGGCTACCTACGTAGCCTTAAAAAGGGATCAGGTCATAACGTAGTTCAGGTTCAATATCTTTTATGACGCAAGTCATAAAAGATGCCCCTGGTTTGAGTTTCTTAAAGAAAGGAAGTATTTTTTTTATTAGCATAAAGAGTTTGCAAATGGTTTTAAACATGTAGGTTGTTGGCTCAAAGCTCAAATCGATAAAAAATGGCCTCCTGGTGTATCAGGCGTAATATTTCTTTAACTGATCCAGGTTTGTAGGTTCATTTAATTTTTCTCCGCTTTCATTGAGGAGTCTTACGGCTTTTCCAGGCAGGACTTCCTCGATGATGTAAGGACCAGACCCGTTTGGCCTGAATTTACCTCTTGGGTCAAATATTGGTGCTCTATTGGACTTCAAAACAAGATTTTCAGGCTTCAAGTCTCGGACACGAACTTTCTTATTGAAAGCTCTCTCAATCCGCCTTTGATATCCCTGAATGTGATATAAGGCTCTCAGCTTCTTCTCATCCATCATCTGCAGCTCATCATGTCTGGCTCTTGCCCACTCAGACTCTGGTAAATCAGCCTCTATCATCACTCTCAAGGAGGGAATTCTCAGCTCAACCGGCAAAACTGCTTCCATTCCGTATACTAAAGAATACGGAGTCACACCTGTTGAAGACCTGATCGATGTCGGATAAGCCCACAAAGCGTATGGAAGTTTGTTCGACCAATCTTTATAAGTCTCAGTCATCTTACTGATAATGACTTTGATATTCTTGTTCGCTGCCTCTACAGCCCCGTTTGTTTGAGGTCTGTAAGGAGATGACTTATGATGTCTTATTTTGAACTCTTCACACAGGTGTAAAACTTCTTTTTTGAAATGTGACCCATTATCTGAAATCAACTCGTGAGGTACTCCGTATCTGCAAATACTGTTTGTACGGATAAACTTCGCAACTGTGTTCAAAGTTATAGAAGCAAAGGATGCAACCTCGATCCACTTCGTAAAATAGTCGATGGCTACCAAAATGTACTCATGCCCGCTCGAGGACTTCGGATAAATTTTCCCAATTATGTCTATTCCCCATACTGAGAATGGCCATGGCGAAGACAAAGAATGCAACTCCGAAGGAGGAATATGAATGTGATTCGCATAGACTTGGCACTTGTGGTATTTCTTCACAAAAGCAAAGCAGTCTGCTTCCATTGTGGGCCAGTAAAAACCAAGTCTCAAAATATTTCTGGACAACATTTTCCCATTCATATGAGGGCCACCGACTCCTTCATGGGTCTGCTCAATAAGCTCTGCAGCTTTGTCCTCATCCACACACAGAAGTTGTATGCCATCAAAAGATCGCATGTACAGCTCTTCACCACAAATGATGAAGTTGGCAGCTAATCTCTGAAGAGTCTTTCTCTCTTTGCTCGAAGCTTCAGGAGGATGTCCTTTACCAGAAATGAGATTCTTTATATCTATAAACCATGGCTTCCCATCTGGACACCTAGCTGATATTTCAATCACATTCACATGTGCAGGAGCCCACTGTAATCTGACAGCTAACGGCTGGACCTTCATAGTTGCAGAGATGTCAAGCATCGAAGCCAAAGTAGCCAAAGCATCAGCAAAATGGTTCCTGATTCTTGACAGGTGAGGAAAAATGATATTCTTAAATTTTTTAACCAGAGATTCCAAATATGTATTATAAGGGATCAATTTTTTCTCTCGAGTTTTCCATTGCCCATTCATTTGACAAATAATGAGCATTGAGTCTCCAAACACATCTATGTCTTGAATTTGAAGAGCTAGAGCCGCCTCAAGTCCTGCTATACAGGCTTCATATTCTGCCATATTGTTCGTGCACTCAAACTGCAGCTTGATGGATATAGGAATATACTCTTTCTTTGGAGATATTAAAACTGCACCTACCCCTTGACCCCGGTTATTGACTGCTCCGTCAAAATACATTGACCATTTGGTACTCGGCGTTTCTTCTTCAATATCCATGATCTCTTCATCAGGAAACTCGGTTTTCAGAAAAGCATTCTCCTCTGTAGGAGAATCAGCCAGCTGCTCTGCTATAACCCGTCCTTTGATGGATTTCTGAGTGACATAAGTGATGTCAAACTCAGATAACAATAACAACCATCTCGCGGTTCTTCCTGTAAGGGCGGTTTTTTCAAACAAGTACTTCAACGGATCCATCCGTGACAATAAAAATACCTTTTTCGATAACAGATAGTGTCTAAGCCTTTGGGTAGCCCAAACTAATGCTAAACAAGTCTTTTCCAAAACCGTGTACTTTAACTCATATTCTAGCATCTTCTTACTGATGTAATAGATTGGCTTCTCCCGCTTAGACCCTGCATCTTTTTGAGCAAGCATACAACCCATTGTTGTGTCTGTGATGGACAAGTACAACAACAATGGTTCGCCTAGAATAACGGGAGATAAAATAGGAGGCAAAGATAAACATTGTTTAACTTTTTCAAAAGCTTCTTGACACTCTTGATTCCATTTCTTCGAGGAATTCTTCTTTAAAAGCTTGAAAATTGGTTCACATGTCATAGTTAAATGAGATATGAACCTTCTCAAGTATTGAACTTTCGCAAGGAAACCTCTGATCTGCTTTTCTGTCTTAGGGATTTCCATTTCCTGGATTGCCTTGATCTTTTGAGGATCCACCTCAATTCCTCTTTCACTGACCATAAATCCAAGGAGTTTCCCTGATGTAACTCCAAATACACACTTGTTTGGATTCAGGCGAAGCTGATATTTCTTGATTCTCTCAAAGAATTTTCTCAGGGCAACTGTATGCTCTGGTCTAGTCTTTGCTTTGACGATCATGTCATCTACATAGACTTCGACTTCTTTGTGAATCATATCATGAAGAAGAGTAGTTGCTGCCCTCTGATAAGTTGCACCAGCATTCTTTAAACCAAATGGCATTACTCTGTAACAGTATGTGCCCCATTGAGTAATGAATGCTGTCTTTATCATGTCTTCAGGTGCCATCTTGATCTGGTTATATCCCGAGAACCCATCCATAAAGGATAAGAGTGCATGTCCAGCCGTATTATCCACCAGAAGATCAATGTTCGGCAAATGGAAAATCATCTTTTGGACTTGCCTTGTTCAGGTCCTAAAAATCGACACACATTCGAACCTTCCCATCCTTCTTAGGCACCGGTACTACATTAGCGAGCCATTCAGGGTATTCAACTACTTGGATATATTTCACCTCTAGAAGCTTCTTGACTTCTTCATAAACTTTCAACTCCCATTCAGTTTTGAGTTTTCAGAGCTTTTGTTTCTTTGGATTAATGCTAGGGATTAAGGGTAATTTGTGCTGAAGAATCTCCTCACTCAATCCCGGCATGTCATCGTAAGATTAAGCAAAAACCTTCTTGAACTCTTTAAGTAAAGAGATTAATTCCTTGCGCTCCTCAGGAGATAAAGTTTACCAATCCTTATTTTCTGAATTAAAGTTTCATCACCGATATTCACGATTTCAATCTCCTCTTCGAGTGGTTTTGCTTGGCGACTCTCCTCCTGTTGAATCATGTGTTTGATTTCAGGGGAAGTTTCGTCGGCTTCCTCATTAGAGGGGGAGTCTTGATTATTATTATTATCAGATTTTAAAGCATATTCGGTAGATGAAACAGAAACAGGGATATACACAGAAGAAAACTCCTTTATTTCTTTGAAAGTAGAATTCAATACATCCAATGACGAATGGCCCACATCAGGCTTTACAATGGACTCATGAAATGTATTTACAGACTCAAATGATAGGTTGACATCAGTATCAACCGATTCAAACAAATGCAAAGAAGAAACGCAAGGTCCATCAGCAGAAACAGCCTCCAACTTGACTTCACTAGGAGAAATGGACTCATCACCGACCTCAGAAATAGACTTGACCTCTACATTACCTGCATTAAAAGAATCATTAGAAATGGAAGACTCTGAATTAGATTCAGAGAATGACACATACCTATGAATAACTGACTCTTTTGAGGGAGAATGACAGGACTGAAAAGTAACCTGAGGTAGGACCTGAGAGGTCCAGTTAGTCAAAGGTCCCTCAGCCAGGGTGATAAGATGAGTGGAATTCAGTATGAGCGGGCTCTTGCTGATCACGGCCACAGTCTGTGAGCTCTCATGAAAAAGGGAGCTCAGTTCATCCGGCCCCACTGTATCTGCCCAGTCTACTTCAGCATCTGTTTCAGCTTTTGTGCCCTGCAGACTCATCAACTCATCATCAAGCTTTAAGCCAAAGAAAATCTCAAAGCCCGGTAGCCATTGTCCTGTAGATTCATCTTTCCATGCCTCAGCAAAGCCACAGAATGGGATATCAGATCCTTCTTTGCGGAACCTCCCATTCATAGTCAAATCAAATGGTCCCATCGGCAAGTCCGAACCTCTACGGCGACACTCTGCCCATTTCATCATGTAGCGCTTCATCTCTTTGACCTCTGCCTTGGTTGGTTCATACCCAAGTCCAAACAAACCATTAAAGGTCTTGAACACTGGCCACTCAGTCATACCCTGATGGTATTTGCCCAGTCCTGCACCCAGGATATAACCTTGTAGACAGATCATTCTAACGACTTTGGAATTTGTACTGCTCAGGAAAAAGATCTCTTCATTCATCGCTTCTTCAACAGTTATAGTCACCACTTCCAAGGAGAAACCAGTCAAACTGATATCTCCCTCCTTTCCCATGGTCAATTCTTGTGAAATCTGACCTACTTCAAAATCCGGGTCTCTCTTAACAGTGATCACCTTACGGTTCAGAATGAATTTCAATTTCGGATGTAAGGTGGATGGGACAGCTCTGACTTTATGTAACCAAGGACGCCCCAAGAGCAACAAAAAGGAAGCTTTAATATCTAACACTTGGAATTCGATATCAAATTCTTCTCCTCCTATTTGTACCTTTGTAACTAGAGTCCCGATCACATCTCTTCTGGTCCCATCATAAGCCAGAATGCCTTGGTCAGAAGGGACAAAGCTCTCAGGTCCGAAACCAAGAGTAGTTGCTGTACTGAGCAGGCATACATTCAGTGCAGACCCATTATCAATAAGGACCTCAGGCACCTTCTTCTTGTTACAAATGACAGTAATTCGGAGCGGTTTCGTATGGTCTTTCCCCTCTGGGGGCAAATCACTGTCTATGAACGAAAGAGTTTTCGCTGCTCTAGCCACGGAAACTACGCTGACAAGCTCGTTAGGAGTTATCTCAACAGATACCTGAGCGGAGTTTAGCTCTTTCAAAACCACTTTCCGGTGTTTTGAAGATGACATTAAGAGACCCCAAACAGAGATGTTCGCTTGAGTCTTCTTCAATTGTTTTAGAAGATTATCATCTTCTTCATTTATCACGAGTCTATTCAGCCTTTGGCCATCAGCAGCCCTTGCAATCTCAGCCAGATTGTCAACGCTCAACTCAGGAGGCTTAAAGACTCGCCCTCCCCTGGTCATGTGACGCATCTCGTCACATTGATCATCCAACAACAATAATTCATCGTCATCCATACTCAAAACGTAAGGAATTCTAACATCTTCTTGTTCGAAATCGTCCATCCCTAAAACGTACGCGGTCTTCCTTCCTTTCCCCATGTCATCATAATGAGGAAGATAAGACTGAGACGAGGAGGACTCAGCAATCTCTATGTCGCTGAATGACAATATATATGGCTGTTTCCCTTTCACATCCTTAAGTTCTTCCTCGTCAAACTCCAAAACATATGTGTTATTTGAAATGATAGCACATATAAGAGTAGAGGGATCAAGGATGGGCTCATCCAGAAAGATGGCATTGGTTGCAGGAGGAGGGATAGCTCAATGGTTCGGAAGAGGATTTTGAGTAATATTCGGCCCTTTAACCGCGAGCTGATCCTTATCAATCATATTTTGGATTGCATGCTTCAGGGCGAGACAATTTTCAGTCAGATGACCAGAATTCATGTGATACTCACAATGTTGATCTAGCCTCTAGTATGGTGGTAATGGATTTGGCACAGGTTTCAGATCCGGAAGTTTTATCTTTTTATCCCTTACCAGCTTTTTCAATATCATGGGTAAAGGGAAAGGGAGTGGATTGAATTGTCTAAAAACATTTTTCCTTACTGGTCTGGCCACCTCAGCAACAGCCTTGACCTCTGGTCTAAAAGCCGGCTTAAAATAATTCATTGTGTGAACCTCTTTAGATGGGGCCATAGGCCTCTTGCCTTCCCGCACATCAGACAGTGTCTTTGCTCTAAGCCCTTTAGCTATAGCGTCCTCCGTCTGGGTGCCAGTTTTTATCAAGTGATCAAAACTTGGATAATGCTGTGGTGCTATGAAATGGAAGTATTGCAGGGACAGACTTTTGATCACTAACTTGATCTGATCTTCTTCTGGCAACCTCTGACTCAACTGTGCAGACTTGCGCCTCCAGCGCCTGATAAACAATGTGAAAGTTTCTTGGGGACCTTGCTTTAGCTGCTTCAGGTCTCTCTTTGTTATCTCTATCCCCTCCTCCATAAAAAACTGTTCAACATACAGGTTCGATATATCGTCCAAAGTTCTGGTTTCTTCCGGCTTCAACCTCAGAAACCACTTCTTAGCTATTCCTATGAGAGACATGGGAAATAGCTGAGCCATTTGTTCACGACTCAATCTGTGCTGCTGAGAGAGGGTTATGAACCATCTGACATGGTTTCTCGGGCATCCAGTGCCATCATACCTATCATAATCTGGTTCTTTGAACTTTGGCGGTAAAGTAACAATAGGAGTCTCAAAGTATTAAGAAATATCGAACCTCTTTGGCCCTTGGAATTTCATGCTTTCAATGTCTTTAGCCATCTTCTGACACATACTGAATAACTCCTTCTCCTTATTCGTCTGCGGAGCGCAATATTCTTCGGCATATTCGTCCTCGTCGAGGTCAATCTCCACAGCAGGAATATGAGGTCTATCAAGGTTAGGAAATGCAGCAGGAGTAGGCTGGATGACAAGCGCTCTAGAAGTAGAGGTCTTGTCAGTATTTTGGGATTTTAGCACAGCCATTTCCTCTTTTAATCCCGAGATATTTCGAGACATGTTTCTCAACATTTCTAGGATGATCACCATGGGATCAGTTAAATCGGTCATTTGGTCAGACTCAGATGAGTTAGGTAACTCAAGTGTAGGGGATAAAGATTCTCTGGATGCTATAGGTGAGTCGAAATGACGGACAAGTCTAAAGACAGAGGAAGGTCTAGACCAGGTAGGTTTCGACTGGTTATCTTTTGATGGAGAGATGGTTGCTCTCTTTCAGAATCCTGAATGGAAATAATGATTAAATGAATGATGAGTGAAATAAGACATTCTGAGCAAATAAAGATAAGAGAAAACAAACACACTTTCATTGATAAAATTTGAATTGTGATAACAATAGATGACAATACTAATCTCTGATCACAATTGGATAAGCAGATTGAGAATAAATGGAAAATACAGAAATCAAGAGAACAAAACATGATATGGATCCTCAAGGCTCCTCGATCCGAGCTCTCCTGCTTGTAGGCTCTTCCGATATTTCTCCACATCGAACTTTGGATGATAAACTGAACCTCCTTTCCATATTTTTGTTTCCCCAAGCAGCCACAATGGATCGGACGAGATCAGGAGTGAGATCTTCACAAAGAGGAGGGACTATGATTCTGGGAGGACATGGAATTCCCGTAATCTAATGGAGAAATCACATGGGTGCATAAAAGGAAGATTTCTCGGTACCCATGAGGTAAACAAACGGATGTGGGTAAGTGCTAGTAAAAACTTGGAAGCATGAATGACTTACCCAACGAAACTGGCTCTCCTCTACATGTTGCAACCAAATGCGCCATTCATCAATGGACTGAGGTTGATTGGCTATTGGTTTCCATGTACGAAAATTCTTCAGGGTATACGGATTTTGGTTTTGTCGCTGAAGAATTTGAAGTTTTTCACCAAGCCAGACATACAACAACTTCAAACACCCACAGAAATTGTCTTTGATCTCTTGGGAAGCAATAAGATCTAGTCCCAAGAAGGTCTCTGCTAACATGGTGGGGATTGGATTCCTCCCTTCGTTAATTTGGTCTACCACAGTTAACAAGGTTAACGGAGCACCACGAGGGTTTTTCCGAATGACATATCGCGCAAAGACACTAAAAATCAAAGCATTGCGTCAACAACTCTGAAAACGAGAGTTAGTAGAATCGACGTTTTCAGAAAAAAGGGTAATGAGGTTTTGAACTTGCACACACGTATCCGTTAAGCACAGAAGAGCATCAATGGTTTGATTTTTGAATAGCTTGCAAAAAAGGGAATGAGAGGAATCTATATTTGAAGATCGTATCCAAAGTCCCTCTGTTGGGAGCTCTAATAAAGCACACCAATCCTCGAATATAACAAAGCTCGAAAGATCCAAATCGAAAAACATGAAGATTAGGATCCCAGAATCTATCGGCTGCTTGGAGAAACTTCCAATTTATATCAGATACACTCAAATGATTGAAGGTACAGATGAACCGATCAGCTGTACTCC
The DNA here is from genome assembly GCF_043159265.1 of Tasmannia lanceolata. Classification (NCBI taxonomy): domain Eukaryota; kingdom Viridiplantae; phylum Streptophyta; class Magnoliopsida; order Canellales; family Winteraceae; genus Tasmannia; species Tasmannia lanceolata. The sequence continues at coordinate 36,206,210 of NW_027518700.1, read as the reverse complement.
TTTCCAAAGATTCTCGCGGAAGAGCCCTAATAGTGTCGCTTATCCAGCCTTTCAACACATTATTCGCCATAATTTAACCTAAACACAAATAATAGGATGGGATAATTAGGGAATGGAGAAAACTTGGAATAAACAAAGAATAAGGATAAACTTAGCAATTAATCACAAGGAGGATACAATTGGCGACACCGAATGTTCCATTGATGATCAAAGATGATCAGAAACTCAGAGACGAGACCGCGGTCACAAAATGACAAAAGTAGATCATAGACCGGATCTAAATCTGGAAGATGAATGTCAAAACTATACGATCAAGAAGATCAATAAAGATAGACTATGGTCATAGAGACAACAGACAAGCTATCGACCATATCTAACACAAAACAAACAACAATTTGAGTAATACATATACAATATGAATCTACAACAAAAGAATGGATGAATGAGGTTTGAACTTTGAAGGATAATAACAGGCAAAATTTATCATCGCCGAGTCAAGGAATAAACCATAGCTATGAGTGTGACAAGTATAAACCACTAACCAGGTTTAGATCTGAAAGATGAATAGACATGACAGATTGGTTCAAATCAGGAATCTCTACTAGAAAGTAGGTCCTGATCTTATAATAAAGAGATATATGGACAAAAATCTCAATTAGTAGAGCAAAAGGTAGGCCACGACCATGAGAGAGGCAAGTAAAAGCCACTGGTCGGGTCTAGATCTGAAAAACGGACTGATATAACTGATTAGATTAGATAAGGAAACCTCACTAAGGAGTAGGTCCCAATCTAATAATCAATATATAGACATATACATATATATCTTAACCAGGGGCACCACCCCTAAATATAATCCCGCAGAGTCATGACACTTGACTTAAGACAAACATGTGAGTGCACTAGGACTGCGTTGTAGCCACATAAGGTGAGCTACAATAATCTATGGATAGGACATGGTTCCTAAATCTAGGCTTCAACATGTGTCAGCAACACATGTTCGTCCTTATATGAATGCAATATATATATAAGCATATGCAGATCCTAATTGGGTTTTACTAAATCGACAAATATATCGATGTACATAATATATGTAAAATGAAAGTAGAGCTCCAGACTCAATATATCGGGTACTATGCATATGATCCATACTTTAAGTATATAACACAAGTACACCGAGTGTTATATACAGTATGCTTCATTGCTCACCGGCTGCTGTAAACACAAGTACACCGAGTGTTTACGACTGCAACACTGGCGCATAGCTTGGAAATAGATACAACAGCACCATCAGGGCAATGACATCCCATGTGGCATGCATTATATCTATCCCGTGGAGCCAATAATAATAAAATCAAAAAAAGAAAATAAAAAACAAAATGATGTATGCTGTGTAGTGTGTGAATCCCTTGTTTTAAACACCTATTTGGTGCCCCTGGATTCTAATCGATTAAATTTCCATTTATAATGATTTTAGCCCAAAATTCTTCAAAGTTAGTAACAAATGGCATTTTAACAGAGTTAGGCAATGTTCCAAGAATTCCCCAGCAGAGTCGTCAGCCTGTGGACCCTGATCCGGAGAGAGATGAGGAAAAGAGTCCCTACATCCTCTAGGATCATCCACGTGTGAATGAGAGCTCTACCAAGGAACTCTCGAAACGGATGCCACCCTCATAGCATAGCACGAGTGGCGATATAAAAGAGATACCTCTCAATTCGGGAACAAGTCCGGATTCGAAACGTACCTAAACAAACTCGGAGTCGCCATCCATGGTATACGGCCATGGATCCTCAAAGAAAATATGCTCTGTATACCATGGATAACCAGAAATGAATGGGTTCGTGCCTGATTACGAATGAAGAAGGTCTGAAGAGCACCCCAATTCGTCCGAGTGCGAACACTTGGTCTCTTATGCCATTTTTATTAATTTCAAGGAATTTTGGGCAAAATCATGTGAAATAGGAACAATCCTCAGGAGTCGTCTACCTAAGCATGCATTTCCTGAGGATAAAGAAATAAACATACAAAAAATAAATGAAAGAAGTGTGCCACCTAAGCAAAACTAGGTTATGAGTGACATGCCTAATGAGTGTCTAAGTTCTGATGGACATACACATACAAGCTACAGCTAAAGGTATAGTATCAGTACAAGAAAGTAAGAAAACACATCAAAACATAAAACATAAATCAATTATATACATGACTGAACAAGACAAATCCTAAAACTCTAATGCAGGATTTGACTCGGACCAGAATGACCATCCACCCTGGCTGCGCTACGTATCCCGGCCTCGGGAAGAATCGGAGTCAACGTAGTTCGATGACCTATTCTAAACTACGATGCCTAACCATCTAGAACCGCTATCCTCGACTCGATCCACTAGACTCGACTGATTTTTAAAGCTTTTTGTGCGATTGCTTAAATTCATGTGAATTGTAATTTTTAGGACTCTCTATATGCCCTAACTAATGCAAGTTGATTAGCCTTAAGCTAATGCAGGTGGCCCCTACATTCTATGTGTAACTAGGCTGTTCATCCTAAAGAAAACCATGGGTTGACTATATGCTTCCTAGTCTAGCCATCGGTTCGACTAAATGTCTAACCGATTAACTCGAGGCCTCCTAACTCTAGGGACACTCACACAACAGGACACATCATATCAATACAAATCAGGACAGACTCCTAACTCTAAAACACCCCAAACATCTAGGACAAACTCCTAACTCTAGGGGAAGATCTTTTTGAAAAAAAAAGGTTTTGAATAATTTTTGTATTTTTGGAAGGTTTGAAATGTTTATTTTTAAAGGTTTCGCTGGACCTGGGATGTTGATCCCAAGCTGCACTACGTACCCCGTGGAAAGGGATCAAGCCAACGTAGTTCGGAAATGAACTCTCCTAATTACCACTAAAAAAAGCTTAACACCCCAGATGATTTAAAGCTTTTGACATTTTTTAAAGTTTTCATATGTTTATGAATTTTAAGATATTTCAAATGTTTTTGTTTTGAATTTTAAAGTGTTCAAGTGTTTTTTAGATTTTTAAAACGTTTTCACTCTTTTGATCAAGGACCCAAAGGGAACACACAAAGTAACAAACTAGGGCAAAACCTTAAAGCTACGGGGAAACCCCGAACAAGCAAACTAGTGTGAAAGACACTTGAACTAAAGCACAAACAAATAACTAAAATCTAAAATAAAAGAGAAAGGATAAGGTCTCTAACAAGTCAAACTCGAATAAGACTAAGCTAGTCTCTAAGGATAAACCTCTAAACCAAGCGACACTAAAGAGGGGTTACAAATTGAGGTACAAGTAGGGGAGGTTCTATAAATGAGATACTGTATACCTCCTATGGGTACCTCTCTATTGAACCAAGGTACACTCCCTAAGGGTAAGCTTTAAATGAGGATTATCTCCCAATGAGAATTTCCTAATGAGACATAGTGTGTCTACTAATGAGGGCTCTACTATCTAAAAGGTGTCTAAAAGACTGTGTTAGTCTACTAAATAAAGAGGGGAGCACTACTTGGACTGAGCAAGTCCCCTGAAGATGGGCTTGGGCTAACGCCTTCATCGCCCTTGCAATGAACAAGGGTTCTAATAAGGAAATGGCCTAAAAAGCTTAGCTAAATTCTAACATCAACAAGAGAAAAGGCTCTTAGAGGATGTGACTAAGGAAATTAAGTAAGACTACTAAAAGATAATAGGGGTGTTATTGAGATTTTTATAGTGTCAACACTAACATCTGACAATTAATATTCGCACTACAATCTTTAACAAGAACTACTAGTAAAGTTATTATGCACTTATCTACAATAATGTTTACTATGAAAGAAACAAGCATGTATAGCCTATTAAAACTGATGAGTGCTTAGTAATGCAACAATAGTCTACAAACTGAAATAATATAAACACCTGTTTCCTTCATACAAGGATCTAAAATATAACAAAGAACTAGAGAAATACTACTCGAACCAATATTTGAATTGTCCTTACAAACTAATCCTGTCTCTAAAAAAAAGGAAAAGAAGCATTGACACCAAAAAAAATGAAACTATTCAAAGAGCAACCAAAATGACAAAGAATGCATAAATCTAATAAATAATGGCACCGAATCAAATGATTGACAGAATACTATTATTAGATGTATAAGCCTAAAGTTTAACACAACACTACAACAGAAATCATTTTTGATTTTGCTATAAGTAAAAAAAAATCAATACAATCCGTAACAAAGATTATTGCATTGTACAAATACTAAACTATGTGAACTTCATATTATACAAGCACTGAACTGTATATAACAAGGGCTACAAATAGAAGGGCTGAACTATATATAACAGGGATTAAACTAAAGAACTGAATTGTGCAAAACAGGATTTGAATAAGGACTGAATTATGCATAACCTGGGCATGAAATGTGGACAGATTTTATGCAGAAACTGGACTGAAATGTGGACAGATTTTGTGTAAAAAAACTGGGTACGAAATGTGGACAGATTTTGTGTAAAAACTGGGCTGAAATGTGGACAAATTTTGTGTAAAAAAACTAGGTACGTAATGTGGACAGATTTTGTGTAAAACTGGGCTGAAATGTGGACAGATTTTGTGTAAAACTGGGCTGAAATGTGGACAGATTTTGTGAAAAAAACTGGGCTGAAATGTGGACAAATTTTGTGTAAAAACTGGGTACGAAATGTGGACAGAATTGTGTAAAAAACTGGACTGAAATGTGGACAGATTTTGTGTAAAAAACTGGGTACAAAATGTGGACAGATTTTGTGTAAAAAACTGGGTACGAAATGTGGACAGATTTTGAGTAAAAAACTGGGCTGAAATGTGTGAAATGACAAGATATGGTATTTTAAACTGAACTTAAAAATAGCTCAAATAACAGCCAACAAAGTATTCCTTTCCACAGCTTAACAAAGTTGTCCAAAGCAAAGCACTATGTGAAGTCTCTTTGTACAGATCATGCCCTGAAAACAGCCAAGTATTATGTACTTCATCAGTTTCATTTGTTTAGAAAATGACACTACGAAACGAAGACCTCATAAAGTGTAAATCAATGATTTGATATCCACTTCTCATCTTATTCCAATAACCATGTTACATCAAATGATTGATACAGAGGAGTAACTGAATTTCTGTGAGGTCCCTCAAATTTTTTTTTACAAGCAAAGCTCACATACACATACTCTCACAATCATATAGACATGCACAAACTGCTCCTACACTATTCCATTTCTATAAGAGATAAAAGAAACACATCTAAACAATTCTTCTTTCTATATTCAACTTACACATTCCATAATGGCATCTTAAAAAAAACTTAAGCTAAAATTAAACATTATCACATTTCAGCTGTAATTGAACATATCCACCAAAATTTAGGTGCTTCCTAATGACTATCATATTTATTTGGATAAAATGACAAGGTAAGGAGTTCATGGTTGGGATTAATGAGACAGATAAGATGAAATTTAAGTCTGTTGAAACAAAATAATAAGAAAACAAAGGTGACAAGGGTGAGAGTTGCTAATACAATATGGATGAGAAGGCTTCTACGGTTTTCACCATGATTCAACAAGAAAAGATGGATCCATTACAGATATTATCATGTGTACACATATATGATGATATATCCCCTTCTCATACCTCATTCTTTACTGTTCCAAGAGAACTATCATAATATCACCGTAACTACCACAATGAACACATGTAACTAATGTATTATCCATTACCTTATAAAAAAAAATACCCAACCATTACTTGAATCTGAAAGGAATCCAATTGGATAAACTATACACTATATTTGCTAACATAACTACATTATGTTGTTCATCATCTTAAAACAAATTGATCATCATAAAAAAAACCTTTTGTAAAATACATTTTCTAATAAAATAAAATAAAAAATTATGACCTATTACCACAACTCTGTTTTCAAAAGCAAGTAAAAGAAATTCAATACCAGATTATGTCGAAATCATTCAACAAGTCCACGTCCTTATGGTAAAATAGTACTTCTAATATTATCAGTAACTCATGTATGATTTAACTATCCACTACATATTACAAAATACAAATACACATTATAAACCGAATTTCTACTGAACAGAAAGTATCTCCAATATGCTCAAGAATAACAAAAATAAAATAAAATAAATAAATTTAACCAATTAGATTGAAGGTGTTGAAGGTTTGTTCCATATCTTCAGGGCTGAAAATTGGCAAATCTAATGTAGAAGGTTACATAGGTAGGGTTTCTAAGATTTAAAGATAAAAAAAAAAAAAAAAAACGAAAATATAGCTTCAATCCAGGACAACTCCTTCTCAGAACAATAAAATAGCTAGATCTCTAACCAAGCCTAATCACAGAAGATGACTGACAGTTCGAAATAGTAAAAAAAAATCAAACAGAGATGAATAAAATAAAAATCATTCAAATGAAGATGAAAATTTAATTTTAAAACAGATCTTGAAGAGGACAAAAAATAAAAGTGAAAAATTCAACATAAAAAATAAAATAAAAGGATGATTATCAACTTACAAATCAAGAAGAAGCAGAAATTTCAAGGATCTAAGATGAAGGTTTTCCGATATCTATCCTTTTTCTTCCTTTTCACCTTAGAACCGATCTTTCGCAGAGCATGAACAACGAAATCAAATTGCAAACACAGAGGTAAAAACAAATGTTGCTGATTAGATCTTTAGCCAAGATCTTCTCGAAAATGGCCGGAATCTAGCAAATCGGAGACGGTCGGATTTCGATCGGAAGAGGAGAGTTGGAAATTTAGGGTTTAGATCCAAATAAAAAGGGAAAATGATGTGAAGGAGGAGCTAAGATGCTCAGGTTGAAGAACTAGTAGATCGGAGCTCCGATCAAAGTAATCAGAGAAGAAGATTATCCTCTTTCTCTCGCTCTCTCTCTTTCTTTCTCTGAGATATGATTCCTTTCAATAAGCAGATCTGAATCTTCAATTCAATGAAATACAAAAAATCTAAGCCTATGAGACTCAGATATAAAGAGAAATTGCGTAGATCTAGGGTTTTGGGTGAGATGGAACAACAAAATGTGATAAAAAAAAAACTAAGAAAGAAACAAAGATTGATGAGGGAGATAATGATCAAGATCTAACAAAGAGAAAGGAAAAGCAACTTGCCACCAGAAATCGACTGGAATCCGTCATATCTGATCGGAGAAGACGATCGGAGGGAGAAAAGAAGAACAAAATCTCTCGCTCTTTTTCTCTCTGGAACGAAAATGAGATCTTTTTTTTTAATGAGCTTTAAAATGGGTATTATAGAAAAACAAGGAAGTTGATATTGGCAACCAATTGATGGGTGCACGAAAAAAAATGATAAGGCGCGCCTGCCATTTTTGTTTTATTCGGCCTTGTACGACCTTTCCAGGATAAATTCGCCCCCCTCTCAGGATAAATTCAACCCCCTTTCTAAACTTGCACCACGACACTATCTCAGCTCGTTCACTAGGCAAACGCGCTCGGATTTCGACGAAATTTCGCAGAGACCTTGGTGGGACTCTAATCTAGCTTAGGGTGAAGTTTGGGATCCTACCTAGTTGATTTGATGGGGTTTCGCACAAACACAGCGAACTTGGGTCAGGTCAAAATGGGGTGTCTACACACCGCCATACAAGAATCGAAGGATCTCAAGACGCTAACTATGGAGGAACTTGTAGGATCTCTTATCACTCATGAGATGCTCCTCACTAGCCGTCAAGAAGAGAAGAAGCCAAAAGAGAAAGAAAAAGAAAGTTGATCTCTAGCTCTAAAAGCCTCCAAGACGGACTCATCATCCTCAAGTGAAGCGGATAGTGATGAGGAAGGAGCTTTAAGAAAATTTTAAAGCTTATGGAGAAAGAAGCACAAAAAGGATAAAAAGAAGAAGAAAGAAGAAAGTGATGTAGAGGGTGTTATAAGTTGTTATAATTGTAAGAAGACGGAACACAAAAGATCGGATTGTCCACTTCTCAAATCATCATCCTCTAAGTAGAAGGGAAAGAAGAAAGATTGGAAGAAGAACAAGGGTCTTGTAGCTGCTTGGGATGCTTCTAGCACTTCAGGAAAAAGCTCAAGTGAAGGGGAAGCTAATAAGGATGATCTTTGCTTCATGGCACTCACCCATGAAGATGAGATAAATTCTAACCCTTCTTGTAATTCATCAAGTAGTGATAGTGGAAACATATCTTATGATGAATTGTGCATTACTTTGCATTCTCCAATTTTAAAAAATAAAGTTCTTAAAAAATCTATTTCAAAATTAGAAAATGAACTTGATGTTTTGAAAAATGAATCTTCTTCTTCCATATCTCAAGCTCAAGTAATAATTGAAAATTTTAAACTTGAGAGTGAAACCCTTAAGGGTAGTTTGGATGAGAAATCTTGCCAATTAGTAAAATTTCATAATGTGGCAAGCTCTTCCAAATCTTTTGAAGATGACACTAATGATTTTCTAAATCAAATAACCCATTTTAATAATGAAAATGAAAGGTTAAGATTATGTCTTCATGGATTCTTAAATGGTGATAAAATTATAAACATAATCTTGAAGAAGGCTAGTCATAGACCTAATCATGTATTTTATGATAGGACTAGTCTATCTAACCCTCATATTAGATGCCATTATTGTGGAATATATTGTCACTACCAATTCCAATGTGCATCTAAGATTAGGGATTGTGGTGGAACCAAGAAAGCTTGGGTTCTCAAAGCCCCCATATGATTCTCTTCACATGTGTTTTTAGATTAGGGGCTTGCACTTAATATTTGTGTATCTTTCTCTTTGAATTTTAAAATCCCCTCTTATATTGAATTTGTGTTCCAAATAGGGGGAGTTCCAGGTTTGTCTTTTTCCTTGAAAAGGGGGAGCTTAGAATTGTAAATTTTATCCCTTTTGTTTTTCTCATACCCCATCTTTTTGTTGATGACAAAGGGGGAGAAAAATCTAGCTTAAGGAAGGATTATATATGTGCTTTTATTGAAAAATCTCTTGTGCTTGTCATCATAAAAAAGGGAGAGATTGTAAGCCCAATGGTTTCCACCTTGGCATTCCTATCTTCTTTTAATGATTCCAATACACAAGTGATTTTATATCAATAATATGTTTGATTGTGTAAGTTGTAGATCATGATTGTGTTAAGACAAGATTGCTTCGATTGAGGCCAAGAAGCTCTCATTAGACAGCATTCGGAAGGCCAAAGACATTGGAGATCCAAGTCGCATGAAGACTTGAAGCATCGCAATTGAAGATCGAAGTCGTTTAGATTGTATAAGATCCAATCCTAGTTTAGATTTTAAGAGGCATAAATAAAGTAATCACACACCCCTAAAATGTTTAAGTGATTGTCCTTGTGTGTTCCAACACTTTGGAACCCTCATAACAATCCCAACTTGGTGTAGATTTAGAAGCCCAAATAAATAAGAAACAGAATTGAAAATCTGCTGGAATTAGGCTTCTTGGAACTCCGAGAATTATTCTCGGAGCTCCGAGAAAGTTCTCGGAGCTCCGAGAAATGGTCCAGTAACATTTTTCCAACTTCTGTTTGTATTCCCGGAACTCCGAGAGAAATTCTCGGAACTTCTAGAATTTCTCAGAACTCCGAGACCGCTATTTCGGAAAAAAAAATAGCCGTTGGGGTTTTTGCAAGAATTACGACTATGCCCCCAAACGGTCATATTTTGGGTTTTCTATATATATATATGTGAGTTCTAAACTCCACAACGATCAATCCTAACACTCAAAAACCTATTGGAATATTCTAAGAGTGTATTAAGCTTGTTTATGCCTTTCATCCTCTAGAATTAGGATTTGGATCATAGGCTCAAATTTGTACATCTTCTTCAACCTTGTAAACCCTTGTGAGGTATTTTTTGTTTGTTTCTTTCTTTATCAAGACGATTGTATCTGGGCGAGTGTTCGGAGAAGCGAAGCCCACTCTCCGTGGTGAGGATTCCCACCAAGGTTAAAGGCAATTGGAATTGTAATCGGCACCGATCTTCGCCAAAGTTAAGAAGGTCAAATAGTGAAGCCATCAACGGGTTTGCTTAGTGGAGCGGAGTAGGCCTCATGTTGGAGGACCGAATCACTTTAAATCTCGGGTGCATTCTCTCTTATCTCTTGCTTTTCTTTTATTGCACTTAGGATTTAACTTGTGTGCTTAATTTTCATTTTTGATCTCTTAATCTTCAAATTGGGTTTAAGTTTTCAAAAGATTAAAATTTGTTAGAAACCTAATTTTCCCTCCTCATAAGTTGCCAATAGAATAGTACTTGGGCCTATCCTTTGAATTTCAGATTCGCGCTAAGGGAACTCTTGGCCTTACCCCTAGATTACCCCACACATGCATATAGTACGAACACGCGTGCATCACGTGTGCGAGCCTAGAATAGGATGCCTGAGCCTAGATTAGGATGCCTCACCCATTTGTGTCTAGAATAGCCTGTAGTCCATCTTCTAATGGCTATGATCTGTTTTAGGTACACAAACAAGTCATGAGTTGAGACCATCTCTCCACTCCGTTAGATTAAGATTAGGATTTGATGCCTTCAGGTAGCACCAAATAAAATGTAAGAAGATAAAAAAATTACCCTTTGAGATTAGGATATAAATCTCATCTTTTTCAAGATCTCTGAAATACAAGTTGACAACCCAAGAGGGGGGTGAATTGGCCAATTAAAAATTTGGGGCTTAATTAGGTGGATTATTAAAATCAATTTACTAATTAAGCCTTAAAAAATCTAACTGTTAATCAATCAAGGATAAACATAAGTAAAGGCAAAGATTACCAAACACCCAAGTGCAAAGAGAAGGAGAAGAGAAAGCATCCACAGGGCACAGGATTTATAGTGGTTCGGTCACGACTTGACCTACTCCACTCTTCCAAGTTTTCCTCCTTGGGATTCTTCACTAACCAATAAGATTCTTCAACAGGCGAATCTTAAAGCCGTACACCAACTCCTTCAACTTCCAAGGGATCACACCCTTTCGCACGAAGCCTTTCCGAGGACACCTTCCTCTTACAAATGATTTACCTTTCTTTCCGGGCCAAATCGGAGACCCTCAATTATAGAATGAAGAAATAAAAAGAAAGAACTCTCAATGCTTCTTGATAGGCTGATTACAACTTTCAAAGCTCACAAACTCTCTAAGGAATAGATACAAATGTAAAGCCTATGGAGATCCTCTTGATAAAATGTATAAATGCAAGTTCAAAGAGGTTTAACTTTTCATATAAAATTTTATGTTCAAGAAGATGTGATTTGATCTTGCAAAATGTTATTTAGAAAGGTTTAGATAGTGTATATAGCCCACAAGGAAATATAACCGTTTGGGGGGGAAACTATAAATTACAGAGTTGAAAAAGTCAACCTGCGCAAGCCCCAACGGATCTATTTCCATGTCGCGGCGGTCGCCCGCCTTTATCGGGCTCTTATTTTGAAATTCAAATTTCATACCGGCGCGGTCGACCGGCCCTATGGCGGTCGACCGGCGAGGGCAATCTGTTTGAACAAAAATTCGGCACAAAAATACTATCGCGGTCCACTGAACCCATGGAGGTCGACCGCCAACACCATACTGGATTGTTTCTGTCTAAAACAGAAACGTATCCGCGGTTGCCCGGCTTACCCCGGTCGACCGGCCCGATAAATTACGTGATCCCTGGAATTCCAGTAAGCATCCCGCGGTCACCCGGCATAGCCCGGTCGACCGGCCCTGAGTAAAATTACATTTTTAACTTTAAAAACCAGGGGCTTTTGGGCTATGGTCTTTGGGCTTAAGTTGAAGGTTTTCAAACACATTTTTAGGTGTGAGTTGATGGTTTTCAAAGATGTAAAATGTTAAGTATGAAAACCATTTTGAAAACTTTTTGAGAGTGCATTTAAACATAAAATCAAGAGGACTCCAAAGACATTCTAATAGTGTATACCATTGAGTCTTCTTGGAATGTCTTGGCTCCTTTGCAATTTCTCGAACTTCTTCATCTTGAGATTGAACATCTTGAACTTTGTCTTGGCTCTTGTGACTTCCTCCAATCTTCAAATCATGTTGAACGGTGCATGAGGAGTAACAAATGGCTTGTTCAACTCCAAGCTTCTTCTTGACACTTGTTGGGAACTTGTAGGATCTTCATAATGAGCTTCATGACTTGAACATCTTCTAATGAGGATGTCTCAATTGTAGATGCAAGCCCTTGATCAATGTGAGTGTGGATCCACAAGCCATGTGTTGTGTTGAGTTGTGTAATGGCGATATAACATATCAAATTCCTGTGTAGAGCACAACATCTCAAAGCAACACATTAGTCAGACAATGCTATTCAATTTGTGTTTGCTAGCATCAAAACAAGAAGGTAAGGTGAATGATTGAACCCATGGGAACCCTTGGGCTTACATTCTCCCCATTTTTTATGATGGTAAACAAATTGATTAGGGAGGAAGGACATATCAACCAATAGATGATTAAGCATGATATGACATACACAATAGAGCATAGCTCTCTCTCACTATATGCACAAATATAATTAATGACTGTAAAACATATGGTGCATATACAATTGGGCTACCTAATCAATTCTTAAAATTCTCCCCATTTTGGCAACAGCCAAAAGGAAGGATTCTACAAGTGAAAGTGTAAGTAGGGTGTCAAGATGAATAATAGCTTGTCTAAGCCATGTGCCTTGTACATGATAATACATTTAAGCTCTTGGAATGCTTATCAAAAGGAAATAATAAGAAAAATTAAGTACAATGAATGATAAGCAGTTTTTTTTTTATATTTTTGGTTGAATGATTCACAAGTTAAGCATAAGAATAGGGGTAATAAACCATATAAGCAAAGCACATTGGTCAATATAAGTGTGAATATATACCTATTTAGCTCTCCCCCTATGAATTTGTCATTGGCCCTAGGTGAAACCTATGTTATAGGGCATGACAGACATAATGAGGAAATAAGGTGAATGATTTGAATACTTAGGCTTTATTTGCAACTTTTGAGGCAGATAAGTATCTACCTGAGCAAAGATATGCTTAGATTTATGACTCAACCATGTAAGTTCACAAGTTGTATTATGTTGGTGATTTCTTGTCATAGGGCAGACAAGTTTCTTCCTGAGCATGAACATGCTCAGTACTATAAAATGATTTTTGAGTTTGAGTTGTTTGGCCCTAGGTAAGTACATCTGCAAGTGAAATCTCCCCCTGATTATGTACGAGTAATCTAAATGTAATTGACTCTAGCACATAAGCCATAGAGTTTAATCACCTTACCCATTTCAATTTTTGCTCCATTCAAATGAGAGAAACACTTTGAATGGATGATTATTAGACATAGGATTATAAAGTTGAAACAAATATAGTCTAATAAACACATGGATACGAAAATAATATACAATCAAAGGAATACACATCCATGGCAACCGAAAGAACTCATGTATTTATAAAGATGAGACAAGAAGAGATCCCATATACATGAATAGATAGATGGAAGAGACACACCATCTTCACATCATGTCAAAACATCATCAGAGATAAATGAATAAGTGTGAAAGACATGTACTAGATACCACAATAGATACAGTCATATAATCTCTGAGATATGAACAAAAATAAAACATAATGCCCTTTATTGGGCACTAAACATCCATCACAAACCATAAAGCCCACACTGCGCATCTAACCAACAATATCCATAAGCCCATCTTAGGCAACATCCACACAGTCATAAAGCCCATACTGGGCATATACGGACCAAAATAAAAGGCCCACATCAGCCATAACCATCATCCATGAGAGAACAATAACATAGTCCAAAAGCCCATAATGGGCAAGATAAAGCTAAACAGAAAATATGATAGTCATCAGCAAGATGTGATCGTATGTCTCCGCTGCAGGGAAGGTGCTGTCTATCGATCAGTCCTGAGGTGGAGGCTGGTGCTCCTTACGAGGTGTAGTATTTGGTTACCTGACTCCTCTGATATGCTTGCACCATCTCCCTATGCGTCCTTGCTAAGCTCCATAAGTTCCTCACTATCAGAGTCTCTCTGGCTCTCTGCAGTCGTAAAGGCAGTATAGAGGGTATCAAAACCAGCCGTGAGGGTGTCAAGTCTGGAGGTAACAATGCCTAGCCCAGTCCTCAATGAGGCAATGTCCCTGGCAAGATCCTCATACGAGCCAGTGGTGGGAGCTTGACGCTGCTGAGCCTATCTCTACTCATGTGCTCTAATATCGCCTTGCATCTGAAATACGCGTTCAGCTTCAGCTACTGCCTCTTCAACCTCATCAGGTGTGACCCCACTAGGACCACCTACTTCTGGTATAGGAATTCTCATAAGGGTAATGGTGGAGTGGTTGAGTGGAGGATCAGGGTTTGTTGAGAAGGCTTTTTCAAGATTAATTTTACGGAGCCTTAGAAGCTTAGTAATTTGCATCCCATAAGGCAGGCCACCATGTCCTCTCTTGACTGCCTCATCCATATACCCCAACATGATGAAGCCTAAATATAATTGGATCTTTTTCATAATGCAATGGATTATGAGAGATTCAAAGGGCTTCACTGCATCAAAATTTCCTGCTCTAGGGGTGATATTGTATGCCACAATTTTATGAATCACCCTAGCCGCATCATTCATTGTACTAGGCTTGATGTTTAACTTATCCTTTGGAGGAGCAACACCCAATGTCCTGTATACTTCTTCTCTTGGAAAGTAATTTTCTATTTCATCTTTTCCCCAAAAGAAGATCCTCTTCCCTGCATTAGGTATATCAAACCACGTACAAAAGTTCTTCAAATTTAATCCAAATTTGTCTCCTTTAAGATGGGTATTCATCACTACTCGTTCATAGGAAATATTCAGATTGGCATAAAAATACCTAACTATCTCAAGATAGACTGGAGCACTATAGACTAGAAAGAAGGACCAACCTTGGAATTCAAAAAGTGATAGACGATCAAATTTGTTAAAGTCTTGAAAAATAACTTTTCGAGCTGAGAGGACAACTCGATCTATAAAGGCTTGGTAACGATCTTTGGCTTGTTTGTTGAAGAAGTGTTCGGTGGGGAACACCTTTTCTTCCGGTTCCGTTCTTGCTCGCTTTCCTTTTTGAGCTAAGGTTTTCCTTGACATTTTGTTTCTAGGGTTTTGAGAGAAATGTGAAGAATCAAAATGAAAATCAAGAGGGTTTTGAGAAGGATGATGAGAATGGGAACACATGGAAAATGAGTGATTTGTGGGAGAAAATGATGAGAGAAAAGAGAAGAAATGGAATGGAAAGATTATAAGGATGAAAACAAGGAAGAGAATGAGAAAATGAGAAATAGAGAGGAAAGATTGAACAAAACTTACTTGAATGCCTTAATCTTGATTATTTTCCACCGAAAATGGCTTGGGAGCAAGGAAGGAAGAAAACCATAGGAGAAGAAATGAGCAGCGGAAGTTAGAAATGACTCGCGGTCACCCTTTAAAATGCAGTTTTCTACCGTTGCGATCGAGCGGGCTATCGCGGTCGCCCTCCTTGACCCGCCTGTCCCATTTTATTTTTCATTTTACGACCATCCGCGGTCGACCTGGTTCACACAATCGTCCGCCGCGTCTAACCTGTTTCGACTTATTTTTCTCCAGATTGCCTTCCACGGTCGCCCGCCAAGGCTCGGTCGACCGCCACATCCCTGTTTTCAATTCTTTAATATTTTTCAAGGGATTTTGTGGACAAATTGATTTTCTCCTATTTTTCTCCCTTTTATGGGATTATAATGGACATGTAAACTTGATCCCTAGGCTATGTGAGGACATCTAAAAATTCATTTCTATTTTTCCACCATTTAAGCTCAAGAGGATGATTGGACATGTGTTTTTCGTGAAGTTCTTTGGATGAGTTTTTGATGGATTTTGCTAGATACAAAATGTGACACTTGTTTAATCTATGTCTAGCAATATTTAACATGTTAACTCATCTAGTTGTGGATGCTAAGTGTATATGTGTGTGTTTTTGCACTTAGATAGATTTTACTAAAGGATTTTCAACAAAATACAACATATAGTCTAAAGAGGTAATTTTTCTTTATAGACTATAAGTGATATATGATGTGATCATGAAGCTCAATAAGCAAATATACATTCTATTAAAAACATGACTAATTATATGTATCTATGCTTAATTATAAAATGATATATCATTAAAACACATGTGATCTAGATACAATGAATGTAACATTGAAATAGTATCTAGATAGAATTCATATGATATAGCAATTAAAGCACAACCCCATTATATTTGCATTTTTAATAAATAGCTTTAGTGGAGAATTTTGGAACCCAAATTACTTTGGTTCCAACCAAGTTTGTGTGTGGGAGTGTAAATTTTCTTATCCACACAAACTTATTTGATTTCACAAATCTAAGACTACACCTAGATTTGTGATGTCCTAATCTACCACAATGTGAACATAATATGAGTGGGTAGATGAGGAGCAACTAGAACCACAAGAATACACATGAGAACATGTATGTTTGTCTTTATCTTCTTGTAATCTTTGGTTCTTTAAAGAGAGTTCTTTATTTACTAATTTTATCTCATTCAATTGAATTTCAAAGCAATTTGTTTGTTGAGATAAATTAGCTTCTAATTGTTCTTCATTTACACAAATATTCTTATAATTTTCATTTAAATCATTGTTTCTGTTTTCAAGGCTTTCTTTTTCTTTTCCAAGACTAATGCACTTTTTAATTAAGTCACCATTTTTGTTTATCAAAATTTTGCTCAAATGACTTAATTTATCATTTCTTTCTAAGCATCCATTAACTTCCCATTTCAAATTTTGAATTTGTTTTTCCAAATAAAAAATTGAATGTTTGAAAGAATTTTCATTTGCAAAATATTTTGTAGTCTCTTTTTGCTCAACAATAATATTTTTATCATTTGAAGAGAGATTACTATTTTTCTCGTAAAATTTTTCAAGAATAGTCCAAATCTCTGCTGCATTTGTACATGATGATATTTTCTCAAACGCATTAGGACATAGTCCACAACATATTACAATAATAGCTTTTGAGTTTAATGAAAATAGTTTTGCATCATTTTTAGTGCATTTTCTTGAAATAGAAAATTCCCTTTCAATGACATCTAAGATGTCAATGTCTATGGATTTGAGATAGGCAAACATTTTTACTTTCCAAGTTCTATAATTTGTTCCATAAAAAACTAGAGGAATTAAAACGTAATTGGCCTAGCTCAAAATCCATTGGATTGTCACAGATCTTTATCTCTTGTAGATTTTGAATTTTAAAAATCTCTGTAAGAGCCTTTTGCTCTGATACCGAATGAAATACAAGGTGACAACCTAAGAAGGGGGTGAATTGGCCAATTAAAAATTTGAGGCTTAATAAGGTGGATTATTAAAATCAATTTATTAATTAGGCCTTAACAAATCTAACCCTTAATCAATCAAGCATAAACATAAGTAAAGGGAAAGATTACCAAACACCCAAGTGCAAAGAGAAGGAGAAGAGAAAGGATCCACAAGGCACAGGATTTATAGTGGTTCGGTCACAACTTGAGCTACTCCACTCTTCTAAGTTTTCCTCCTTGGGATTCTTCACTAACGAATAAGATTCTTCAACGGGCGAATCTTAAAGCCGTACACCAACTCCTTCAACTACCAAGGGATCACACCCTTTCGCACGAAGCCTTTCCGAGGACACCTTCCTCTTACAAATGATTTACCTTTCTTTCCGGGCCAAATCGAAGACCCTCAATTATAGAATGAAGAAATAAAAAGAAAGAACTCGCAATGCCTCTTGCTAGGATGATTACAACTTTCAAAGCTCACAAACTCTCCAAGGAATAGATACAAATGCAAAGCCTATGGAGATCCTCTTGATAAAATGTAAAAATACAACTTCAAAGAGGTTTAACTTTTCATATAAAAGTTTATGTTCAAGAAGATGTGATTTGATCTTGCAAAAGGTTATTTAGAAAGGTTTAGATAGTGTATATATAGCCCATATGGAAATATGACCGTTTGGGGGAAAACTGTAAATTACAGAGTTGAAAAAGTCAACCTGCGCAAGCCCCAACAGATATATTTCCATGTCGCAGCGGTTGACCAAGGCACGGCGGTCGCCCGCCCGTATCGGGCTCTTATTTTGAAATTCAAATTTCATACCGGCGCGGTCGACCGGCCCTATGGCGGTCGCCCGGCGAGGGCAACCTGTTTAAATAAAAATTCGGCTCAAAAACACTATCGCGGTCGATCGGACCCATGGAGGTCGACCGCCCACACCATACTGGATTGTTTCTGTCTAAAACAGAAACGTATCCGCGGTCGCCTGGCTTACCCCGGTCGACCGGCCCGATAAATTTCGAGATGCCCTGGAATTCCAGTTAGCATCCCACGGTCGCTCGGCATAGCCCGGTCGACCGGCCCTGAGTAAAATTCTATTTTTAACTTAAAAAACCAGGGGCTTTTAGGCTACGGTCTTTGGACTTAAGTCCAAGGTTTTCAAACACATTTCTAAGTGTGTGTTGATGGTTTTCAAAGATGTAAAATGTTAAGTATGAAAGCCATTTTGAAAACCTTTTGAGAGTGCATTTAAACATTAAATCAAGAGGACTCCAAATACATTCTAATAGTGTATACCATTGAGTCTTCAATGTCTTGGATCCTTTGCACTTCCTTGGACTTCTTCATCTTGAGAGTGAACATCTTGAACTTTGTCTTGGCTCTTGTGACATCTTCCAATCTTCAAATCATGTTGGGAGGTGCATGAGGAGTCACCAATGGCTTGTTCAACTTCAAGCTTCTTCTTGACACTTGTTGGAAACTTGTAGGATCTTCATGATGAGCTTCATGAGTTGAACATCTTCAAATGAGGATGTCTCAATTGTAGGTTCAAGCTCTTGATCAATGTGAGTGTGGATCCACAAGCCATGTGTTGTGTTGAGTTGTGTAATGGCGATATATCGTATCAAATTTTTGTGTAGAGCACAACCGCTCAAAGCAACACATTAGTCTGACAATGCTAATCAATTTGTGTTTGCTAGCATCAAAATAAGAAGGTAAGGTGAATGATTGAACCCTTGGGCTTACAATCTCATAGGTTATTCTCTTCTTGATCTATCCTTCAAGCTCAATCATGAGCGATCTCGCCTAATTAATATCATAAAGTTTGATCTTTCTCCAAATGGTCTAGCCATGCCTTTATCCTTCCTCATTTTTCTTCTTCAATCCCATCATCTTTAAGTCTATCAAATTCCCGCTCATTCAATTCCATGATTCATAGATTCTGTAAATTCCCTCCCTCATTTAGTCCTGTAATTCTCTATCATTACATTCCATCAGTTTTAGTGTTAGGCAATTTTAACTTGTCCAATCTTTATCCCATTCTAGGTTGAGAAAATCCATTTCTTGGGATATCTAGTCTTCCTCGTAGATTGTTACCGTAGCGTCATACATCCAGTCTTCATCTTTTAGATCGCAGTCTATGTGTGATCTAATACTCTTTTTCCTATCATTAGAGGTCATGCATCCGGTATCTTAAAGTTTTCCTAAACCATTTCATTCATCTAGGATAGGGTTTTCATTCTCGGTCGTTCAACTTAGGTCATCTTTCTCTTAGGATCATTGCGTCCCTAATCTAAGGACAAATCCTTCCTACCCTAGGGGCAACCCTTTTCAAGATCATCTGATAAGCCCTTCAGAGTTCCTTTTTATTGTCCTTAAACTAGGGGCATCCCCCTGCACAGTCGTGTCTTCATCATCCTATCTCAGTCATTTAAGACTCATTCTATCATCCCCATTACATGTTTACTCCATAATCATTTTCAGTCATTGAGAGATAGCACTCCATGAATGTCAAGCTCATATACCATTTTTATTATTTCCATGTCAGGATTGTTCACCACTGAGAATCCAGGAAAGTTCCTTGGGTTTGAATCTATTAGCGAGAAAGTTAATTTCCCATTTTCTTTGGAAGCATCTCCAATCTCCTAATGGTAGATTCTATCTAAAATTCCTAGCTCTCTTATATCATGGAAGCCTTGACCCTGCTTGTCCAACAGATGAAGGAACTGAAGGAAGAAAATCAATCCATCAAAGCTCAACTGACTAAGAAATTTGGTCCAACCAGTGTTGCTTCTAAGGGCAAAGGTCCTAGCTTCTCCATGGCATATGAGTGTTCTCAAAATTCAATGGTTATGGGTTCTAAAGAACTGATTGAGAATCTCTCTAAACAAGTGGACGCCCTGGCGTATGAGGTTCATCAAATGAAGCAGCAAATGCAGACGAATTATTCACAACCTCAAGAATCCAACCACCAGGATGAT
Organism: Tasmannia lanceolata; assembly: GCF_043159265.1. Lineage (NCBI taxonomy): Eukaryota > Viridiplantae > Streptophyta > Magnoliopsida > Canellales > Winteraceae > Tasmannia > Tasmannia lanceolata. The sequence goes on along the minus strand of NW_027518700.1, from coordinate 36,185,866 downwards.
AGAGTACAAGGTGTTGTTAAGTGGAACTTGGCCAATCAAAGTTCAGAAGAACCTCTCAGTCCTCTAACTCATGAACATGATCATGGAGAATCATTTAAAAAACCAAGAAGAGAATTCATCAACCTCCCAATCCCACAATCCGATGATCTGAAATGGTTGAGTATAAGTAAGGGACAAGAAATTTCTGATGTGGGAAATCAGAGATTCGAGTTCTCCAAACCGAATCCGATAATCGAACTCAGTAGTAGCAATGACAGTGATTCAGATAACGAAGGAAAATTGGATGTAGTGTTGCCATATGGATTCCTCGATCCCTTGGCACTAGAAGAACCCATGAAATATCATCAGAATTAGAATAGTCAACGCATTGTGAATACTGCAAGCCAGATCTTCACGGGTCAAGAAATCAAAGAGGCCGCGGCACATGGGGCTTACAACAGGCGCAGTTTTACCTCAAAAGATATCAAGGAGCCTACACCAGCTCAGATTCCTTAAATAAGTAATGCATCAAAGACTAGCCAGTTACGGTGCTCCATGGTATTCGGACGTAATTGTGGGATCCGATCCCGCGAGAGGGGTGGGAGCGCGCGAGGCGCCACGCTCTCTCTTGGTCTCTCGTACCCATGCGAATGGCGTGTACTTTTTACTATTGATTTTAATTACCCAACCAAGCAGGCAGCAACCAAGCCATAGGGTGCAAACAAACGTGCAACCCAGTACCCATAAGAGCAGGGGTAAGCCGCCGAGCCTAGCAAGGTGTGATTTAATTCATCTTTTCCGTGAACTTGGGATCACTAAGGCAATCCGAATTTCACACAAAAGAGAGTGATAGAGTCGCCACCTAGATGAGGGATCTAGGACCCATAATTGACCAGAAATCTAGACTCGTTACCTGGTTACGAGAATGGAAGATATGGGGAGTTACCACCACATGCACCATTCCTGCCCGATAATCGGTCTTCAATTCCAAAAGTTAACTCTTTTGAATTTCTTTTAAATGGCTCATTTAACTCTATATTAATGTGTGAATTATGTGACATGCATCCTAAGATCTTTTATAGGGCTACAACGTTGTAGTTCGCCATTGTTTGTAAATCTGTGATTTAGAGGTTCGAATTTGTGTTGCAAACAAAAGGACAGCAACATTAAACTGGAAATGCCTAAAGGTGTGCTGCAACCATTTTGGCCGTAACTTTCTAACCGCTAGTCCCCTGATCAAGCAAGAATACTCGTTGGAAACGGCACAAAAATATCTACAACTTTGTAGTTGGCCATTTTCCACGATTCTGTTGTTTAGAGTTTGAAAAATCTGTTTAAAGACAAGCAGATAGCGCTATGACTAGAATGATATTGGCACTACCACGTTTTGTCTTGTACTTTTTATCTTTTAATGATTCATTGGCTGTTATTATTTCATTCTAATGAGCTGTTTGGGAATGGATTTTGGGTTCCAAGCGGGCTGTTTGGGAATTGATTTTGCTTTCCAAACAAGGCGCTTGGGATTGGATTTTACTTTCCAAACAGGGTGTTTGGGACTAAATTTTGCTTTCCAAATAGGGTGTTTGGGACTGGATTTTACTTTCCAAACAGGGTGTTTGGGACTGGATTTTACTTTCCAAACAGGGTGTTTAGAATTGGATTTTACTTTCCGAATAGGGTCAAGTGGGTTGCAAAAATAGGCTTTTAGGATCACTGAGTGGGCTTTGTGGCTACAAAATTGGATTTTTGGGTTTAAGTTCTTGGGTTGTATTTATTTTTATTTTTTTTTGTTTAAGATAAAAATAAATATTGGTTTCGCCCAAAGAGTTTGGAAAATCCTTAGAGCTTTGAATCCAAAATCCCTAAAAGAAGCCTAGATTTCTAGTTAATAATCCGAATTATATTCAAAATATAAAATTATTCAGAAAAAAACTATAACTAGAGCATGCCTAAAATCTCAATTAGGATATGTAATTATACAATTAAAACATGACATGAATCGTTCGAGACGTTAGCATGTAAATTTTTTACAGAATATGCAAACATGCGTATGCAAGACATGAACTGAAGCGTAGCAACTATAATTGGAATATGTAAAGGAAGTAATTGGAAACTAAAAAAAAAACTGAATTATACAAATTTGCTAGAACTAAAAACATGGAACTAAGAATGCTAGAAATCTGCAACCTTGACTTGAACTAAAGCATGCAATTCGAAACATGTAAAAATACAAAATAAACACTTTGAATATGCAATTCTAAAACAGCAAAGTAGAATATGTAAATGACATACCTTTGTATATAGAATTCAACCTAAGATTTAAATTAAAACCACTGAAAAATTTGTCCACCAAGGTGCTTAGAATGAAATCTACTAATACACTTTTAAACCTCGACGAAGCAATTGATCCGGACTTGGGATGAAATCCAAAGATCTCAGCTCCAAAAAGGTGCAAATTTCAAAAGAATTTTAAACCCAAAAGACTTCGCTCAAAGTGATCTCGATAACAAAAATTCCACCCAAGAGATTCAAAGAATTCTCTTCTTGAATTGGGACTGGATCTATTTTTATAAGGGAGGATGTGAGGGGGTATCCAAAGTGATCAGAGAGAGCTTTTGTACATCTGAAAGAGAGTTCCGTCTAAGAGAGAGGGTTACCAATATTAGTATGAGAGAGAGAGAGAGACAATGGAGGCTGTTGTGGAAGAGAAGAACATGCGAATGGGGAAGAGGGCTGCTGTTATGGAAGATTGTGGGAAGATGAGTGAGAGAGAGGGAGAGGCTGGCGATGGGAGTGAGAGAGAGGGAGAGGCTGCTGTTGAGGGTGAGATGGGAGATGGGTGTGGGCTGTGGAGAGGGAGAGCCGAGTGAGGGTTGTAAAGAGGTATATGAGAGGGCTGTAGAGAGGGATGAGAGCTTGAGAGATAGAGGGTGATGTAGAGAGGGTGAGAATGAGAGATAGAGAGTGCTGTGAAGAGTGAAAGAAGGATGTAGAGAGGGAGTGCTGTTCCCAGAGAGGAGATAAGTGGTAGCGAGTGAGGGTGAGATAGGCTCTTTCAACAGAGGAGAGATGAGAGAAATAGAGAAGACCGAGTGTGCATAGAATAATCCGAGTGAGGGTTCTCCAGAGGGCCGTCGAGAGCCAGAGCTGCTGTTTTTTAGGAGCCTCTGTTTTTAGGAGAGCTGCCCTTTTTAGGAGAAAAAAACCTCACTGCTATTATGGTCTTTCTTTTTCTTTCATGAGGAGAGAGAATTGCCCATCTCAATTCAAGCCAGTGGGTTTAAAAAAAATGCCGAACATATGAGGGAAAATCACTTGCTTTCTAAAAGAATTGCATAAGAATTCCACCAAAGATATTACCAAATTTGTTAGTATCTAAAATTACCAAAAAACCCAACAAATCCTAGCCAAGTCAATCGGCCCAAAAAATATCAAGAAATCCCTTTTAGAAAGTGACAGCAGCATATGATAGATGAAAGAAAGCAACTTGCCGTTCTTTCACAAAGTTACCAATAAAAAACCGTGTGGGGACTACCATCCAAGGAAATTGCTAAATTGAATCTCACTATTCTAAGAAAGAAATTACAAATTTCTTATGGCTCCTTTCTTTCAACGAAGCTGCTGTAGCACTCTTTTCTTTTCATCTTTAAAGCACCGCATGAGTCACCATGGGATGATCCAAACCATCCATTGTTGGGCCTTCATGCAAGGTGATCTCGATCATCCATTTTAAGAGCCACTAAGCGAGTAGGTGGCGCCTCAAAACCATTTTCATGGGAAGATCTAAACCGTTCAACTTGTGGGCCACAATATGTGAATTAGTTGCGCCCCCCTCCAATCGATTTCATGGGTTGATCCAAACCGCCCAATTGATGAATCACAATTTAAATTGGTTGTGCTCCCAAGATGATCTCCATTGACTAATCCGAGCCATCCAATTAATTGCACCTAGCAACCCACCTCCATAATAAAAACCGAATTGTCTATTTGATGTGCCACAACACAATACATTGTGAGCCAAGAGTCTTCTCCACGGGATGATCTAAACCTTTCATTAGGTGGACCACTTCACACAAACGGATTGCGTCCCACAGGCTATTTTTGCGGGCTGATCCGAGCCGTTCATTTGATGGGCGACAATTTGATGATCTCGACCGTTCAAATAACGGGTTGCAATGCGCACTAGTTGACCACACCCCTTGAATCACTTTTATTCGATCAGAATAAGTTCAAAAACTCATTTTTCATTTAAAACAATGTGCGGGCCCCCTGTTTGATCCAAATCTAAACAAATGTTCAATGCGGGCCTACCAAACGGGTCTAAATTCTCCCTTGCTCGGATTCTCATGAATAACCCTTCTCAACACTTAGCGGGAAAATGCGAAACACGGCAGAAATGATCGAAAAGATCGAGAAAATATAAGAGGCGGACACGGGAATGGAAAACATTGAAAAACTGATAGCAAAACACTAACTTCTTTGTTGATTAAAGCGGAGCAAAATGGGGGTGTCTACAGTAATCAAACAACGGCTGCATCTCAGCGAAAGCCTAACAGGGAATTTACTTCTCTCCCATTGCCACCATGAGTCATTCCACAGCAAGGGTTAGCTTAAAGCCATGTTACCCTACCCCCTATTAGGGATCCTCCTAATCCCTTACTAAGAAGCTGGAGAGGAAATGAACATTGTGAATACCATTGAGGCCCTGGCCATCGTACAGATAAGTGCATAGCCTTGAAATATAAGATCCAGAGCTTAATTGAAAATAAGGAGCTTGCCTTTTAACAGAGACGCAATACCGTCAATATTCCTATGCGGACTCATGCAGTACTGCCCTCAGCAGATCTCAATGCTTAGACAACCCAGGGTTCAAAGAAGCACAGGTCTAGTTGCAGTAAAGAATAAATAGAAATTAAAAGTACTAGTCATGAGCTAGCCTTCGCCAAGCTTCCAACATCAGATAGTTGCAGCAGTTAAAGTCATAGTCCTTTACTATCGAGTCCAGTCTTTGTGTTTGATCAGGTGGTCTAGTCCTTCCAAAGATTGAATAAATTCCTAGTCCAGTTGAGTCTTTTCTAGCTTTATTTTTTAGTCAACAATGTGAATCCTAAGCCTATTCAGGATGAGTCATGATGATGTAGTTTCCTTCCATTGAATATAATTTGATTTCTCCATATGTTTCAGAGTATGCTTCTGATCTTAATAACAATAAAAATAAGACTCCCTCCTCAAATGAGAAAGAGATCGACGAAACTCCACTTGAGTTACAGTAAATGCTTAAACAAGAGGAGGAGCGCCGACCCCAACCTTTCAAGGAAGAAATTGAAATGATAAACATTGGCACTGAAACTTTAATTCAGTAATGCCAATTGGAAATACATTACCCTCCAAAAGAGAGTGAAGAATTAATAAACCCATTTCAAGGATAGAAGGATTGTCTAGAAGCACTACAACCAATACTAGGGGCAAGACATAGATAGAAAGCTCAAGAGAATAAAGGAAGTGAGCGACACATGCTATACAAGGGGCATGGGTTGGAAATAACTTTCATGTCTCCAGTCGATGACCTTAGTTCACGAATTCATCATGTGAAAATGTGAAGCTGATAAATTCAAGATAATCAAGAGCAAGCATCAAAAAGCGATCACCAAATATCAGGAGTTACCGATTTGTAGATGGAGGATGTTAAAGAACAAGTTTCGCTCCATCAAAGTCGAAAGAACATATTAGAATCTTGGAAGAAGAAGACCCATTATCTCTTACCTGGAAATCCCGTCAAACTCTGTGAAAAAAAATAATAATAAAAAGAATTTATCAACATAGATCAATTCCAAATATGAACATTGGAATGCCTCCTTTGGCCGAACAAATCCCAAATTCATGACTTAGTGTTAAAAGAACACCCCTTTGCAAACCCTTTGAACCTGAATATAATTTCTTTGAAAACCCATTAAACTAGGGGCATTTGCCCCAAACTACGAGAGACCTGATCCCTACACTGGAGTACGTAGGCAGCTCGGTCAAACCGAGTTCGGTGGTTTCAAAAAAATTCAATCGTTCTGAAAAAAAGAGTGTTAAATAATCATAGAAAAAGAAGCCAATCGACAAAAAAAGGAAAAAAGAAAAGAAAGAGTCAATCAATCAGAGAAAAAGAAGTAAAAAAACAAAGAGAGTCAATCAAGAAAAAAAAAGAACAAAAATTAATTTACCTTCAAACGAGGGACATCTGCCTTGAACTACACGTGACCTGATTCCTACACAGGGATACGTAGGCAACCTGTTTACAAGTTCGGTCGAAATCTTTGCAAAGCCTTAAGCATTTTCTTTGAAAAGCCCCATCCTACCTATAAAGTCCTTCCGATGTTCAGAATCAATGATCTAGGTCCCAAGACAAAAGAAAAAGAAGAAAGAAAGAAAACAATGGAGTTTGAAAATCTGCTAGACTGAAAACCTGAAAGGGCGTTCTAGGCAAAATTTAAGATCATTCCCCTGCTAAGTTGAAAACCCGAAAATGCGGCTTAGGCAAAAGCTAAGAGGATAGCCTACTGGATCAAAAACCTAGGAAGGAGATTTAAGCAAAAGTTAAGGCTAACACGGTCTGCCAAGTTAAAAAACCTGAAGAGGTGACTTGGTCATAGTAAGAGAATTATTATAAGAAGGCTACAACAGGTATCAAGACTGAAGATCGAAAAGAAGTTTAAGCGAGTTCAAGTGTCATCTTAGAAATTGGGGGCATTGAAACCAAGCAATCCTAGGAAAGGTATCAAATCCTAAGAGCATTAGTGTTTTAAGGAAGAAGTCCAGTATTTATCAATTGAGAAACTACTCTTTGAAAGGCTAGACCAGCCAATTAAAAGTTAACTAAGTCAGAAGCATCACTTTGTTTGTCAGTGTAGTCTGTTAATCTTAGTTATTCTAAGTTCATCATTTCAGAGTTCCTCAATCCTTGAATAGTGTCTTTTACCCAAATTTTCTCTTTAAGAAGAGTCAATTGCTGTCCTTGTGTCCAAATAATGCAACTGTCGTGGTGAAAGAGGCCCGGCGACGTTAGCTCCCTGCATTTGTACAAGTTAATCATGAAGGAAAGATCTTGAGAATCTAGTCAAAGAGCTTCTTTTTAAATAAATCAGCTCAGAAGCATTCAGAAATAGAAACATCAAAAAGTGCAGTTTTCATAAGAAGACCATGCCCCAGAAATGCACCTAAAAGCTTGGAAGAGCCTTGGATGCAATGGTGCCTGAGCCAGTTCCTTCGAAAGATGAACTATTAAAATTCAAAATTTCTTTCCAATTAGTTGAATACTATCCTGGTCAAGAAATGTTTGTTTAAACACCTGTCAAGAGAAAAATTCCACTTCCAGTTCTAGTATCCAGTATGTCCTTGTTCTAGATTCCCGGTTCCCTGTGATTAGATCAGGTTTTTAGTTCTCCCGTTTACAAAATCCAGTGATCAATTTCCAATCCCAGAGGAATCAATCAAAATTTCAATCCAATCGAATCCACAGTTCACCAATTATCAATTTTTGGCTCTCTAGTTTTCTGGTAATAAAGCTCTACAATTCCCAGCGAACCATTTCTTCAATTTTTTAGTTCTTTAATTCTCCAATTATCCGGCTATTAAATCCCTTAATTTTCCAGTTCTCCAGTTGTCTACTTTGCAAGTATCCAGTGCCCTATTACCTAGTTATCAGGTCCTCTAGTTTTTAAAAATGTCAACCCCACTCTCATTCTCAATTATCGAATCCAATCAATCTTTTTAAGTTGATCAATCAGGCAATCTAAATCTCAGTCCTATTCATAACCTCACTATTCAATAAGCAGAATCCGATCCAATTTCTTGACCCCAGGCTCGCTCGTAGCCAGATCAATCCCTTAGTTTCCGGTCTCGCTGACCCCCAATCCCGCTGGCCACGTCTCATTCGCAGATAGGTCAATTTCGCAGACAAGTCAATTTCGCAGACAAGCTATTTTCATCCTGCCATCTAGACCAATCCTTTTGATTCCCGTCTCGCTGACCCCCAGTCCCGCTGGCCGCGTCTCATTCGCAGACAAGACAATTTCACAAACAAATTGAATTTTCTTTAGCTCCCGTCTCGCTGACCCCCAGTCCTGTTGGCCGCGTCTCATTCGCAGATAGGCTCATTTCACAGACAAGCTATTTTCATCCGGCCATCTAGGCCAATCCCTTTTGATTCCCGTTTCCCTGACCCCCAGTCCCGCTGGCCGCGTCTCATTCCTATACAGGTCAATTTCGCAGACAAATCAATTTTTCTTTATATCCCGTCTCGCTGACCCCCAGTCATGTTGGCCATGTCTCATTTACAGATAGGCCCATTTCGCAAACAGGTCAATTTCGGAGACAAGCTATTTTCATCCGCCATCTAGGCTAATCTCTTTGATTTCCATCTCGCTGACCCCCAGTCCCGCTGGCCATTTCTCATTCGCAGACATGTCAATTTTGCAGAGAAATCAAATTCTCTTTAGCTCCCATCTCGCTGACCCCCAGTCCCGTTGGCCGCGTCTCATTGGTAGACAGGTCATTTCCGCAGACAGGTCAATTTTGTAGATAAGCTTTTTTTACTGAGCCCATTCGAGCAATGGTGTCTCAATTTCTCCAACTCCTTTCGAAAACAGTACCTTCTTCTCTCCGACTCCATTCAAAAAATGGTCTCTCATTCCCTCATTGCCCGTTTGAAAACGGCGCCACATCATAAATACCCTTCATTCTGGGTTGTGAGATTTTTACACCCAGATTGAATTCAGTTCTCTATTATTCTGAACTACCAGGTCATTGTGTTTGGAGAAAATAATTTTTTGATAACATTCCCATTTTAGGACTTCGTCTAGAGTCTTGCATTAGGAATCATTTAGTCATGCATTCAGGTTGCATTTTTGTGTAGCGAGTCATTTGATTAGCAAAAGCTAAGCAAAAATGTTGATGTCTCTTTTGCTTTTGCATACGGTTATTACATCACCTCTGCCAAAGAAGGGCATCTATAGACACTCCCATTTTCCTATGATTTTAAAAGAAAAGGGTTCGATAAGTCCATTAAATCCCAAGTCAGTCTCTTTGCATAAGCTTATGCATTCTTGCGTTTTAGGATAAATTTCATCTCATTTCAAGTGTTCTAGTGTTAATTCGCAATCCTGAAGGTCTCCAGTGGGTTCCATTAGTCTCCAAATAATGATATCTTGTGTTTCCAATCAAGTGTGAGAACCTGTTATTTTTAGAATTTCTCAGGATTTTTCCCAGTTTTTTCACTTTTTGCATCGTAGGGGTATTTTGGTCATTTCTGATGTGTTCCTTATTATTATGAAAGTTTGTCTAAGAAATCATGAATGAAATCGAGTATTTTTGGAAACCTGCTATTTTTAGAATTTCTCAGAGTTACTATCTCTTTTGAAAATTTTGTATCCTGTGGGGCATTTTGGGCATTTCCAGGGAGTTCCAAATGATCATGTTTGATGTCATCTACCATACCAAGTGAACTTCAATACTTTCTATTCTTGAAAATTACCCTCATCTACTTTCCATTTTAACTTCACCCTTAAGGGGGTATTCCAGTTCGAGGGCATTTTGGTCAATTTTTGATGTGTTGATCAAATGAGGTCATTTTGGGCAAAAAATGATTTTTTCAAGGAGGAGAGGAGAGGTCATGTGTGTGGGACCCACCCATGTTTCCAACACATGGTGTGGGCGCGCTCACATCACTTTAATTCGACCACAATGGTTGGGGGACCACTATTTTTATGTTTAAAGTGACATACCTCACTTATATAAAAGGACTTAACAGGCTCAACTAACTAAAATGACCATAACATTTTAACAACTTGTCCAAAAAAATTTACTTATACTTGTTGGAAACATCTTGAGAAGGGCTATAACTTTCTAGTTAACAACTTTTAGAGATTCTTCCATGAAATAAGTCAAAAACGAGCTTTAAAATCAGGTAGTGCCATTTGGATGAGAATTCCAGCCCACTAAAATTGTCATAACTCTTTAACTGATTGGCCAAATTTAAAGTGTAAATATACATTGAAAATATTTTTCAAAGAGCTACAATTTGTAGTTTACAACTTTTTGTGATTCTTACGCTAAATAGGTAAAAAATGAGCTTTAAAGTTGGGCAGTACTTTTTGGACGGGAATCACCATGATATCTTGCATTGTTTTTTTTATTTTAGAAACTATAATATTTAGAAATGCAAAGTATAGTATAGCAATTTTTTTAATTAGTATAAGATATTTGTAGTCTTTCTTTAAAAAAATGCAATACAATAAAGAAACAAAGAGAGAGAAAGAAACAGAGCAAAATTAGAAGGTGATGAGAATAGAAAGTTGCTTTCTTTCTCTCATCTCAATCTCTATATACACCCAAAAAGTAATGTATATATTCTCTATCTATAAAATTGGCATGTCTTAGTAAGCAAACAAGCTAATTATTATTGGTAATGGGAATATGTATAATTAGGAAACAAGAAGAAAAAGCAAGCCAATAAAGGAAATTAGAAAGAAAGCAAAAAAGGTAACTCTCACATGGAAAATTGCTATTCTTGCCTTTTGCCCTAGTTTTCTCTACAAATTTGGATCAAACCAACCGTTGTGGCTGTCTTACGAATTCATCCAGCCATCCGTCTCCCAAGAAAATATGTCCACCCCTATTGTGGAGGAATTAGCCATATTTCTTTGAATTCTAGTGAAAGAAACCTATCTCCTTCATCTTCTCTTGGTTATTATTCGAAGCGGTTCATCTCTTCCGACGATTTGGATTTTCTATTTGTGTATTAAAAGGCTTTTCAAAGCGAATATCTTAGATCAAAAGCCTTAGAGACTTTGGATAGCGATCAAAGGTTAGTACTCAAACTCTTTTAGAATAAAAACTAACCATCATGCATATGAATGTGTTTTCTTATGAAATTTAAGTTTGTTATGGAATGAACTAATATATGATAATATCTATATTTCGGCCAGATGAAAATTATTTTTGCTAATTAAAATTGATTTTAGTAAATTGATGGTTTAAACCCACTTTTCAAAGCAAGTGTTGAAAAACTCCATGTTTTTCTGAATTCTTCGATTCCTGAGTCAAATTCACATTAAAAAAGGACCGAAATCAAAATTTCGAGCAAGGTTTGACACGTTTGGTTAGTTTTTAAATCCTCCGAAAATTGCCTAGAAAAGGGTTTTTCTTCGAAAGATGAAATCCAAAGTAAGTCAAAACACGTCCAAATTGCTGAAAATTTGTTTCCAGTAGTTTTTTAATATATTGAGACTATACAAAATTTTCAAGAATTTTCGGTTTAATTTGGTATATTTATAAATTACTTGAAAAGTGTTTTGATTAATAAAAATAGCAACAGAGTTTGAAAATTTTGGAAACTTTTCAGGAATCAACTTCTTAAATATCTTAGTAGATTTGTGTTTTGGAATTTAGAAAAATAAGTTATTTTCGTGGGTCTATAGTCAAAACTTTGATTTGCTCATGGTGATGAATTTTGATATTAAAACTAATAATTTTTGAAAATTTTCTCTTGGTAGGGATTAAAGATGTTATTAGAATGTTTCAGAAAACTTTTGGTTGTTATCCGACGTATTTTAGTATCCATTATTTATTAATCCTGGTAAATTGATAAAGACAATAACTGATTTTTAATTCAAAGTGATGATCCTGATGGAAACGAAAGTTTTAGAGGCTGAAATTTGGTAGTAAAATATAATGATCCTTCCTTGAGATATCATGAATGTTTTAGAATTTTTGGATATTTTTAGATAATTTTAATGATTTTCTTTTCAAATCAGCCTGATCTTCATTAGTCTGTTAAAAATAGTAATTTATAGTAACAGTGCCTGAAATTTCTATTGAAATTTACTATTGTTATGAGCATGTTTCAGTACTATTTAGGACGAAATTGGACTATATTTAGTATAAGTTTCTTTGGAACACTGATAAATTGCCTAAATTTGTGAAAATCATTAAAAATTGGCTAAACTTCATAAAATTCTGAAAAAATTCCAGAATATCAAAATTTTCTAGAACAATCATAATCCTTAAGTTACTTAATTAAAAATTCTTAGAAATCATTAAGAGTCTTCACAACTTGTCGTTTTAGTCAAAATCTTAGCCTAGGTGAGTTTACCCTTAGAGCTTTAGAATGCCCTGGTTTCCAGGTGATAGGGACCGTTAAAAGATGAAAATTCTGAACTTAACAAATTGGGTTGGCCAAACCCAAGTGCAAAATGATTCTGGAACCGTTGGATCACGCCACCCCGTAGAAGCCTTTAGAGCCCCCTTTAGGAACATTTCGGTCACGTAGAGTTTTTAGATCTTAGGGAGTCCTAGAGTTAGGAGTTCGGTAAGTCTCATCACAGCTAGTTGCTATTTTTAGTGACTGAGATTTAGATTAAGTTTCATGTAGTTAACTCTTTTCCCCTATAGGATATGCCTAGTTAACCTAGGATGTAGGGCCCACCTGCAATAGTTTAGGGAGTATCTTGCATTTAGATAGGATCATATAGCATCTTAGATTGAGTCTTAAGATAATAAAACTTAATCTACTTGAATTAATAATCTCTCATAAGCTGTAAAAATAATGAGTCCAGTTTAGATCGGTATCCTAGATAAGTTAGGCATGTAGCTTAGTTTAGGTCACCGAACTACTTCGACTTTGATTCCAGTGAGGCTTGGGTACGTAGGCAACTTGGATGGCATTCCATGTTCAAGTTGACCATACAAACACTTCAGTAGGATTTTAGGGTTTTATTTCATTTCTTGATCATTTTCGAACCCTAAATTAACTAAAATAAATCAAATAAATCATCTAGGATTCCCTCAAATTAGATTTTAGGAGAACTTTCACATAAATTGAATCAAACCAAATTGAGAAAATCAAAAGATACATCTAGGAACCACATTGAAATTAGATCATCTAGGATGCATGTCCCGTAGTTTGCACATCAAGGGAGTTTAAATGAGCATTTTAAAAGAGATTTAAGTGAGTTAAGCTTTGGAATTGAAGACCGGATTACCAGACGAGAATAGTGCATATGGTGGTAATCCATCATACCTTCCATTCATGTAATCAGTTAACAGATCTAGACTTCTGGGATCGCAGATCATTGCAGTATCACTTATGGGTCCTAAGTCCCTTACCTAGGTGGTGACTCTTGTCAATCACTTTTGCGTGAAATTTGGATTTCTTTAGGGATCCCAAGTTCAGGAAAAAGATGAAACATATCAATAATCAAAAGCACACGCCGCTCGTGTGGGTACGAGAGACCAAGAGGGAGGCGGGTTGGGCCCCTCTCACGGGACCGGGTCCCACAGAAAGAATTGAAAGAAAAGTTAGAAGCGTTGCTTGAAAAGGATTTTATTAGACCCAGTGTGTCTCCATCGGAAGCCCTGTCTTATTCGTAAAGAAGGACGGGAGTATGAGCCTGTATTGACTATCAAGAACTGAACGTCGTAACTGTGAAAAACAAGTACCCCTTACCCCGAATAGATGACCTATTTGACTAGCTTCAAGGAGCTTGTGTGTTCTCCAAGATAGATTTACGATCAGGATATCACCAATTGAAAACAAAGTCAGATGATGTACCTAAGACGGCATTTCATACTCGGTATGGGCATTACGAATTCCTCATAATGCCATTCGGTTTAACAAACGCCCCGGCAATGTTCATGGATTTGATAAACCTAGCATTTAGATCCTTCTTGGATAAATTTGTTGTGGTATTCATGGATGACATTTTGGTGTATTTCAAAAGTCGGGAGGAGCACGAACATCATTTAAAACTTGTGTTGCAAGTGTTGAATTTTGGTTAGACACTATAATGTTTCTAGGCCATATTGTATCAAAAGATGGTATTATAGTTGATTCAAAGAAGATAGAAGCAGTGGTACAATGGGAAAGACTAAACAATGTAGCAGAAGTTAGAATTGTTATGAGACTACCAGGATATTAATGAAGATTTGTAGAAGACTTTTCTCGCCTAGCTGTCCTTCTATCTTGACTCACCCGAAAGGAAGTTCGCTTTTCGTGGACAGAAGAATACAAAAAGAGTCTCCAGGAGTTGAAACATCAGTTAGTGACAGCACGTATCTTACCCTACCAGTTAGTGGCAAGGGATTTATGGTGTATAGTGATGCCTCTAAGAAGGGGTTGGGATGTGTATTAGTGCAAGATGGTAAACTTGCTTCTTATGCCTTACGACAACTTAGGCCTTATGAAGAAAACTATTCCTCCCATGATTTGGAACTAGCAACGGTTGTTTTTGCATTGAATATTTGGAGGCATTACCTCTATGGTGAAACTTGTGAGATCTTCACAGACCACAAAGTTTTTGAAGTATGTGTTCACTTAGAAGGAGTCGAATATGAGGCAGCGTAGATGGTTGGAACTTCTGAAAGACTTCGATTTTACCATTAGATACCATCTTGGGAATGCTAATGGCATGGCAGATGCCTTGAATAGAAAGTCCACTGGGAATGTGGCGGCCCTTATCACTTCACAGCCACACATCCTTGAAGATTTGAGATGGTCCGAGATTGAAATCTTTTGTTATCATAGACTCGCACTCATTTCCGCCCTTCAAGTGCAACCCACATTACTTGAAAGAATTAGAACTGCTCAAAAGGATGACCCTCAGTTACAGAAAATTAGAGATGGGTTGGGAACCGAAGCGGAGTCAAAATTTCAGATTCATGATGATAGCTCTCTTCGATTTGGAAGTCAGATTTGTATACCAGACAATTTTGAATTGAAGTAGGAAATCTTGAAAGAAGCCCACACTTCAGGTTATTCAATCCATCCAGGGAGTACTAAAATGTATCGAGATCTGAAAAGGAACTTCTGGTGGAATAGCATGAAGTGAGAGATAGCCACGTATGTATCCCAGTGCTTGACCTGTCAGCAAGTAAAAGGGGAACATCAGAGACCAGTTGGGACATTGAAGCCTTTGCTCACTCCGGAGTGGAAATGGGAAAGGATTACCATGGACTTTGTGTTTGGACTTCCAAAGACACAAAAGGGCAATGATACAGCATGGGTAATTGTTGATAGATTGACCAAGTCAGCCCACTTCCTACCTATTAAGATTGGTAGGACCCTTGATGAGTTAGCCAAATTATATGTTGAGTAAATTGTGAAGTTGCATGGAACACAGGTATCCATGTGCTAGATAGATATGGTCGCTTTGTATCTCAATTTTGGGGAAGCTTACACAAGGCAATGGGAACCTCACTACACTTTAGTACGACATTTCACCCTCAGAAAGGACAATTCAAATACTAGAAGATATGCTTCGAGCGTCTGCCTTTGATAGGAAAGGTTGTTGGGACCTCCATTTACCTTTGGTAGAATTCTAATATAATAACAGTTACCAGGCCAGCATTCAAATGGCACCGTTTGAATCCTCGAATGGCAGAAAGTGCAGATCACCTATATGTTGGGATGATGTGGGTGAAAGAGAAACTTTGGGTCCCGAATTGGTTCAACAGGCAGAAGAGAAAATTCAAATAATTCAAGAACATCTCATGACCGCTCAGTGCCGACAAAAAAGCTATGCTGATGTCAGAAGAAGAGAGTTGGAATTTCAAATTGGAGACAAAGTGGTTTTGAAAGTGTCACCTACTAGAGGGGTGATGCGGTTAGGAATTCGAGGAAAGCTGAGTTCGAGGTACATAAGACCTTATGAATTCTAGATAAAGTGGGAGTGGTGGCTTACAGGTTAGCCTTGCCACCGGCATTGGCAAACATTCACAATGTGTTCCACGTATCCATGTTACGGAAGTACGTTCCAAATCCTAACAAAATTATCGAGCTACCAATCGTGCAGGTGCGAGAAGATATACATTTTGAAGAGCAACGTATTCGAATAGTAGATCCCAAGGACCAAGTTCTCAGGCGACGTACCATTCCTTATGTCAAAATTCAATGGCAGAATCACTTGGAACGTGAGGCCACCTGGGAATTGGAGGAGAAAATGAAAGATAAATATCCTTTTCTGTTCTATGATTCAGGTACATGTGAATCAAATTTCGAGGACAAAATTTTTGTAAGGGGGTAGAATGTGAATGCCCTAAAATTCATGCCTAAAATACCCCTACTTACAAAATTCGTCCACCCTCTTAGGGAGGGCATTTTTGTCTTTCGAAGTTCTATTAGACTTAGGAGACCTAATTAAAAACTATAAATATGAAGTTAGAGTTCTGCAGAACATAACTCCAACCCTAATCATTTCTGCATCCCTAGAAGAGAGAGAGAGAGAGAGAGAATCGAATCGAAGGAGACGAAGATTGAGGCCAAGAAATCGGAGACACGAATCGAGGTAAGAATTAAACCAACGTTTATACTTTGTTTGTGTGTTTAAAGAAAACTAAAACAAGGAGTCGGTGGATTGTAAATAAGATTGAGATGTCGGTATTGTATACGAAAATCTAAGGGATTAATTCATAGAACCCTAAGAGAATAAAAATTTGATAAAGGAACTCTAAAGTTAGGTTTAGAAACTATGCCCTAAAATATAGATTAATTTTGATAATTAGACCTGAGAAGTTCGGGACGTAAAATTGGGCTACATGTATTCCTCTCATCGATACGAGTCCATCGGATCCAACAATGCGTACAACGGAGTCTGAACGAAGGAGATAGAAGAATTTGAAGTTTTTGGAAATTCGAGCAAAATCTGGAAAAATTCAGGAAAAAAACCCAATCCCGAATCTCGGATGCCCGAAAGAGGGTGTTCGGACATCCGAGCCGGGCATCCAAAGGAGGTAACAGAGAGGGCGGCCCTCATGTCTCATAAGAGAGACACCCGAAGGGAGACCCTTGAATGCCTGAAATTGATTGGTCGGACATCCAAAGTTTCCCATTTGAACGTCCGAACCCTGTAGAAATTGAGACGCTGCTTTTTGGTTTTAGGATTCCGAACCAAGTGTTTTGGCTTACCTTCTTAGACCTGTATTGCTGTGATTCCATCTCTATGATACGCCTATTGATTAAATTTGGATAGAAACCCTAAATTAACAATTATTAATAATTGATACATATGTGATAACCATTGTAGGGAATTGAAGTTTTGCTTTGGAATGTTCTTTGGATTCTGAATTCGAGGTGAGTAATAAGGGACTATTCTGATGGGTTATTCCCAAACCCTTCATGTTGTTATCAATGCTTGTTTGTATAACTTTATAAATTTTGATAGCCATCTCTGATTATTGATGCCTACAACCTTATTGAACTATGAAATCATGTTGAATCCTATTGAATAGGATATAACCCTTTTGTTGATCCTTTGATCCATACATTATCGAATATTGAAAATTTTTTTAATGTCAATTTATTGAATAGCCTTCTTGGGAAGCTAAGTTTATCTCTGGACCCCTAGCAATTGGGGAATGCATAATACATTTGGCAGTTAGATACCACTGGCCAGTGCGCAATTACCTGTCGATTATAGACAGCGATCAAATCAATAAACAAAGTTCATATTGATATCCCAAGAATACTGAATTATTGAAATCGACATTCATATCGAATACCAAATTGAATGTTTGCCTTACTTCCGAATTTGATGCCTCTTTTGAATTACCATTTAATATCACAATTGAATGCCCTATTGCTTATTGATTATCTTAGCCTTTGATGCCATGTCTGTTAGCATGGTTTCTTATTACATCACATGAGCGCATTTAGCTCACCCTTATTTACCATTTTCAGATCCTCAGGCGTGATTCCAGCATGAGGTTGGTGCGGCGAGGGAAATCCCTTGAAGATTTACTTATTTGCTTTATTTAGTCTACTAGTGGGTATTAGTTGATTATGGATTTACTTTTTTTTTCTCTAGTATCGGGTTGAGAGGAAATGGATATTGACTGTATTGGGTTAAATAATCTATGATTGAATGGTTTTATTTGGATTTAGTTATTTTGAGCATGGTTCTATGTTTTGCTAGCCTTACATGCTTGTGAAGGTAACTTTACAGGTATGTGGAGCAGTTGTGGTCCAAGCCATGGAAGATGGTCTGGGCATGAAAATATCAACCAAAAGGACTTTTGGGTTTAGATGTTTCTAACACCTATTCCATTTCAGTAGAAAGCAATGCCCCTCTCCGTGTACCAACTACGGGTACATGTTTCTGAAGTGCAATTCAACTAGAAAACCATATCATTCCATACCCACAGCAATGGCAGAATGCCATTTTTTTTTTACCCTTGGTGGACTTTCACCATAGTTTTAGGGGAGTGATAAATTGACCCCCGTATATCTTAAATCGACTCCCCATTTGTCTTTCGAGGGCAGTCGATTTAAGATAGGGATTTTTGCTGATTAGTCCCTACATGGCAAAATAATTGCTTAATAGTCCCTAAGAAAAGCATATTTTCCAAGCAGTCCTACTTTTGTAAAATAATTGCTAAAAGGTCCCTAAAACTAACATATGTCAATTTTTTCCATTTAAAATTTTAAAATGGCAGTTTACCCTCGACTCCTCTAATCGTTTTAGCCTATTTTGATTTTCTTTCCAATATTTTTGGAAATAAATTAGGAAATAGGCGAAAATAATATCTCTTCCGATATTTTCGACAAAATCTTGTAAAATCCTACAAATTTGTTAACGTTTTAGAAAATTGTGACTTTACCCTCTGTTTATGATGTCATCCCTCTAAATTAATTAGGCATAATTCCCCTTTTAAATCATTAATGAAAAACATATCCTAAGAAATAATTTTCCATCATAATTATTTTTCTTGGAATCCAACCAAGATAGGAATTATCTGGAAGAATTTGAAAGGAAAAAATATTCCTAAAATTTCTTACTTTATTTACACATAAAAAAAGATAACTCCAACCGACCCTATTTTTTAGAGAGAGAGAGAGAGGGGTTTTCAATTTATTATGAAATTCAGTCTAAATTAATTTTTGGTCGAAAATATTCGAAGAGATCCTATCTTCGCCAATTTCCTAATTTATTTCCTAAAATGTTGGATGGGAGATCAATTTCCTAATATATTTCCAAAATTGTTGGAAGGGAAATCAAAATAGGCTAAAACCGATTAATGGGGTTGGGGTAGGTAAATTTGCCATTTTAAAAGTTTTAGTGGAGAAAATTGACGTATGTTAGTTTTAGGGACGTTTTAGCAATTATTTTCTAAAGTAGGACTGTGTGGATAATATGCTTTTCTTAGGGACTATTAAACAATTATGTTGCCATGTAGAGACTAATCAGCAAAAATCCCTTTAGGGCCCGTTTGGATACCTCCCATTTTGTATTTGGATTTGGAATTGAGTTTGAATACAAATTGAATAGATCCGGTAGCTCATGTAGAGGGAGACAGAGAGGGGAAGTGGGTACTTCTTAGTGGAGGGGAGAGGTTGAGGAGCAAAGAGGGCGAAGGAAACTGGCGGATTTGTGGATTTCCAATTTCTTATTTCCACAACAAATTTAGGAATCTGATTTTTTTCACAGTCAGCTGCTGGATTAGAAATCCAAGAATTTGATCTGATCTAAATTACAATGCAAAAAGGGCTGCAAATGTGAGACATCCAATTCAAAATCTTCTCGGCATCTAAACGGGCCCTTAAGTTATTTGGGAGTCGATTTATCACTGCCCTAGTTTTAACTTGGCAATATTTTCAGATAATTGTCCTCAATCAGAGGGATGTAGCTAGGGGTGGACATGGTTCCGGTTCAACCTGAAGAACCGAACCGGCCTATTTGGTTCGGTTCGGCTCGGTTCTTGGATTTGGTGGTTCGGTTCTGGTTTCGGGTTCCAGGAATGGTGAGAATGCGGTTCGGTTATGGGTTTGGGATACTAGAAACGAGAACCGAGTAGGATCATATCCATCCCTCCCCCCTCCCTAATCGGATAATATCACCCCCACCCCCAATATTGTTTCCATGAGAAAAAAATGCTTTAGACTTTACACTTACTGCTTGAGGATATATTCACCCCCCTTTAACGTTTTGCTTTGCCTTTTAAAGTTTTAACCGTAAGTTATTAAAAACAAATAAAATCTCAATCCTTATGTGGGAAAAACTTAGAAAATAAAGGTTGAGTAAACCCAGAACCGAACTGAACCGAAATGATCAAATTCGGTTATGGTTCGGTTCGGTTCCAAAGATATATGGTTCGGTTTTGGTTCCAAATTCTGGGAACCGATTGCATATGGTTCGGTTCTGGGTATACCCCGGAACCGAACCGAACCATGTCCACCCCTAGATGTAGCTTCATGCTTCCATCACTTATTGAGGTCAAAGTTAGACCCCCTTTTCCTGAAAAAAAATTCAGCCTGTCAAAACACATTTAGAAAGACTAAAGAAGAGCATTACTCTACCAAAATGCCCCAAATGCTCCATGATTCAAAGAGGCATCTATAAACACAAAGAAACATAAAAAAACAATCAGAAGGACAAAATTAATCCTTCATGCTTTCCCAGAAATGCCCAAAATGCTCCCTGATTCCAAAAATTATCTCTAAACACGAGCAACATCAATATCAACCCAATATTGAGTTTTATCAACCCAAAGGGGAAAAAACTGGGCTGAAAAAACATAATGAATCCTGTTTATAGTTACTCAGTTTATCAAAGGGAATGATAAAAGAAAAAGCAAATCAGAAGAATGAGAAAATGCATTTTAACCGCAATAAACGGGAGACTGTTTGCCGCTTCAAATTGAAGTCATGCAGCAAAAGCTCAGACTAGCTAGCAAAAGCTCAGACTAGCTAGGATTAAATAGTTCTTCCTTTTCCTATATTTTATCTGCGTATATCAACCACCCTTCTTATTGCACTCAAACAGACAACGGAGGGTAACTCTTCTTTATCTTTCAGATGGTATGAATGGGGATTCCTTCATGTTTGAATTAAAGAAGCTTAAATGTAATGAATTATGTAGTAACTCACTTTATCAAAGGGAATGTTGAAAAAAGAAAAGAAGAATGTAAAAATGCATTTGAACCAGAATCGGCGAAAGACTGTTTACGCCTTCAAATTGAAGTCATGCAGCAAAACCTCAGACCAGGTATCATTTTATAGTTCATTTTTCTCCTATAGTTTATCTTTGTTTATCGATCCTTTCTAACCGAACTCAAAGCAGACAAAGGAGGGAAGTCCCCTTCATAGTTCAGATGGTATGACGGTGGAACCCTGCATGTTTGAATTAGGGAAACTTAAATAGTATCATGGTCTATCTTTCAAATGGGGAATCAAAGCAATTTCGCACACTTGGATGTACATACCTTTCCTGAATTGCATTCAAACCTGGTGGTCTTGGCATTGACGGTATTGGAAGTGTTGGTATGGAGACCTGGGTTTGTTGTAGAGCACTTAAATAGGGCTGCGCTCCTTGTTCTAATGTGGGAAGACCCAACTGCCGCTGCCTAAAAGACCCAAATTCAAGTCTCTCTAATGGGATTGTGAAGCCAGAATGGGGCGGCCCCCTTGGGACTGGACCTATATGCACAAACTCCAACGGACCGGGCTTCCAATGCCCATTTTCACTAAAAACAGGTGGGTCGTGATTGCCTTTCTCTGGAACTGCATCTGATCGAGTTAATGTCGTGCCATTGTAACGATGTCTTGAAAAGTGACCACGAAAGCCTGGAACCCATTGCCTTCCTGTATCCGGAAAGTGCCTCTCCCTATACGAACGATGATTCTGCAAAATTCCAAGAATAAGAACACATCTGAGATAATAAAGACCGACCCCGCATTAACAAGAAACCTGAGCTGCATACCAAAAGAGCTATGATTTGTGGAGACGGACACAAGTGTCGCATATCGACACGGACACGGAGTGTCGGACACGGCAAACGCCCAAAATTTAGAAATGGGGTCATGGTAAAATAAAAAGTATATATGATCATTACTTGTAGACACGAATTCGTGTGTCGAGTTTCGACAAGGATGTGAGGTGTCTAACATGGATAGGATACAATGAATATAGTGTTTGCAGAAGCATTTGTTTCGGGTTTTAGGTTTAGGGGAGGGGATATAATAACAAATATTAGTTAAGGAAGAGAAGACTTAATAATAAAAGAGGTAAACACAATATTCAATAGTAAAACAGAATGTAATACTTGACACGGTTCCAAAACGTGTCAACACCTCCACATTAACTCTGACACTTCTAGCAAAAGAGCAAAACGTGTCAACACCCCCACATTAACTCTGACACTTCTAGCAAAAGAGCAACCCAACAGGATAGTCCAACACAAACCAAAATGCTTGAAATCATATATATGTGACTATCGAAGACCCAAATGACAAAGGAAAGCTAAGTTACCCAGAAGTACCCAGAGCTTGAAATGAGTGTAAAAGAGTGTACCGTATTGGGAATGTATGTGCCTGTTCCTCTTGGCTTTTGAATTTCTTCTGCGTCATAAGCACCAGAAATTAACTGAGGGTCCAGAGGATGGTATTGAGGAGGAAACTGCGATCCTTGGACAACTCCAATTGCACTCCTATGCGAGAAAATGTTCATTTTCAAGAGCCCTGGCTGAGGAGGCCCATCAGAAGAGGGTTCGTTGTGGAACTGAGAGGGTGGAGGAGGAGGAGGAGGAGGAGGATTGGGAAGAATTGGCCCAGACGCGATGCATTCAAGGCAATACTGGGCATATAGTTGGTTTTTAAAGTTACTATCAGAATCACCACTGAGGTCTAACAAGCCATTAAGCATTTCAGAACTTCTAGCAGCATCTGGCGAGTCCCTTTCCCTAAAACCAATATCTGAATTGCGAAAACTACCAATATGTGATAGGAATGTATCATTACTTGTAGACTCGCTCTCCTCCCGGTCTGCCCGTAGAACAAAACCAATTTCTTCATTTGCTACTTGAAGCCTAAAAGACAATTTATTCTCTAGCAAACCATCAGGGTTAAATTTAGTTTGATTTCCAGCTCCATGATGAGTATCATTAGTGATTTTTGAACATGAAACTATGTTGGTAGCAAGATGTTTTGCATCCCCTGCCATACGAATACTCGAAACAACGTTCTCTTGCGGCTCATCTCCAGTGGGTAGATGATTGGAGGACTGCCCTCCTGTTTGCATTTCAGTCCCATGCTTCCATTCAGAGCCCAAAATTTTCATGTTAATGATCTCACTTAATACTCCATCGCCATCACCCATAGTTTCCCCAATTTGACCATTGGAACCAATGGATGGTGATGCTAAAATTGTATTTGCTTCCGTAGAGTTCTCAACATCAATCGTCAATGGCATAGAACCAGATCCCTTAGTATCAAACAGCATTATACCTCTAGGGGAAGGATCTTGCACATCTGGCCTTTGTCCACGCCTATGTCTCTCCAATGTATTCATGAAGAATTGGTCCACTTCATCCACTATGCTTTCCGCTGGTAATGCAAGGATCTTCCCAAGATTTCGAGCACCATATGAGAATGCGTTACGTATTCGATAGAAATTACCTATATGAGAATTAAGGATACGTTTAAAAAGGGATGAACTGACAAAACAGATGCATGGGAATGAAGGATTGTCATCCTTTTGATAATCAAAATCTTACCCAACTAGAAAGAAATAAATAAAATATTGTGTGTGTGTGTGTGTGTATATATATATATATAAATATCAAAATCTAAAATAAATCCTCACATGTGTGATGCCACATGGCGTGACCTTCATAGCTAGCCTAGGGAATAATATAATATTTATACAATATATATATATATATATATATATATATAACATCCATTTTACCTCCAAAAAACGTAGGGTTGGGATGATCCTATGGATCTGATTTTTTGTAGACACCCTATCTATGTGAGGGCTTTTAAAATGGATGGCTTGGATCACCCAAACAATGTGGGCCCCCACTGTATTTTAAGCTAGTGTGTAGAGAACTCTCTACACATATGTGTAGGAACCGTTGTCTCATATATATATATATATTATATATATATATATATATATATATATAATATACAAGAAATAAATAAATCAATCAATCAATCAAAAAATCTTACCATACTAGAAACGGGGCATTCATACCTTTGCTGACACTACGTCCAAGATTGTTGTTTACTTTCAATGGATCAATTATGTTAAGATGCTTTTGTTGCAATGGCAGGGAGTTGTTCTCATGCGCCCTTAATGGAGCTGAGAACATGTCCAGAGACCCTTGAAAAAAATCCTTAGTGAGCAACAATTCAGCCCCATCAGTTTCTGGTGTCTCAGCTGTGGAATCACAAACAGGGCAGTATCCCAAATAAATAACATAAACAACCTCGGCCAATATAAAGAGTTGCATAAATAATCAAGTTACTCGAGAGGATGTCTCTTATCTCTTACCGACAATTTGTGGCAGAGAAGACACGGCAACTGGACCATTTAAACTAACAAAATAATTTTCCCAATCAAATTTGCTGAAATAGTCCAAGAACCTGTAGAGAACCTAGATGTAGGCAGTGTTTTGAGTAAGACACTTGCATATCTCTCAACCATATGGACAAGTCCCATATTTATATCACCATGATGTTAATTTCCCATCAAGTACTCACCGTTAAAGGGCCTTGTAAAGAAGAATGGAAAAGATGAAAGATGTACAAGACCAATGTTTCCAATGCATAGGTAGAAATCAGCCCATGATGGGCACCAAGAATGCGGCTCTCATAATAACACCAAGCTTTAATCAGGATAATACTCCGCTTAAAGAGATGATCTCTTCCAATAACGCGATCAACCTGTGTAAGCACCAATAAATACGATGAGTTAAATCCAGGACTCAGACCAATTATGAGAAAACAAATTAATGTTATTTAGGGGGTGGTTTTGTGGAGTGGGGAGAGAAACAATAGCAACAATGTAGTCTATGAGACATGATTTAATCATAGTGTGGAATGTTAAGGATAAGATCTGACATTATACCTTCTCAAGAAAGCATAGGGTACAGAGCCCTCCTAACTGATTGAAAGATATGTCTACTACAATATTCTGGACAACACATTTTATAAGCTTGACCTGCAATCACAAATCACGAGATCTAAAAACAACTACCAACATTTTGATGACCCGGGAGATATTACAAGTTACGGAGATAGGTAAGTACTCAATACATAAATATATAAAATGCATATATCGCCTCTGGTGTGAATCAGTAGGAAAGTTGACCCACGCACATACTATGATCTATCTAACCATGATATATGTGCACAAGCATGCACCATTTTGATAGGTGTGGGATTGTTGGTGTTTGCTAAGGTTTGCAATAAATGGTCTCCCATGTGTTTAGAAGCGATGGCTAGATGATAATGTAGATGATACATGCCACTGTTGGTAGTCTAGATTGTCATTTTGTTGCATACTAAATCTTACAAATGCCCCATAGAAACTGAATTTTGCCGAGGATTGTTTTTAAATTTTGTAGGAATAATTAGGAAGAAGAGGCATTTGCATTGCGTCTGATGGGAAAACTTGCAGTTTTGAAACAACAAATTGTTTAGGCAAGGTAATTCATGCCTGAAATCAATTTCATATAAATTGTGAAGCTAGCATACCTAGATACATATATGGAAATAAACATGGACACGAGAAAGGCAATACAACTAGCACTTTTCAAAATGTGGATACAGATATGGAAATCCATACCATGAGATAAGACACAAGACATGCATAAAGAAAATTACCACTTTTAACCTAAGTGGTGAAATGAATAGTAAATTTTAAATAGCATATGTAAGACTTTTAAATTCAAAATTGTAATTGAATAGTGAGACACTAACCCAGCAAAACAACATGATAGTTAATTCAAAGAGGGTGGGTGACATGTTAGAACTATAAAATTATCCATGAAGTATCTAGTACGAGTATCGGACATGGTATGTTGGACCTCGACAAGTATATAGGTTTTATAGTTGTGAGGCAGTAAACTTGTCAAACTGTAGAAAAAAGGATTAGAAAAGCATGTATGCATATGGTAAGAAGCAATGCTGTCTTGGAGAACAGCTAAGGTGCCTCAGGAATTGTATAGGCAAAGGACATAGGTGGTCACCCAGGCAGATATGCTGCTTAGTCATTTATTGCCCAAGGAAACTGGCTAGGGTTTTTGGTGATCGCCTCTCACCCATAAAAGTCATATTTTCCTAACATAAAAAATATTTTCTTTATGTAAAAAAAAAAGTAATCTGGGTTCTAATTCCCCTCCTAACCCCCAAAAACAGTTACTTGTGTTTAACAATTCAAATGCATCAAAACAATATAATTTTATTTCACTTCTTTTCATGATTATGTTTATAGCAATTAAAAAAGACATGGTATTTTAAACTAACAGATGGGAGCCAAAAGGAAAGGAGTAAGCTTAGTTTTGAGCAATATGTCGGAAGCCTAAAGGGTCATAAAACTTGGAAAAAACAAGTGGCATACCCCTGCAATGAAACATGTTGAAGAACATGGATCAGGAAGGAAAAACAAATTAAATTGCCGAAGTTTCATCCCACACTTTTGCGAGTAATCAACTAAACAGATTGCCAAAAATGTCACATAAATAACTTGCAGACATTTATTTTAGATATTCAAACGTGCAACTAAACCAAGTTTAAGTAAAAAGGAAATTTACAAAAGGTATTCTCAATTAAGAAGAGGCATTAGAATGGAAACCTCGGCCTGAATATATTGGATATCTTTTACTTCAAACTCCGCAGCATTATTACGCTCCTCTTTTTCTAGGATAGAACGAACGTCATCGGTCAAATTTTCTTCAAAGATTTGACTGCTAAATGCAGTCAAATCAATATCTCCATTAGGAAGATAGGTCTTTAGTGGCACCGATCCAAATGGGAATACCTGCAAACATGCACTTAGACAATTGAAAAGCCAGTCTTCAAAAAATAGGTTTTTTTTCTTTTTTTATTTTGTTCCAAAAAAATAACTCGATCGTATGTGCAGAAACGGGACAACAAAGCCTCCATAAGTTTTATATTATGCACTTGTAAAGTTTCCCGGACAAAAGTAAAAGTGTTCCCCAATTGTTCAATGATTCAAACCATTTATTCGGTAGGCCTTGCTATGGATGTGCCTTGCAACAGAGTCCATTCCCATTGGGCAATTCTAAGCCCCCAATTTGTAAAGCCTTTCCAAATAAATGGTTTGGATCATTGAGCCCCCAATTTAACTTCTGCCTGCCAGCCAATATTTTTCCTCGGAATATATGTCGATGCATCATATAACAACTCATAAATAAAATTCATGGCCTAAATTAGACCTCTTTCAAGGTCCCCAAATTCAAGAAGGCAAACAGTTTCAAAATGAACAGTTAAATTAGAGGGAAACAGTTTCAAAATGAACAGTTAATTTACTAGGGAGCCACCTGTTGAAGCATCTGCAAAAGCAGCAGCCACACGCTAACCTCACATGTATTTTCTGACCCATTCAAGAATGGGACGTTGGTAAGTTCATCTCAAATCAAAACATGGTAGTGCAAATATCAGTAGCCTAAATATAATTAAAAAAAATTTACGAAGGGAATCCCATGGGCAAGGAGAAGAGATTTGTGTGGCAGACTGCTCCAACACTACTCTACAACGAGTCACACCAAAATTTACTAGGCTATCTGACTTCTGTCAACAGGAACTCAATCTCCCTAATGCAAGAGATGAGCTACTAGGGTGGAGAAGATTATTCTAACATCTCCTAAATCCTACCATGATATCAGAGATCTCAAAAAAAAATTACCTAGGTATCAAGAAAAACAAAAATACTAAGATTTCAATCCAAGAACCATGATTAAGATCAAGGATTGCAAAAGTCAATGATTTATTGTTCATGGGAGAACCCGAAATGAGGCTCGCCCTAAACGAGTCTGGAAGGATAAAGGGCATAGGATCATTCGATCATGGTGATCTCATGCCATTTTGTCGAACTTTCATTGGCTCAAACCAACCATGCGGCCTATTGGCATGGGCTTCCAACTGTACGATTTTGCATCCCCAAGCAGACAAGCCTCCTCTTCCAGTGCTTCTATTCAGCAAACAAACAGCTTAAAAGAGCTTGTTTTCCAATTGGCTCAATTGTGTTTCAACAATTTGGAGTCGTTTGCACGTCAACCAACATATTCCATGCATATTGAAGCTCTACCTGGTTTCTGATTGGCAAAGATAATATGTTGATATAACCAGCAAGAAGTTGGACCATCATCTCCAGGAGCTTTCCCAAGCTATAAAATTCAATGGCATACTGTTGAATTGTATGGGTTCCCTACTTTATGTATTGTTATTTTTGGGACAATGTTTGAGCATAATTAAATGGCTATATATATATATATATATATATATATATATATATATATATATTGTTCACTATCCCTACTAATCCTAATAGTTTGCATTTGCTTCGTTCAAGTAAATGCATAGTCCTTAAGATTTATGGCTACGTAGAACAAGAAGATCTGAAGACCCGCTAAGTCGAAAACCTGAAAGGGTGGCTTAGGCAAAAATTAAGGGCATCATGCCCACAGAAACGGAAACCCGAAAGGGCGTTTCTAGCAAAAGTCAGGGCAAAACTGTCCGCCAAGTCGAAAATCTACAAATGGCAACTTGGTTGTTGGTAAGGAAAGCCTTCAATAAAGACCGGGCGAAGCACTCTTTGGTCTCAAACAAAAAACAATCTAAAGGGTATTTGGACC
This sequence comes from Tasmannia lanceolata, assembly GCF_043159265.1. NCBI lineage: Eukaryota > Viridiplantae > Streptophyta > Magnoliopsida > Canellales > Winteraceae > Tasmannia > Tasmannia lanceolata. Next base: position 36,157,249 of record NW_027518700.1, on the reverse strand, counting down.
ATGATTGAAAAATCAGGGGCAGAGAACATTGTCCATGGACAAATACATTCAAGCTCATCTATCTAGGGTTCGACTTGCCTAAAATAAATTAAAAAAGCATTTGTTTCAGTAAAATCGAGTCTCCTTCCTTCCTCCCTACATGGGAATCCAGAAAAGAAAAAGTTCCTTTCTCCAGTGAAGGTAATCATACATTGAAGGAAAACATAGCGAATTTCTCTCTTATCTAACAAGATGAAGATCCAACTCAGTACTCCTTGTACAGAACAAGAATGTTCAGAACATTGTAGCCTCGCAGTCATGGACGCTCAGAATGTGCCCTTCCCTTACCTTGCAATGAAATTGCTACCTTTGTTTCTTACCTTATATTGACTTTATCTTGTCTATGGGGATAAATACACTAGGGGTATTTTGTATTAGAAGTCATAAAGGTATGACTGATAATACAAAATGCATGATCAAATAATTAAGAAAACCATGCAAGGGGCATTTTACATTACTAGCCTTCGCTAATAATGAAAAATGCTCAAAATCAAGTTAGCCTTTGCTAATAATGCAAAATGCTCAAAATCAAGTTGTTCAAAGAAATAAAACCAGGGGCATTTTTGTAATACCCGGTCCCAAGTATTTGGGTAATTATCCTTATCAAAGTGAACATATGATTTTTTTTTATAATGGGTGTCATTATAAAAAATTAAGCCAAGATTAATTGTTAGAAATGGGTGTTAGTATCAAATAAAAGTTGTGAATTTTCTTTGATATGGGTAATAATATCAAATGGACTAAAGTTAAATTAGGAATCAAATATGCAATCATTTTCAATATTCAATCATAAGGTAACAATCATGTGCTATTATCATCAATGACTAAAGTTAAATTAGGAATCAAATATGCAATCATTTTCAATATTCTATCTTAAGATAGCAATCATTTCAATATTGAAAAAGAAAGAAATGTGTGGGATGTTTGGAACCTTACGAGACTACAACCTTCTTCTTTTTTTTCTCTCCACTCTCTTCCTCTCATTGGATGAAGGTTAGTTGGTTAAATTAGGAATCAAATATGCAATCATTTTCAATATTTTATCTTAAGGTAGCAATCATTTCAATATTGAAAAAGAAAGAAATGTGTGGGATGTTTGGAACCTTGCGAGGCTACAACCTTTTCTCTCCACTCTACAACCTTTTCTCTCCACTCTCTTCTCTACAACTTTCTCACCACAACCTTTTCTCTCCACTCTCTTGCCTACAACTTTTTCTCTCCACTCTCTTCTCTACAACTTTCTCACCACAACCTTTTCTCTCCACTCTCTTGCCTACAACTTTTTCTCTCCACTCTCTTCTCTCATTGGATGAAGGTTAGTTGTTGTGGGATTTAGAAAGGGGTGGTGTTGATGAAGGTTAGTAGTTGTGGGCTTTAGAAAGGGGTGGTGTTGATGAAGATTAGTTGTTGTGGGCTTTAGAAAGGGGTGGTGTTGATGAAGGTTAGTTGTTGTGGGCTTTAGAAAGAAGAACTATAGGTGTTGGATGTAGTTGTTGTGGGCTTTAGAAAGAAGAAATATAGGTGTTGGATGTAGTTGTTGTGGGCTTTAGAAAGAGGGAATATAGGTGGTGTTTGAGGCCATTGAGATGCTTGTAACTCTCCTACATTGGGATGCTTGTAACTCTCCTACAAGACCAAGTTCTACACCACTTTAGAACCATTGCAAAACAGTCCTAGAAGCCATTGCAAAACAGTCCTAGAAGCCATTGCAAAACAGTCCTAGAAACCTCTGCAAATTGCTATTGCTGCCGGTAAATAAACTACTTTCCACCATCTTGTTGCCATAACCTTGTGTCCAAGAATCAAGGCCTACAAGACCTCATATTCCATCACATATGTCTTGAGATCAACTACGGTTGGGTGGATCTTCATCACGAATAATTGCCAAAATTCTGTAAGTTCATATTCTTGTCTTGAGATCAACTACGGTTGGGTGGATCTTCATCACGAATAATTGCCAAAATTCTGTAAGTTCATATTCTTACTCAGTCACCTTCTAGTTTCAGCTTTGCAAATTCCCTTCCTTGACAAGAACAAAAAGGAGGAAAAGAGTAGTCTTAAGTAAATAAATTTGGTTGAGCAAATGGGATTGGAGTTTAGGTGCGAATAAATTTGGTTGAGCAAATGGGATTGGAGTTTAGGTGCGATGTGTTAGAAATGAGTTTTTAGAGCCGTCCTAATTTCTTTTCTTTTTAGAGGCACAATCAAATATGAAATCTTATTTAATAGGGACTGTTACACATTAGGATAGTTAAATGACCTTGGTTTACTTACTAATGTGAAGGGGAAAAAGAGGAGTTTTTGTCAACGTCAACGTCGTCCTAGAGAAAACAAAACAAAGTCAGAAATTCGTGCAAGAGGTAGGTGATCCTACCCTATGTCAGTGTATTATCAAATATTTATTTTTTGCTAAGTTGAAAGCTTTCTATTACAATTTTTGCATATCTACTTTGACTTGGAACTTCTTTTGGAGAAGATTTTTACTGAACGTTTTTTTAGTATGTCATTCTACATAGTTGAATATCATTATGCATGGTATCCTTTAGTCTTGACATGTTTTCATCCCTATACATAAAAAGATTTATGAAGAACATGATTTTGAAAACTAGAATTCATGAAGCAAACAATTTGAACAGCACTTTGTTTACGATATGGTTTTCATAGATTGGAATGGGGGGAGTCCCCTATGGCTTGAAACATCTACAAAATTTATAGCATGGAATTACAGACATTAAATTGCTTTTCTCTATATTTGTATACAGTCTTGGTATGGAATGGATTCCGCCAGTAAGGTTGATCTCTGGTGGGAATCTAGTGCCCAACCTACCAGTGGGTGAGTACACTGGACGTGATCACGTAGACCGGTCAAATTTTATCTACCCGTAAGGTTGATCTCGGGCGGCCAGTAGGGAGTCCTCTGGCTATTGATATTGTGACATTGCGCACTTTTGGACCTGTGAGTCCTGCGAACGAGTGTTCGCCTTGGGTTACGCTACTTGCCAATAAGGTTGGAAATTGGCCACAGAGAAGACTGTTATGTTTGAAAATATATTACTGTTAAGTATTTGATTTCCAAGTGGAAAAATGCAAAATCAAGTGTTTGAAAATATATATTCTTGTCATTAATTTCCAAGTGAAAAACTGCATAACCGAGTGGTTGGAACTGTTTTGTAAAAACATGTATTTTTCTTATATAGCTTATGTAGAAATGATCTTTTTAATTCTTATCAATTTCTGCATTGGCTAAATTTTATGGCATGCTACGTCTTTTCCGCACAAGTTTGTTTTTGTTTTCCTATTAGCTGGCTTGGATTTGGAAAACCGGCTGGGCTGTTAGCTCATTATGTGGTTTTAACAAATTTCAGATACAGAGGAGCGGCAGTAGATTTGCTGAGATCAGGCACTTGGATTGGAGCCTAGGAGATTTGTTCTTTATTTCATTGTTCCAATTTAGAAACCTTTGATATTTTATTAAGGTGATTGTCTTGAAATAATTATTGTTGGATTTAGACTTATGGACCTAATCTATATTTGTATTTCATTATGAGACTAAAATTTCCGCATTTATTAGTTACTCTGATTGTTGAGAATAGTTGATCGAAAAAGGAGCCTTGCATGCTTGTGGGGGCGACCCTATGGGCGTGCGGCGGCTGTCACGTGCGCCTTACCTAGAATTATGGGTTCGGGGCGTGACAGTAAAGTGGTATCAGAGCAATAGGTTTAAGAACCGGTAGGACCTTAGGCAAAGGCAAATTGTATTTTTACTACAGGACCTTAGGCAAAGGCAAATTGTATTTTTACTACTTAGGTAAAGGCAAATTGTATTTTTACAATTTTTACTACTTACCTTCCGATTAGATGTAGGTATTTTATAATCTAGAGCCTTACTAGTGTTTGCTATTGTTGGGATAGGTATGGCTCGTACCAAGAGAATGACTGACCTTGCTCGTAGCACGACCCGACTTCAGCGAAACCCTATACCGGCTCCAGTGCAGCCAAATCAGGCGCAAGAGGAGGAGCCTCCCACCCCTATCATCCATACTGCAGAGGGAGGGACTCATCAGGAAGAGCAAGGGTTACCCCGATTAGAGCGGATGATGGAGACTTTGGTTGGGGTGGTGACCCAACAGCAGCAGCAGCCTCAGCATCATCCGCCACAGGTCGAGCCTCGTCAGCAGAATAGGATGACCGAGTTTCGGAGGATGGCCAATACATTTGGAGGGACCACTGATCCTCTCGTGGCTGATGAATGGTTGCAAGAGACCGAGAAAATCTTTGAATTTCTGGGGATGGCAGCGCCGGACAAAGTAGTAGCTGCCACGTTCATGCTTAGAGGAAGTGCAGATGCTTGGTGGAAGATGGAGAAGCGTGTCAGGGGGAGCGCTATCATTGCATGGGATGAATTCTCTACAGCTTTCTATGACAAATATTTTCCTGATAGTGTGAGGATTCTTAAGGAAAATGATTTTTTCAATTTAAAGCAAGGGAACAGATCTGTCATAGATTATGAGGCAGAGTTTACGAGATTGGGGATGTTTGCACCCATATCGGTCATGGAGGACGACGGGCTTCTTGCTCGCCGTTTCCAAGACGGACTCAGGGAGCCTATCAGGCATCGAGTAAAAGATTTCCAGCTTAAAACCTATGCAGATGTGTTGAGTAAGGCTTTACAGGTTGAGGAAGGAGTCATCAGGTCCCAACAGCATAGGGACCAGCAGAAGAAGAGATTCAGGGCAGGAGGTCAGCAGGATGGCCAGATTTCAGGAGAGCCATCTAAGAGGCCTAATTCCTACCGCCAGGGAGGTGGATCACAGCAGAGGTCAGGCGACCATCGCCCGCAGCATCAGAGTGCTGGTCAGAGGTCTAGCTTGTGTGCCAAATGCAAGAAACATCATGCAGAAAAGGATTGCCCATGGATCACTGGGGCATGTTTTGAGTGTGGCCAGTTGGGTCACAAGGTAGCAGATTGTCCTCGGAAGAGAAATTTTCAGTTTTCAGGAGCACCCCCAGCAGCGCGAGTTCCGCCCACAGGAGAGAATCGGGCACCTCCAGCGGTGCGAGTCCCGCCCACAGGAGAGAATCAGGCATGGAATAAGAAGCAGAGGATCCCAAGCCGAGTCTATGCACTAACCGAGCAGGACGCTATGGCCTCTAATGCAGTGGTGACAGGTATGTCATTAGTTAGTTGTTGATATTCTTATTCATATAAATGTCTATAAAATTTCAACGTATTGCATTTTGATGTTTGCTTAGTTAATAGTGGGAATAGGTTAACCTATGTTTGCTTAGTTAATAGTGGGAATGGGTTAACCTATGACAGGTACCCTTCCAATAGCTTCGGTCTATGCATGTGTATTATTTGATTCGGGTGCCTCACATTCTTTTATATCATCCCGGTTTGTTGTGAAGCATGGATTAGTTCATGAGCCTTTAGATGTAGAGTTATGTGTAGACACACCTGTAGGAGGTAGCCTGATTACCGACAGGATTTGCAAGTCGTGTGCAGTGAAGATCGGTGACAGGGAGTTACCCGCTGATTTGGTAGTCTTGGAGATGAAGGATTTTGATGTTATTCTTGGGATGGATTGGCTGGCTGCTAATCATGCCAGCCTAGACTGTCACAGTAAGTTAGTGACTTTTCAGATGCCAGGACAGCGAAGGTTCAGTTTTATTGGTAGTCCTGGTGGTGCGCCCACCCAAATCATTTCGGCTTGCAAGGCTAGCAGATTGTTAAGGAAGGGTCGTGAGGGATTTCTTGCCTCTATATCAGAAGTCAGTCAGGAGGCCCTCAGGCTAGAGGACATCACAATTGTACGAGACTTCCCTGATGTATTCCCTGAAGACTTGCCGGGGTTGCCTCCAGATAGAGAGATCGAATTCTCCATTGATCTTGTACCTAGCACGGGTCCCATTTCTAAGGCTCCCTATCGAATGGCTCCAGTAGAGCTTAAGGAGTTGAGTGGGCAGTTGCAAGAACTTCTTGATAAGGGGTTGATCAGACCTAGTGTTTCTCCTTGGGGTGCACCAGTGCTATTTGTGAAGAAGAAAGATGGGAGTATGCGGTTGTGCATCGATTATAGAGAGCTAAACAAGGTAACTGTGAGAAATAAGTATCCATTGCCCAGGATCGAGGATCTATTTGATCAGTTACAGGGGTCTAAAGTATTCTCTAAGATCGATCTTCGCTCGGGTTACCATCAGTTGAAGATCAAGCCAGAAGATGTGCCCAAGTCAGCTTTCAGGACTAGATATGGACACTACGAGTTCTTAGTGTTGCCATTTGGTTTGACTAACGCACCCGCGGCATTTATGGATTTGATGAATAGGGTGTTCAAGCCATTCTTAGACAGATTTGTAGTAGTGTTCATAGATGACATCCTAATCTACTCAAGAGCCATGAAGAGCATGAAAATCACTTAAGGCAGGTGTTGCAGGTATTGAGAGCAGAGCAGCTATATGCGAAATTCAAGAAGTGTGAGTTTTGGCTTGATAGAGTGGCTTTTCTGGGGCATGTGATTTCTAAGGATGGAGTGTCTGTGGACCCCCAAAAGATTGAGGCCGTAGTGGATTGGAGCAGGCCGTCTAATGTCGCCGAAATTCGCAGTTTCTTAGGTCTGGCGGGATATTACAGGAAATTCGTAGAGGGATTTTCACGGATTGCCGTACCACTGACCCGTCTAACGCATAAGGGAACCAAGTTTGAATGGTCTGATAAGTGCGAGGAGAGCTTCCAAGAGTTGAAACGAAGGTTAGTATCGGCCCCAATCCTCACTATACCATCTGAGAGTGGAGGATTCACCATATATAGTGATGCCTCTAAGAGTGGTTTAGGTTGTGTGTTGATGCAACACGGAAAGGTAGTGGCCTATGCCTCCAGGCAGTTGAAGCCATATGAGCAGAACTATCCGACGCATGATCTAGAGTTAGCAGCAGTAGTGTTTGCATTGAAAATTTGGAGACACTACCTTTATGGGGAGCCATGTGAGGTCTTCACTGACCATAAGAGCCTAAAGTACTTGTTCACGCAAAAGGAGCTAAATATGCGTCAGAGGAGATGGCTTGAATTGCTACAGGACTATGACCTGACCATCAGCTATCATCCAGGGAAGGCTAATGTAGTAGCAGATGCTTTGAGCAGAAAGGCCCAGGGTAAGATGGCATCTTTGATAACTAATCAAAGGCAGATCATTGAGGACTTGAGGAGGTTGAGTATTGAGGTAAGACAGCACGAGCCTGGTCTGCAAATTGCGAACCTGAGAGTTCAGCCCACTTTGTTAGAGAGAATAAAGATTTCTCAGAGTACTGATGAGAGACTCCATAAGATCAGGGCAGAAGTTGAGGCAGGATCCCAATTAGATTTTCGAGTCCATGAGGATGGGTCCTTGAGGTTCGGAACTCGGTTGTGTGTGCCTGCTGATGCGGATCTCAAGAGGGAGATTATGGATGAGGCCCATAGTTCTACTTATTCAGTGCACCCTGGAAGCACCAAAATGTACAGGGACCTCAGAGAAATTTTCTGGTGGAATAACATGAAGCGAGAGATTGCAGAGTTTGTGGCTCGTTGTATAATCTGCCAGCAGGTCAAGATAGAGCATCAGAGACCTGCCGGGAAGTTAGAGCCCCTCCCTATTCCAGAGTGGAAATGGGAGCACATCACTATGGATTTTGTGACCGGTTTGCCAAAGACATTGAAGAAAAATGATGCCATTTGGGTTATAGTCGACAGGTTGACTAAGTCGGCTCACTTCTTGGCTTATAGAGTGGGTTCGACATTGGATCAGATGGCAGAGTGGTACTTGGAGGAGATTGTCAGGCTACATGGAGTGCCAGTGTCGATTGTGTCTGACAGAGACCCAAGGTTCGTGTCTCAGTTCTGGAGGAGTTTCCATAAGGCTTTGGGAACTAGGTTGAACTTCAGTACAGCGTATCATCCACAAACCGATGGCCAGTCAGAACGGACGATCCAGATATTGGAAGACATGCTGAGAGCATGTGCCTTGGATTTTAGAGGTTCTTGGGATCGGCAGTTACCTTTGGTGGAGTTCGCATACAACAATAGCTACCAATCCAGCATTCAGATGGCCCCTTATGAGGCCCTCTATGGTAGAAAGTGCAGGTCTCCCATCCATTGGGATGAGGTTGGTGAGAGGCAGATTTTGGGCCCGGAGCTAGTGCATCAGGCAGAAGAAAAGGTTCAATTGATCAGAGAGCGTCTCCGAGCAGCACAAAGCAGGCAGAAGAGCTACGCTGATGTCAGGAGGCGTGAGCTTGAATTTGAAGTTGGAGATCGTGTTTTCTTGAGGGTGTCTCCCACTAAAGGAGTGGTCAGATTTGGCATTAGAGGAAAGTTGAATCCCAAGTATGTTGGGCCATACGAAATTCTTAAAAGGGTCGGGACAGTTGCCTATCGCCTTGCACTACCACCCAGTTTGGCTGGGGTGCATAATGTCTTCCATGTCTCTATGCTGAGGAAGTATGTTCCGGACCCGGACCGTGTAGTAGAATTGGCCCCTTTGCAACTCAGAGAGGATATGTCATATGAGGAACACCCGGTGCGTATCGTTGATCGAAAGGACCAAGTTCTTAGAAAACGCACCATTCCCTATGTCAAGGTACAGTGGAGAAATCACTCTGAGCGAGAGGCAACTTGGGAGCTTGAGGAGGAGATGCAGGAAAAGTACCCCCAGCTTTTTCAAGCACCAGGTATGTGAAATTCGAGGACGAAATTCTTTTTAGGGGGGTATGATGTAATACCCGGTCCCAAGTATTTGGGTAATTATCCTTATCAAAGTGAACATATGATTTTTTTTTATAATGGGTGTCATTATAAAAAATTAAGCCAAGATTAATTGTTAGAAATGGGTGTTAGTATCAAATAAAAGTTGTGAATTTTCTTTGATATGGGTAATAATATCAAATGGACTAAAGTTAAATTAGGAATCAAATATGCAATCATTTTCAATATTCAATCATAAGGTAACAATCATGTGCTATTATCATCAATGACTAAAGTTAAATTAGGAATCAAATATGCAATCATTTTCAATATTCTATCTTAAGATAGCAATCATTTCAATATTGAAAAAGAAAGAAATGTGTGGGATGTTTGGAACCTTACGAGACTACAACCTTCTTCTTTTTTTTCTCTCCACTCTCTTCCTCTCATTGGATGAAGGTTAGTTGGTTAAATTAGGAATCAAATATGCAATCATTTTCAATATTTTATCTTAAGGTAGCAATCATTTCAATATTGAAAAAGAAAGAAATGTGTGGGATGTTTGGAACCTTGCGAGGCTACAACCTTTTCTCTCCACTCTACAACCTTTTCTCTCCACTCTCTTCTCTACAACTTTCTCACCACAACCTTTTCTCTCCACTCTCTTGCCTACAACTTTTTCTCTCCACTCTCTTCTCTACAACTTTCTCACCACAACCTTTTCTCTCCACTCTCTTGCCTACAACTTTTTCTCTCCACTCTCTTCTCTCATTGGATGAAGGTTAGTTGTTGTGGGATTTAGAAAGGGGTGGTGTTGATGAAGGTTAGTAGTTGTGGGCTTTAGAAAGGGGTGGTGTTGATGAAGATTAGTTGTTGTGGGCTTTAGAAAGGGGTGGTGTTGATGAAGGTTAGTTGTTGTGGGCTTTAGAAAGAAGAACTATAGGTGTTGGATGTAGTTGTTGTGGGCTTTAGAAAGAAGAAATATAGGTGTTGGATGTAGTTGTTGTGGGCTTTAGAAAGAGGGAATATAGGTGGTGTTTGAGGCCATTGAGATGCTTGTAACTCTCCTACATTGGGATGCTTGTAACTCTCCTACAAGACCAAGTTCTACACCACTTTAGAACCATTGCAAAACAGTCCTAGAAGCCATTGCAAAACAGTCCTAGAAGCCATTGCAAAACAGTCCTAGAAACCTCTGCAAATTGCTATTGCTGCCGGTAAATAAACTACTTTCCACCATCTTGTTGCCATAACCTTGTGTCCAAGAATCAAGGCCTACAAGACCTCATATTCCATCACATATGTCTTGAGATCAACTACGGTTGGGTGGATCTTCATCACGAATAATTGCCAAAATTCTGTAAGTTCATATTCTTGTCTTGAGATCAACTACGGTTGGGTGGATCTTCATCACGAATAATTGCCAAAATTCTGTAAGTTCATATTCTTACTCAGTCACCTTCTAGTTTCAGCTTTGCAAATTCCCTTCCTTGACAAGAACAAAAAGGAGGAAAAGAGTAGTCTTAAGTAAATAAATTTGGTTGAGCAAATGGGATTGGAGTTTAGGTGCGAATAAATTTGGTTGAGCAAATGGGATTGGAGTTTAGGTGCGATGTGTTAGAAATGAGTTTTTAGAGCCGTCCTAATTTCTTTTCTTTTTAGAGGCACAATCAAATATGAAATCTTATTTAATAGGGACTGTTACACATTAGGATAGTTAAATGACCTTGGTTTACTTACTAATGTGAAGGGGAAAAAGAGGAGTTTTTGTCAACGTCAACGTCGTCCTAGAGAAAACAAAACAAAGTCAGAAATTCGTGCAAGAGGTAGGTGATCCTACCCTATGTCAGTGTATTATCAAATATTTATTTTTTGCTAAGTTGAAAGCTTTCTATTACAATTTTTGCATATCTACTTTGACTTGGAACTTCTTTTGGAGAAGATTTTTACTGAACGTTTTTTTAGTATGTCATTCTACATAGTTGAATATCATTATGCATGGTATCCTTTAGTCTTGACATGTTTTCATCCCTATACATAAAAAGATTTATGAAGAACATGATTTTGAAAACTAGAATTCATGAAGCAAACAATTTGAACAGCACTTTGTTTACGATATGGTTTTCATAGATTGGAATGGGGGGAGTCCCCTATGGCTTGAAACATCTACAAAATTTATAGCATGGAATTACAGACATTAAATTGCTTTTCTCTATATTTGTATACAGTCTTGGTATGGAATGGATTCCGCCAGTAAGGTTGATCTCTGGTGGGAATCTAGTGCCCAACCTACCAGTGGGTGAGTACACTGGACGTGATCACGTAGACCGGTCAAATTTTATCTACCCGTAAGGTTGATCTCGGGCGGCCAGTAGGGAGTCCTCTGGCTATTGATATTGTGACATTGCGCACTTTTGGACCTGTGAGTCCTGCGAACGAGTGTTCGCCTTGGGTTACGCTACTTGCCAATAAGGTTGGAAATTGGCCACAGAGAAGACTGTTATGTTTGAAAATATATTACTGTTAAGTATTTGATTTCCAAGTGGAAAAATGCAAAATCAAGTGTTTGAAAATATATATTCTTGTCATTAATTTCCAAGTGAAAAACTGCATAACCGAGTGGTTGGAACTGTTTTGTAAAAACATGTATTTTTCTTATATAGCTTATGTAGAAATGATCTTTTTAATTCTTATCAATTTCTGCATTGGCTAAATTTTATGGCATGCTACGTCTTTTCCGCACAAGTTTGTTTTTGTTTTCCTATTAGCTGGCTTGGATTTGGAAAACCGGCTGGGCTGTTAGCTCATTATGTGGTTTTAACAAATTTCAGATACAGAGGAGCGGCAGTAGATTTGCTGAGATCAGGCACTTGGATTGGAGCCTAGGAGATTTGTTCTTTATTTCATTGTTCCAATTTAGAAACCTTTGATATTTTATTAAGGTGATTGTCTTGAAATAATTATTGTTGGATTTAGACTTATGGACCTAATCTATATTTGTATTTCATTATGAGACTAAAATTTCCGCATTTATTAGTTACTCTGATTGTTGAGAATAGTTGATCGAAAAAGGAGCCTTGCATGCTTGTGGGGGCGACCCTATGGGCGTGCGGCGGCTGTCACGTGCGCCTTACCTAGAATTATGGGTTCGGGGCGTGACAATTTTTGTGTAAATATCCACCTAGAATGGGTGTTTATTTATATAAAAATGAGCTTTAATTCAAAACAACAACACAAACAAATGCAGATAAAAGCAAACAAGTCGAACTGATCCATATATCAATGTATGTCTGGTTAATCCAAACGGAAAATTAAATACATCTCATCCTCAACTGGGGGAACAAAAAAGAAACGTAAAGATCACTGCTCAGCCGGAGGGTCTGTCAGACCCTGCTCCTGAGAATCCTGGACTTTGTGTGGAGCGGACAACGGGTCTGCTCGGGGGTGAGAGACTGAAGACTCCCATGGCTCTCGAGATTTCCTGTTTCACTGTTGTTTCATCTACGATTCCCGAAATCTTTCAACAATGAATCAATCAACTCTTTTGAGCATTCCTCAAAGCTTCCAAGTGCATCTAATCGGTGTTCTCCTTGCAGAATTAAACTATCTGTACTCCTGAATAACCAGAGATTCACATATCCTTCCTCACAGAGTCTGTATAAAGCATTTTCAAGGCAGCCAATGTCTTTCAAAGAGGCTTTGCCAATGAAGTCCTAGGAGACAATCCAATACCTCCTACATCATCCCGGGCAGAGTTCAATCGCTCCAAAAGAGTGCCCCTTCGTGGCAAAGATTAATCTAAGGCACGAAGTTGTTCAAAATCCCCAGCGGAGTCTATAACCAAATCCAAGACAAAGTCGTTCAAAAATCATCCCAAGTGAAGTCCCCTAAGGCATCCCAACCAATGTAAGACCCCTGAGGCAACCCAAACCAGTGTGAGCCCCCTGAGGCATCCCAACCAGAGTGAGTCCCCTAAGGCATCCCAACCAGAGTGAGTCCCTGAGGCATCCCAACCAATGTAAGACCCCTGAGGCAACCGAAACCAATGTGAGTCCCCTGAGGCATCCCAACCAGTCTAAGACACCTGAGGCAACCCAAACCAGTGTGAGTCCCCTGAGGCATCCAAACCAGTGTGAGTCTCCTGAGGCATCCCAAACTCGTGTGAGACCCCTGAGGCAACCCAAACCAGTGTGAGTCCCATGAGACATCCAAACCAGTGTGACTCCCCTGAGGCATCCCAACCACTGTGAGACCCCTAAACCAATCCAAACCAGTGTGAGTCCCCTGAGGCATCCCAACCAGTGTGAGTCCCTGAGGCATCCAAACCAATGTGAGACTCCTGAGGCAACCCAAACCAGTGTGAGTCCCCTGAGGCATCCAAACCAGTGTGAGTCCCTGAGGCATCCAAACCAGTGTAAGTCCCCTGAGGCATCCCAACCAATGTAAGACCCTTGAGGCAACTCAAACGAATGTAAGACCCCTGAGGCAATCCAAACCAGTGTGAGTCCTCTGAGGCATCCAAACCAATGTGAGACCCTGAGGCATCCAAACCAATGTGAGACCCCTGAGGCAACCCAAACCAGTGTGAGTCCTCTGAGGCATCCCAACCAGTGTGAGTCCCCTGAGGCATCCCAACCAGTGTGAGTCCCCGGAGGCATCCCAATCAGTGTGAGTCCCCTGAGGCATATAAACCAGTGTGAGTCCCTTGAGGCATCCCAACCAATGTAAGACCCCTGAGGCAACTCAAACCAGTGTGAGTCACCTGAGGCATCCCAATCAATGTGAGTCCCCTGAGGCATCCAAACCAGTGTGAGTCCACTGAGGCAACCCAAACCCATGTGAGTCCCCTGAGGCAACCGAAACCAATGTGAGTCCCCTAAGGCAATCCAAACGAGTGTGAGTCCCTTGAGGCATCCTGAACAACCAAAGTCTCCTTGAGAGCACCCGCCCGGAGCATACAACCAAAGTCTCCCTGAGAGCACCTGCCCTGAGGCATTCTGAACAACCAAAGTCTACTTGAGAGCACCTGCCCTGAGCATACAACCAATGTCTCCCTAAAAGCACCTGGCCTGAGTAAACAAACCAAAGTCTCCCTGAGAGCACCTGCCCGGAGCAAGCAACTAAAGTCTCCCTTGGAGCACCTGCCATGAACATACGACCAAAGTCTCCCTGAGAGTACCTGCCCTGAGCATACCACCAAAGTCTCCCTTAGAGCACCTATGCTGAGCATACCTAGATATCGAAGAAACATCTTTTCGAAATCAAATACTGTTAAAATAACAGTATTGCATTACACCTAATCATTTACCCAAACCACAGAGCAAGTGACAATCATACAAGTCTTGTGTATGATCCGTCGTACCTGATGCCATTTCGGCATTTCCTTTACCAGTGATAGCATTGGATGTCTAAACGACATTCCTCGAGGTCCCTCCCTAGATCAGGCTCCAAACCTGACTTTCGATGACCCTCTCGACTGTTGGAAACGACGTTCACGCAAGACTCGTTTTAAACAGCCGTATTTTCAAAACCCCAAAAACTGTCGGCGAGAGGTTTCCACTCGATGACCTGACAGCAAGATTCCTCGATGCCTCAAGATCTGATCTGAGTCTTGCAAACCTATCATTAGTCCCCATTGACAAAATTTTGTTGTCTCCTTACTTTGGCATTCGGGTGCCTTGCACCCTCTACCAAAGAGGGGCATCTGTAGACACCCAATTTTGTCAAGGTGGTACTAATGATAGGTGTTGCGACGAAGAACCTTATGACGAGTCCTATAGCACCAGTTCAGTTTCTCTCAAACTTTTATTAGGATATTTGGAAAAGGAAACGATTTTCGAAAACAGTGTTATCACAGAAATGCAACCGAAAGCCTATCTTTTACACAGCACCCGCCTTTTTCGGCGACCAAAAAGCCTGTTTTACACAGCGCCCTGCCTTTTACGGCATAAGCTAATAAGCCGTCACACAACATTTCAATCAGTAAGTTAACTTTGAGCTGAAAACTTCCATTTTTACCCAAAGGACACTTTGTTTTCTAAAAGCAAGAGATATTAGGTTCATTGAAAACTCCTTAGAACGAGGCATCCAATGGATCTAAGCATGAGTGAATCGGAATTTAATCGAAGGAGTTACGGACATTCGAAACTTACCATAAAAGATGAAAAAGACATTTTTTGAGACAGACTAAAAGACGAACTTTAGCGCCCTACGAAAAATGATGTCACCCCCAACGAAATTGGGGCAAAATTACTAGACTCTACCCGCCCCCCCCCCCCCCCCCCCCCAAAAAAAAAAAAAAAAAAAACTATAAATAGAGGAAGGGGTAATTGTAAGCCCAAGGGTCTACTCTCCTATCTTGTTTTGATGATTCTAAACACAATTGGGCTAGATGTTTCAACCAAAAGGACTTTTGGGTTTAGATGTTTCTAACACCTATTCCATTTCAGTAGAAAGCAATGCCCCTCTCCGTGTACCAACTACGGGTACATGTTTCTGAAGTGCAATTCAACTAGAAAACCATATCATTCCATACCCACAGCAATGGCAGAATGCCATTTTTTTTTTACCCTTGGTGGACTTTCACCATAGTTTTAGGGGAGTGATAAATTGACCCCCGTATATCCTAAATCGACTCCCCATTTGTCTTTCGAGGGCAGTCGATTTAAGATAGGGATTTTTGCTGATTAGTCCCTACATGGCAAAATAATTGCTTAATAGTCCCTAAGAAAAGCATATTTTCCAAGCAGTCCTACTTTTGTAAAATAATTGCTAAAAGGTCCCTAAAACTAACATATGTCAATTTTTTCCATTTAAAATTTTAAAATGGCAGTAGTGAAGATTCCAAAATGTAGGGCTAGATGATCTTAGACTCCAAAATGTAACTTGTCTTAATGCCAATAGTGAAAATTCTTGGTTATGGCATAGGAGGTTGGGTCATGCCGGACTGGATCTCATTTCAACCCTCTCCTCAAAAGACATTGTCAGAGGATTGCCTAAGTTCAAGTACACCAAAGATCACATTTGTAGAACTTGTCAATTAGGCAAACAATTGAAGAGCTCATTTGCCCCTAAAAATATGATCTCAACCACTTTCCCCTTGCAAATACTTCATATGTATCTTTTTGGACCAATGAAGACAAGTAGCCTAGGTGGAAAGAGGTACGTGTTTGTTGTTGTGGATGATTACTCACAATTTACATGGGTCATATTTTTAGCACATAAAGATGAAACCTATGAAAATTTTCTTAAGTTGTGTAATCAAGTCCAAAATGAAACAGGTATTGCCATATCTTACATTAGGAGTGACCATGGAACCGAATTTGAAAATATACACTTTGACACTTATTGTAATGAACATGGCATCAAACACAACTTTTTGACACCTAGGACACCTCAACAAAATGGGGTTGTAGAAAGAAGGAACCGAACCCTCCAAGAAATGGCTAGAACCATGTTGCATGAGAATGATCTCCCTAGATACTTTTGGGCAGAGGCAGTTAGCACTGCTTGCTATATCATAAATAGGGTATATATGAGGCCAATTTCTAAGAAAACACCTTATGAGCTTTGGAAAAACTTGAAACCAAATATAAGCTACTTTAGAGTGTTTGGTTGTAGATGCTACATCTTGAATATCAAAGATAACTTGCATAAATTTGATAAGAAGTCGGATGATGGCATATTCTTTGGGTATTCTACCATAACAAGGCATATAGAGTGTTTAATAGAAGAACCCTAGTTGTAGAAGAATCCATACATGTTATATTTGATCAGAGAGAGCCAACACCTCAAGAAATGCCACATGATGAGGATGAACCTATTGAACACCTCTTACCTTAGACAAATGCTCCTTCCCATGCATCTACAAGTAATACATTACCTAGTGAGGAAGTTGAGAGTGTAGAGGATGACTCAATACCTAGGGATAGGATAATATTGGTAGATCATCCTGAATCCCAAATCTTAGGTGATGCCACATCGTCGGTAAGAACTAGATCTTACTATCGAAGTGTGAGTAACAACTTGGCGTTCTTATCCGAATTAGAACCTAAGTCAATCAAGGAAGCCGAAAAGGATGAATATTGGTTGATGGCTATGCAAGAAGAGTTGAGTCAATTCGAAAGGAACAAGGTGTGGAGGCTAGTGCCTAGGCCTAGTGATCATCCAGTCATTGGCACAAGATGGGTGTATAGAAATAAAATAGATAAAAATGGAATTATTACTTGAAATAAAGCTAGGCTTGTAGCCCAAGGGTACAATCAGGAGGAAGGAATAGACTGTGATGAGACATTTGCTCCTGTTGCCCGTATGGAAGCTATTAGGATACTCTTGGCATATGCATCTCATACAGGATTTAAATTATATCAAATGGATGTCAAAAGTGCCTTCCTCAATGGCTATATCCAAGAGGAAGTGTATGTTGAGCAACCTTCAGGTTTTGAAGACTACAAACATCCAAATCATGTCTTCAAGCTTGATAAGGCTTTATATGGTTTGAAGCAAGCTCCTAGAGCTTGGTATAAGAGGCTTTGCACCTTCCTAGTAGAAAAAGGTTTTGAGATGGGAAAGGTGGATAAAACATTATTTATCAAAAGAAAAAATCAAGATATCCTCCTTGTCCAGATTTATGTGGATGACACCATCTGTGGCTCGACTAATCAAAAAAAGTGTGACGAATTTGCAACTCTAATAAAAAATGAATTTGAAATGAGCATGATGGGTGAGTTAACCTACTTCTTAGTACTCCAAATCAAACAAAACCAAAATGGAATATTTATAAATCAAGAAAAATATACAAAGGAGTTATTAAAGAAGTATGGTATGGATAGCAGCAAGATATCAAGAATTCCCATGAGTACAACTGCTAAGTTAGAAAATGATGAATTTGGCAAATCTGTGGACCAAAAGATGTATAGGGGTATGATAGGTAACCTACTCTATTTGACAGCCAGCAGACCAGACATTATGTTTACTGTCTGTCTCTGTGCTCGATTTCAATCGGATCCAAAGGAGTCTCACCTATCTGCAGTCAAGAAGATCTTCAAGTACTTAAGAGGAACCCAAAGTCTGGGACTATGGTATGAAAGATCTACTGCCTTCACTCTCACTGGATATTCAGATGCAGACTTTGCTGGATGTAGAGTGGATAGAAAATCTGCATGAATGAGATGTCAAATCTTAATCTAAAAATCTCTCAATTGGTACTCTTAGCCTTTTTAGTTCTCTAAGATGGAGAGGTACCTTCACCTTAATTAAAATACCTAACAATTTGGCAGTAGGTCAACATCTCGATCATGAACAGGTATATGTGCATTATTTGGCTACATATTTTATACCATAAGCATTGATTTAGGGGAAGTACCTAACTCAATCATCATTTACTCCTGCCCATCATGTTAGCTTCACACTCTATCTCATTCTATTTAAAAAAAAAAGGTGATTTTTGAGGCTACATTCACTCCTATTTGCTATACATCTTAGTTTGCCTCATTTGAAAGTTTAAGGGGGAGTTTTATAGCTAATCAACATGAACTACTTCTCGAATATTACTTTGTTCATGCATGCGCTTAAACCTTGATTAAGTTTGCCTTTTTGTCGATGACAAAAGGGGGAGAAGTTTGGAAATTGATTATCTATTCATGTTATATATGCACTATATGCTTTTACTTGTTATCGTTTATCATTGTGCATATATTGAGGGGGAGTTCTTGCATTCACTTGCCTATTATGTCACTCCACACACACCTCATAATCAATTTCGTTTGTCATCATAAAAAAGGGGGAGATTGTAAGCCCAAGGGTCTACTCTCCTATCTTGTTTTGATGATTCTAAACACAATTGATTATGTGCTTGAGTACTAATCAATTTGCCTTGAAGTGTTGTGATAAGATAGGGTGATCATAGAAGGAACCCTTACATCACTTGGTCATGCTTGAAGATATACCACACAAGAGTCAAAGGAGCTAGAGACCACATGGGACAACTCACCTTGGAAGAACAATCAATGTGGAGCTCAACTCAACACACTCAAGCAATGCAAGCACACCATAGAAGATCTATGAAGACCAAGACCAAAGAGGAGCGTAACCATATTTAGACTTGTTGTACATCCTCTCTCTTTGATTTCTAAGTCAAGGCAAAATCGTTCAAATGTATTTTCAAAACTAACTACACTCACCGTATTAAAATTAATTGGTTAAGTGAATGGTTATGTGGTGGACCAACATGTTGGGACTCCTCATAACATTCCAAATTATCATAAGATTTGAGTTCCAAAAGCCTAAAGTCAAATAGCAACAAAAACAGAAAAGTCTGCTAAGGCTTCTCGGAACTCTGAGATTTTTCTCGGAGCTCCGAGCTCGGCACTCCGAGAATTTCTCTCGGAACTCCGAGAAATGGTCCAGTAGTATTTTCCAAGTTCTGGCCATTCTCTTGGAACTCCGAGAATTTTTCTCGGAACTCCGAGAACGTCGCGACAGCACACAAAAAAGAGCCGTTGGGTTTCAAATTAAAATTTATTTTTTAGTGTCTTTTGATGCTCACACCCCCAAACGGTCATATATTCTCAAAGGGCTATAAATACTCATTCAAGAGGATTATCTACCTCTCTTGAATGATTTGAAAAATATCCTTAAGCATTCAAAGAACTTGCAAACCCCTTTTAGCTTGAGCCTTTGTTTTTCTTCTCCACCAAACTTGCCTTGCACTTGCAAATCATTAGAGTTTGGATTTAGGGCTTTCATTTGCACCTATTGTGGAGAGCACTCAAGGGGACTTCATTGTGCATCAAGCTTTCAAGAGAAGCTAAGCAATCTTCATCTTCTATTCATTGTAAAGGTGGCTAGGGCATCCTATTTTTAATACCCTAAGGAGTAACGCTTATAACTTCGCGAAGAAGGAGAGTCGGTGTAAAGGTGTCAAGGGCATCCTCATTTAATACCCCTTGGGACTGTAATCGCCTCGGAACCAGGCATCGTGGAGGTCTCACATAGTGAAAATCCTTGAGGACGATCTCAAGAAGAGTGGAGTAGGACTTTGCCCGAACCACTATACATCAGTGTGTTCCTTCCTTGTCTTGCACTTTCATTTTTGTTTGGTTTGGCATTTCCTTTTGATTTGATATTATTTGAACTAACCAAAATCTAATTAAGAGAAGAAAAAATCAAATTAGGTTTAATACTGGAATTTAAAATTGTATAAATTTTTGATAAAACCAATTCACCCCCCTCTTGGTTCTATAGACCCTTATTTCAGTAAGGCTTGAGGGTGGATGGTGGTGGCGATTTTCCCTTCTCTCTCCCCTTTTTGTGATATTTTCACCCCCCTCTAATATTTACTGAATTTCTAGAAAAACCCTAATTTACTTGTTTCTAGAAGAGAGAAAGTTGGGAAACTCTAGGTAGCTCACACTGGGTGTCGGCATTCTGCCAAAATATTGAAGGTTCGGAGCAAAACCTCTCAAATAGCGTCCTTGTTGTGTCGAATTTCACAGAAACACAAGCTATTTTTTATAATAGAGCCATTGTTCTTTCCAAATCTCGATAAACTAAGAGCCCCCTTTGTCAGAGTAGCTCCGTTGCGCTGCCAATTCTCCAACAAACCCGCAGCCTCTTCTTCAACAAAAGCACCGTTGTGCTACCGAATTTTGGAGAACGTGAGACCCTATTATCTAAATAGCGCCTTTGTTCTGCCGAAATCTCGGCAAACCCGAAGTCCCTTTACCAACACAGCACCGTTACGCCGTTGATTTCTCAACAACATCAGAGCTTCTCTCTTCCAAATAGCGCAGTTACGTTGCCCAACTCTCTACAAATTCTGGTAAATTTACATTTATTTATCAGCTTTATGTAATTTCTTTTACAAAGTAAGGTACGAGGTGGTGACATCGTAAGATCCCCGACTCACATTGCTCTCAGAACTTATGATATAAACACCTCTACCTTTCTTTTACTTATCAGCTTTATGTAATTTCGTTTACAAAGTGAGGTACGAGGTGGTGACATCATAAGATCTATGGCTCACATTGCCCTCAGAACTTATGATATAAATCCTTCTACCTTTCTTTTACTTTCTGCACTGTCTTTTCCATTAGATTTCAGTTAACCTAATTGTCATCAAGTTACGAGATGTTCCAGGACTCATACTACAACATACGATCTCAATCAGGATAACTACAGCTTATTTTCGGTCTTTTTGTAAATTTACTTTATTTACATTCTGGAACTAAGCATAATCTAAATAAAGATATAAAGATAAGTTAGCCTGCTTAAATTCTTTGAAAAATACCAAACCAAGACAAGAGACCGGATTCATCCGGGCAAGAGGGGTGCCTAACACCTTCCCTGATTGTAACCATAACCCTTACCCAGATATCTGTAAGGACCATGCCTTAAATAAACAGAGCAAAATATAAGAATCTAAGCCGAGAGCAAAAGAACCCCTTTGGTTACTATTCTTCCAATGAAATTCGAGAACCGCTACTTATTTCATTAGAAGAACAAGCAAGGGTCCTAGGCCCTAACTTATGTGGCGACTCTGAGTTTCTCTTTCTTGTGAAGTTAGGACCTCGGTCCCGAGTTCGCAAGAAACACAGATCAAGCTAACACTCCCAGAGAACCTGATGTGGTGATCCCCTGCCGCTCCACACGTGTGGGAAAAACTGGCTCCCACACTACCTAACTTCTCTCCAACTCCTGCAACTTCTTACTTCTTTCCATTCTACATTTTGTGCACGTGGATAACTTCCCAACTTCTCTCTAATCCCGTAACTTCTCCTAAAAATCAGTTTCTGTGGTCTCAGCATATATAATCAAATGTATCAGGAAAACTAGATAATGATTAAGAGAGGAAAAGTTGTTTTAGCATACGTTTTTCTTGACATAAATCCATTTTAGGACAATGCACTGGCATTCAAATACAATACATAACTGTAATGTAAGCTTCCACTATGGTTGGGAAAGAAGTAGCAATGCTGCACATTTGACCCATAAATTTCCCCACACTTTTACTTAGACAAAGTTTGGATATTTAACCACTCTACAAATTTACAAGATTTATGATAAACTAAACAATAAATCTGATGAGAATTTGATTGAATATGTATTATGGATCGTGATCGTGCATGGAGCAACGTTATACTCTGCATGGGATCAAATAATATGAAACGTTAAGGATTCGAAGAAACAAATGTTGGACTGACCAATAAACAATGGATGGTGAACTAAATTACAGCTTTAAATCAATTCAACATGCAGAGAAAATTAGTACATTTGTAAGCATTATGCAATCAATTTACGGTAGATTAAAAAAGCTAATTTACAGTCGATTAGAAAACAACTTGTTTTAATTTATCGTAAATTGATTGCGTAATGCTTACAAATGCAATCATTTTCTCTGCATATTGAACTGAGTTAAATTTACAGATTTAATCCCAGGTTACCTAACAAACAAAAAGTTATAGCTTTAAATCAGTTCAACATGCAGAGAAAATTAATACATTTTTAAGCATCATACAATCAATTTCTTTCCTTACATCACAAAATCAAAATATAATCACCCTGAAAAGACAACAATATATTTCTATTAAAACATCCCTAAAACAGACAACAAAATATTTATATTCAAACATCCAAAAAAATAGACAATGAAATATCCCAAAAACAGACAACAAAATATCAATAGAATTAAAGTAGCCGTTTGGATACATAGATTTTATAATCTAGGATCTTAAAATCTTGGATTTTACAAGCTAAAACTCGGATTTAACCAGATGAAACTTGGATTTATATGCTCAAAATGCATTTTATAAGCTAAAACCTGGATTCTAGTGGCAAAATCCAGGTTTTAGCTTATAAAATCCAGGATTTCACGATCCATGTATCCAAAAGACCCATCTCTAAAATAGCTGAAATAGAGACATGCATTAGAATGAAATGCTACCAAACTCAAATAATCATCAAACGAC
This sequence comes from Tasmannia lanceolata, assembly GCF_043159265.1. Lineage (NCBI taxonomy): Eukaryota > Viridiplantae > Streptophyta > Magnoliopsida > Canellales > Winteraceae > Tasmannia > Tasmannia lanceolata. Next base: position 36,134,527 of record NW_027518700.1, on the reverse strand, counting down.
AAAAAAATGAACAAATAATAACAAAATAAAGCACTAAACTCTCCAAAATTAATCAAACAATCCCTCAAATAGCTGAACTACATCATGCATGATAATAAAATGCTACCAAACTGAAATAATCATCAACCCACAAAAAAAAAACAAGAGAATCACAACTTAAAGTACTAAACTCTCTAAAATCAAATAAACCCATAAAGAAAAAAAATAAGGAATGTTCAAATAGTAAAATTTATTCACCTCGCAGGTAACAACACTTTTAATCAGCCTCTGAACATAACCAGCAATAGCTTTCCTCATCTGATCAGAAACAACTGTAGGCTGTGTCATATATATAATCTCATGAGCCCTCTGTTCAGCTAATCGTAAGCTTTCTTTTCCATTCGTGAATGGAAAAGGATTAGAACAATAAGATGACAAATAGGAAGAGAGGGAAGAGGTCTCTGAGTTCATTATGTTGTTTGTCTCTGTAGAGAAAACCTGCATATCAGCCATGCAAGCCAAGACTATAAAGAAACCATTAGGAATTTGAAAAATCAGGAGGTTTTGGGGAAAATATTATCTATGTGGATGCAAATTGAAATGAAAGAAGAGAGAAATTGAAATCCCTCTCAAAATGCTAATGAACCCAGTTGGGTATATTTGATCAAAGATTATTTTTTAAATGCTAGTTTTATTGTGTTTGTTTTGAAAAACCCAAACTCTCTATCTCTCTGAGGGAGCAGTGAGACACAGATTTACTCTACCCCGGTCACTATCCGTTCCTTCCTAAGGGGCAAATACGTCCTCCTCCATTTTTTTCTCTAAACAACATTAGAGAGCCTCTCTAGGTTTTTTCACCTCCAATTTAAATCACCACCTCCCTCCTCCTTAAGTCAGTCATTTATTACATTTCCCCTTTTTAGCTCCCTCCTGTATGGTTTTGTTGTTTTGTGATTAAGCTAATTTTTTAATTGTCAACTTAATGTCTTCGAATTTGGGATTTGCTAGGGTCCATCACGAAAGGCATTTCACTGCTGGTTTGTCGCATGTCAAAGCAGCCACCTCGTGAATGGAGACAATCGTTGTTGTCTCCATTCACGAGGTGGCTGGTGTGACATGCAACAGACCAGCTGTGAAATGCCTTTTGCGATGGATGCTAGCAAAAGCGAATTTATAAATATATATAAATTAATTTATATAATTTGTGTGTATATATATACAAATTATATATAATTTGAAGAAAAATAAAAATTTTCATCATCATCCTATTGGCTTCAAATTATACATTTATTTTCTTTCTATATTGTTGATAAACCTTGAAGATAAACTATTATTGGGTCAAAAAGGTTAAATACAATTAAAAATGTTAAATCGGTCGTTTTCCGATCATGTTTACACGGGGAATGTTTGACATGTTCCGATCTCTCGGACATATAACTAAACCATCTATTCGGATCGATGGATCGGATCATCCGCGATAATTGGCACCACGTGAATACTCTAACACAGACGTGTGTTGATCTATTTAAAGTTTTGAGGGGATTGTTGATGTTGTCGCATTGTTGATGTTGTTGCATTAAAAAATAGCCGGGATTTCGCATAAATACGTGCTTCCATTTGAAACCATAATTCGAAGGAGCCATGATTTTGATATTTTATCTTCTGATTCGATAAAATATTAATATTAAATGGAAGTAATTCATAATCATCTGGTTACGATCAATCTAAACCAACCATGGTGAAAGAACCACTGTGAATTCTGTGAATCTTCACGGCGAGCCTTCTTCCCCAATATGCAATTAAATTCGTGATCATGTAGTGTGTTTATTCTACTTTACTTGCTTTAAAGCAAAAGCCATTGTCATAATCTCTACCACGACAAAATAATTTATGCTCTAGTGCGAACGTGGAGAATCTCAATTCGAAAATGAAATCTCGTGATCCACCAAAGAGTAATGTGTGTACATATATTATCCATATCAATTTGATGATTATTGCAACATCTTTTAAAAAGAGGGTATAATCAAGTATTATGAAATCGTCTTAAATTTTCATGTAAATATTCAATCGCGCTTTTACCCTTATACTAACATCCACTCTCCTTAGATATACTACTACTTGGAAAGAACAAAACCTTTTTCAAATAGGAAAATCAGGCATATTTTATCGTCCATAAATATAATTAATATATAAATATCTCAAGGGCATATGTCAATTTTTATTTTTTAAATTGTAATTGAGGTAAAGCTATTTTGTGCAAAAATAGGCACGGATTAATAGACAATAGTAAAATGTAAAGACCAACGTCAAAGATCTGAACTTTGTTATTCTACACATTAACTCAATGATCCCTTTGGATCTTAGGCATTCAAATCAAAGAAAAAATCAAGTACTAACAAGATGGGTTAGAAGTACCTTTCACCATGGCCGCTTCCTTAGAGCTTGAAAGACAGTCTTGTTATTCTGAACTAATATTAACCCAATAAAGTAAAGAAGAAGAGTTTGTTCTCAAACTAATATGAACCCAATATTAAAAGACAATCTTTAGCATCGTAGTGCATATCCTGCATTAACATCATCATAATTTGTTTTCTAAAACTGTTTTCAAATTCTTATGTTGTGGCCCCACAGTTTACCATATTTAGCTCTGTTGGAACCTGGAAGATGCTGCGAATCTCATGTCAGTCCATCTTTTCAAATAGGGAAATGATATTATTGCCCCCATTCTTCCCAGGCCACCCCTTGTATTCCAAAAATAGTAGTCATATACACTAGAGGGGGTGGCCTGAGGAGGAGAAGGGGGAGAGTATATCACATGTATCACGCCTTTCCCTTTTTACTTCTCAGGCTCTCATTAGTCATTACTTAAAAACGATCGTCGATATCAAATGCATCCACCCTTTTTTCGTTTAGAAAATTTTGTAATGGCTAAACAAATCCCGGTCAGCATAATGACTAAAATACAATTGTTTAATTAAACAAAGGACCTCTATAGTATTTGCTCATTTTTCGCACGGGAGAATCCCCTTAAATTTTTGGGCCGAAGAACGAGAACGACACATGCCGTAAAACACGAAATATCGTCGAGTTAGATCTCACGCGCTACAAAAGATCGTGATTTCAGCGAAGAAAGATTGTGCGAGATTTCTGAGGATGCTTTCGCGTCCACAATTAATGTGGAGCGAGACCCCATTGTAATATGATGAGGCACGCCCCCTAATTACATAATGGGCCCAGCCTTTAATTGATCTAGACCGTTTATATGAATTCCTAATGCTAGATATCCTATGGCCCAATTATCACACCATTTAGATAATCTACATCTAACTCTATGTAATTTGTCGTGACCTCATTGAAATTTGATGGGGCAAGCTCACTACTAATTATGTAACGGCTTCACTTTTAATTGATCTGGACCATCAATCCGATTTCCTAATGCTGGATATCCTATGGACCAAATATCACACCTTTTGACAATAAGCGCAGCCCAGTGCATGAGGCTACCGCCATTTCGGGGTATGGGGAGGGCTATATGTACGCAGCCTTATCCCTGCCTTATCCCTGCTTTGCAGAGAGGCTTTTTTCGGGACTCGAACCCTTGACCACCATGTCACAATGGAGAAACCATTTTTATAATCTATATCTAAATATATGTAATTTTTTGCTATTCTGAACTGTTCACATTCTAGGATCTTCAATTTATTTTAATAGATACTATCTAACATGGCAAAATGTACAGGATTGAAGCCAACATCCACAAATGCGAAGTGTTCTTTTCAGGAACCACTCTCAGCGAAAGAACAGTCATCCTAAACAATTTTTTTTTTTTCAACCTAAGGGAACCCTGGATTGCAAAGATACGAAAAAGGATCCAAGGATGGAGTAATAGATATCTCCTTAAGGCAGGAAAAATAACACAACTCAACTCAACTAAGCCTTTGTCTCAAACTAGTCTACGTCAAGCAAAATAGAACTTGTAAAATTGGTTCTCAACTCCTATCATGTTTTTGGTCACGGTGCATTTCATATACCAAAGGGAGTGATGGATAACCTTGAAAAGGTAATTAGAGGGTTCATCTGGGCGGGGCCAGAAGGAAGGAAAAATTATCATGCCATATCCTGGAAAGTCCTATGTAGACCGAAGTTAGAGGGAGGCATGGGCATAAGAAAGCTCGTGGATTGGGTCCAACAAAAATATGTCAAGAACAACAACTCGAGAATTTGCACCTTATCAACAGATACACTCTTTAGGATTGGGTCCAACAAAAATATGTCAAGAAGAACAACTTCTAGTCAGTAACTGGTCCATCAAAACCTTCATGGGGCCTAAGAAGCATCCTTAAAGCTCGAGAATTTGCTAATCCTATATTTGCTATCAGGTGGGAACAGGGGAAAATGTAGACTTCTGGTACCAGCCATGGAACCCATAAGGGCCTTTGCACTCTTTAATCTCGCGAGCAAACATAGATTCTGACTTAAGACAAGTAAAGACTATTGACGAAATATTCTCATAAGGATATTGGGATCCAATGCGAAACAAGCCATCCCTTAGAGAACTGAAGAATATCATCAACAAAATTCTCATCGATCTGAGAAGTGCTAACTCTACCATTTGGAAGGAAACCACAGATGGAGCATTCACTTTCAAAAGTGCTTGGAATATCATTAGATCAACATCTCCTATAGTTCCATGGGCTAGTATGATCTGGTTTATTGGGCATATTCCGAGACATTCCTTAGTTACCTGGAAAGCTCTCCATGACAAACTAAGCACATTAGATCATCTACTCTTCATGGGAGAAACTATCGACCAAAAGTACCAGCTTTGCAAAAGAGAGACAAAATCAGTAAATCACTTGTTTTTCAGATGCGGCTACTCTTCCTGGATCTGGAGATCTATATTACGGAGGCTAAACCATAGAATAAAACCTTTAAAATCACTCCAAGAGGAAGAATTCAGGATCAGGAAAATGAGCTCAAGCAAAGGCCAGTCAGCGGTGGCCATGGAGATCTGCTTCACAATAGCAATCTGTTTCATTTGGCGAGAAGGAAATAGTCAAGTATTCTGAAAAAATAGATCATCCTCATCCGAAGCGATACATCCTCCATGACATTCTACTAACAGTTAGCAAAAGAATGAAGGCCCTACATTTGGTATCTGAGAATTCAGAATACCATAAAAAAATTGCTACAAAGCTAGGCTACATATTAAGTGAAAAGAAATTAAGAGACAAAGTATTTAAATGGATCAGACCAATTCTGGGCAAGTTCAAATTAAACTCAAACACTTCTCTAGATGCTATGATGCAAGAATTGGCGGGCTAATTTGCGATCACAATGGAAATGCACTCGAGTATTATTCGATTGAAGTAGATAGAGAAGAAATCTTTGCTCTGAAAATAAATGCCATTAAACACAGGGATCCAGCTCCCTCAAGTTCTTGGAATCCAAGATATTTGGATTGAATAGACTCAGAATATGCCGTAAAAGCGCTTGAAGGAAAGTATAAGCTCCTATGGAGAAAGGCCCAACTTGTGTCAGATATAAGAGAGATGTTATCAAAATTCAGAAACTGGTGAATTTCCCACATATGAAGGGAGGCCGATTCCTCGGTAAACTTCCCATATAAAAGAAATTGCTCTTGTAAAGGAACTTCCATCCAGATATCCTCTCCCTCCAGAGCTCGAGCAAATCTTATCCGAGGAGAAGATGGAACAAAATTTAAAATATTGTAATTTGATATCTCCGTGTATATTTGTTATTTTATTTTAATCATATTATTGTCGGGGTCTTGCCTAACCTCAACTTACTCATCAAAAAAAATATTATCTAACATAGGGCTTATAGAATGGTCGGTCCGATGAATCAAAGATAGGGCTCTCTAAGCCTCATCCTTCTACATAAGATTAGTGTCCCATCGGAGTATTCCTCTGGTTTTGTAAAATCAAGAACGGGGCAGTCATTTTATGTTATGTACGAACATAATAAGCAAAACATGATATGGCATAAATAATCGGAGGAAAAATTTGGGTTTAATATTGTATTGGTTAAAAAAATGTAACCTCTGTCTCTTTTGATGTAAATGGGAGTAAAACAAATTTTAAGTCATTTTACATCGAAAGAAAGAAATGAAACCGTAGTGTAAAAATGGTCAAATAAATGAGAACGCAAAAAATACGTTCAATGAATAGAATGGGGTGATACGTATGCCAAAAATGTTATAACGTATAGATCAAAGAGAGACATCAAGTGTTACTCCTATCGAGGGTAACTTTGCTATTTGCAAAATATAGTGGGTAAAGTTCACGAGTTTGCTAAAAATATGTTCAATATGTCTAAAATGTGTTTTAAACGTTTTCTTCACAAAAAAAAAGGTTATTTTGCTTTTAAAAGGTATTAAAAAGAGAAGGCGAGCCTTGGCGCAACGGTAAGGTTTCTCCATTGTGACCTGGTGGTCACGGGTTCAAGGCACGGAAACAGCCTCTCTGCAAAGCAGGGGTAAGGCTACGTACATCTAGCCCTCCCCAAACCCCGCAATGGCGAGAGCCCCGTGCATAGGGTTGCCATTTTTTCTTTTTTAAGTATTAAAAAGAGTGAGGCATTTTCCTAATTGTGTACGATAATTATTAGACACCTGTGATGAGGCCCACGACACCATGATGATTAATATGATCCATATCTCTTGGCCCTTCCAGTGAATGGTTCAAATCAATTTTCTAAAGCCCTTAAAGAACCTATTATTAAACCTAACATGATTCTATACGTATTTAATCTAATTAATAACTAAGCAATGAGGAGAAGGAAAGTATCTGATCTCTGACAGGTTTTAATGATAGATCCCAGGGGTGTCGATTCTTCGGTGTTTGCTTGACCTTTTTGGGGTTTCTAGGCTCTTTTACTAAGGACTATCTGATAAGAAGATTATCGAATTATTCTTTATTGATGAATAAGGGTTATCACATATGAGAGAAAATGGCGGCTCTGGAGTTTATCACTTTATCAGGGAGTTTTCCATCGTAAAGTGAGTTTACGAACACAACTAAAGCCTATCTTTTTAGGGACAGAGATTTGCGATGGACAAATGGCTCTGGGCCCGAAATTGGCCATGAATGTGATATTTTGGGTTTTTGAGCGGGTAGGCTATGAATTACAAGGTTTCACCCAAATACCCAGGTCCCATCGACAAACTATCATCAGTCTGGGCAGGGCAGAATGGGGTGTATACAGGGCAGACTGGCAGAGCCATGAATTTACACTTCGGGGCCGGACTAATTTACACTTTGCCTACATAGGACTTTGGGGGGGGGGGGGCTTACTATTATAGGCATTTAAGGACGCCGGTAAATGTAATTCCTTATTTTAGCGGCATTCCTGAACACCGGTAAAACCCTTAGGTATAAAAGGGATTTTGCTAGTCATCGGGGGGGGGCATGGCCCCTCTCATGCTATAAGTGGCTCCGCCCCTTGGTGTATACATTGATATTTATAGCTCTAAGAGACTAAACTTCTGTCTGTTAGCAATTTGAAGATAGATTAAATGATCTAACCAACACCTTTTCCCACGTCATAATTGCTTCTATAATAATATTTATACATTTTCCCTTACCTTCTGGAAAACAAGAGAAACTCTCCTTCCAAATCTCCCGAGTAATGAGAGAATAACTTTTAAAGCAAACCAAAGAGATATCTTGATTTTCCACTTTGATAAATAAAACCATTGAATACACATAGCATTTATACCTTAATTATCAATCATAGGCAAGTTACATGTGAAATAGTCTCATATGCCTCTAGTCACATCACTATCAACAAACTCATGTTTGAGATCCTTGTCCTTCATCGTGCACATAATACGGAATGGGGATAAAAATACCCTTCAATCTGTTATCAACAGGGTGTCAGGGACGACCCTCGTGAATATTTTTCGTATAAAATAGCATATTTTTTGTCAGAAGATCCTTCCAAATGAAACTCATCCATAAAAAATGTACGCCCAATGGTTCCCATGGGTTCAATCATTCACCTTTTCTTACTTGTTTTGATGCTAGCAAACTCAAATTGATTAGTCTTTATGGACAAATGTGTTGTCTTTGAGTGTTGTGCCTTAGACAGGAACCTGACATGTCATATCACCATTACACAACTCAGTACAACACATGGCTTGCGGATCAACATGAACAATGTACCAAAGAGCTTGTACACACATGGAAGAGATCATCTTTGGAAGATGTCCAAGCATAGAGCTCAAGTTGAAGATTCCACAAGTATGCCTAGCATATGCCAAGAGGAGCTTGAAGTTGAACAAAGTGTTGGTGACCTTCTCATGCCTCAAAAGTGAAGATTCATTCAAAAAGAGAAGTCACATGTACCAAATCATTCTCAAGTGTTCACTTATAAGCCAAAAGCTCAAGGAAGACCTTTGAAGCCAATAAGATCAAGGTACTAAGTAGTTTAACTTTATAGATTGTATTGGAGATCTTTTTCAAGTTGTTTTGCATTTTAAAGTGTTTTTCAATCCTCTTTCAAAACCAACCTTAAAACCTATTTGTATTTCATGTAAAATCATTCGCAAAGGTCCTAAATATTATTAAAACAATAGTCCATAGCCCAAGAACAAAAGCATAAGTACTAACCAAAGTTTACAAATGAAAAGGAATGACATTAGCACTTGAATTATGAAAACAACAGCTTAAACCTGATTTAATGGGTCCAAAACATTTTTAAATATTTATGAAAATATTTTTAACAGATATCTCTCATTTTTCTCACATCCGTAGTGTATAAGAACTTTAAAATCCGACGAGAAATGAGTGAGATACAAATTTTAGAAGATCGCGGTCAGAAACTGTTCTTGTAGCCGCGGTCGACCGGCCCGGTCGACCGCCGAACCCCCAGTCGATCGGGGCAGTCAATTTTTGGATTTTTAAAATTTCAGATGACCCTCGGAGGTCGACCTCCCAACCCCGGTTGACCGCCACGGAGCGAGAAACTAGCCGTTGGGGCATAATGGCTAGTTATTTTTTTACCCGTTGTTTGTCTTCTCTTTCCCAAACTACCCCCAAACGGTCATGAATCATTGTGGGCTATAAATATGTTGTTCTATAATGAATTAAAAGACCTTTGGACCTATTGAAAATATTACTTGAGCTTAAACCTTCAAATCCATTAATTTCTTCAAAGAGCTTTGAACTTGCATATTTCATTTTGAAGAAGATCGCCATAAGGCTTTCATTTGTGTTATCTTTTGGAGAGTTTTGAGATCTATTATCTTTGTGTCAAGCCTATCAAGAGGCTAAAGAAATTTTTTCTTTATTTGTTTTTCTTTGTATTGAGGGTCTCCGATTCGGCCCAATAAGAAAGGTGAATTTAGGAGTTTTGAGAGGGGTTTCCGCTTCGGCCTTAGGGAGAAGCTTGATTGTAAGAGGGTCTTCGATTCGGCCCATTAAGAAAGGTGAATCCGGAGCTAGAGGGTTTGTACCCTCGGAGGTAGAGAAGGCGTGTGTAAAGCTTTAAACATTAGTGGAGAAATCCCAAGGAAAGACCAAGTACTTGCGTAGTGGAGTACGTCCATTAGTGACCGAACCACTATAAATCTTTGTGTGGTCTCCTTCCTTTTCTCTTACCTCTTTGTGGTGATTGGTAAATTCTAACCTTTCTTGTGTTTATATTTTTATTGAACAAGGGTTAGAAAATATAAATGATAAGAAAAATCTAAACCCTAATTATGTTATCTTGATTACTTGAACTAGGGTTTGATATAAATAGCTTAAAATTGGCAAATTGATTTTAACCTTTACACCTAACTAAGCCAAAATTTCTAATTGACCAATTTACCCCCCCTCTTGGGTTGCCATACTTGCATTTCATTTGGTATCAAAGCTTAGGCTCTTAAAGAGATTTCTTTAATCTAAAAATCTGCAAGAGAAAAGATCTAAGGCAACCTAATGGCATCTAGACTACCTTGCTTTGATGGAACCGATTATGGATCTTGGTCGATCCGTATGAAGTCCTATCTTAAAGGTCTAGATGGGGATTTATTAAAAGTAATTGAAAATCGATTCACCCTATATAAATCTAAAAGAGTAAATGAATATGACAAAAAATTATTTTTCATAAACTCTAAAGCTATGAGTGCCTATGTTGTGCTTTACCGGCATATTTTTTTGATATCATTTCTACTTGTAAAAATGCTAATGAAATATTGTCTAAACTTGAAAACAATTTTGATTCAGCATGTCTCATTATTTTGAAGAATTCAAATGATAGCATATCTAATGAAAGTTCAAACATTAAAGAACTTAATGATAAATGTGAAGAATTAAAGAATGCTTTAAATGTTGAACATTTTAAAAATGAAAAACTAAAACACTCTCTTACCTCTATTTCTAATGAATTATTAGAATCGGAAAAAGACTATCAAGACTTATTAGGTAAAGAAACTGAGTTACTTGAAAATAATAAGAAATTGCAAAAAGAAATAGAGGAATGAAAATTAAAAGAAGAAGAACTTAGAACAATCTCATCTCATGAATTAAATGCTCTAAAAGAAGAAATTACTGAGATGAAAATTAAAAATGAATAACTCTCCCAAAATAATCACAAGTTACAAGAAGAAAGTGGTAAGCATATATATGATCATTCTTGTGGTTCATCATGTTCATCTACCTATTCTCTTATATCTTGTGATTATTATGGTAAATTTGGACATTACAAATCTAGATATAAGTTTAGATTTGTAAAATGTTCCAAGTTTGTAGGGATAAAAAAGAATTCATTATATAAAGCAAACTTGAATGGGCCTAAGATGGTTTGAGTTCCAAAATCCACTACTTAAGGCATTTTATATACTTAGTAGATTTAGGGGTATGTGCTAAAATTAAAAATCTTTTAAAAATTGCTTGTGCTTAAAAGTTATATCTTTTGATCGTGTTTTCTAGATACTACATCTTAATAATGATATAAAGAAATCATTGTATCTAGTCATTTATGCTTGATTGTCATATCTATTGGAGAAGGCTCCCTAAATTCCCATGTTAATATCTAGTTTATGTGTGTGTTTTAATTTGAATATCAATTGATAAATTTGTTTATATAAATACTATGTGCCTATTCTTGTTTGATTCCATGTATCTATGCATGATTGTGCTAAAATGATAAATCATTTGAAATCCACTCTAGACATGTTGTAATTATTGAAAATTATATGTCTAGATGTTAAGTGCTTAAAGATCACATATTTTTGAAAATATATTATAGATACACATACTTATTTTGGTTTATCTATATGTATCTATAAAGTGATATTCATACAATTGATAACATGATATAGTATATTGATATCTATAAACCCATGTTATGGTGCATAATAGAGTATACTCTCTTATTTTGGTATGATCATGCTCATTGGTCTAAGTGTTTAGTATATTACTTGAAATATGTTCATGCACTTAGTACCTTAAGTGGCCCATAGGATTAGCCTAGTTGATTTAAGAAAAATCTCTAAATTTAAATATAATTGAAACTTATGGTCAAATAGGTTAAATGTATTATGAAATGAACAAAAATGGGTCTAAACAAAACTTAATGAATCTCCATACATCTTGTTAAAATCTTAAGAAGTTCATAAGTGAAAAGGATTGTATTTGCCCAAGATATCTCTCTTCCATGATTATTCATGAAAATCCTTGGCCCTTAAGATCATGTCTCTTTCTTGATAAGGGAAATTGCAAATGCAACTTAGTTCAATGAAGAGATCTTGATTTACCCTAATTGAACTAAGTCATATGAAGCATGTCCATAACCTTAACTTGTCATTCATCCATGACATGCAAATCATATGAGAAAATCACTTGTTGAAAAGAACTCCAAAATTAAGTTAATACATCAAACAAGTGAAATTTGATTAAAGAATGTGAAGTACTAAGAAACCTTGATTATCTTAAATCCTTCACACCAATCTTATGTGCACTAGAAAAATAAAAATCTAGTTAAAACTACATAAGTGTGCGCATTGGATCACATTGTCATTATGGAGTACGTTTGATATTTATCATCTATATATATTATCCATATGACATTGTTGAGTTCATAAAATAATTGAACTTGAAACATTCTATTCTTGTGAGCTTCAAAACTAAAGTGGAATCATTAAAATGTTATGATCATTAAAATCCACTCAATGAAAGGCATATGATTAGAATTGATAAATATTTTGCCTATTATATGTGATTTATGGATATCAGCACTTGAGTATTCTTGAGATAGATCATTATAAAGTTTGAGTGATTCAATAATATGAGAAATCGTAAGTTACTCAAAATTTATATCTCATGAGTTAATTTCAAATTGTGAAAATCATAAAATCATGAGATTATGCCTAAAAAGCCAAAAGTATGCTTAAAATTGAATTATGTGCATAATTGGCTTTGAAAGGAAAAATTAAAACGAAATGTGTTTAGATAATCACACTTAATTATTTACTTAAATTTAATCCATCAAAATACATCTTATAAGCTAATAGGGAACATGAAAATAAAAATAAAAATGTACATTCGCTAAATAGTTGAAAACTAGTTTGCCTTTATAGGAAATCTCAAAGAACTAGTTTCCTTCATAATAGAATAGAGTTGCTTATCCTATGATAGATTTTTAATCACTTGTCATCATTTTCTATCCCTGGTATGCTTATATTAGCTTATTTATAGCACTTTTTCTCTATATATGTATATATATTTCCCCTTATATGGTATTAGCTACATGGTAAGATGTTAAACCCTAAAGTTAAAATTTACTCAATTGGTACTCTTAGTCCTCTTACTTAGTAAGTTAGAGAGTGTACCCTCACCTTTTAATTAAAACACCTAATCTTTTTGGCTTCCAGCCAACATCTTAACCATGATTTGCCATATGTGCTTTGATGTGTTATTTGTATATATATATATATATATATATATATATATATATATATATATATATATATATATAGGGGGAGCATGGTCTGCTAGGTTGTCATCTCATTTGGTATCACCTGATTACTCGTAGCAAGCATGCATTAGTAGCCCAAGGATTTTTTTTCAATCATTCACTTCCAAATCCCTTGGTGACTCAGTTTGGACAGCCCTTTAGATTCATACACTATATGAGTCTTTAACAAAGGGGGAGCTTTACATGTCATATCTGTCACTCTTTCATCTTATCATATGTGGTTGATATGGTTATTACATTCCATATGATAAGAGCACTCATTTGGAGCCTCATTGCTTCATTTGTGGTGTAGTTGGGTCTTGTCTTGTGCTTTCATTTTGTGATCATCTTTAAGTTATTACAAGAACCTTAGCCTAAGCTTCAGTGTCATATCTTTTCAGGCTTTAGACTTATCTTGGATGAACTCATATGGTATCATCACTTCCAATGATAATTACCTTGTTCTAGAGTTTGAAAACTTTCTAGAACTCTTCTTCATAGGATTGTGCTCAACTTGATCATATTGTTTTCTATGAATTCTTACTTATCATGTGCATTATAAGTCATTTATACCCAATCTTCATGATAAGTTTCCTTGGCTATGTCCTCATTGTCATATCTTTAGCCATTGTGTATTGTCATGCCTTGCTTTATACGTTTCATCTAAGGCCAATGACAAATACTTAAGGGGAGAGCTAAATTGTCTTATTCTCATATTTATATAGACCATAATGATGTGCTCACAATGTCCATTGCCCCATTTGATGTGCTAAAATATAAATCTTTTAGATTGAATACAAAAAAAAACTGCTTATCATGCACTGTACTCAATGCTTCTTGCTAAATCTTTTATGATAAGCATTAGGAGAGCTCAAAATATTATATCATTCATATTTCATGGGCTACAAGGTTACTTTGTTGTTACCCTTTTCTTGTACCTATCCTGCATAGCTCTACATAGGACCAAACATAGAACTATCTTGGAAATTCCAACCATATCTCTATGTTTTTTGCTTCTCCCTATCCCTATCATGTGTATTCAAGTTGATTACCTTATAATCATGATAGTTTCTTAATAGAACCTTCAAATGTCATATCTTCTCAATCACTTCACTTGTTATGCCATGCCTTGATTGATCTATATTCATGCATAGTAAAATTTAGAGGGAGTGCTTAGCTGTCAAATCTTTTGTGTTCATATACTTCATAGGGTTGTGTTTAGAATGGTTATATTACTCAACACCCTTTAGTTGCGCTTAAGTTGTCTATACTTACATACGTCAAAAAAAAAAAACGGGGTGGATATCTTACTCACCTATGATGCTTCATTCTTATCATACATTATTCACTTTGAGCACATCATATTCATGATAAGTAAATAGGAGGAGTGCTTATTGCACATCTTGACATATTAGTTTGAGCTTTCACTGCTGAAACCTCCCTTTTTGCTGCTGCCAAATGTAGACACCCCCATTTTGCTCCACCTTAATCAGCAAAGGAGTTAGTATTTCTCTATTTTCTCTATTTGTCTTTTCCAGTGTTTTCCATTTCGGTGTCCGTCTCTTATGTTTTCTCGAACTTTTTTGTCATTTCCAATATTTTTGCATTTTTCCGTCGGGTATTGAGGAAGGTTAGTCACAAGAATCTAATCAAGAGAGAATTTAGACCCACTGGGTGGGCCCGCATTGAATATTTTGATTGGAATGGGATCAAGTCAGTGTACCCCACATTGTTCTTATTAAATATGAGTGTTGAGCTTATGGCTTTTCATGTCGTAACCCGACAAATGGATGGTTTGGATCAATCCAAAAAGTTGCCCAACCCTTATTCTCTCTTCCTAACCGACCCTCTCTCTTAATTTTTATATTTTGATGGGGCGTTTTTCATTCTCCTTAATTCGTGGGTGTCCCCCAAAATGGACGGGTTGGATCACTATCATTATAATAAGCAAAGGAGGTCATTTGATTCAAAAGTGGCTCTCGGATTTGGATCACTATCTAAACAACCATCACCTGCTTCTAAACAAAAGAGGAAAGTAATGTTTATTTTTGGATGTTTGCCTCTTCCCTTATTTGACAGATAGCATAACTATAAATTAGAAAGGCTATTTCGTTGCCCACTTTGGCTCTCACGATTTGGGAAGAAACAAAATAGTAATTTCTAATTATTTGTATTGCCATATACGTGGGATCCACTTGGGTTTTGGGAACTTTTGCAAGGAAAAAGAAGAAACCCACGTTTAGAGAGGCCATCAATATGGGCAACCTGTTTCTCCTTTTTTTTTTAATTTCAATTTCGTTTTCTCATATTTGGTACATCTCTCCTGGTGGGCCCTCTCATCATGTATGGTTCGGTCATTGCTAGTTAAACCCAAAATTTGTGGGTATTTACAGCGCCCAAATTTTGTTTAGAAAATGCAACTGCCATTTTGATTTGGGGGCTGATTATGACTTTTGATCAAGAGTTTGAATCATCCAATGGAAATATTTTGGGATGCAATTTCTGTGGACCCATCAATGGACGGTTGGATTATCTTATGGAAAGTAATTTGGGAAGTTCCAAGCGGGCGATGATGCAACCAATTTACATCATGGCATGCTAAATGGATGGTGGGGATCGACTTAAAATGCAAACCACATTTCCATTGATCCACTCCTCTATATTGGAAAGTAGTTCACGTAAGAGATTTTTTTAAGCTATTTCTGTTAATAATATATATGAAAGAAGTCATGTTGTTAACTCTCTCTTCCATATATATTTAATTTTGGAAATTCTTGGCCCACATTAGAAAAGAATATTGGCAGCCATCATAAATAGAATATCACGTTTGGGTTTATCTAGAAAGCTTTTCACAAAGTTAGCCACTTTAGAAACAGTATTCGGCAGCCTTCTTTTTTCGGAAATCAATTCTTAATTCTTCTTCCCTATTAGATGGCGGTAACATGAGAGTTGCAGAGGGGATCTCTCGAATGATATTTGGGGCAGCCCACGTTTAGAAAACAGGGGATATAAGTTCTTCTCTCTCTCTCTCTCTAGAGACGAGGCCACTCTCCCATGCTCTTCTATCTCTCTCTCTAGCTCTTGTCTCTTCTCAATCTCTCAATCTCACCCTCTCTACAGCCCTCTCTCAATCCAATCCTCTCAACAGTACTCTCTCTTCCTCTCAACACTCTCAATCTCTTCCTCTCAACAGTATTCTCTCTTCACCTCTCTACAGCCCTCTCTTAATCTCTTCCTCTCAATAGTACTCTCTCTTCACCTCTCTACAGCCCTCTCTCAATCTCCATCTCTCAACAGCAAGCTCTTTCTCATCTCTCAAAGTCTCTCTCTCCATCTCTCAAAGTCTCTCTCTCCACCTCTCAACAGCAAGCTCTTTCTCATCTCTCAAAGTCTATCTCTCCATCTCTCAACGTCTCTCTCTCATCTCTCAACGTCAATCTCTCCACCCCCTCAACAAGCTCTCACCTCTCTCAGCAGTAGCTCTCATCTCTCTCTCAACAGTAGCTCTCATCTCTCTCAAGAACACTCTCTCCATCTCTCAATCTCACCCTCACTCGGTTCTCTCTCAAATCTCTCTCACCTCTCGGCGAGGTATTCATCGAAGAATCATAAATTCAAGGAGATTCAAAGGCTCGAGGAAAGACAACAAACATCGGAAAGAGCGATTCATCTACTTTGGCGGATTGGGTTTTCTATAGCGTATAAAAGGGTGCAACGAAGCGTATACATCGGATTTACGCACCCTAGAGACGAGGAGCGCGACCAAAGGTAGGTTCATTCTTCCCTGATTTTTCTAGAATTATTCCGTATTTTTTTACATATTTTTGCATGGTTTTAGTATTTACGCTAATTTAATTCAATAATATATGGGTTGGCTCAAAATCAGGTTTACATGAGTGTTTCGAAGTCCGATTCGTTTCAAAATTTAATGCAATGATCTATTTAATGGGACTAAAAAAACTATCGGATTGGATCAGACGTTGGATCTAAGGATTTCCAGAATTTGAATGAAGATTGAAATTTAATTTGAATTAATGACTGGGATATTATGAAATTGGAAAAAACAGCTATCTTAGGATGATCTATTTCTTGGAATATTATAATTTTCTTGTGTTCATCATATCAGAACAATGTTAAAGGACATCTTTCAAAGTCATAATTTTCTCAAAAATCATCTTTAAAAAATATCTTTTTGAAGAAGAAAAATGGAAAATATACCAAATAAGTTCTAAAATTAATGAAATGATTTTAGGATTCTATTTGGTATATCGTTTGATATTTTCTTTTGAAACAATCAGATTTTGTGAGGTTTTTTATTAATATTAAATCATGATTAAAATTTTCAAAAATTTTACAGTAGTCTTATATTACAAATACTATGTTACTGTAAAAGTTTCAATTGATTTGGAATTTGTTTCCTAGGGATGCTGTGTAAATTCATAATCTGATCTGAATCTTTAAAAATCTGAAATTGATAGTAAAACGTATCTAAAATTCATGACATTTTCACAGTAGACTATATTTATTTATACCTTGTTACTGTAGAAATTTCAATTGATTTATATTTCTATTTCTAAGGGTTTCTTTGTAATTTTAACAATCTGGTCTCATTGTTATTAAATCGGAAATTAATAGCAACTTAATATAAAAATCTATGAAAGTTTTTCAGTAAGCTATCTTCATTCATATCTTGTTACTGTAGAAATTTTAATTTATTTCGAATTTTTTTGCAATGAGTTCATTTGTAAAATCATCCAAGTGATTTGAAATTGATAAAATCTATCAAAAATTGAAATTAACCAAAATCATTATGAAAACTTCCAGGGAACTTTAATTTTCTGTCATGCATTCTTTCCTTAAGCCGCTGAAACAGAAATCTTAGGAGTCTTAAATTTCCTTTTGTAAAATGGCCCTACTAGGATAGTTTAGATGCCGAGGATGCATCCATAATCGTATCCCAATTGCAATTGATCCTTGACAATTTGAGTATTTAAATTATAGCATGTTATTGGCTCCGAGGTCTACTGTCCACGGAAATCCTGAGAAATATGCCAGGCAATAAGGTGCTATAACTTAAGTATTAAATTGCGCAAGGGAAGAGTGCACGATTCCCTTCCATGGATGCAATTCGAGGCCGAAACTTGCGAACCATAGAGCCTTTGGTATTCCTTAGATGTTTATTAAATTGCGCAAGGGCAGGAATGGTGCATGTGGTGGTAACTCCCCATACCTTCCATTCTCGTAACCAGGTAATGAGTCTAGATTTCTGGTAAATTATGGGTCCTAGATCCCTCATCTAGGTGGCGACTCTGTCACTCTCTTTTGCGTGGAATTCGGATTGCCTTAGTGATCCCAAGTTCATGGAAAAGATGAATTAAATCATACCTTGCTAGGCTCGGCGGCTTACCCCTGCCCTTATGGGTACTGGGTTGCACGTTTGATTGCACCCTATGACTTGGTTGCTGCCTGCTTGGTTGGGTAATTAAAATCAATAATAAAAAGCACAAGCCATTCACGTGGGTACGAGAGACCAAGAGAGAGCGTGGCGACTCGCGCCTCATCCCTCTCGCGGGATCGGGTCCCACACCAAAAGGGGGAGAATTTTTGAAATTGATTAGGCAGTCCATAACTCATATGGATCACTTGCTTTAAATTTATATATTACACTTGTGCATATAGTGAGGGGGAGTTCTGCTCTACTGTTATATCAATTGATGTCTATTTACTTATCATTTTGATATCTCTTGTCTCCTAATCAACTTTTGTTTGCTATCATAAAAAAGGGGGAGAATGTAAGCCCAATGGTTCCCATGAGTTCAATCATTCACATTTTTCTTCTTGTTTTGATGCTAGCAAATTCAAATTGATTATACTTTATGGACTGATGTGTTGTCTTTGAGTGTTGTGCCTTGAACAAGAACTTGACATGTCATATCACCATTACACAACTCAACACAACACATGGCTTGCGGATCAACATGCACAATGGACCAAAGAGCTTGTACACACATGTAAGAGATCATCTTTGGAAGATGTCCAAGCATAGAGCTCAAGTTGAGGATCCCATAAGCATGCCTAGCATATGCCAAGAGGAGCTTGAAGTTGAACAAAGTGTTGGTGACCTTCTCATGCCTCAAAAGTGAAGATTCATTCAAGAAGAGAAGTCACATGTACCAAAGTATTCTCAAGTGTTCACTTACAAGCCAAAAGTCCAAGGAAGACCTTTGAAGCCAATACGATCAAGGTGCTAAGTAGTTTAACTTTATAGATTGTATTGGAGATCTTTTTCAAGTTGTTTTACATTTTAAAGTGTTTTTCAATCCTCTTTCAAAACCAACCTTAAAACCTATTTATATTTCATATAAAATTATTTTCAAAGGTCCTAAATATTATTAAAACAAAAGTCCATAGCTCAAGAAAGACAGCATAAGTGTTAACCAAAATTTACAAATGAAAATGAATGACATTAGCACTTGAATTATAAAACAGCTTAAACCTGATTTAATGGGTCCAAAACATTTTCTAATATTCATGAAAATATTTTTAATAGATAGCTCTTACTTTTTCTCATATCCGTAGTGTATAAGAACTTTAAAATCCGACGAGAAACGATTGAGATATGAATTTTAGAAGATCGCAGTCAGGATCTGTTCTTACAGCCGCGGTCGACTGCCAAACCCTCGGTCGACCAGGGCAATCATTTTTTGGTTTTTTAAAATTTCAGATGACCCTTGGAGGTCGATCGCCCTTCCCCGGTCGACCGCCACGGCGCGAGAAACTAGACGTTGGGGCATAACGGCTTGTTGCTTTTTTTACTCGTTTTTGTCTTTTCTAGCCCAAAGTACCCCCAAACAGTCATAAATCACTGTGGGCTATAAATATGTTGTTCTATAATGGATTAAAAGACTTTTGGACTTATTGAAAACCTTACTTGAGCTTAAACCTTCAAATCCATTAATTTCTTTAAAGAGCTTTGAACTTGCATATTTCATTTTGAGGAAGATCTCTATAAGGCTTTCATTTGTGTTATCTTTTGGAGAGTTTTGAGAGCTATTATCTTTGTATCAAGCCTATCAAGAGGCTAAAGAGAGTTTTCCTTTATTTGTTCTTCTTTGGAATGAGGGTCTCTGATTCGGCCCGATAAGAAAGGTGAATCTAGGAGTTTCGAGAGGGGTTTCCGCTTCTGCCTTAAGGAGAAGCTTGATTGTAAGAGGGTCTTCGATTCGGCCGATTAAGAAAGGTAAATCCGGAGCTAGAGGGTTTGTCCCCTCTGAGGTGGAGAAACGTGTGTAAAGCTTTCAACATTAGTGGAGAAATCCCAATGAATGACCAAGTACTTGGGTAGTGGAGTACGTCCGTTAGTGACCGAACCACTATAAATCTTTGTGTGGTCTCCTTCCTCTTCTCTTACCTCTTTGTGGTGATTGGTAAATTCTAAGTTTTTTGGTGTTTATGTTTTTATTGAACAAGGGTTAGAAAATATAAATGATAAGAAATATCTAGACCCTAATTGTGTTATCTTGATTACTTGAACTAGGGTTTGATATAAATAGCTTAAAATTGGCAAATTGATTTTAACCTTCACACCTAATTAAGCCAAAATTTCTAATTGACCAATTCACCCCCCCTCTTGGGTTGCCACACTTGCATTTAAAAAAAAGTAGCCTAATTTGTTAAGATCATCTTCTTTTTCGAAAATCTTAACTATGGAATATTTGATAGCGTTTAAGGTCCCTTTTGAGAGATTATTCTCCACAATTGATAGATTTCATTCATTTGTGGTATTTATCAATTTCTTCATTTGTATGTTCGCATTCAGTTTAGCCACATTAGTATACCAAACTAGCTATCTATCCGTAAAGTAACATTACATTTGTCAATGATCCACCAACTACTATTAGACCACTCTTCTTTCATGAGTAATATAACTTTCCACCGTTGCCACTAAAAAAACATATATTTTCACTATTTTTAATTCCCTAGTTTGATTTCATGCATGAAGAAAGTTTTTCCTTCTAATTATTTGGACTGTATGAATTTGTTCCATAGATTCATCTTTGTGTGTATATTATGGATTCTCTTGATTCTGAAAGCGCTAATAAAATCTTTCAGAGATTTCTTTCCAAGGCCTCCTTCCTCCTTTTGATTGCATAGGCTCTCCCATGCAACAAAACATTGCTTCTTGCCATGATCTATGGTTCTCCGGCAAAAATACTCTTAATATGTCTAATAACGTCAAGGACCGACTTTAATGCATACAATATATATATATATATATGGGGTTGATGTTTCTAGTCGGCCGACTAGAAAAGTTTTCTAGTCCGTCTGCCAAAAAATCAGTGCGGGCCCACAGTTTTTGTGTGATCCGAAGCATTCATTTAATAGGCCCTGACATGGATAGGGTGTGCCCAAAAAATCAGCTCCATAGGATCATTCCAACCCTACGATTTGTGGAGGTTAAAATGGATGGGTACAAAACTTCACTAATTTGTCCAATTTTTAGCTCCACAAATCGAAGGGTTAAGATGATCCTATGGAATTGATTTTTTGGGCACACCCTATCTATGTCAGGGCCTATCAAATGAATGCTTTGGATCATCCAAACATTGTGGGCCCACTGTGTTTTGGGTCGGCGGACTAGAGAAGGTTCTCTAGTCGGCCGACTAGAGACACTTTTCTCTCTCTCTCTCTCTCTCTCTATATATATATATATATATATATATGTGGATGGAGGACATAACATGCAAAAGGAGAACGAGCTTACCTCTCGGTGGTAGAAGCTTTCCTTTTCACCCTTCACCCACATCTGAATTTTATCAATGAGTTTTTCAAAATAAATCTTCTTTAACCAACCTCTATATAGAGAAGGTCTCAAATAATCTATAGGAAGTCTTTTGAATGTGAATCACATATCTGTGTTTATGATTCTCCTTCTCATCAAGGACATTCTATCAGATTGCCACGAGAAAATTCCACCTAACCTGATCATAGGCTTTAGCCACATCCAATTTAAACATCATATATCCACCATAATTGTTTTTGTCTATGTTATTGCCCATTTCATGAGCAATTGAAATATTATCCACATTATTCCTTCCTTTGACAAAAGTTCTTTATGTCAATGAATTGGGTTTTTGAAGTAGAGTTGTCAATCAATTAGTAATAACCTTTGTAATAATTTTGTAACTAAAATTACACATAGTAACTGAAATATAATCTAACATACCTCTCAGGTTGCTCTTCTTAGGAATGATACCTTCTTAAAAAGAACTCTCGAACTACTCCAATCGCATCTTGGTTAACAATCTCCTAGGAAGTAGTAAAGAACGTCCCATCAAAGACGTTAGGACCCAGTGCACTATCTAATGGCATACTATACACAGAATCTTTTATTTCTTCTTCAGATGGTTGGTCCATTAACATAGTATTTTCTACATTCGAGATAATAGGAGGGTTCATGATAAGGATATCATAGTTTTTGTAAAGGGATTTGTTAAGGAAATAAATCACTTTCCTTCTAATTTGCCTATTAAGGATACAAAATCAAACCATAATTTTCTCTCCTAATTGATTCATTGTATTTTAAATTCATTCTATCTTAATAAGAGTAATATGCATGATAGGCTGTAATCATAGAAGTTTATGTTGTATATTGTCTATATAAGTAATACAAAGGCTCCCAAGAGGCAAGCAATTCAAATTGCAAATCCTTTCATGGTATTAGAGCTATAACCATGATATTTTTTCTCTAATTCCCTTCTCATTGCAACATGGTTTATTTGCTACGAAAGGCATCAAAGACCTCGTTTATTATCTCCATCCTCCGGTCTTCGGGTTGGTGTCCGTCTGACTTAATTGGACAAACTACTTGCTATGGAAATCCCAAATGATTCCAGCTCTCTACTCTCAAGATCTTTATCGTTTTGTGGATGGATCTTTTCTACCACCACCCATGTTAGTCAAAGGGAAAGATGGTCTTCCTACCCCCAATCCTGATTACATGGATTGGAAACACACTGATCAACTCCTTTAGAGTTGGATCAATGTCACTCTGAGTGAAAAGGTAATTTCTCAAGTCATCGGTTTGGAGATTGCTAAAGACACATGGGAGTCCCTGTCATGGTTGTTCTCTTCAACGTCAAAAATCTAGAGTGCTGAATTTAAAGGGGTAACTTATTGTCCTCGACAAACGCATGACCTTGATGGTCGATTATCTTGCAAATGTTAAAAGAATTTCTGATGCATTGACATCTGCCAAATAGCCCTTATTCTCCAAATATTTGGTGTTGTCCACACTCAATGGTCTCATGTCCGATTATGAAAGCTTTGCAGCTTTGGTGACCACTATATCTGGATGTCTTCCTTCTTTTTATGAATTATTTGAGATGTTGATGATCCATGAGAGTCGTCTTGAGTCCATGGCCAAAAAGAAACTAAGTGTTGTTGACTCCGTTGCTTTTATATTCTCTTGTGGTCGTAACCACAATGCTCATCATGGTGGCTGTGGATCCGTTGGATCCTAATCTGAGCACAATTCAACCCACATGGTGACTCTTTCCAATGCCCTCTTAATGGGTATTGACACAATCATGGCGGTCTTGCTGGTCATTATCATTCACATGGTAGAAGAGGACAATCCTCCGATGTTTACATCTGTCTAATATGTGGTAAATGCAGTCATACCAACCTTGTGTAAGCCCACGGGTCTATCCTCCTACCTTGTTTTGATGATTCTAAACTAAATTGATTATGTTTTTTGAATACTAATCAATTTGCCTTGAAGTGTTGTTTTAAGACAGGACAATCATGGAAGGACCCAACACACCACTTGGTCGTGCTTGAAGATGTATCACACAGGAGTCAAAGGAGCTCAAGATTACATGGGCCAACTTACCTTGGAAGAACATTCAATGTGGAGCTCACCTTAACACACTCAAGCAAAGCAAGCACACAATGAAAGATCTATGAAAACTAAGACAAAAGAGAAGTGTAGCTATATTTAGACTTGTTGTACGTCATTTCTCTTTGGATTTCTAAGTCAAGGCAAACTTTTCAAAATATGGTTTTCAAAAAGACCAACACTCCCTGTATTAAACTTAATTGGTTAAGTGAATGTTTGTGTGGTGGATCAACATGTTGGGACCCTCATAACATTCCAAATTATCATAAAAATAGAGTTCCAAAAGCCCAAAAGAAAATTAGCTCAAACAACTTAAAAGCTGCTGAAATTAGGCTTCTCAAAACTCCGAGTGTTCCCTCGGAACTCCGAGAAATGTTCCAGGAAGTATAATTTATACTCTAGACATTTTCTTGGAATTCCGAGAATTTTCTCGGAACTCCGGGAAATGGTACAGGAAGTATTATGTTATACTCTAGTCATTTTCTCGAAACTCCGAGAGCTTTTCTCGTAATTCCGAGAATGTCGCGACAGCAAAAAATATATCCGTTGTGTTTCAAACGGCTAGTTGATTTTTGGGGTGTTTTTGTTACCTCCATCCCCAAACGGTCATAAATTGATATCGGCTTATAAATACACATTCAAGAGGTTCTTTCAATTCTCTTGAATGATTGAAAAATAATCTTAAGCATTTACAAATACTTGCAACCCATTTTTGCTTAAGCTTTTGTTTTCTCCTCTAAACTTGCCTTGCACTTGCAATCTTGTGAGTTTGGGTTTAAGATTCATTTGTATTATCTTGGAGAGCATTCAAGGGGACTTCATTGTGCATCAAGCCTTAAAGGAAGGCATAGCATTCTTCTTCTTCATTGTAAAGGTGGCTAGGGCATCCTATTCTTAATACCCTAGGGAGAGCATCCTATTCTTAATACCCTAGGGAGAAGTGCTTAAGAACTCGGCGAAGAAGGAGAGTCGGTGTAAAGGTGGAAGGGCATCCTCATTTAATTCCCTTGAGATTGTAATCGCCTCGGAGCCGGGCATCGTGGAGGTCTCAAATAGTGGAAATCCTTGAGGACGATCTCAAGAAGAGTGGAGTAGGGTTTTACCAGAACCACTATACATCGGTGTGTTTTGTTTCTCTTTCTTGCACTTTCATTTTTGTGTTTTGATTGAACTTCTTGCTTTGATTTTTGATATTATTGAAACAAACAAAAAACTAAGCAAGCAAAGAAAATTTGAATTAGGTTTAACAATTAAATTTAAAATTGGGAATTTTTTTTCGAAAAACCAATTCACCCCACTCTTGGTTCCCTAGACCCATATTTCACCTTGATTGCTATAAGCGATGGGATCAAGCCTACCATGCCGATGATGTTCCATCCTCCTTTGCAACAAATCACCTTACAGCTGATGGACAGAGTCTCCCAAATCGTTCCGACTATCGCGGCATGGATCAAATCATGATTAAATATTGTACGAGTTTACCAATATACGGCACCAGCAACACAACTCGTATTGCTCCATCATATGCATTTAAATTGAAGAATGTGTTATATGTACCATGATCACCAGGCTTCAATCTCAATTTTCCATGAAGGATTTGGGTCCCCTACTCTATTTTTTGGGTTTAGAAGTTCATCATGATTTAGAGCAACTGATTCTCACTCGATCTAAGTACCTGGTTGACATTTACGTCATTTTTGCGTGGATGGAGCTATGCCTCTATCTACTCCAGTTTCTTTGGGCTCCAAACTCTCGAAGTACGATGCCGATCCCATTTCTAATCCCTCTGCATAGCGTCAAATCGTGGGTACCTTGCAATATGCTAATATGACTCTCCCATGGCCTATGTTTCATCCGCTCTTCAAATTTTGAAATTCGCGCCTTTTGTGATGCTGATTGAACAGGTTGTCCGGATGATCACCACTCTACAAATGGTTCATGCATATCTCTTGGCCTTAACTGTTAGAGTCAGTGCCCTAAAAGCTAGTACATTTCATATATCTTGTCACTTTAATGTTAATAAAGGTTTAATTCCATGACATATATTGGTAATAAATGATTAAATAGGCATGATGTGCTTGTTATTCGTCACATATTCATCCATAGGTAGCAAAGTAGAAATACCATGCTCAAGGATTCACATATCCTAAGGAACATGGAGATATGGTATCCCGGTTCTTTGCAGACCTTAAAAGTCTCTGGTTAGGGTTGAGATTGGACATCTCCTCATGTACACAACCAACACCAGTCTTGTGTACATGCACGTGTAGTGAAGTGGCTTATCTCAGTCACTTGGGTAGTAGACCCTAAGCAAGAAGAGAGGGTACCACAATAAGGTTTGCGCACTAAATAGGATCACACTAGAATAACATGTGGACAGGAGTTAGTAAGGCTATTCTACCAGTTAGGACCCTCTACATGTCCTTAAATTTAAGGGGTCATATTGGTCTGTGGGCCCAACCTTGATTCTTAGCCTATCTAACCGTGGTCCTTCTAAAGATCACCAGAGCGTAGTACTAGATTCTTGGACAAACCCACGAGGCTAATAGTGATACCCGACTATGGGAGCCGATTTTTCCCTCGCACGTGAGGCGACAGGGGATCACCACATCGGGTTCTCTGGCGGTGTTAGTTGATCTGAGTTTCTTGCACACTCGGGACCGTGATCCTAACTTCGCAAGAAAGAGAAACTCAGAGTCGCCACCTAGGCCAGGGCCTAGGACCCATGCCTGTTCTTCCGATGAAAAGGGGACTGTTACCCGAGTTTCATTGGAGGAACAGCAACCAAAGGGGTTCTTTTGCTCTGAGCCTTGAACCTAATAATTTTGCTCTGAGCCTTGAACATTACCCGAGTTTGTTAAGGCATGGTCCTTACAGATATCTGTGTAAGGGTAATGGTTACAATCGGGGTAGGTGTTAGGCACCCCTCTTGCCCGGATGAATCCAGTCTCTTGACTTGATTTGTCATTATCCTTTTATCCTTTATTTGGATTATGCTTAATTCCAGAATGTAAATAAAATAAATTTACAAAAAGACCAAAAAAAGCAGTAGTTATCCTGATTGAGATCGTATACTGTTTATCAGTCTCGAAAGATCTCACAGCTGACCACAATAAGGTTAACTTAAATCAAATGGAAAAGACAGTACAGGAAGGAAAAGAAACTTTGGGTTTATGACTCTCTTCGTTTGTCCAACATCGTGGAGCGCCATGGCTGTCGTCTCTGTCTCGTTTGTCTATGGTAGGACCAGAGACAGAGTGCTAGGATAAGGAGAGGGAACGTAGCCCTATTTCCAGAGAGGAGAGGAGTTTACGTTACAGGATTTAGGGCAAAAGGAGCCTTAAACCACATAGCTACCCTTCACCGACTTTTTGTAAAGTAAATACGGAAACCCAGGAAATAAATGTAAATTTACCAATATGCGAGAAGGCTTGTCTAGAAATCGACAGTGTAACGACACTGATTAAGCGAGGAGACTCCGGTTGTGCTGAGCTTTCTGCAAAACAACGGCGCTTCTTGGATGAAGGAGCTTCGAGTTTGCCGAGATTTTGGCAGAACAACGATGCTATTTAGATAATAGGAACTTCATCATATGAGTAAGCTATTATGATTTTATTGATTCTATCAAATAAATTTTATATTTAAGGTCTTTTATATATGGCAAGAGTTCATATGTGTTTTGACTAAATAGTGCCACAAGAGTTCACCTAAACATGGCAAGAGTTCATGTAACATATGACAAGGGTTCAAATTAAATTGGGTGGCAAGATTTCACCAGAATATGATAAGAGCGCTCATAAGATAGATGAAAGGAGTTCATCTCAAGTAGAAAGAGTCCACAAATTGTGACAGGAGTTCACAATATAAATTGTGACAGGAGATCACAATGCTTGTGGCAGGAGTTCACAAAATGTACTGTGGCAAGAGTTCACAGCATCTGTGGCATGACTTCACATAATACGTTGATCCTGATAAAAATCCCTGATAATTGTGTTTGTGAAAAATCTTATTTCATAATTACTTTGATACAAGGCACTGGCGAGTAAATTGTTGGGTCTACCTATTTGTATTGGGTATGAGTGAAATTAGATTTAGAAA
The DNA here is from genome assembly GCF_043159265.1 of Tasmannia lanceolata. NCBI lineage: Eukaryota > Viridiplantae > Streptophyta > Magnoliopsida > Canellales > Winteraceae > Tasmannia > Tasmannia lanceolata. The sequence continues at coordinate 36,106,587 of NW_027518700.1, read as the reverse complement.
GATTTTAAAGGCCAAGTGGGAGATTGTTATTTACGTGTCATTTAAAAACTTCATCTTATTTTGTTAATTTTATTTAATCTTATCTTCACGGACTGTAATTATCCTCATTGGCTATGACTCAACTTTATAAAAACAAACCACAAATAGAGGGATTTTGATCTTATCTTTCTTCTACATCTCTAATGGGAGAGATTTAGAATGAACCGAAATTGGTATCGTGAGTTTTCACAATCTGCCCATTAGATTTGCCATCTCAGCGAAGGTGTTCTACGTCCACAAGGTTAGTATTAAATTTATCCATCTTCATTAGAAGAAAATTTAACAAATGGTATTAGAGAAAATTTGTTGAATTTTCTTTTGATTTTAATCTACTTGAACATGATAACAGTAGATTAAAATCAAGACTAATACACGGCTTAGGCACAGCCTCTTTCAGTGCTTCGCGCCACAATAAAATCCGTGGCCGTGGTCCCTGCCCCATGTGAAACCGAAAAACACAGAGAAGGTTTTGTCTTTTGACCTTTTTGAAGAAGAGGAGGATATGTTAGTTCTTTTTATAATTCGTAAGAGCATGATGGTAATTCACTTAAAAAAGGGCAATTGGTAGGCTTACATATTAAGCCTTAAATGCTGCAGTGGAAATAACCAATTCTTTAATGGTCCGTATATTTTTTTAAATAGGAATTTCCTTTCTGGAATTTGTTTCTTTATTCTCCTTCGTTCTGATGGGCATGATGCAATTTACCATTTTTTTTAGGATGTGTCGACCTTTTCTGATGGGAAGGATGTGGTTCTCACTTCTCAATGACTCTGTGTTTACTTTTTCAACATGGAATCATTGCATGTGTATGATCAGGCATGCCATGTTGCACCCCGTACACATGACACATCTATTAGAAAATCAGTACAATTTTTTTATACTATAATGATGCCCACAATATGTATGTCATATGTATTTGATGATCACAGCAGTTGATCTAATTTCTCATCATGATGCAATGAACCACATCACACATGGAACATCTATTAGATAATCAGAAGCGTTGATATTTTTATATACTATAATGATGCCCACCGTATATGAGTTGATCTCATGATCACCACCATACATTAATGAATTTTGACCATATTTATGACATAATACCTATGTATCCTTTAAAAATTTACCAAACATGCACCATTTATATTCTTTTCTTTCAGCCCATTATACCAGTGACTTTTGGGTTACAGATTGCATCATACCCAAAAGCAAAGTTATTTTGTTATTGCTTGTTGTAAATACTAGACATGGTACCTCACCATCTAATTACTGTTATCGTACTCACAGATTCATAATATTTCATATATTCTTTTAAATGAGATTTTATTTAGTATATTGATACCACCAAAGTGGGTCAATCAAGAATGAATTTAGTGAATTGATACCACCAAAGTGGGTCAATCAAGAATGAATTTAGTGAGTTGATTCCACCAAAGTGGGTCGGCTAGAAGTGAAAATTTTGAAGTGACCAAATAAAAGTTGGATTTTGTTTGTTGATTTATTACAGAATATCATACCCAAAGGTAGACATTTCTTGTTCTTTTTTCTGCAACAGGAGTTTGCAGATCGACACATGTTTGACCTTGAAATGATTTCCTTTGTATTTCAGATTCACACCATGGACTTGAAAACCGCATCAATGAACGAAAATTTTAAGGTAGAAACCTTGGTCGGATCTAATTTTCAGAAATGGAAAAAGCAGATCAAATCATTAATATCCTTTCAGGAACACGACATAGCATTAGACAACCCTTGTCCACCTACAAGTAATAGAGAGAAATTTGAGACTTGGAGAAAAGCTGACAAACTATGTATCCTTTTGATCAATAGATCTGTGAGTGAGGAGATAGGCAAAACTCTTAGCGGGTGCAAATCTGCTAAGGAGTTGATGACCAGTTTGGAGGGTTATCAAAAGCTAGAATGCACTCACTAATCAAGAACTTAATCAACACTAAGATGGCTGAAGGAGATGATGTCAGAGAGCACATCTTGAAGATGGGAGGTTTAATAAATGACTTAGCTTCCATAGATTGCAAATTCTAACAAGAATTCGTCACATTCATTATTCTGAGTAGTCTTCCTCCTTCCTTTGATGCATTCATGGTCAATTACAACACTAGTGACAAAACCTGAAATTTTGATGAACTGTTCAATCAATGCATACTTGAGGCTGATCGGAAAAAGGCAAATGTTGAAACTACAATTGCAAACCCTAGCGAAAACAAGACGATGAATGTTGGGAATTACTATAAGAAAAAGAAAGTATTCCAAGTCCCAACCCAATTTTAAACCTCGCCAAGCCAACTTCAAACTTCAACATCAGAAAAATACAAATTTTCCTGACAAAAAGATTGCCAGTAATAAAGTGTGCTTCAATTGTGGAATTGTTGGACATGTCATGAACAACTATCGCAAACCGAAAAAGCCTACTACATGGTTCAACCCAGGTGAGGTTGAATCCTTTACTTGCACTGAGGCAAATGTTATGAACGAACTTCAGACTCTTGGTGGATTGATACTGGATGTATAGCTCATATTAGTAATTCCGTACAGGGATTTGGGACATTAAAAAGGACTGACGGGACCGAGGCATATATCTCTACATGGGGAGTAATGAAAAGGCCAAAGTTGAAGGCGTAGGATGTTTTGAGCTCATATTTGGTGATGGAAAAACTTCAATTTTAGATAGAACTTTATTTGCTCCGACTATTCGGAGAAATTTGATTTCTCTTTCTGCTTTGGATTCTCTTGGTTATTCTTTTCTCTTTGAACATGGAAAATAGTAATAAGGCGTGGAATGGAATTAATAGCTAATGGTTATAAAGTCGATAAACTTTATAAGTTATGTTTTGATGAATCCATGAATGTTGAAAGTCCTAGTTTGTGTAACATATTCAAACGACCTATTGATATGTCAAATCATACTTTGTTGTGGCATCATAGATTATGTCATATTGGAAAGGATAGAATGTCATGTCCTGAAAGATATGGAATTCTAAACAACCTTGATCTTGATTTGTTGGGAGAATGTGTTGACTGTATCAAAGGAAAGCTCTCTAGGGCACCTTTTCCTCACAAAGCTTCTCGAACAAATGAACCTCTCAAGCTCATCCATACTGATGTATGTGGTCCTTTACTCCTTACTACCATTGATGGTTTTAACTTCTTCATTACATTTTTTGATGATCATACACGTTATGGCTACATTTTCCTACTTCAGAAGAAATTTGATGCTTTTCGAACTTTTAAAATCTTCAAAAGTGAAGTTGAAAATCAACTAGATAAGAAGATTAAAATCATTAGACCCGACAGAGGAGGAGAATATTTCTCTAAGGATTTTGATTCATTTTGCTCGAAAAATGGAATTATTCATCAGATGTCTATGCCCCATTCTTCACAGCAAAATGGGGTGGCAGAACGAAGGAACTTGACACTTATGGACATGGTCCGATGCATGATGGAGTGTGCTGATCTTCCTACCTTTCTATGGGGAGAGGCGCTTAATACCGTTATGTACATTCTAAATCACGTCCCTTCCAAATCTGTTCCTCATACACCTTTTGAACTTTGGACAGGAAAGGACCAGTTCAGAGGGCGGGCTTCCGCTTTTATCAATTTCGTGGAAAGAAATAGACGAAAGGCAGAATCTTTTAAGGGCTTGCTTGATAGGAAAGTTACGGAGAAGGAAAGGAATATTGAGGAACTTTGGACTTGGGCAAGAAAGCACTGGGGCATCCCGTCCCTGCACAAGCCCTGCTTTCTTGCAAGAAATGAAGTATTGTTCATGTTTGACTGTGAGGATCTAGTTCAAAATGTTCTTGCTATGGGGGATAAAGCCTGTGATATGAATCTTTTATCCCTGAAAAGGTGGGATCCCGATTATCAACAAGGAGCAGAGGTGTTTTGGGCAAATTTTTATAGAATCCCCCTTCATGTGTGGGCAACATCCACTGTTGAAGCTCTGGGAAGGCGCCTTGGATATGTGCTGAAGATCCGAATTAGCATGTCAAATTTGAAAGCCCAATGGTTCAACTCTTTGCAATTTTCTATCTTTTTTTTTTCTATGATTTCAATCACAACTTGATTCATTATATTTTTACTGATGAATTTTGTGTTTAAGATGAATATCAAATTCATTCAAGAAACAAAGTCAGGGAGATTGGATCAACAGCAAGAATCAATTTGTAAGATCATTGAAGCCAAGGAGATGAAGATCCAAGAAGGAAACGACCCAGACTTAAAGATTGGAGATCAACATTGAAGATTCATGTCAAAGTCTTGTGTTAGACTGTATTAATCTAATCCTTAAGGAATCCCACTTAGAGGCACTCAACTGCATCCTAAAAGGGTCCAAAATATGATAGACAAATATGGGAAATCAAGTGGACAAAAGCCCAATTGCCAAAGCGAGCTTACATGTGAAAAATCATCAAATTGACACTTGCTTGGTTGGCCATAGGCCATTATCATATAGATAGTTGGACTAGATAATTTTCAAATATTTTCGAAATTTTTTTTCACATATAGTACTCTCTTTTATCCTTCTATAGTGCATAAGAACATCGAAATCTAATAAGAAATGGGGGAGATATGAATTTACAAGAAGACAACCTAATACTGAAAAAATACAGAAACTGTCTGTGGCTAGCCGGGTTTGCTCGGCCGACCGGCTGGACTAGTCGAGGATTGGCGGCCAGCCGCCAACGCCAATCTATATGCATAACTAGCCATTTATAGCCGTTAGGGGTGCCCTAAAATGGCTAGTTCTAGCTAGTTTGGCTATAAAAGGGTGTTTTAACCCCTTGGAATATAAGATTATTACTCTAAAACATGTTTTGACTATCTTAATCGGTGTGTAACACCCTTGTGCCCCAATTTTGAATTTCTTGAAGGGATTAGATCCTAGGCTTCAAATTGTTCATCCTTGAGAGAGAAAGTTGTTGTGAGCTTCTTGTTGTATCCGCCTTGCGAGAGGCATTGTGTTTTTCATTCTCTTTATTATATTTGTCGAGTGCTCGGAGACGCATACCTATCTTCGTGGTGGGATCTTCACCAAGGTTAAGAAGACCAGGTTGTAACAGTGGGATGTTCACCGAAGTTAAGAAGATTGTATTTTTAGTGAAAGCCATCAACGGTTGTTGGTGGAGTGGATGTTGGTCCTGGTGTTGACCAAACCACTTTAAAATAACAGTGCACATTCTCTTACTCTTTTCCCTATATTTACTTGTACTTTGATTTTATCTTTCTTGCTTGCATTTATTGTTGAAATTTTTCAGTTGATTTTAAAATTGTTATTATTTTGAAAAGGACAAATGTCGTCTAAAGCCCAATTCACCCCCCTCTTGGGTTGTCATCATCCACCTGGGCCTCACATAATATGATAGTATTTTCAATTGGTATCAGCGCAAAGGCTTTTTAAAATGGATTTTTAAAAAAAATTCAAGAATAGGATTTTTAAGGTAACTCAAAAATGGGTTATGAGGAAGGCTATCCAATTTCTAACCCTTCTCGTTTAATGAAACTAATTATGGGGAATATATATATATGAATGGTCTAATTATGGGGAATATATAATCCCTATGAGGTTTTGTTTTGAGTCGTTAGACATTGGGGTTTTGCAAGTGGTTAAAAGTGGATTTTTGATTCCTCACAAAAAATGGGAGAAAAATGATCTTAAAATAGTTTTATTTGAATTTGAAAGCTATAAATGCAATTTGTTGCTCTTTGTCTCCAAATATTTTTTTTATAAAATTTCTACTTCCAGAAATGCTAAAGAGATTTGAACTTCTCTTGAAAACATCTATAAGAACAATGTGTGTCTCTTTGCATTAGTTGATGATGATGCCTCATGCACAAAGTGAGATGTCTTATAAGGAATTGTATGATATTTCTAAAAAGCATTTATTGAAAAATAAGAATCTCACAAACTCAATTTCTATTTTGACTAATGAATTATAAAGTTTGAAATAGGAAATTGATTTGTTCTCGTCCAAAAACTATGATTTGATTCAAGTTAATAAGGGACTAAAAAAGGAAAACATGGGCTTGATTAAAACATATAAGTTTTAGAAAAAGAAAATGAATAAAATAAAAAATTATTTCATCTCATGACATCAAAGTTTTGAGAGAAGTAAATGAGTTTAATTCAAGAAACGAAGAATTGGTTTTGGAAAACTAAAAATTATAAGCAGAAAACAGTAGAATAATTTGCAAACATAAATCTTCATATTGTAATTGTGATAGTTATCCTTCTACTTATCCTATTAGATGCAATTGTGGTAAATTAGGACATTATAAACTTGGTTATATATTTAGCTTTTCACGTAATAGTAAGCTTATTTGGATAGAAAAGGAACTATTATGTAAAATAGAATCTCTTGTACCCAAAATATTATGAGATCCATATGCCCCTAATTGGCATTGATTTATTCAAGTGAAATTAGTTTTAAGGGCTTGTGCTTAATTGATTATATTTTGGAAATTAAGATTATGAATGAATTTTTATAAATCATTTGATTTTAGACCAAGGTTCAACCCTAAATGTGTAATCTTATGAATGCTTGGAAGTTTGTTTTGAAAACCCCTCTTATATTGTATTTTTAAATAAAAAGGGGGAGCTTCAAATGGTATATTTTAACCTTTCGAAACCCTTGAGATTTTTGAAAATCTCTTACTCCTTTTTGTTGATGACAAGGGGGAGAGAAATTGGATGTCATTGTTCTAAAGCAAAGTTATTTCTTAAATGAGAATATGAATTGCTTTAGAATATATATTTAGGGGATGCTTATTGGCAAATCACCTTGGGTGTTGTCATCATAAAAAAGGGGGGAGATTTTAAACCTACGGTTCAATGCTTGGCAATCTTCTATCTTATTTTGATGATTCCACACACAAGTTGGTCCATTATATTTTTACTAATGAATTTTGTGTTTAAGTTGAAGATCAAATTCATCAAAGGAACAAAGTCAAGGAGCTTGGATCAATGGCAAGAACCAACTTGAAAGATCATGGAAGCCAAGGAGATGAAGATCAAAGAAGGAAATGACCTAGACTCGAAGATTGGAGAACAACATTGAAGATTCATGTCAAAGTCTTATGTTAGATTTCATTAATCTAATCCCTAAACAATCCCACTTAGTCAATCTAATCCTTAAACAATCTCACTTAGTCGTACTCAAAAGCATCCTAAAAGAGTCCCAAATATGATTTAACAAGTAAGGGAAATAAAGTGGACCTAAAGCCAAGTGCCAAGGTGAGTTTAAATGTGAAAAAGCATCAAATTATTACTTGCTTGGTTGGCTATAAGCCATAATGTTATGGATAATGGGTCTAGATAAGTTTTAAATATTTTTGAAAATATTTTTAACATATAGTACTCTCTCTTATCTTTCCATAGAGCACAAGAACGTCGAAATCTGATAAGAAATAAAGGAGATCAATTTTAATGAGTTGACTGCGCAAAACTTAAAAAATACAGAAATTGTCTGGCGGCCAACCATTCTTGCCCACCTGACCGCCTTGGATAGTTGCTAGTCCAAATCTGGCTTTTCTAAATATGCATAGCGGCTAGTTGGGGGTGCCTAAAAAACGGCTTGTTTGAGCTAGTTGGTCTATAAAATGGTGTTCTAACCCCTTGAGAGAGAACATTGTTGTGAGCTTCTTGTTGTATCTGCCTTGTGATTTGCATTGTGTTTTTCACATTCTTTATTATATTTGGCGAGTGCTCGAAGATGCAGAGCTATATCCATTGTGGGATCTTCACCATGGTTAAAAAGGTCGGGTTGTAATGGTGGGATCTCCACCGAAGTTAAGATCACATTTTTAGTGAAATCCATCAACGTTTGTTGGTGGAGTGGAAGTAGATCCATGGTTTTGTACCGAACCATTTTAAAATCACGGCGCACTTTATCTTACTTTTTTCTCTATCTTTACTTGCACTTTGATTTTATCTTTCTTGTTTGCATTTATTGTTGAAATTGTTTTCCTGGTTTTAAATTATTAATTTTTTTTTGAAACGGGCAAAGATATTTTGAAACCCAATTCACCCCCCTCTTCGGTTGACAATCATCCACCTTGGCCTCACATAATATCGTAGTATTTTCAAAATTCTTTTACAATGTCACTTCTAATTTTGAAAATTGTTACACCTTTTTTATTTTGAATTTTCTTACTTGGCTTAAAGAACATTTTAAAAGTTTCATCCTTGATCGCAAGGAATAAGAGCCAAGCGTATCTAGAGTAATCATCTACAATCACATAAACATATTTCTTTCCTCTTAAATTTCTTGTCATCATTGGACCGAAAAGATCGTTGTGAAGCAATTCTAGCAGTCTTGAAGTAGAAAATATGTTCTTGGGTTTAAATGTATTTTTAATTTGCTTTCCTAGTTGACAAGACTTGCAAATTTGTTATTTCACAAATTTGAGCTTAGGCAAGTCACCTACTAGTTCTTGAGAAGATAAGCTAGATAATAGTTCCATGCTAGCATGACTTAGTCTTGCCATAGCCATGAATTTTCCTATATGACAGAAAAGCGTTTCACATTTTGTTCCTTATGTTCATCTAATGCTGAAGTGTATACATTTCCATTTCTAGTAGCTATAAATTGAGTTTTATAATCAATGGCATTTTGTACTAAACACTTGTTTGATTCAAAAACTATCTTATTATGTTTGTCACACAAGTGGCTAATACTAATAAGGTTGTGCTTTAAGCCATCTGCCAAAAGAACATTGTTTATAGATTTTTTTTATTACTGATGGTACCTTAATCAATGATCTTTCCATTGCCGTTGTCTCCAAAAGTGACGCTTTCTTTATCCTTCGTGGAAAGAAGTGTGAATTTGGATACATCAACAGTCATGTGTCTTGAGCAACCACTCTCAGGGTACCATTTGTTCTTTATTGATTGGCATTTCAAGCACACCTCCTTATCATTTGTGAGTCCCATGAAGCATATGTTGCTTTCCTCATTGCTCGATTCGCTTTCTGATGGGTTGCTTGCTTCTAATTCATCCCATGTTGCTCTCATCTCTCTTTTGCTTTCTTTCCTTATGTTTATACTTGTCGCTTGAGGATGTCTTGTTCAATGGGCAGTTTCGCTTGATATGCCCAATCTTTTTGCATTTGCAGCATCTCATATGATCTTCTTTTTCTTCCTTCTTGCTTGACTTTTCTTTTCGATCGGTTCCTTGTCTCCTTGTTTAGAAACCTCTTGAATCTTTTGGTAAAGAAGGCAAGGTCTTCTTTTTTCCTGTAAGCCTCACTATCTGATTTGGCCTTCAACGTGATTCTTTTATTCTTATTGTCTTCCTCATCGGTTGTACAGTTGTTGAGAATCAACTCATGAGTGATGAGGGATCCAATCAACTATTCCACTGCTAACTTTCTGAGGTCCTTTGCTTGTTGTATGGCTGTCACTTTCGGTTCCTAATTTCTAAGTAAAGATCTTAAAATCTTGTTTCATTAAATCAACATTAGAATAATTATTTTAAAGAGATTTTAGTTCATTGATAATGTTGGTAAACCTTGTAAATATATTCGAAATTGACTTTTCATCTTTCATCTTGAACATCTCATATTGTTGGACAAGGAGATTGGTTTTTGACTCCTTCATGGGTGACTTCAAGTGCCGACCAAATTTCTTTATCAATTCCATATACCAAGACTGTAAATTCTTCTCGAGAAAGATGACAGAACAAGACATTAATAACCTTAGAGTTCAAGATGGCCAATTTATTTTCACGATCAGCCCAGTCCTTTCTTAATTTGCTGGTCATGACATACCCATCTTTGATCATCTCCAAAATCTCGAAGTCTATCGATTTAAGATAGATCGACAGTTTGGTTTTCAGTACGCTAATTTGTACTATTGAAGAGTGGTGGTCTAGAATTGGAATGGCCTTTTGCATACCTCTACGTGGTTGTCATTTCTCTTTTAGACTATTAGTCTTTCCGGGAGCCTTTAGCTCTGATACCAATTGTGCTCCCGGGTGCAACCAAAGAGTGGGGTGAATTGGAGTTCTAAAAAGTTTTCGATTAATGTTTTAAAGCAAAGTGATCTAAGCTATTAACAATAAAGAGAAATAAAATAAACAAAATAAGTGTTACCAATCTTCAAGGTGAAGGAGTTGAGAGGAGGAATAGAGATTTGACAAGAAGCGTTTATAGTGGTTCGGCCAACTCAGCCTGCATCCACTCTTCCAAGGTTTCCCATCCTTGAGTCTTCACTGACCCCCCAACTTCTTTTCGGGTAGAGACCATACCGTTGCAAGCTATCCGAGGGTTGTTTCGGTGCCCTTTCCACCAACCCAAGGCCTTATCTCCAAGCCTTGAAACCGAAGGTTGATGCGGTGTCCTTCTCACCAAATATAATGAAGAAGAAATAGACAAGAATACTTTGCCTCTTGCTAGGGAGGTGTACAATCAAAGATCTTCCTCACACCTTCAAAAATATACAAATAAAAAGCCCATACCAATCCTCTGAAAGTAATATGCAAGATCAATGGCACACGAGAGTGGGTGTGAGATTTAAGCTTTAGAAGATATCCTCAATTGAAAACAATAGCTTGAAAGAGTTAGATGAGCATTAGAAGTTATTTTGATTGATATTTATAGAGGAACTCAAAATATGCCTGCTTTGGAAGGTATAATGGCCAAACGAAAGATCTTCGTTCATCCGACCGAGTAAACGGAAACTAGCCGTTGGGCCAGTCCTTCGTTCAGTTGACCAAACCGACCTTCTGTTGACCGAGGGACACCTTAAGTTGCCCGGGCATAAGTTCTGAATTTTTTTTAAAAATCCTCCATTCTAGCTTCTGTCGTCCGGGAAAACATTCGGTCGATCGAGCAAGGGTTCTGGAATTTTTAATAAATTCCTCCATTCTAGGCTTCTGTCGTCCGGGGGATCCTTTGGTCTCCCGACCAATGTCCAATATGGGTTCTAACAAGTTTGAACACTACATTGGCCATCCAAACTTGAGCCCACTTGAGTTTCTATGTCCATGTAGATGTTTTTATCAATTTAAAGAGCCATGAATTTCCTTTTTGGTCAGGGAAGTTTGTTTTACATTCTAAAGAAGAAAAACCTCTTTCTATCTTCAGTTCTTCATGTTTGGACGTGCTTCAGCTTTACTTTACCTCATGGTATTCTCCAATGTGGTTCCGGCTTCGGATTTTGGTCCTTGGTCTAAGTATTGAACACTATACTTGAGTTGTAACTTTGGCTCCTTCATCATGATGTCACTTGAGATAACTTTGGCCATTGCTATGGACTAAAATAATTTGACTTATATTGATAAAAACATCTAAATGGACCCTTAGGCTGACATGATGTTTCTACTCATGGACACTTTCTAAAAGTGTGGGGCAAACGACATGCTAATTCCAATTTGGTGCCCCTTTCGAATCCAGTTATGGAAACAATTTCCAGACACATGTCCTCCATGTGATGGGTTTGGTTGAATTAGAAACATTCAATCAAAACCCCATTTACATCAGTGGAAACTTTCGAATTTGAAATCTACTTGCTTTTGTTGCAACCACTTCTGATTTTCAATATGAATAATGCACAAAGATTTTCCTCAAAAATTTGGAAATGATATGGAGGTTTCTCAATATATAAAAATTAATGTCCATCAATATAATTCCATGTATCCTCACACAGTCACACATGAAAAAAATTACAAGTAAATCCCTCCATACAAAGTGACTAGTTTACCCTTCTTCTATCTAGCAATCCGATGTGAGTCCCTCTATGGGCTTTCGTCCCTACTGGCCGGGCCAAGGAAATATCCATGGCCATTTATCATTATTGGACTTTCAAACTCAATTAGGAAATCCTACTTTTGCAAATGATAATTATGTAGTGTATAGTGCTTGTTAAAGAGTGATTTGATAAATTATTTTATTAAATCCTACTGGGCCTAGATTCAATTTCTAAAATACTTTATAAAAGGCAACCTGATTGTTCTCTCCTTCACGAGTGGATGATCCCTTGTAGGCCACCCCCATGACCAAGATATCTGATATAAAAACCACTGTATGTACCTGAGTATAGCCCTCAATTGGACATCACCAGTTAGATTATCAAAGTCATACATTTGACACATAAGTCATGGACGTCATTAGGTTTAGGGTCCAATTGCAAATGCAGACTAAACAAAGTAGTTTTATCCGTTCCATGTTCCATATGAGTGATCTCGTTCAATGTGTGAACTTCTTTCATATGGTCACATGTCAGCATAGGGTCTTCACTCTAGTGATAGGGTTATAATACTCTATATTTAATAGCTCAATATGTGACAATTTTTTCGGAATTGGGTTTCTGGTCTCCATTTCCAATTGTGAACAATTCTAGTCTTACAAGGATCGGGAACACCATATCTCCTTCCATGAACTCTCCTTTTTAAGGTATGGTGCTCCTACAATATTACCTAAGAATTTTAATTACAGACCGTAAATCATATTCTGATTCCTTCTGTCTCGCAGGGTTAAAAGCAAGAAATATTTGTTGTTTTCTCGATGTTTTCTAGTAGCATATTGTTCCATGGAGCTAAGGTCCAAAGGAATAAGCAAGTGTTTCATCCCATTTAATCCGATTGGGATGTCCCTGGCTCTAACATGTCTCTTGGGAGAGGAAGAAGAAGAAGTGACTATAAAATTTTTATTCATATAATGTATACATTGACTGAAACCAATAATTGGTTTCTGAGGGTATATAATGCTAACACCTTCTTCGTTTCCCTGAACGTCACTTGAGAATGATCAGGGCAAGACTGAAATGAGTTCAATAGTGACCAATTAGTTGTTGGAAAACGATGAGACACAATGCATTTGAAGCTGAAAGCATACAGTTAAAACAAATTGAGGACGATTTAGCATTAATCATCTGATATTAAAATACTTCTTGTATGAAGCAAGTTCAGCTTAAAACAAAAACATAGTTGTTCACACATGAAAACACATGTGAAAATAGTCGATTAATAGCATAGAAACTTTTGATTTCAATAATATTTTCTATAGAAAAAGAATGTGATCTTGCGACGGACATGAGTGAAGAAAATAATCGAGCCTTTAGTGGGGAAATATCTTATTTAATGAAACAACGATATCCCTTGTTAGCACCGATGATGTCATTGCTTTAATGATGCTTTGATCAGCAATTGAAATGGATGAGATGAAAATACGAGTTCCAAAGTGACCATTGATCTTGTTGTTTCCATAGCAATGAAGATCGCTAACACATAAAAATGGCGATAAATTAAAGGCAAAAAACAGGAATGTAGATGGGATAGGACATGGCTTTTTTCCAATAAGAAATTCACATAAACATAGGTTGGTTGTGTTTTTGCTTATTCATGCTCTTCTCTTCATATCCAAAATGTTCATCAACCCTTGGTCAAGATATAAGGCATAAATCAAAAATTAACTCAGTCACCTAATGACTCACCTACATCATGTCAATTGTTTGACTCATGAGGCATAAATCAAAAATTTCCTTCCCATAAACACATGGGATGCGAACAGTAAACTACATTAAAAAAACTATTTGAAAAATTTCTTGATGTAATTACGCAATAATTAATTCATACATCTGGTGAGTGTTACATGTGCAAAAGAAATAATTTATCAAAAGATAGAGGTTATTAAATCAACAACAATAATTTATTCAGTTCCTCACTATCTCCAATCAAGGGTTGATGGCCACGTAATTCAATCATATGCACACATTTATGAATGTGTGTGATGTCCAGGCATAGCTGCTAGTAATCAAGGTGCCGCCCTTGAATGTTTCGGATCAAACAACAATGGTGGCACTTATATTGTACCCACGTACTGTGTGATAGGGCGTAAATACGGCAGGACGGTTGGATCTCACCACGTGTCACCCGTGCGGCAGAGGAATCTAATCATGATTAGGAAAGACATTAATACACGGTAAGACCACGTGATCTTGCCACATGTCACCTCCCCGCCTCCAAAAACTTCATCATCACGATTATGGGCAAGATTACACAACAAAGCCACGCGCGCCGTTGAACCAGAGGGGTAAACCAATCCAACAAAAGATGGTTTTCTCTTTGAAATGATGAAAAGGTCCACGTGGCACCCCATGAAGATGATTTGCATGCAAGATCAAAGTATAAATACGCCATTAAGTCCCTAAGAAGAAGGGGCCGATCCAGCCTAAGAAAAGGAACGACTCTAAAAAGGGAAGCCATTAGAGGAAGCTCTAAACCGTTAGTAAGGTTTTCCAACTTTAATCAAGAGAAGGAAGAGGCGTTGGACGCCCTATCCCTCCCTCTATCATCTGCCCCCAACTCGCCCACTCAAATATCAGAGAAAGAACCCATACATTGGTCCTGGTAAACCTGATTATACCTCTGCCATTTCTTGTTGTTCTTTATATCGTTGGTCCAGAATCTGACTTGGGTGTCGAAGTGGTCGTCCGGGACCCACCCCGGACCTCCCTGACCCCTTTGTTTGTGATTGCCGACCCTAGCGGAGGCTCTCTATCCACCGCGCAATCGCAAACCCGGATTCTGGCGCCATCCGTGGGACCCGTCTGAGTTTGAACGCTTTACGACTATGAGAAACCACGCCCAACAGCATGAAATAGGAGTAATGACCAGGAGCCAAACCCAACATGCACAAACTCATGTCTCTAATTCTCTGGAGCAGAAGTCGCAGGCCTCGGGCTAGCATCGGTCCACCTCTAGCACACCACAGATGGTCCCTACCATGAAAATGTTCAATGAGCTTCGCCAGGAGCTCTTCCTACAGTTACCTCCGCAACCAAAGCCTTCGGTACAGGAAATGCCCTCGGCAACGCATGGTCGGACTGAACCCTACGAAGAAGACAACGGGGAGTCGCCCAAGGAATGTCACCATCGGCGAAGGTGCGCACCGGTCCGAGCCGCCTCCCTTTCGACAAATAGCCCTTTACCTCCCCCAGTCGGGGAATGTCAACCAGATGTCGGGAAACAAGCTACCCAAAGCCGCACCCACCCTACTCGGACAACTTGATTCCAAGAGTTACCTCCGGTACGGGCAGAGGAGATGGCTACCTCGGCGCAACTAGTAGGGCTAGACCAACTGGCTGATCTGCAGAGACAGATTCGAGAAGTTAAGCAAGAAATGAAAAAACCTTATGCCCACGACATCCTGGACGAATGCGAAAGAGAGACGGCGTCCCCATTCACCGCGGAGATCCTAAAACCCCCCGTGTAAACAGGGATAGATCTCTCCCGATTTGGTGGTTACGATGGGAGCACAGATCGCCTAGAATTCCTCCAAACTTTCAGGAGGGTAATGGCACTCCGAGGCGCGTCAGATGGATTTACGTGCAAAGCCTTTGCCTCCTTGTTGAGAAAAACTACTAACATTTGCTACCTGCATCTGGAGCTGGACTCCATTACATCCTTCCATGAATTCGAAAGAAAGTTTACCACTAGGTTCGCCAACAATCGCCTCTACCACGATCCGGCGGACGCCCTCTTGGCCCTCCGATAAGGAAGGAATGAGACACTGAGAGACTTTATGCTGAAATTCAATGTCGAGTTGGCTTAACTTTCCAACATCGACGTCCAGATAGCGGTTGCAGCTCTGAAGCACACTACCACCGACCAAAATCTCAAACTACACCTCACCCTCAAGCCACCGCGGGACCCATAGGAACTCGCATCCAAAACTAACAAGTTCATATGAGCGGAAGTAGCATGCGTACGAGAACGAAGCTGGGCCGGCGACGAGGAAAAAAAAAAGAAGATGGTAGGGGGCCGGGAAACTGCGGGCCGAAGAAAGACCGACAAACAGGAACCCCATTCCCGTCTTTGAAAGGTTGGGAAATGCTCCCCTAAAGGTCGCCCTCTCCCATGTCATGTTCTCCATCAGAGATCAGGGTCTCCTAACCCCTCCCAAGAAAATGAGCACTGACCCGAAGAAGCGCTCCACCAGAAGTTTTTGCGATTTCCACAGGGACCACAGCCACTAAACCGACCATTACTTCCATCTCAAACTTCAGTTAGAAAAGCTGGTCGAGGAAGATCATTTAGATCAGTATCTTTAAGAGCCCCGCGCGAATAGAGCGGCCCCACTACCGACAGGTCAAGAGGCCGTCATCGGTCCCGCAACAGACACCGATCTCGCAGCGTACATCTCTCCCGAGGCCGTCGCCACCGTTCGCGGCACCACCCCCCAAAAGAGAAGAACCTCCTCGCCAGGCACCGGACCCTAAGCAGCTACCCACTATTGTTGGAAAAATCAACATCATCGCGAGAGGGCCTGCGGCGGGGGGGGGGGGGGGGGGGGAGGGGCAACAACGGCCTGTCGACAAGCGTACGCCGAGCGAGTATTCTCCCTGGAAATGCCTTCTAAAAGGCCCGGACGGATCCTCCCCAAGAGGGTCTGGTCATATCTTTCTCCACTGAGGACTACAATGGATTACAAGTCCCGCACAACGATGCGCTAGTTATCTGATTGATCATCGCCAACTTCGATGTAGGGAAGATCTACGTGTTGCACCTCGAAACCTTCGAAGAAATGAAATTGGGCCAGAGAAGGCTGGGGCCTGTAGAGTATTCCATACACCAGCTTTCTGGGGCATCCATAAGGTCAGCGACAAAATTGACTTACCCGTCACCTTCGGGACACATCCCCTCTAAAAAAGCATTATGACGACCTTCTTGGTCGTGGATATACCTTTCACTTACAGCGCCATCATAGGACGCCTAGCCCTGAGGGACCTGGGAGCAGTAGTTTCTACCCCTCACCTCATAATGAAGTTCCCCACTCTGACTAGGATAGGAGAGTACGCGGACAACATATGATAGCATGCTAGTGCTACGTAGCAAGCTTGAAAGGAAGCAACGCCCTAGCTGAAAATTTCACAATCGGAAGCGAAGACTCCCTAGAGCGAGCCCGCACGGTTAGAGGGGAGCCAATTGAGGAGCTAGACTCCATCCCTATATCTGAGGACCAGCCAGAGAAAGAGGTCCGGATTGACTCCGTACTAAGAGGCACCTTACGGGATCAAATGATTAGTTTCCTTAGAGCCAACAAAGATGTGTTCGAGTGGTCTGCATCGGACATGCCCGACATACCCGTAGAGACTGCGGTTCACCGGTTGAATGTGAATCCGACCCTCAAGCCCGTCCGACAAAAGAAGAGAAACTTCGCGGCAGAACGACAAACTCACATCAAAGCTGAAGTGGAAAAACTGCTACAAGCCGGATTCGTCAGAGAAATCCAGTATCCCGAGTGGCTGTCCAATGTAGTCATGGTCAAGAAAGCCAATGGAGGTTGGCGGGCCTGCATAGACTTTACTGATTTGAAATGAGCCTGCCCGAAAGACCCTTACCCCCTGCCGCGAATAGACCAACTCATCAATGCCACTTCCGGGCACGAACTCCTCACCTTCCTAGACGCTTTCTTCTGTTACAACCAGATAAAGATGCACGAGCCAGATATTCCAAAAACTACGTTCATCACTGACCAAGGCGTCTACTGTTATACTGTCATGCCCTTCGGGTTGAAAAATGCAGGGGACCACGTACCAACGACTCGTGAATAAGTTGTTCCAGAAGCAGATAGGCAGAAACATGGAAGTACACATGGATGACATGTTGGTAAAAAGCCTGGAAGCCCATAAGCACATCTTCGACCTCAAAGAAACCTTCTACACTCTGCGGTGAGCCCGGATGAAACTCAACCCGGCAAAGTGTGCCTTTGAGGTAACCTCTGGGAAATTCTTAGGATTCATGGTTAGTCAAAGAGGTATCGAGGCCAACCCTGAAAAGATAAAAGCCATCCCAAACATGGAACCCCCGGCAACGGCGGTAGAGCTGCAGCGGCTCGCGGGACGGGTCGCCGCCCTCGGCCACTTCATGTCCAAATCGGCCGAAAAGTGCCAGCTATTCTTTAAGCAGCTAAAGAACATACGGGAGTTCGAATGGACCCCGGCCTGCCAAGAAGCTTTCGACGCCTTAAAGCAGTACCTCCAAACACCACTAGTGCTGACTAAGCCCGAGCCCGGGGAAGAGCTTTTCTTATATTTGGCTGTCAGTCCTACGGCGGTAAACGTGGTACTGGTTCAGCAAAGAGACAAGCGGGAACATCCAGTGTAATATGTGAGCAGGATCCTCCATGGTACGGAGGTCTGGTACCTGGACATAGAGAAGTTCGCCTTCGCCGTCGTCACTGCTGCCCGGAAGCTCCGCCCCTAATTCCAGCCCATCTCATAGTACTCTTGACAGATCAACCACTGAGAAAAATCCTGCAATAGCAGGAAACCTCGGGAAGAATGGTAAGCTGGGCCGTCGAGTTGGGGGAGTTTGACATACAAGTCCAACCAAGGCCTGCCATCAAATCCTGGGTCCTCACTGATTTTATAGTAGAATTCACAACCCCCGCCACGAAATCGACGCTGGTGGATGAAACCGAGGCCCCCACCGAGCAAGCGGCCCATGGAAACAACCGCGATGGGCCGAGACCGCCCGAGGATGACAATGAAATCCATTGGATCCTGCACGTGGACGGTTCAGCGAGTAAAGGAGGGTGCGAAGCACGAGTGGTCCTCCAGGGCCCGGATGAATTCATAGCAGAATATGCCCTACGACTAGACTTCAAAGCCTCCAATAACGAGGATGAATATGAGGCCTTATTGGCAGGGTTGAGCCTAGCCGCGGAACTGGACGCAAAGAAATTAAAAGTCTACATCGATTCACAACTGGTGGTCGAGCAAGTGAATGGGACTTACGAAGCCATGGAGCTTAGAATGAAAAGATACCTCCAGAAAGTAAGAGAAAAGCTGGGCGGAATGGGAGAAATTGAGGTTCTCCAGGTGCCGCGAGGAATGAACGATCGCGTGGACGCCCTCTCCGGAATGGCCTCTGAAGAAACCCATGACTTCGGCTCCGTATACACGGAGATACTACTTCACCCCAGCATTGATGAAAAGCAAGTCTTGGAAATCCTGGCCAGCCCAAACTGGATGGATCCCATAGTGCGGTACCTGAAGGACGGGATACTGCGTGAAGACAAATTGGAAGCCTGGAGATTAATCGCAAAGGCCACCCACTACATGCTCCACGGGTCCAAGTTATACAAACGGTTATACACTTGGCCGTACCTTCGATGTCTAGTACCCTTTGAGTCAGAATATGCACTACGGGAGGTACACGAGGGGATCTGCAGAGACCATGGAGCCGAAAGGACTCTGGCCCAGAAAATCATTAGACACGGCTATTTTTGGCCTACGATCCTCAGAGACACCCAGGAATTTGTCAGAAAGAGCGGCCCATCCCCACCGGCCGTCCACCCCCTATACCTCAGTAACAGGCCCGCTGCCCTTCGCCATGTGGGGCATGGACCTGGTTTGCCCATTCTCAAATGCCCCAGGAGGGCATACAATGCTATACGTCGCCATTGATTACGTCACCAAGTGGGTCGAAGTCAAAGCTGTGGCAAGACCGAACTCTAAGGCGACAGAAAAAAATTTCTATCATGACGTGGTCTGTCGCTTCGGCATCCCAAAGACACTCGTGACGGACAACGGACCCGAATTCGCAAGTGCTGAATTTTGCAAGTTCTGCGATAATCTGGGCATCGAACATCGATTCGCCTCCGTAGCACACCCTCAGGCTAACGGACAAGTGGAAGTAACCAACATGATCCTACTCCAGAGTCTGAAAAAGCGGTTGGGAGAAGCAGGGAAGTGCTGGGCAGAGGTGCTCCCCAATGTCCTCCGGGCCTACCGGACAACACCTCGGGCCGCAACAGAATAATCTCCCTTTAGCTTAACCTTCGGGGTCGAAGCTATCATCCCAGTGTAAATTGGTCTCTCCACTTTCCGCACAGAAAACTACGACGAGTATGAAAACTCCGACTTCCTCCGGAACACTCTCGACCTTATCCTGAAAAAAAGAGAACGGGCTAGTCTCCGAATCGCCTCCTACCAATAGAGGGTGGTGCGATACTACAACTCTCTTGTCAAAAAGCGCTGGGTGAAACCCAAGGATCTGGTATTACAACGATCAGAGGTGTCCGACCCCCGAAACTCCGGAAAGCTCGCACCAAAGTGGGAAGGACCCTGCAAGGTCGCTCGACCACTCAGCCCCGGAGCCTACCAACTTCAACACCTCGACAGGACCCCAGTCCCTCGAAGCTGGAACATGGACAACCTCCGAAAGTTTTTTTAGTAGAAAGAAAGAGTCAGAGTTGTGTTTTCTTTTAAGTTGTTATATGTGTTTTGTTTGTTTGTCTCTTTTTGTTCTTTTTAGCGCAAAGTTATGTATTTCCTTTTGCGATCAATGAAATAGCATTTCCTCCAAAAATATGTGCATCTCCACTTTCTAGCCCGTGACATATACAGGGCCGAAAGAACATAGGGAGCGAGACAGAGGTAACATCTGGGTTGATCCCCCCGAAAATACCCTAAAACTCTTCCATGAGAAAAAAGACCTGTCCTTTGAAAATGGGAGGCAGGGCCCATCAACTCCGAACTGATCACTCGAGGGGAAGATGGCCCTTCCATGAGCAAGATACCCTGAAGTGACGCCCCGCCAGGGTGCACTAGAGGTATTCCTGCCTGCGAGGTTAAAAGTCGACAATATTCCATAAAAAATAAACCTATAAAAGGGCTCAACCACCCTACACAGTATCACATAAAATATGCAGGAAACAAGCGAGCCTTCCTTTCCCAGGCCCTCACAAAAAAAAGGAAGAGAGAAAGGAGGAAAAAGAGAGAGAGAGAGTTCAAAAAGTTATTACAGACCCAGTACATCGACCTCAAACAAGGCCTTAAAGAAACAAGTGATAAACACATTAATGTGTGAATTTTAGGTACTTAGGGATGCATATTATTTAATTAAAGCAGTGCTATGATGGTATTTTTTTTGTTTTTATGTTTCAGGTTATTTTTAGGAAATCCATAGAAAATGGACTTGGAGGGAAAATTAATTCACATTTATTGACCGTCGTTTGAATGGTCCAGATCAGCCCACAAAAAAGATTCAAGAGGTGCGCTCATTGGTAAGATCAAAATTCATATCGAGGCCTGCAAATTTAACGGTTCAGATCATATCAATGTGACGATTTAGTGGTGCAAGTAATTTACAAATTGACCGTCAATTTATATGGTTTGGATCGTTTATTGGAGATGAAGAAAAGAGGAGAAATATCAAGTGTTTGTGTACAATATAAAGGAGGGGTAGTCTTGCCATTTGCAAATAATTATGGCGATGGGTGTAATTATTTTGAAGAGTATGGACAATATGGTAGTTTCACAAGCACCAGAAAAGTTGAGTGGAATGGATGAATTCACCCCCTTACAACACATCAATCACCGTATAACATTAGAGTTGAAAGCAAAAGGGGATCAAATTTGGTAATATGTACACCCAACTTTTATTATATTTTGTAACCGAAAAGAAAAAGGGATCAAAATTGGTAACTTTCCAACCAAACCAAATTTGAGCCCAAATTATACACGTTTTCTCCCTTCTTTGGACGTTATTTCCACACTATTATGGTTAGGAAAAAGATGTGGAATCTTATTTTTAGTAATATCCACCCCTACTTCTTAACAATCCACTTATTTCCTATTGGTGGAGAGTTTTCAAAAGCAAAAGGAGCCAAAATAGGAAGGAAGTGGATGATTCCTACTTGCATTAAGAAAGTTGACATTTTTAGCAATTACCAAGAGGAGGTAGACGTTTTCTGTATATGGAAAAAAGGTTGGACGTTCCAAGGGGGCTCTCTCTCTTCTCTCCTCTTAATAGTTAACTCTTGAAAGAAATTGAATTTTTTTTTCTCTTCCATGGCTACCATCAACCAATTCCAAGAACTCAAATTCACAAGAAGGCTCAATCATCATGAACCATCCAAGAAGAATTGGAGAGGAGCTTTAAAGAGGAGGGTCAAAATTTTCTTATCTTTCTTTTGGAATATGCTTGTACTTGGACAATTCAATTAAAGGGGAAGCACTCTTATTCTTTTGAATTATTGTTTATTTTTATTTCTTTTAGTTTAGATTATTGATCATGGTAATCTTTTATTATTTGTGTTTTGAATAAATAATGAGTAGATAAATTTTTAATCTTAGGGTTTAGATGAAGCCTTAAGGGTAGATTAAATTTGTTAGATTGTGTGATCTAACGGTCTAGATTCAATTTTGTGAATATAATTTTAATATACAAGGGGTTGTAAATTCGAATTATAGATCATATATGCCATTGATTATCTCTTGTATATGTGATTGTTGATGAGAATTTATAGAGTCTTGTATAGATATTGAAAATTGTTTGTGTACTTGATCAATTACTAATGGGAAATCTCAACCATTGATTGGATTTTTCATTGATCGGATTGATCATCTATACAAGTCAATCTAATTCAACATTGTGATCGAAGCGAATCTATATATACAAACTAATAATTTTTATCTAACCTATGGTGGATTCTAACCCTAAGACTTTTTATTTGAATTTTAGGCAACATTATAATAGTTTTACAACTTTGCACCTAGATAGTTCTTTAAGTTTTTCATTAAATTAAATAATTATTGTGTTAGATTAGTGACTAAATTAGTGGTTAAAATTCTCAATCAAATCAGTCCTTTAATTTATTTTATAAGAAAAAAATTAGTAGTTAAATTGCTTGAATAGGTTTCCCTTAGATTAGAGAAGTTGTTTCTATTAATTGGAAAATTGTTAGACTAGTAAATTGGCTTTAATTTAATCATCTAGATTAGGTAATCAGTAGATAATTAGTAGTAATATTTGGATAATTGTTCACTTTGCCTAAGTTAAGAGGTTTAATAGCTCTTCCCTGTGATCGACCCGTAGCTACGATTGACCCGTGCACTTGTGGTATAATTTTGTGCAAACAACAAAGTTTGATAAAAATTCAAAAGTGGTTGCGCTCACCCCCTTACTGGGCTCCTACGGGAGCATCAACGTTGGTAGAGGCATGTGGAGCGGCCACCAGATCCTTAACCGGCTCCCCGACATCTACCGCCCCCTGAGGGAGGTCCTCCGGGACGGTCTCCTCGGCATCATGCATCAACTTGTCCAGAGGGAAAGAAGGATCGACATCACGAACACACTACCGGTACTCAATAAAAGCCTCTATCTCGACATTGATGTTGAATGCAGCTGTGACCCTTAAAAACTCCTCAGAATCCCACCATTCCTCCCGCGCCTTTGCCAGCTCCTCAGCATGCGTCTGTCGGACTACCAACAAATTATTCTCCTCCCTGTCCCTCCTCTGCTCAGACATCTGGAGCCGCCCCTGAAGGTTCTTGACAGTGTCATCGAACGCCACCCTCTCGGCTTGGGCCTTCTCGAGATCCTCGCCCAACTTATGGATACGCTCTTCGAAAGTACCCATCTCGGACTCATCCTCGATCATGTACTGTAGCATCTTCCTGGCATAACTCTGAGCCTGCGAAGTCTCACCATAAACGAACTATCAGCAATTCGCCACGTACAATCTCAAGACAATTGAGAAAATGAAAGTCGACTAAGCAATACTTATGCAAGATATAGAATGAAGATACCGAGCCCCCAGCGCCCTGCGGGGAAAATTTTCCAACTCGGCCTCGTCACCGGGGAGGGCCATCATCAACCCCAACTCTACCCCAACCGGTGGGTTCGAAAGGACACCATCCTCAACACCAATATTCCACTCCGGCTTGAAGACTTCTCCTTCAATCTCGTAACACTGCGCAGGGACTTCCATTCTGTCCAAGAGCAGCTTAGTCATGCCCGACCCCTCAAGCCGGCTGCGGATGTCCTCAACAAATGCGGTCGAAGCATGGACCGGCCGACCCGCCTTTCCTTGAGTGGCGCGAGGGGCAATGACCCTCTTGGCAGGAGGCTCCAATTCCTTAGGAGGAAGTCTTGTCGTATCTTTTACCCCCACCGAGCGGCCGGAGGAACTGGATGGCGTGGACCCGGGAGGCCTGGCAGTCGACCGGTCTTTTCTGGCAGCAGCCATGAAATTGGACTGAATCTTCGGCCGACCGGATCGACCCTTCGGGGCCTCCACCATGACCCCCTTCCCTTTTGCAACGTCCTCGAAAGAAGACATACCTAGCGCTGGAAATTAAAAAAAAAAAAAAAAAAACATACAGCTCAGAAAAGAATATAAAAGAAAGAAAAACCCAGAAAAAACTGTTAGCAAGGAGAGGGGCTCACCACGAAGACTGGCGGAACTCTCCCCCACATCCTCACCAGTCCAGCGGGCCCTCCTCTCCATAGCACGATGCAAACCATATCTCCTCAAATTCCCCTCCCATCTAAATTCGGAAACATCAATAGCCTCCCCAGAGGCAAGCTTCTCTAGGTCAAATTTACTATAGTCAGACTCGTTGGGGGTGGACTTCCTTCTCCACTCGTCGGAAGGAAAACCCCAGTCCGCATCCGACGGAGGGATTATGAACACATACTTCTCCTTCCACTTCTTAATGGAAGAAGGCATGTTTGCCGCAATCTTCACCCGTGGACGCTAGGTCAGGTTCAACCAGCTGTCATCACCCTTTACCAAAGGGATAAGGCGACGCAACTCCTGAGCAAAGGGAGGGTAGGCTGAACCTTGTGAAGGCCCGCTATGGACCCCGATCCGTGAGAGGCGGGGGACGAGCCCCCCAGAAAGTCCCTAGATCATCCACGTGATGGAGAGCTCCGCCAAGGAACTATCGAAAGAGTGCCCCTCACAGCATGAGTGGCGATGTAAAGTGAGATACCTCTCGATTCGGGGACTAGCCCGGATTCGAGGCGTAACTTAAACAAAAAAAGAGTCGCCATCCAAGAAAGTAGGCCCTGGATCCCATACTATGCTTTGTCGCAACAGATAACCAGAGATACAAAAGGTTCGTGCCTAATGACGAATGGGGAAGGGGTTAAGCGCCCCCAATTCGCCCAAGTGTACCTGGTCTCTTATGCCATTTATTTATTGATTTTGAAGAGTTTTGGGCAAAAATCATGTGAAATGGGAACAAATATCTCTGAGATGACGTCTATCTAATCATACATCTCTTGGAGATGAATACTAAGCACACACAAAAGAAATGAAAGACATGCCACCTAAGAATAGCTAGGTTATGAGTGTCTAAGTTCCGATGGGCAAACACATACATGTTAAAGCTAAAGGTATAGGGTCTGTACATGAAAGTAAGAAAACACAACAAAAACACACAACACAACATGACTCGACAAACCTTAGACTCTAATGCAATACTTGACTCAGACTAAGATGGCCATCCATCCCGGCTGCTCTACGTATCCCGGCCTCGGGAAGAATCAGAGTCGACGTAGTTTGGCGGCCTATTCTAAACTACAATGCCTAACCATCTAAGACCGTTATCCTATACTCAATCAACTAGACTCGACTAGTTTTTAAAGCTTCTTGCGTGATTTCTTAAGTTCAAGTGAATGGTAATTTTTAGGACTCCCTATATGCCCTAACTAATGCAAGTTGGTTAGCCTTAAGCTAATATAGGTGGTTCCTATATCCTATGTGTAACTAGGCTGTGTGTCATAAGGAAGACCTTGGGTTTACTAAGTGCGTCTTAGTCTAGCCATCGGCTTGACTAAGTGTCTAACTGACCACGACTCGAGGCCTCCTAACTCTAGGGACATTCACACAACAAGACACAGAATATCAACACAATCAGGACAGACACTCTGAGACACCCCAAATGCCTAGGACAGACTCCTAACTCTATGGGAAGATCTTTTGAAAATGGTTTGCAAGGTTATTTCAAAGAATTTTTGTATTTTGGGAAGGTTTGAGAGGTTTTGAAGCTTATGGAAGTTTTTGAAGTTGTGACTAAACTCAGGATGCCAACTGCAAGCCTGAGCTGCCTACGTACCCCTCAGCTACGGATCAAGCCATCCGTAGTTCGGAAATTTTCTAAACTACGAATCCTAGGAACATGCAGAGACTGACTCGGAAAGATGGACGGACGAAATCCTATACTCTATGAAGGTTAGACAGACTCCTATACTCTATAGAGGTTGGACAGGCTCCTAACTCTATAAAGCGTAGGACAGACTTTGAAACTTCTTAAGGGTAGGACAGACTCCTAAACTCTATAAGGCTAGGACGGACTCCAAAACTCTACAAGGCTAGGACGGACTCCTAAACTCTGTAAGGGTAGGACAGACTCCTAAACTCTATAGAGGGGTAGGACAGACCCCTAAACTTTAAAAGGGTAGGACAGACTCCTAAACTCTAGGATGGTAGGACAGACTCCTAAACTCTCTATGACAGACTCTAAAGAGGAAGAAATCCCTTAACCTGTGAAAACTCTATGGCAAGAAGGGAAGGGGTTGGCTCAAGAAGCATTCCGTCATAGCCCGACCCCAGGGAAAGCCCCTAAGATTAATGAATAAGCCCCAAAAACTGATAGGAATCCTGAAATTGTAAAAAATCTCGACCTAAACCATAGGACATTTTGGAAAGAGAAGAAATGGAGTCATAGCAAAAATTCTGAGTCTTATCCTATGCCACCCATGGCTCCAAATAGGCACAATAGGAATAACAATCAACAGAAAGGGAAAAATCAGTATCGATAATCAAATATCATAGTGCCTTATAGATATGCATTTGCCTTTCGAACATAGACACACTGACCTACAAAAATCGATACAGGCCAAGAACCAAAGCTTAATTGATTATTGCCATCCCATTGTACACCTCAAAAATCCAAGACTATTATAGAATTGGAACTAGTAAACGAGACACCAACCTTATCCTCTCTTTTAGGTAGTTCAACAGGCAACACATATGCAAGACGTTAGAACCACCACCTCCGACAATCATTTCTGATACCCAATATCCTTCTCCTAATCAATTCGATGATATAGATTATTGACAACAAGAAAACCCTTTTTAATGAAGGATGCAATAACTTTCAAAACATTATAAGAAAATTTTGGAGTGAAAATTTGTCCTGTTTCCAAATACTTACAAGTAAACAAGCTCTCCACATATAAGAAAATGAATCTCTACACATCAATGCTAAGTTTTCAGCCATTTTAGCAAAAATGAATTTTGGTTTTCAGGAAATCAAGCGAGACCAAGCTACCGATTCATTCTGGAATTACAGAAAGAGGGCTCTCAAGTGAAAATAAAGAGAGAGTAGCAAATCTTCAAGCACTTATATGACTGAGAAGGGGATTAAGGAGCTGAGATTTGGGAAGACTAGATGAAACAGAAATCAATGAAGATAGCTATGATCAATCATTCACACAGGGGAAGAGACATATAAAAACTACGCTAGAAATAAGAGAGAATGAATCAAATTTTTACCTCTCCTGTCGTGTTCCTCTTCTATCAATTAGATATAATCGAAACTCCAATACTTTGTTACGACTCTTCTGTTTCTTTCGCCGATGCCAATTTGGAGAACCCAATGGAGAGGATAGTCTTGAAGAGAGATCGATGGTGGTAGATAGGGTATGCTGGAATGATATAATGGCTGAGAGATAGGGCTATTAAATCCTCCTCTGCTCTTTTTTTTTTTTTACCGTTTCAAGCTTCTCATCATAAAACTCTAACTACTCTCTTCATCTCCAAAACATGAAAATCAAAACCCTCTTTTCTATATTTGCAAACCAAATTAAAAGAACCCTTTCCCTTTGTCTCTTTTCTCCAAATTCTCTTCAAAAGGGTTTTGGAACCCTGGTTAATCTCTTCTTTCGCAGCCCTCGGATGAAGATCAAGCACCCCAAACCCTCTTCCTTACACATCCTAATCCCTCTTCCTTTCAATTTTTCTGAAAATCCTTAAATGAAGATGAAGGAGGTGGGTTTCTGAAGTTAGGAGAAGTAGGAAATGGATGTGGAAATGGTAGGGATGGTGGTGGAAATAAAGAGATGGAGAAGATGGTGGGGATGGGGTTAAAAGAGATAGCAAGAGGGTTTGATGGTGGAGCTTGAGTGAATCCGGCCGGATTTAATGGTGAATGGCCGGATTCCGGTGGGCTTCCCGGAGCTTATGGGTTTGGGCCTTGCTACATATGGGTTTTGATGGTGGCTGAGGGTTCGGGATTTGAATAAAACATGGAAAAGATTTGGTAGTGGATGTGGAGAAGGGTTTTGAAAATCTGCAAAGGGTTTGAGTATGGTGGTGAATAGAGGAGAAGGTGGTGGTGGTTGTCGGAGTTGCAGAGGTTGTAGGAGATGGTGGAGCCGAAGGTGGAGGTGGCGGTGAGTGGAGCTTGGGCTCCTTCCCTCTCTTCCGATTCCCCACTCCCTACTCAGTTTTTCTAGGGTTTTTCCCTCAACAGAAGATCAAAATCCCATGCCCTAATTCAAATGGCATATAAAGGGAATTATATTTGCCCCCCTTCTTCTTACTCGGACAGCCCCTCTACTAGTTAAATCACTCACCTTTTATCCTGGTTTAAAGGGAAATGGTATATTAAGACCCTCCTTTTTCCACCGGGATAGCCCCTTCAAGTGTTATTGACTCCCTTTTTACAAATCTTTGGACCAAATCCTATGAACCAACGAACAAGGCAGGTTAGTAAAAACTTGGGTTTTCTTCGCATTTGAACTTGGGAACTTTATTCAACCTCGGGATTTTATTTGGGCACGAGGAATTAGGGCCCGATCAAAATGGGGTGTCTACAGATGCCCCACTTTGGCAGAGGGTGCTTGTCGCACGAATGCCAAAGCTAAAGAGACAACACATTTTGACTGGCCCAAGATTTCAAACAAAAGGGATGTAAGAGGATAACAAGATGGGTTGACAAGACATATTCTCGTTGGATTAATCAAGAAAGGAATGATAAGATGAATTGACGAGACAGATTCTCATAAAGAAAACTGACATGGTGATGAAATAGTGAGACAGACTCTCAATGGGATGGCGAGGCGGACTCTCGAAAGGATGGTGAGACAGACTCTGAATAGATGCCGAGACAGATTCTCAATGGATGGCGAGACATACTCTCAATGGGATAGTGAGACAGACTCTAAACTGAATGGTGAGACAGACTCTCAATGGGATAGTGAGATAGACTCTCAACTGAAGGACGAGACAGACTCTCGATGGGATAATGAGACAGACTCTCAATGGGATGGCGAGACGGACTCTCGAAAGGATGGTGAGATAGA
Organism: Tasmannia lanceolata; assembly: GCF_043159265.1. Taxonomy (NCBI): domain Eukaryota; kingdom Viridiplantae; phylum Streptophyta; class Magnoliopsida; order Canellales; family Winteraceae; genus Tasmannia; species Tasmannia lanceolata. The sequence continues at coordinate 36,077,421 of NW_027518700.1, read as the reverse complement.
CTCTCAATAGATGGCGAGACAAATTCTCAATGGATGGCGAGACAGACTCTCAAGGGGATAATAAGACAGACTCTCAACTGAATACTGAGACAGACTCTCAATGGGATAGTGAGACAGATTCAACTGAAGGACAAGACAGACTCTCGATGAGATAGTGAGATAGACTCTCGATGGGCTAGTGAGACAGACTCTCGATGGGATAGTGAGACAGACTCTCAACTGAAAATAGTGAGACAGACTCTCACAGATTGCACAATGGAATGATTAGAGAGCCTCTAATTAAGCCACTCAAGGATTTGGAGATTACAAAGCGGAATGATTAGACGATCATCTTAATCAAGCCACTGCAGGATCTGACAAGGCAGCTTCTGACAGATCAACAAAGCGGAATTATTAGAAAATCATCGCGATCGAACCACTTCAGGATTTGAGAATACGGCCTCTTGACAGATCAACAAAACGGAATGATTAGACAATTATCATAGTCAAACCTCTAGGACCTGAGAAGACGGCCTCTTAACACATCAACAAGGTGGAATAATTACACAATTATCATAATCAAACCTCCAGGATCTAAGAAGACGGCCTCTTAACAGATCAACAAAGCGGAATGATTAGACAATTATCATAATCAAGGCATTCCAGGATCTAAGAAGATGGCTTCTTAACAGATCAACAAAGCGGAATGATTAGACCGTCATCATGATCAAGCCATTCCAGGGTCTGAGAAGACGGCCTCTTAAGAGATCAACAAAGCAGAATGATTAGACAATTATCATGATCAAACTACTCCAGAATCTGAGAAGACGGCCTCTTGACATATCAACAAGGCAGAATGATTAGACAACTATCATGATCAAACCACTTTAGGATCTGAGAAGACGACCTCTTGACAGATCAGCAAAGCGGAATGATTAGACAATTATCATGATCAAACCACTTTAGGATCTGAGAAGACGGCCTCTTAACAGATCAACAAAGCGGAATGATTAGACAATTATCATGATCATTCCCAATTTGAAAATTTGACTTGGAAAACGCGTTCAAGTTTCTCAAATCCTGATTTGTTAAGACTGCTATCTCAACTATCATCGCATGCTATGTATCTTTTATGACCTGACTTTCATCATGACATAAAAGATGCCCCTAGTATAATTTCACATCCAATACAAGAGTCTTAACAAAACTCGAATAGATTCAAGCTTCCTTTCATGAAATTTGGGTTACAAAGATTTTATTTTTTGAAAGTTTTCTTTTTCTTTTCAACAACTTTGAAAGATTTTTTTTTTTAAGTTTTTTCTTTTTCTTTTCAACAGCTTTGGAAGATTTGTAACAATTTTTACCATACCATAAATTGCAATGATAAGACAGTTGCTCATCACACAACCACTTAAGTTTGTGAGACAGTCTCTCACCAAGCACACACTAAAATTGTGAGATAGTCTCTCACTAAACAAATCAAGAACACGAAACTCAAGAAGGAACAATTTTGATTCAAGAAACTGAGATTTTGATCGATTCCACTACAGGATTGATTGTCTCTTGCTGAGAACTCTGGGAATGTGCGATCTCTGCTGAGAACCGGACATAAGTAACTTGCTGAGGTTTTGAGTATTGACCATTTTCTCTGAGAGAACTGAATTTTGCTGGGGATTGAAGGTTGCGTGAGCAAATTCTAGACTCCGCCGGGAAAACTGATTTTCTTGGAGAATTGACTCTTCTGAAGAGTGGACTCAACTGAGGAGTTTAGAGGTTTGGCTTGAGATGTGCTTGTACCCCTCTTATCTTAACTTGCTGGAGACATTTTTACTGATTGTCTTTGTGTGCTTGACATCTTTTATGACGCAAGTCATAAAAGATGCCCCTAGTATATTGTGTTTCCATGCATCGTTTCATAAAGGCTTAAGGTTGCACAATTTTTTTCTGTATGCAGAGAGTAGGACAATCACCGTGATGGCTGAGTCTGAGAATCCCTTCTTTCGCATTGCTCACTTTTGGAGGCTTAAGGTCTCTGGTAGGTTTGAACAAGATGTCTCTCGCCCCTTCTAATACCTAAACCAGGATTTACTCTGATTTTTTTATGCATTTTGGAGGACACACTCCCATTCTTCCAGCACCCGACAGTTTGGACTTTGCAAGGAAAGGGAACACAAATATGAAGGAGGAACAAATTTCCAAGGAGTCAATCAAAGAAGATTCTTATTGTTCGAAGGACTCGACTCGCTTTCGACTCACTCTTGGATCTGATGTGTTATTTTTCAAGGGTATGGCTTAGCTACTCTTAGAGTATTTCGAAGACCGTGTCAAGAGGCACTAACATCCTCTGTCAATATTTCCGTCTTGTTTACTATCCCCTTCGGATTGCTCGATTTTGATGCCCCTAGTTTAGATGAGTGTCAAAGTAAGCTTGCCGGCACTACTTGGACTTCGAGATTTTGCTCTGACTAAAGACTCTTCCTCCGTCTCATTGATTGACTCCTTGTGGGAAGTCATTGCCATTGACTAGATTGCCTTTCCAGGTTTTCAATCTAGATGACCGCTTGCCCTAACTTTTGCCTGGATCGCCCTTTCGGGTTTTCGGTCCAGCGGGCTTGATACCCTAACTTTTGCCAAAGCCGAATTTTCAGTTGTCAACTTAGCGGGTGAATGACCCTAATTTTTCCTACACCGCCCTCTCGAATTTTCAGCCTAGCGGGTCTTCAGACTCCATCGTTTTTTTTCTCTTGACCATGAACCTCTGCTTGTTCACCAGAAGGACTTTCTAGGTGGGCTTGGGTTCAAAAGGGTTGGATATTTCTTTTGAATTTCAAAGTTTCAATCGAACCTGGATTGGCCAGGTTGCCTAAGTACCCAAAAAATGGAGGATCAGGTCCGCGTAGTTCGCTGGGGTTTGGAACAGAATGATTTGGCTTTAAGCTCAAAGGTTGAAAGGGAATAATTTGACTTTTATTCCGAAGGTTGACCGAACCTGAATTGAATAGGTTGCCTACGTACCCTGTAGAAAGGGATCAGGTCAGACGTAGTTCGGAGCGAAATGCCCCCGGTTTGCGGGTGTTTCAAAAGAATGTTTGATTTTGTTGAGGCTCGAAGGTGTTTGCAAAAGGATTTTTTTAAACTTGGGATTTTGGCATTTAAGGCTCAGACGTCCAAGGATGGCCTTCTGATGTTTTGGCATACAAGCTTCTTGGATGGTAAGGTTCAATGGCTTGAACTTTTTATCTTTCTCTTTTTTTTTTAGGATTCTGGCGGCATTTCCTGGCAAGACTTCATCTGCACTGTGCAAGCTAGACTAATTGAATTTCCACTTTGTTTTTGGGATCTTGCACTGATATTCGGGATTCTACGACTCTGGGTCTTCTCTGAATGATGAAGATGATTTTGAAATTTTCAATCTATTTATCGACTCCGCTTCCTGCGATTCTGACGTTCTTGAGGAGTTGACTTGGAGCATGTTCCCTTCTCCTTTCTTCTCTGGATTCTATCTTTTTTTTTCTTTGTTCATTCTTCTTCTTTTTTCACTTGAAATACGGGAATGCCCCTACTCCTTGATTACTTTGACTTGAAATTCCATCGGAATGTATAACCCAAGTATTCTTTTTGGGGTTCATGTTCTATGCTGATGACTTTGTTGTCCGAAAGTCTTATCTCGATTTTTCATTAACTTCAGTTGATGTCTGGTATTCTTCGTTTGAAATTTTCGCTTTTTCGACCTGATGTTTGAAGCTGAGGGTGACTCACGTTGAACAGTGCCAGTGCACGCTTCCGGTTTATCCTCATAGGACCAAGCAACACTTCTTTGAACCCTCTAAATAGGTTTATAAATTCTTTGCGCTCTTCGGAAGATAAAATTTTGCCAATCCTTATTTTCCGAGTTTCGAATTTCGATACCACTATCCATGGTATCAATTTCATCTTCAAGTGGCTTTGCTCGACGCTCTTCCTCTCGTTTGATCATCTTTCAAATCTCGAGGAGAATTTCATCGGCATCCTCGTCCAAGGAGGGTGTCTTAATTTGTTTATTAGCATTAGATCCAAGAGTGAACATCTAAAAGAATATTGACGACACTGAAATCAAATGTTCATTGCATTGAATGTTTGAAGTACATCAATGATTTTTGACGCGCCACGATAAGCTCTCCATCAAATTCAACAAAAGACTGGACATTGCCTCACAATGAGAGAGACCAGTAAACACAACATACTTAAAATTGATATTGACATGGTTAGACTTACCAACTTTGACAGGAGGGTTGGTATACACACGACAAAACAAATTTTAAAGATGAGACACTTCATCGGAGGCAACGGATTGGCGCTGAAAATTCAAGGACAGCGTGCCTTCCTTAATGATGATAATGATTGGAGAGATCGACCCTGGAGTTAGAATCTCAGAAGGGACAGTCTTATAATGTCCTATCAACTTCGCTCAAACTGATCCATTGGCATTGGTAGGATTTTCTCTGGCGTGGTGATATCTTCTGAATTTCAAGCTCTGACATATTCCCTTTTTCCCTTTGCAATCAATCTACTTCCCAGACCCAGGGTGGTACAGGTAAAGGTGGTAAGATATATGAAGGGTTGAATGGGTGAAATGGTTCCGATGGTGAGTGAAAGAGGTGCAACACGGTTAGGTGTAGGGTTCTCGGAAGCATTTGAGTTCAAGAAGAATGAAGGGATCCCTGTCTATCAGGTCATGGATGTCATCATCATCTCTCTCATTTCTGTCAAGACGAGACTTTCAGTATACTCAGTCATCTGGCCAATGTGAGAGGAAATAGGGACAGTGGACTGGCTAGACCAAGCGAGTTTAGAGATGAAAGCTCTCTTCGGGTTGATGGTAGACGAGTGACTAAGACTCCTGTCATAGACACGATAAACACTAGGCTCAATGAGAATTAATCACATGGCAATGTAATGTGCAAGTTGAAACAAAAGGTAGCACAAACACATCCTTCCCTTGGATAAAATCCGACAGCGTAACAACTGTACATGAAGATGTGGTAAGGTAAACACACGGTTTGTCAACAAGCCTAAAAAGATGATGACCACACTCAAGGTATTTAGAGAAAATTAGGCAGCATAACTGTTATACTAGGAGATGTGGTAAGGTAAGCACTAGACGGCGGTGGGACCCGATCCCGCAAGAGGGGTGAGACGCGAGCCGCCACGCTCTCTCTTGGTCTCTCGTACCCACACGAATGGCGTGTGCTTTTTATTATTGATTTTAATTACCCAACCAAGCAGGCAGCAACCAAGCCATAGGGTGCAAACAAACGTGCAACCCAGTACCCATAAGGGCAGGGGTAAGCCGCCAAGCCTAGCAAGGTGTGATTTAATTCATCTTTTTCGTGAACTTGGGATCATTAAGGCAATCCGAATTCCACGCAAAAGAGAGCGATAGAGTCGCCACCTAGATGAGGGATCTAGGACCCATAATTGACCAGAAATCTAGACTCGTTACCTGGTTACGAGAATGGAAGGTATGGGGAGTTACCACTACATTCATCATTTATGCCCGATAATCGGTCTTCAATTCCAAAAGTTAACTCTTTTGAATTTCTTTTAAATGGCTCATTTAACTCTATATTATTGTGCGAACTACATGACATGCATCCTAAGATCTAATTTCAGTATAATTCCTAAATATGTATCTTGATTTTCTTAATTTGTTTGAATTCAATCTAAGTGAAACTTCTCCTAAAATTCTAATTTCATGGCAAGTCCTAAGTGATTTAATTATTTTTAATTTAAGGAGTAATGTACAAAACCCCACCACTTATGTGTGGAGCCGACTCGGGCTTGGTATGCCACTCAAGTATCCAAGTTGCCTACGTATCCCAGCCTCACTGGAATCAGAGTCGATCGTAGTTCGGTGCACCTGAACTAAGCTACTTATGCCTAACTCATCTAGGACACCGACCTAGACTGGATTGACTGTTTTAGCAGTTTAAGAGAAATTATTTAATTCAAGTTGAAGATTTTATTATCCTAGGACTTCATCTAAGATGCTATATGGTCCTATCTAAGTGCAAGACGTCTCTTAGACTAATGCAGGTTAACCTACATCCTAGGTAACTAGGTTTGTCCTAGGGAATAATTGGGTGACTAGTGTAACTAGATCTATGGCACGGTTGCTATCCATAGCAAACGCCCGTGATGAGGCTGGACTCCTAACTCTAGGCCTCCCTAAAACTTAGGACACAACGTGACGAAAGTGTTCCTAAGGGGCCTTAAAGGTTCCTACGATAGGAAACCGTAATCCAACGGCTCCTAAGACGCAGATCGAGTTAATTCGATTTATTGAACTTAATGATTTCTTATTTTTGAGAATTTTTTATTCCTAAACATCTAAGGAATACCAAAGGCTTTATGGTTCCCAAGTTTTGGCCTCGAGTCGCAACCATGGAAGGGAATAGTGCTCTCAACCCTTGTATAATTTAGCACGTAAGTTATAGTATCTTATTGCCTGGCATGTTTCTCAGGATTTTCGTGGACAGTGGACCTCGGAGCCAACAACATACTATAATTTACATGCTCAAATTATGCAGGAACGATCACAATTAGTATACGATTATGAATGCAATCTCAACAGTTAAATTGTCATAGCATAGCCAATTTACAAAGGCAATCTATGAACCCTAAGGTTTCTGTTTCAAAAAAGTTAGGGATTGAATTTATGATGAAAAGTTAAGGTTTTTTTGAGATTTTTACTGACCTTTGTATTGATTTGTGATTAAATTGTGATTTAATATCATTAAGGCCTGTGGACCCCGATCCGAGAGAGGCGGGGGGACGAGCCCCACACTGCAGTCTCTATGGATCATCCACGTGAATGGAGAGCTCTACCAAGGAACTCTCGAAAGAATTATGCCTCTCACAGTATGAATGGCGATAAAAGGTGAGATACCTCTCGATTCGGGGACTAACCCAGATTCGAGGCGTACCTTAAACAAAGAAGAATCGCCATCCAAGGAAGTGGGCCAAGGATCCCATACTATGCTCTGTTGCAACGGATAACCAAAGATATAAAAGAAGGTTCGTGCCTGGTTACGAATTTGGAAGGTCCGAAGAGCACCTCGTCCTCCCAAGTGCAAACACCTGGTCTCTTATGCCATTTACTTATTGATTTTGAAGAGTTTTGGGTGAAAGTCATATGAAATGGAAACGAATATCTCCGAGAAGACGTCTATCTAATCATGCATGTTTCGGAGATGAATAATAAGCACACACATAATAAATGAGAGAAGTGTCGCCTAATAATAGCTAGGTATGAGTGTCATACCTTATTGGTGTCTGAGCTCTGGTGTGCAAACACATACATGCTACAGCTAAAGGTATAGGATCTGTACATGAAAGTAAGAAAACACAGCAAAACACACAACACAAATCAACTATATACATGACTGGACAAAACAAATCCTAAAACTCTAATGCGACTTGACTCGGACCAAGATGGCCGTCCATCCCAGCTGCTCTACGTATCCCGGCCTCGGGAAGAATCAGAGTGAACGTAGTTCGATAACCTATTCTAAACTACAATGCCTAACCATCTAGAACCGCTATCCTAGACTCGATCCACTAGACTCGACTGATTTTTAAAGCTTTTTTGTACGATTGCTTAAATTCAAGTGAATTGTAATTTTTAGGACTCTCTATATGCCCTAACTAATGCAAGTTGGTTAGTCTTAAGCTAATGCAGGTGGGCCCTATACCCTATGTGTATCTAGGCTGTGCATTCTAAGAAAAACCATGGGCTAACTATATGCTTCCTAGTCTAACCATCGGTTCGACTAAATGTCTAACCAATCAACTTGAGGCCTCCTAACTCTAGGGACAATCACACGACAGGACATACCATATTAATAAAAATCAAGACAATCTCCTAACTCTAAAACACCCCAAACAGCTAAAACAGACTCCTAACTCTAGGGGAAGATCTTTTTGAAAAGGTTTTGAAGATTTTTGTATTTTTGAAAGGTTTGAAATGTTTATTTTGAAAGGTTTGGCTGGACTTGGGATATGAATCTCAAGCTGCACTACGTACCTCGTGGAAGAGGATTAAGCCAGCGTAGTTCGGAACAAAATTCCTAACTACCCTCCTAATGACTGAAGATTTTTGAGATTTTTGGTTTTTCAGATGTTTTTTATGTTTTTGACACAAGAGGACATAATCCTATCATCATAAGGGGATGACAGACTCTTGATATCCCGTAAAGGTTGGACAGCTTCCTATGCTTTGCGGGGAAAAGAACAGAAACACAGCTCTGCAAGGGTTGGACAGCATCCTATACCTTGTAAGAGTGGATAAAAAGAAATCACATGACTTGATAAGAGGTTGGATAGAATCCTAACCCCTATGATGATAGGATTGACTTCTGAAAGAATGACTGACTCTCTAGCTAAGGATAAACTCCAATGCTAATGGAAAGACTCTCAAACAAATGAGTCTAAGAGAGGTGCTAGTGAGACATGGCATGTCTCCTAGAGAAGAAAAGATAAAGAAGGGTGCTAGTGACACTGGGCAGGTCTCCTAAACACCGAGGTGGGCTCCAAGTATCCTTATCATTGCCCTTGCAATGATAAGAAGGGAATGGTTTTTAACAGACCAAGTTGGTCATCAACTTAAAGGAGGTGCTCCATTTGAGACTTGGATAGTCTCCTATGGGTGACTCACTAATGAGACAAAGCCTGTCTCTAAAGAGTGTATGACATTTCTGCACGAGACATAGCTTGTCTCCCTAAAGGGTGAGCTCAAGAGGTCTCTTTCATTGCCCTTGCAATGAGAGAGCTAATGGTTTCAAAGTACATGTCTAAAAAGTTTGACAAGCTTTCTAAACGAGAGGGAGATTATTACTAAGACTAGGTAAGTCTTCTAAAAGAAATAGGGGAATGCAATCAAGACTAGGTAAGTCCCCTAAGGATGGGCTTGGGCTAGCGCCTTCATCGCCTTTACCTTACAATGACAAGGGAATCTAATGCCTAAAAGGAATATCTAAAAGACTTGGAAAGTCTCCTAAGATGAAGAAAGAGAAGGGGACATAAGACTTAAGTAAGTCTCCCCAAATGATGGGCTTGGGCTAACGCCTTCATCGCCCTTGCAATGATAAGAAGAGTGCCCGAACTATTACACAAGATAACTTACTAAAATGATAAACAAGACCTTAACTAAAGAATAAAATCATATACTAATAGAAATAACCCTTAACTAAAAGACAAAAGACTTTTATATTAGTGAAAGAATTTTAAACAGAATGAATCTCTCATGAGTCTGTGAAAATTCTAAGGCAACAAAGGATGAAAACAATGTATAGATCAAAAGAGTGATCTAATTTTAAGAAGAACAACATATCGGTCATGTATAATGAAAAATGACAATCCCTATCATGATGTTTGCTATATACCTTATCATTCAATTGTCTAGAATAATAAACTACAGGTTCACTCTAATAGAAAAATAAAAGTTTCTACCTGATATCTCTACACTTCATAAGTGAGTGAGAGCTTTTTCCTTAATAAAACAAAATCTCTATTACAAAAACTAATTTATGTCCATCTCATTCATCCTACAAATGACAGAGCCATACTACATTATACCACATCCATTTCTAAGAAAATATTCTCAACCAAAAGTGACATAACTTTCATGTCATATATCATACCATAAGAGAAATAAAACCTTCGATGCATAGTATGACAGTAACATCAAAAATAAGTACTGGCAATCCAAATCATAACAGTATCATAGACCTTTTTCACATACCATAATAGTTCACTCCCTGAGTAATTAAAGGGAATCATATACAATGCTAAATACAATAGATAAGGTAAAATATTATTATGACAATACTGCTACAACAATATCATATCAACGTGGATTTTTAAATCTTCCTAGAATAGCTCAATCACCATATCTTCAACTACACTTGCTCTCCTTATCTTGCATTGAACCAATTTACCTTGCCAATTATTTTCCAATCAAACACATGCCTTATTTTGGCACTATTACACAATGCTATTTCTACCAGGTATTTGCATGAATGACTTGATATCCATATACGTAGCTAGGTTACATTCATACAAACTCTAAAGTGTACACATTATATCCTTGATTCATTGAGATTTCTGTGACACATGCTGTCTCAACCCTTTATGATATCAACCAAACTTAATTCAATACAGGTTGACATGTTATCCTAAAGCTATAAAATAAACATATTCAACAGCCCAATGTGAAAATGAAATAATGATATCAAGTGAAGCTAATGCAAAGAAATGATGTAAAGTACGAAAGTTGAAATATGAACTTAAACAATTGAATATCTTGAACAAAAAAATAATGTATAAATGTTGAGATCAGTAGAAATACTCCATATGCTTAATACAATAGTCTAGATTAAGGTACATGAATTACCAAGCTATATAAAACTATGCTCAAAGAGGCCAAAAAGTTACAGGGACATAAAGAAAGCCCCGAAGACATAGGAAATCTTATCCAAACGTAAACCAAACCAAAACAGCATTAGCACACCTAATGAAATATCTACATCATAATTTTCAAGGTTTAAAACAGAATTTGAATGTGGTTTGGGCTGCGAATATCAAAGTGAAGTGGTGGTTACCAAAACCCAACTGAGAAGAGGGCTGTAAGTATCAAAGTGAAGGCTGTAAAACCAAGGAGGTGAGAGCTGCCATTATCATTACCCTGTTTCACACAACAAAAAATGAGGGCTGTGCATATCAAATGTGGTATGAGGGCTGCTACTATTAAGAAATGTGTGGGGGCTTTTAATATCAAATGAGAAATGGTGTGAATATTTGCTTCGTGGGAATTGATATTATCATTAACATATCCCTGCAAGTGTACTGACATTGCTTGCATTTTTATAACCTGAGTTATCAAAACCACTATGGTTCTCAATGGACATAATAAACCTCCCAACTATATATAAAAAAAAATGATACACATATTATGATAATTATGTTATGAATAGGGACAAATATTTAAACAAATCAAACATGACAAACATAAACCAGAGTCCCTGCACCACCTTATCAATGACACTATGTGCTTTAATAAAGGTATCTCGTAAAACAACTGAAGAGGTATGACAAATTTCAAAATTTTCCAATGAAAAACCATTTGACGAGCTCTAATTTTTTAATGAAAGACTTGACTGGAATTACTTTACGATCAAACCTAATGAAAATATATATAAATAAAAATCAATTGATGGGTTGTAAAAATCCACACTGAATATCTTTCAACAAATTCTGAATTATATGTCAGCACAAAGTAAATCACAGGGACTCATTTTTGTGCTACATATACATATTATCAATTTTAAAATAACAACCTTATTTTCCAATTTCTTATAGTAATCATCACAAGCAACCCTAGGAAAAGGAAATGAGGAAATGACACCCCTATAAGCTATAGCACCAACTTAACTTTCATGTTGATTCTCTAGAAGACAAAACATATTCCGACAAATCATAAAACTAACCATTAGAAAAGAAAAGCTATCGTCAGCTGACTAATTTCAAAAATGACTATTGTTTGGGTAATTTGAGGACTTGTTTTGAATCCAAATTCTAATGAAAAACGTGTTGCTAATATGAAAATACATTAGATCTTAACATGAGCCGCACATGTGAGAAATCCAAATCAAAAGGCCTGATCCAAATCCTCATCATGAAATGGTTCCTAAAATAAAAAACATATTAATCTGTTTTGGAAAACCTCTATTAAAACCATTATCTCATTTTGTTTCCAAGTGCCCTTTTTAAAGAGAAATTCAATCCTTATTACACTACAAATAAAAATTATCATATGAAAAAAAAAAATTTTAAAAAAATGCTTGTCCTCGCATGTATGAGCAGAGAAAAAAAAATGAATACACCATCAAATTAAACTAAATTGTATGTATACCTCCATTGAATACTCAACATGACCACCTATTAAGGCATATTCGTCCATAGTGACAAGATGGACTTATCTCATGGGAATGAGCCAAACAGAAATATGGGAATGAAGCTTCCACAAGTAACTACAAGAGTGCCAACAACACATTTTCATTTATTTGTAAATAATAAAATGGCTACCAAGACATTATTTCTGTTCTCAAAAGTATTATAAGCCAATTAAAAGAAAAATCTAGTTAAAACTCCCCATGACTGCCAAAACATGGTTAGACTAACAATATCTCTAAAATAAATACCTGCTTGAAAACTGTTGTCACAAAGAGACTCAAAATTTTTACTGATCGTTAAAATGGAAGCAACACAGACAAATTTTACCCCACTGTCAAAATTAAGTTAAAATGAGCAAAGCAAAATCATGTACGTATTATGCTAATGACATGTACACTAGAAACATGGAATACATCCTGAGAAATGAAGTGTATATCAAAAATTTAATATGTACATATTAGAACACAGTGCTTTCATTCAGATATCATACAATTAAAAACATCATCATTTCTTTCTCTTTTTTTTTTACATCCTTTGTATCATTTTCCACGTTTTAGAACATTTATCCATTCATTTCATTGATAAAACTAAAAAAATAAGTCCAATTCATCCATCCACAGATCCTAATTCCAGCCAATACAAACAAAAACAACAAAGTCTATATTAGAAAAAGATAAAATTAGAGAATACCTTTTTGCGGACGAGATTAATGAAAAATCACTCCAAAGATGTATAGCTTCTTCAATCCGAGACCCTTAACTTGCATAAAATTGATGAATCAAGCTTATGAATCCAAAAATCCTCTTCAAACTTCAGATGAAATTAGGTCAAAATTAAACCAGAAGTGCAGATCAATGCAAGATGATGTGGATCTGAAGTTTTGAGTAGAGATCTAAGATTTCGAAAGAGCTAGGAAAATAACAAATCTAGAGTTTGAAAGTAGTTCAAGGAGAAATTAACGATCATGAGGCAAAGACAAACAGATCAGACAAGCTATTGTTCTGCTAAGGTTTAGGTTTTGGGAAGACTATGTTTTAAAGCTCGAATTAAGGTTTTGAAGGGAGGATCCAGGAAAAGGTTCAAAATAAGGTGCAAAATCAGAATTTATATGGATAACAAACATGAAAGGAGGGGGAAATCCAGCCGAAAATTGATCAGAGCTCCGGTAAACCTTGCCGGAGAAGATGGATTGGGGGTTTGAGATCTACTTTCTCTCTCTTAAACTCTTGTTTTCTCTCACTCTCTCTCTCTAAAAATTTGGGGAAAAGCTTAGATTCCTGAAAAATGAGGATAATTTGCTATTTATAGGCAAACTGAAAAACTGATATCGGCACTCTATTTGATGAGGCGCGCCACGGAATCGTGTCCCATTCGGATGAAAATCGCACCGTTCTAGAATAAATTCGCCCCCCTCTCAGGATAAACTCACCCCCCTTCTGAACTTGCACCAAGACACTTCTTTGGCTCGTTCGCTAGGCAAACGCGCTCGGATTTCGATGAAATTTTGCGGGGAGCTAGATGGGACTCTAACCTACCTTGGGGAAAAATTTGGGGTCCTAAAGCATTGGTTTGATAGGATTTTGCTCAAACACGGGAGGCTCAGGGTACGGTCAAAATGGGGTGTCTACAAGACCAGATTGCTAGGATTACACAGTAACCCTAAGCAATCAAACTCCAAATTAGTTGAAACGTTTCCCGTAACAAGATATGGATGATTGTGGCTTACTGGAAAATTTTCATGAATTATCATTAAGATTTGATATCAATTTCTGATTTTTCAAAATTCAAATCAGATTACAGATTAACACAGCCACCTATATCATATCAATTTTAAATTACTTCAAACTTTCACAGAATAAAGATAGAGATGATTAGAGCTTACGGAAAAATTGGCACGAATTATCATTAAGATTTGATATCAATTTCTGATTTTTCAAAATTCAAAACAGATTATAGATTAACACAGCAACCTATAGCATATCAATTTAAAATCAACTCAAACTCTTACAGTATAACGATAATCATAAGATTACACTATTGTATGACTTTCATGGATTTTTATTACTTAAAAAGCAAACCTAATGGTATTCTAAAATCAAATAAAAACTTCCAGTAGATATACAATAGATTATAAAAGGTTTTGTCAAAATTTCAAAACTTAAAATTGAAATCTCCTCCATAAAAATGGTGTTTATACCTAGGCGTTAAAACCCGTTTATTAAAATAAATTGTAAAACCTTATCAAATCTTTGCAAAATTAATTGAAAATATTTCTCTAACATTCCATTAACCTAAGTTAGTGGTTTGTAAAGAAACATTTTGAAAATTTATTAATTTAATAAGAAAAAGAATTATGGCACGTAAAACGGGGAAGCGATTAGAAAACAGTGAAAATCATAATTTTTAAAATAATTTTTAATGAAAACTTCCATTTATTATTAAGCTTTAATTCTAAAATGTTTCATCAATTTTTAAAACCATTTGGTATTTATTAAAAATTGCCGAAATTTAAAATAATTAATAATCTGATTAAATAAACTCCAAAAAATATGTAAATTTGTGGGTGATCTACAAACCTTGTAAAACTACTGGAAACAAACTTTTACTAAATTTGGACATGATTTGATATACTTTTGGCTCCATTCATCAAGAAATAACCCTTTTCGGGGTTATTCTTTGAAAAATAGAATGAAAAATAAAACGGCCAAATAGCGGTTGGAAATTAAGTTTCCAGTAGTTTTGTATTTTATATAAAACCCAGAAAATATCAGTTTTTAAAAAGAACCATGTTTTCAAACACTTGCTTTAATAAGCTAATTTAAATCCATATTGAATAAAAATAAAAGAAAACCATTTTTAAATGGAGGAAAATTAATTTTTGGATCAAATTTTGGATTTTGAAAACTCATAATCTATATTACAACATACTGGAATTTCAAAGAAAAACTCGTTTATTTGATCCATCAAAATTAAAACCATAGCATGCTTTTTCTACTGCACAAAGATGAGGAATCCTTACCGTGATCGTGATCCTTGTCTCTAAGGTTGGTGATCCAAGATATACGCTTTGTCCAACCCTTTTATACGCTAAAAAAATCCAAAGAACACTCCAATAATCCTTGATTGTGTGATGCCTTGGAGAAGAAGAAGGAATTCAAGAATTCCTTTTGTGAAGAACACTTGAGAAAGAGATGAACACACTTCCAGAGAGAGGAGTTTTTTTTTTTTTTTCGGATCGTTTGCTTTGATTTTTATACAAATAAGCTAGGGTTAAGAGAGAAATAGTAATTTCCAAGTGAGAGCTCCCTTTTTGGCTTGTTTTCAATTTTTCCCTCTTGCTTTCTTTCTTTCTTGTTTCGAAATTGGATTTTATTCCAATCTTAATTTCTTGTAAATCAAGACATGCTATTCTTTATTCCACATTACTTATTTGGAAGAAAACCTTTTTTAAGCAATCATTCCTCTTTTCCTTCTTTTCTTTTTTTTATTCTTTTAACAAATATGATGTCACCATTGTGACATCATCAAGGTTGGGTGCTCAACTCATGTGGGTCAGCCATGTGGGCGCCCACCATGGTGGTCGACCCATATGGGTGAACCCATATGAGCTCCATCTTTGCGGGCTTTAGCCCAATGGGCCATTTTACACGGGTTTCAGGTTTTTCCGTAAAAATTTAATAAAATCTTTCTAAATTCAACATTCTATATATGGACCCAACCCATTTGACATTTATGGTGCATCCCTCACACATGATCGGACCATCCTTTTTGTAAAACAACTTTTTGGACCAAAATGCCCCTATTTGACTGTTAAACATCCAAATGCGACCAAAATACCTTCAGATTGGTTCACCCCTAAAGGGAAAAATTAAAAATGGAAAGTCTTTGTAGTCAAACTTCAAAAGTAAAAACTTTTAAAATTGGGTCCTTTCGGTGAGCAATATTAAACATGATCATTTGGTATCCCCTGAAAATACCCAAAATGACTTCAACACTTAGAATTTCCAAATTAAGCGAAACCTCTGAGAAATTCTAAATTTAGCAGGTTTTCCAAAATTTCAGAAATCATTCATAATCTCTCAGACATATTTCGGGGATCAAAAGAATTACATAGGAAAAGACCAAATTACCCCGAGGTGCTAGAATTTGGCGAGACTAAGGAAAACCTTGAGAAATTCCAAAAATAGCAGATTTCCAAAAAATTATGAACGGACTCAAGATTTCTTAGACACAACTTAGGGACCAAATATGATATATTGGAAATGTCTAAAATACACCCGAAGTGTAAGACTAAGAGAAAATCTTGAGAGATCTAAATTTAGCAGGTTTCCCAAATCTTACGAAATTACTCCTAATCCATCAGTTGTACCCTTGAGATGGTTTTGGATATATAAAAAATGATTGAAACATCCATAAGATGATGAAAATGTGGAAGCCCCATGAGTTTCTAAAAATAGCAGCTTTTTCAAAATTCATGTAATCACTCAAGATCTCTCGGACACAGCTCGGGGTTCAAACGGGACACATCTGGAATGACCAAAATACCCCTGTACTGCAAAATGGGCAAAAATGAGGGAAACCCTGAAAATTCTAAAAATAGCAGATTTTTTCACTTGCTTGGAAACTTGATTTTACATCTTCCGGAGGCCAAAGGAACACCTAAAGACATTCAGGATCGCGAATCAACTTCAAAACTCCCATAATGAGGTGAGATCTACCCTAAAATGCATGGATGCCTAATCTAATGCTAAATACAGACTCAAGACTCGGTGATACTAACGAATCTTTCACTTTTTAAAGCGTAGCAAAACGGGGGTTTCTACAGATGCCCCTCTTTGGTAGAGATGACGTAGTCATCGAATACTAAAGCAAAAGTGATAGAGCCATTTTGTGCAGCTTTAATCAACAAAGAACTCTAGACAAAATGCAACCTAGACGCAAACATATACTACCTAATGCAAGACCCTAAACGAAGTCCTAGAATTGGAATGTAATAAAAAATCATTTTTATTCTTGCTACTATCAGCTGGTAGTTCAGAATAAATGGAGAAATGAATTCAATCTTAGAAAGAAAATCACGCAACTCAGAATGAAAAATAATCCCGATGCGGCACCGTTCACAAACGGGCAATGGGAGAATGAGTTATCATTTTCGAATGGATTCTGAAGAGAAGAACCAAAGATCGTTCTCAAACGGGTTTTAGAAGAAAATGAGACACCGTTCACAAGCGGGCTCAAGGAGGATAAGAGGCATTCCCAAATGGACTCGGATAATGAGGCACTGTTCACAAATGGCCTCAAGGAGGATAGGAGACCATTCACAAATGGATTCAGAAAATGAGACGCCGTTCACAAACGGGCTCAAGGAGGACATGAGACCATTCACAAATGGACTCAGAAAATGAGACACCGTTCACAAACAGGCTCAAGGAGAATAAGAGATAATTCACAAATGGACTCGAAAAATGAGACACCGTTCACAAACGGGCTCAAGGAGGATATGAGGCAATTCACAAATGGACTCGAAAAATGAGACACCGTTCACAAACGGGCTGAAAGATAATAAGAGACCATTCACAAATGGACTACAAAAAAAGACACCGTTCACAAACGGACTCAAGGAGGATATGAGACCATTCACAAATGGACTCAGAAAATGAGACACCGTTCACAAACGGGCTCAAGGAGAACACGAGACCATTCACAAATGGACTCAGGAAATGATACACCGTTCACAAACGGGCTCAAGGAGGACATGAGACCATTCACAAATGGACTTAGAAAATGAGACACCGTTCACAAACGGGCTCAAGGAGAATACAAGGCCATTCACAAATGGACTTAGAAAATGAGACACCGTTCACAAACGGGCTCAAGGAGAATACGAGGCCATTCACAAATGGACTCGAAAAATGAGACACCGTTCACAAACGGGCTCAAAGATGATAAGAGACCATTCACAAATGGACTCAGAAAATGAGACACCGTTCACAAACGGGCTCAAGGAGGACATGAGACCATTCACAAATGGACTTAGAAAATGAGACATCGTTCACAAACGGGCTCAAAGAGGATAAGAGACCATTCAGAAATGGACTCGAAAAATGAGACACCGTTCACAAACGGGCTCAAAGAGGATAAGAGACCATTCACAAATGGACTCGGGAAATGAGACACCGTTCACAAACGGGCTCAAGGAGGACATGAGACCATTCACAAATGGACTCAGAAAGAATGAAATACCGTATTTATACGGACTCTAAGGAAATGAGACATCATATTTGTATGATACTCAAAGGGAAGAAGAGACCATTTTCGAATGGACTTAGAGAAGATGAAACACCATATTTATACGGATTCCAAGGAAATGAGACATCATATTTGTATAATGCTCAAAGAGAATAAGAAACCATTTTCAAATGGACTCAGAGAAAATGAAACACCGTATTTATACGGATTCCAAGGAAATGAGACATCATATTTGTATGATGCGCAAAGAGAATAAGAGACAATTTTTGAATGGACTCAGAGAAAATGAAATACCGTATTTATACGGATTCCAAGGAAATGAGACATCATATTTGTATGATGCTCAAAGAGAATAAGAAACCATTTTCGAATGGACTCAGAGAAAATAAAATACCGTATTTATACGGATTCCAAGGAAATGAGACATCGTATTTATATGATGCTCAAAGAGAATAAGAGACCATTTTCGAATGGACTCAGAGAGAATGAAATACCGTATTTATACAGATTCCAAAGAAATGAGACCGTAATTGTACGGACTCGGAAGGAACATGACGCCGTAATTATACGGACCCTGAAGAGAATGAGACACTGTAGTTATACAGCCTCAAAGGGAATAGGACACTGTAGTCATACAGGCCTAAAAGGATAAGAGTCCTTAGTCATATGGACTCAAAGAGAATGAGACACCATAGTTGTACGGGTTCAAAAGAGATATGATAACTTCAGTTGAGATGAATTAATGAATTCGATACTGAAGAATTTGTAGATTTTTCATGAACTTGAATTTGTGGTAAACTCGAATTTTATGAATTTTAGATGCTTGAAATTGGTGTAGGATGAAATCGGGGACAATAGAAATCGTGCCCGATGAAGATATGGGAAACTAAGACTTTGACGAATGACGAGACGACAAACCTTAGGAACTATGCAACATGATTAACGAGAATGGTTTAGGAACGCTATCAGGAAGCTTCAACATGATTTTTTTTTCTTCGCAAAGAGATTGTCTGTCTTTTCTTCTGGGGATTTTGATAACTGAAACCTTGATCTAACTACCTGGCATTGGTAATCTAGAACAACGGCTCTCTTGGATACTGAAAATTGGGAAGTGGGATTTTTCCTTTGACAGGTGTTTAGGTAAACACTTCTTGACCAGGATAATATTCAACTGCCAGGAAGGAAATTAAAAATTTTAAGGGTTCATCTTTCTGAGAAACTGGCCCAATCATCATCACATATGAAATCCTCCATGCCTCAGGTGCCTTTCTAGGGCATGGTCCTCATATGGAAACTCCACTTCCCGATGTTTCTACTTCGGAATGCTTCTGAGCTGATCTTCTTTAAAACGAAGCTCTTTGACTAGATTCTCGAGATCTTTTCTTTATGATTAACTTGGCGCAGGTACAATCGCAGGGAGCTGATGACACCGAACCTATTTCACAGAGATAGTTACATCATTTGGACACAAGGACGACGACTGACTCTTCTTAAAGAAGAAATTTGGGTAAAGGATACTATTCAAAGGATTGAGAAACTACGAAAGAGTGAACTTAGAATGACAAAGATTGACTAACTATATTGACAGACACAGTGATGCTTCTGACTTAGTTAACGTTTTGTTTGGTAAGTCTATCTTTTCAAAGAGTAGTTTCTCAATTAATAAACACTGGACTTCTTCCTTAAAACAGTAATGCCTCAAGGATTTGGTTACCATTCGTAGGATTGCTTGGTTTCAATGCGCCCCCAATTTCTAGGATAACACTTGAACTCGCTTGAACTTTTTTTTGATCTTAAGTCTTGATACCGGCTGTAGCCTTCTTATAATGATTCTCTTACCGTGACCAAGTCATATCTTTAGAGTTTTTAACTTGGCGGACCGTGCTAGCCTTAACTTTTGCCTGAATTGCCTTTCTAGGTTTTCGATCCAGCAGGCTATCTCCTTAGCTTTTGCCTAAGCAGCCCTTTCGGGTTTTCAACTTAGCAAGGGAATGATCTTAAATTTTGCCTAGACCGCCTTTTCAGGTTTTCATTCTAGCAGATCTTCAAAATCCGTTCTTTTTCTTATTCATCATTTTTTTTAGGAATAGATCTTTCATTCTGAACATCTGAAGGACTTTATAGGTAGGATAGGGCTTTTCAAAGAATGGCTTACGGTTGAACAAAGATTTCGACCGAACCTGTGAACAGGTTGCCTACGTATCCCAGGGTAGGAATCAGGTCGTGCATAGTTCAGGGCGAATGCCCCTAGTTTGAAGATAAATTGCTTGAAGGTTAATTGATTTTTCTTTTTTTCTTTCTTTCTGGAACGATTGATTTCTCTTCTTTTGGAACTTGTCCCTCTTTTTTTTTTTCTGGAACGATTGAATTTCTTTTCTTTTTTTGAATCGATCGAACTCGGTTTAACCGAGCTGCCTACGTACCCCAGTGTAGGGATCAGGTCTCGCGTAGTTCATGGGTTTTCAAGAAAATTTCATTCAGGCTCAAAGGGTTTGCAAACCGGTATTTGTTTTGACATTGGGTTATGATTCTGGGATTTTCTCGGCTAAAGGAGGCCTTCCAATGTTCAGGTTTGGAATTGATCTTGGTTGATGAGTTCTCTTTATTATTATTTCTTTTTTTTCGGAGTTTGACGGCATTTCCAGGTAAGAGATAATGGATCTTCTTCTTCCAAGATTCTAATATGTGCTGACTTTCATAGAGCGAAACTTGTTCTTTGACATCCTCCATCTATGGATTTGTAACTCTTGATATTTGATGATCCATTTTCAATGCTTGCTCTTGAACTTCTTATCTTGAATTTGTTGGCTTCATGTTATGAATTTGAGAACCAAGGTCATTGATTGGAAATATGAAAGTTATTTCCACTCTATGCCCCTTGTATAGCATATGTCTCTCACTTTCTTCATTCTCTTGAGCTTTCTATCTATGTCTTGTCCCTAGTATCGGTTGTAGCGTTTCTAAACAATCTTCTTATTCTTGAAATAAGTTTATCAATTCTTCACACTCTTCAGAGGGTAATGTACTTTTAATCGGCATTCACTGAATCAAAGTTTCAGTGCCAATGTTTATCACTTCAGTTTTATCTTTAAGAGGCCAAGCTCGACGCTCCTCTTGTTTGCGCATATGCTACAAACTAAGGGAAGTTTCGTCGGCATTTCTTTCCTCATTTGAGACGGGAGTCTTATTTTTATTATTATGAAAGTTAGAAGCAAACACACTAGAATGTATGAAGAAGCAAGCTTTATTGAATAGAAAGAAATTATATCATTATTGGACTCGTCTTGAACAAGCTCAAGATTTACATTATCAGAAAAGGACTCGCTTGGACAAGGCACTGACAGTGACTTAACTGACATGACCGAAATAAAAATTTATTCAAACTTCAGAAGACAAAACTAGATGACTAGACTCAATAAAAATAGCAGACGGACTAAGACTCTAACAGTTTCGACTGTCTGGTGTTGAAGGCTCGGCGAAGGCTGGTTCGTTCTGAATCATCATGGCTGATACTTTCAATTTGGGATTCTTTCTGTTCTACTGCAGCTAGACGTGAGCTTCTCAAACTTCGATGTGTCTAAGCCTTATCTGGTGATGGTGCGGCATGGTTCCACACAACATTTGGCGTTTGCTGGAATGATAGCTTGCGCTCATCAATTAATTTTTGGATCACATGTCTCAAAGTTATACACTGATCGGTGGTGTGCCCTGATCTTCGGTGAAAGTCGCAGTGTTCATCTACCTTCCACGTCCAGGGGAGTGGATTGGGAGGATCCCTAATGCGAGGTTAATAGATATCGCCTAAAGCCAACCCTTGTTGCAATATAACAGATGGTGGAAGCGGGAGGGGGGCGAATTGCCTATCAGGCTTTTGCTGAGGTGTAGGTCTTGATTGATCATATTCGATTACCATAGGCTCCTGTGACCAGTTAATCCCCTTTTCCCTTTCCTTAAACCCTTTCAGGATACCAGATCGTGGGATAGGCAAATTAGTGAATTTTCTGGTCTGTTTTGAAGCTGGCTTCTCTTCCTTACAGACTAGAGTCTCAAGAGGTTTTTCCCAATTTTGGGCAATACTGCCTTGGCCAGTGACATCTTCAGTCATAATATCCATGTTGATGAAGTGCTAAGAACTTTGACATTGACAACAATGGGTGGACATATAATGTATCTGATTCTTCACTTGACTGATTTCGCCAACTGCCATGGCTGTCTGCAGAGAGAGGTTCATGAAGAATTTCTCCATCTTTATGAACGCATCATTTTGAGACGATTTCAATGCATCATAGAGGCTATGATTTTTGTCCTTAGAAGCAATAGTGGCTGGGCCAAGTTTCTCATCCAGCTGAGCCTTAATGTATTGATTCTCTTCCTTAAGTTCTGTCATCTGTTGGACAAGCAGAGCCAGGGTTTCTCTGACATAAAAGAGTTGAAAATTTTCCATAAAATCTGCCATAGGTACGAAAAAGAGGATAGAGAGACTTTCAACACAAATGGGGAGTTAAATTTTGTCACTTAATCCAGAATAAGTTCAAACCCAAGAAATTTTCCAAGATTCTCAGTGATGACCAATCCTGACATGGAAACAATAAACACGAGATGTAAGCTTGACATTCAGGGAATTTTTCTTTTCTATGATTGATATGATAATTATGATACGACTAGTTAAGGAATGGGAGATAAAAGGATGGGTATTCAAAATAAATAAACATAACAATGATGACATGATAGCACATGGGGATGCCTTTGGTTTAAGGATTATCGGAATGAACTCTGAAGGAATTTAGAAGATGATCTTGAAAAAGGTTTCCCCCTAGAGTCAGAAGGAATTGACCTTAAGCTAGGGATGCAATGATCTTAAGAGAAAGATGATCTAGGCTAAACACTCTGAATATGTAAACTACATCCCAGATGTATGAACTGCCCTAGGGAAAGCCTAAGCGATAGGTCACACGACCTATAATGACACAAGCATGACTAGGCCATTGAGAGAGAGAAATTAGAATATCAAAATCATATGATTTAGCAAGATCGTGCAAGATAGATCCGAGAGATAGATCGAGAGGAAGCTATCCTATGAAATCTTTGGAATGATGGGATTTATATCCTAATCCCAAAGGAAAAGTTTTTTAGTCTTCTTACATTTTAACAAGTGCTACCTGAAGGCATCAATCATAATCCTGATCTAGCGGAGTGGAGAAAGAATCTCGACTCTTGATTTTGTTTGTGTACCTAAGGACCGATCGCAGCCATTGGAAGATGGACTACTGCCTAATCTAGACAAAAATGCGTAGGATATCCTAAAGTAAGCTCACACACATGCTGCACGTGTGTTCGTATACTATATGCATGTGTGGGTTAATCTAGGGGTAAGGCCAAGAGTTCCCTTAGCGCGAATCCGTATTCGATATACTGTACCAGTGTCCGGCGTATCAGTACGTGAACCAACGAATCCGTTTACGCACCATAAAGGTACTAGGCTAAGGGTGGAATGCTTCTCTAGCACAGAGGCACTAGGTGATGAAATCCCAGTCAACCACGCTAGATAACACTCCGGGTTCCTAAATAGGATGTGTGTGCATGTTAGATGCAAGAGTTTAGATGCAAGTATGTGCAATATGTTTGCACAATCTATTATGCCTTCAGGTTTTGTTAGATTAAGTTTGAGTATTATGTGATGAGAAAGTAAAGCAAACAAACTAATCTACCAAGCATATAAAAGATAGAGTTTTTATGAGCCAGTTAAATTAAATTCAAATGAGTTAGCTTTGAAGTTTTAATGAAGTTAGGATGGTCCCCAGAAGAGTCGCCAAACTGTGGGACCCGATCCCGCGAGAGGGGTGAGGCGCGAGCCGCCACGCTCTCTCTTGGTCTCTCGTACCCACGCGAATGGCGTGTGCTTTTTATTATTAATTTTAATTACCCAACCAAGCAGGCATCAACCAAGCCATAGGGTGCAAACACACGTGCAACCCAATACCCATAAGGGCAGGGGTAAGCCGCCGAGCCTAGCAAGGTGTGATTTAATTCATCTTTTTCGTGAACTTGGGATCACTAAGGCAATCCAAATTCCACGCAAAAGAGAGCGATAGAGTCGCCACCTAGATGAGGGATCTAAGACCCATAATTGACCAAAAATCTAGACTCGTTACCTGGTTACGAGAATAGAAGGTATGGGGAGTTACCACCACATGCATCATTCCTGCCCGATAATCGATCTTCAATTCCAAAAGTTAACTCTTTTGAATTTCTTTTAAATGGCTCATTTAACTCTATATTATTGTGCGAACTACATGACATGCATCCTAAGATCTAATTTCAGTGTAATTCCTAAATCTGTATCTTGATTTTCTTAATTTGTTTGAATTCAATCTAAGTGAAAGTTCTCCTAAAATTATAATTTCATGGCAAGTCCTAAGTGATTTAATTATTTTTAATTTAAGGATTAATGTACAAAACCCCACCACTTATGTGTGGAGCCGACTCAGGCTTGGTATGCCACTCAAGTATCCAAGTTGCCTACATATCCCAGCCTCATTGGAATCAGAGTCGATCGTAGTTCGGTGCACCTGAACTAAGCGACTTATGCCTAACTCATCTAGGACACCAACCTAGACTGGATTGACTGTTTCAACAGTTTAAGAGAAATTATTTAATTCAAGTTGAAGATTTTATTATCCTAGGACTTCATCTAAGATGCTATATGGTCCTATCTAAGTGCAAGACGTCCCTTAGACTAATGCAGGTTAACCTACATCCTAGGTAACTAGGTTTGTCCTAGGAGAAAATTGGGTGACTAGTGTAACTAGATCTATGACACGGTTGCTATCCATAGCAAACGCTAGAGATGATGCTGGACTCCTAACTCTAGGACTCCCTGAAACTTAGGATACAACGTGACGTAAGTGTTCCTAAGGGGCCCTAAATGTTCCTACGATAGGAGACCGTAATCCAACGGCTCCTAAGACGCGGATCGAGTTAATTCGATTTGTTGAACTTAATGATTTTTTATTTTTGAGAATTTTTTATTCCTAAACATCTAAGGAATACCAAAGACTCTATGGTTCGCAAGTTTCGGCCTCGAATTGCAACCATGGAAGGAAATCGTGCTCTCAACCCTTGTATAATTTAACACATAAGTTATAGTATCTTATTGCCTGGCATGTTTATCAGGATTTCGGTAGACGGTGGACCTCAGAGCCAACAACATACTATAATTTACATGCTCAAATTATGCAGGAACGATCACAATTAGTATACGATTATAAATGCGATCTCGGCAGTTAAATTGTCACAGCATAGCCAATTTACAAAGGCAATCTATGAACCCTAAGGTTTCTGTTTCAAAAAAGTTAGGGATTGAATTTATGATGAAAATTTAAGATTGTTTGGAGATTTTTACTGACCTTTGTATTGATTTGCTATTAAATTGGGATTTAATATCATTAAGACCAGATTGCTAGGATTACACAGTAACCCTAAGCAATCAAACTCTAAATTAGTTGAAACGTTTTCAGTAACAAGATATGGATGATTGTGGCTTATTGGAAAATTTTCATGAATTATCATTAAAATTTGATATCAATTTCTGATTTTTCAAAATTCAAATTAGATTATAGATTAACACAGCCACCTATATCATATGAATTTTAAATTACTCCAAACTTTCACAGAATAACGATATAGATGATTAGAGCTTACTGAAAAATTGGCATGAATTATCATTAAGATTTGATATCAATTTCTGATTTTTCAAAATTCAAATCAGATTATAGATTAACACAGCAACCTATAGCATATCAATTTAAAATCAACTCAAACGCTTACAATATATAGATGATGATAAGCTTAGAGTACTGTATGACTTTCATGGATTTTTATTACGATTTGATGCCCATTTAAATTCACACAAAAAATCAGATGAAACTAAAGAATTACTTAAAAAGCAAACATAATGGTATCCTAAAATCAAATAAAAAATTCCAGTAGATATATAATAGACTATAAAAAAATGTCTCAAAATTTCAAAACTTAAAAATTAAATCTCCTCCATAAAATTGGTTTTTAAATATAAGAGATCAATTTGTTTCATAGGCGTTAAAACCCGTTTATTAAAATAAATCGTAAAACCTTATCAAATCTTTGCAAAATCAATTGAAAATATTTCTCGAACATTCCAGTAACCTAAGTTACTAGTTTGTAAATAAAAATTTTGAAAATTTATTAATTTAATAAGAAAAAGAATTATGGCACATAAACCGGGGAAGCGATTAGAAAATAATGAAAACCATATTATTTTTAAAATATATTTTAATGGAAACATCCATTTATTATTGGGCAAATGATGAGAAAAATGCAATGTTTATTCGAAATTATGAAAAAAGGGTAGTAATTTGTAAATTATTAAAAAAGGGTGTGAGGTGAGAGAAAAATTGTATAAAGACAAAAATAGCCTTAGTTTAGGTTTTTACGTTTTACACTGTTTATACTTTTGTTTTTTACTTTTCACACGGTTTTTTTTTTTACCTCTCTTCTCCGACGAGAACTCTCACCGCCGGTGGACAAACGACCGTTGTCACCGTCGTACGTCCGCGTGAATCTCGGTGACGCACCACCTACTCGCCGGAAAACATCCCCTCTCGCCGGAAATCTGCTTCGTCCACTATTCAAAGGTAATTTTTAAACATTTGATGTAGGGTTTTCTTAAATTTGGGTTTTTTTCGTGATGGGTTGGATCTCACGTATCTGAAGCTGTTTTAAGTACCTCATTGGTAGTTTGTGAGAGGGATTTGCATGAGTATGTAGTTTTGAAGCCTTTGAAATGCTTTGCAAGGGGTTTCATTTGTATGTATTTTGAAATTTTTGGATTTTAATGGGTTTTGATATAGGTTTTATATCAAAGGGTTTCGTTGGGCTTTGATTTTGTGTTTGAAAGGGTTTCGTTGAGGGCTTAAAATGGGAATAATGAGTAGAAAATCATAGGAGATCTAAATCCCAAGGGGCATTGCGAATCTTCCGCCATTTTTTCTTCGCTAACGATTTGGGAGTATTTTTGAGAAGCAATTGCATTTTGAATCTGTGTCCTTGTATGTTCCTTCTCTTTTGGTAAATGAACTCAACACTAGTTATCTACAAAGCACCTACATGCAAATACACAGATATGTTAAATCAATGGGTTCTGGTTTTTCTATTATTTATACCCAGTTGCTATCTGATATTCTGTAACTTGGGATGGTTTAAGGTTCTCTACAGAAGCACATACATGCAAAAAAAATTTTGCTTTTAGAGTTTCATATTGGAAATGTTATTTTTAAAATGTTAAATCATGAAAGCCCAATATTTAATTGTAGGGATTTAACTTTCCCAGACCTACTTACTTTTAGAAGCATTTACCAAAACTTTCTTGAGAGAGATGTCTTCACTTAATATCAGTTCCAAGATTAGCTTACGCTTCAAGTAAATTTAAGGAAGAAAGGAATATTTTCCATCTCAAACTTATGACAACCTATGCAACAATTTAGCACTCTAGCAAATGGAAATTGAAGTAGACAAGAACCATCTCAAAGTTGTTCTATATTACCCCCTCTCAAACTTGTTCTGTATTACCCCCTTCAATTCCATTAAATGTTTAATCCATGCCATAGTTTCAAAACTCCCCCACATCATCATGGACTCACCCAAGTCAACTCTTTTTAACTTGGCTGTGTTCTTGGCCGAGTCCGCGTTTTGTCCTACAAAGTCCATCAAAGCTCCTCTGATTCTCCTGATTTATGTGGGGGAGTCAACCGATTACTCAGTCTCATCAACCAAGTAGTCAGCCGCATCAACCAAGTCGACTAGGATTCACTTTCGCTGCATTTTCACCCCAAAACCTCGCTAATTGATCTTTACGGTGCTTCCTCTATCAATTAGATCCTTTCTTTATCCATAGAATCTAATCTTTTTCATTATCACAGTGGATCCTTAAAAAAATAGATGGATATCTCGTATCCGAAAACTAGCAGTGTACGGATTCTTATAGTACCGTTCGGGGAGTCGATAAGCTAATTCCCGTGGATGTCTATTTGCCGGGCGAACCTGCTAATCATGGAGCAACTTTGCCTGTATTTTTTCCCTTTTAAGATTCCCTCCTGTTCTTGAATTTCTTTTTGTTGGTTAAGGTAATGCTAGCCTCGAACAAACTTGATGATTTGAAGTTCTAATTGGCATTGTGATGAATATTTGTTTTCCCATTTTGTTCTTCAACATCTATAATGAAACTTTTATGTAGTTAATGTATTTTTTTTAAAAAAGGGAAAAATAGAGATACACCCCTTGTGGTTTGGCCATTTTCCACTTTTAACCCCGTGGTTTGGAAGTTAGCAATGACACCCCCTCAACTTTATGACATTTTTTAGTAGACCCCCGCTGTTGACGGTCCGTTAGTTTAACCTGACGGAATGAGTAAAACTAAACATGGTTAATATATTGAGGACAGAAATACCCTTATCACTGGTTTGAAGCCATTTGCAGAGGGATTAGGGTTACGCCATTTGCCACCGCCACCTCCTTCCACCGCCACCTTCGCCATCTCCGGCCACCGCCGTCACCTCCACCACAGACAATGAAACCCCACCCCATGGCTACATTAAACCCACATTTTAAGAAAGAGAACATTGATAAAAACAAAAAAAGCCCAAAAATATTAGGGTTTTTGTGGAAATCATGATATTTGGACGCGCTCATTAACGGGAAGACCACGAGGCTTCAGTGTACATATGCATAACTCGCAACTTCGTGTTGGAGGATGCTATGCCGTTAGGCCTACAATTTGCGAATGACTTTACACCCGTGAAGGTCGTAAACTTGGAGGCCCACCCTAGGGTGGAAAAGGTGTGGAAGTAAAGTTCGTAGAGTTCCATCAACCTCACGACAATGCCCTTGTACGACTACTAGGTGATACAAGGAATGGAGTTCTCATGTGCAGCAAAGGTAGGTAGTTCCCATACCTCATCTTGTAGTGGTAAGTACCATGGGCGAGTGGTTCCCATACATGTTCCCCATTGTACACACGAAGAATGGCAAGGATGGGAGAGTCTCAACCTTACAATTAGTTGAAGGCCCTATGATGGAAAGAGCAATATGGGCAAGAAGGAATGGGCGCTTAGAGTGTCCCAGTCGGTCGAAGACTCGATGGGAGGATCGAGCTCCTCATCGGAAGAATTGATGGAGGAATCGTTGAAGGAGGTGGTATGCTGAAGGAAAGAAAAGGACGTCAACGAGATTTGGTAGGGGAGGATTGTCGTGCGATGACAATTGGTCTCCCTTGATATCATTTTATAGGCCTAAATGAGGCTCAACCAAGGTTTTAAACTTCAGTTTTGAATTCGGTTTCAGTTGTGAGAGAAACAGAAATGTTTCGGTTCGAAATTTTGGTAAAAATCCTGTAAAATCATCAAAACCTATGGAAATGCTGGACATGTAAGATGAGATTTAGGAAGTGCTAGAATAAGCACAAATATCTAATCTCTGCTATTACGTCATCTTGCTTCCAAGGTCCTGACGATTTACTAGCAGCCCAAGCGATGGCGTTAGAGGAGTCCCCTTCGATGATCAGTGGCTCTAGTCTAGCATTTGAATACCATTTCAGCCCCCATAGTAAGGCACAGGCTTCTCTTGTTTTTCTGTCCTTGTAATCTTTGGAGTTTCGACCATCTTGGTCTTCTTCCTTTTAATGAAAGCTTAAACATTCAAAAAAAAAAGAAGAATTAAGGCATGGGCTTCTACTTCATTTGCATCACATATGCCCAGTGGTACAGAAAAAGATAAGATTTGTAAAGATTTTTTTTTAATGGCATGGGATTGTTTACCCATCGTAGTTACGGAAGATTACCCCAATCCTTACCCAGCCCGGGCTTCCTTTCTAGCTTCTGTCAAAATTGAATTTGATTGATCCAAGGGGTGGGGTGTACCACTTTAGCGAGGTTTTAGGTTTTCCACTCTTCTCCATGATAATCGTTGTCCGACCCCTTAGAATATCAGTCACCGTGTTTGTGGCTTTGAGCTTGTTCCCTCTTCCCCATAGTATAACAATCTTGATATTTAGCAGTATTCTTCCTATTTCTCTCTCGCGCTCCTTCACTATTAAGTTGTTCCTTATTTCCGAAGTTGACATATCAAAACAAATCGGACATTCTTCCATGTGAATCAACCAGCTTCGCCGAAAGGGCCTATACTCCAATTAAGAATGACTTTCTTGATTGATCCTTGAGATACCCTACCTATGCCAAAACTCTTGATAACGTGCATCCACAGTTGATAGGAGAATTGGTAAGTCAGCAGGAGATGATCTTAGGATTCTTCGCTGAAGTTATTGCCACATACCTGGTGGTGTCGTTGGTAACTTCCAAACCACGAGGTTAAAAGTGGGAAATGGCCAAACCACAGGCTTCTGTCTTAACTCCACCAAAAACAAGAAATGTAACACCAAAATAAGAACTCTTTATGCTCTTTATGGTTGCCAGGTTTTTTTTGTTCCTGGGAGTTATGTGGGAGAAAAAAATACCCTCGGATATAGGTGGGAAAAAAAAAGTCGTAGAAGTATCCCGGTAAAATAAAAATCCCATGTTTGGTTATGTGGGAGAAAAAAAAACCCTGGGAGATATGGTGGGGAAAAAAAAACCTTTGTTTGGTTGCTTGAACTGTTGGGTAGAAAAAAATTCTTCTGAAGCTTATTTTTGGTTCCTGAGTTTATTTTTGTTCCTGGGGTTATCTTGGGATGGGATGACATTTCAATCATTACAAAAGTGGGATTAAAAATTTCACCCCACAAGTAATCATTACAAGAGTGGGATTAAAAAAAACCTAGTGCTAAAAGGCAACCAAACATGGGATAGAACCAAAATTTAACTTACTCTCCATAACTGACACCACAATCACTCAAAACCAACTCCATTACATAGATGGGAGTGACCCTACGGAAAAATTAACATAAAGGAAAATAACTAAATAACTGGTACAGATTCTGCACGTAACAAGGATCCTCTATGTCGGCATTTTTCAATAGGTTCATCTGGTTTCTCTTTATGTATATAGTTCGAACCAATTTTAGTTCCAAAGGGTTTCAATACTTTAATTTTTGGTTTGAAAGGGTTTCAATGGTTTAGGCTCGCATTTATGGTTTCAATGGTTTGCCTGGTTTCATTTAGGGTTTAAATGGTTGCATATAGGTTTTCAATGGTTTCAAGGGTTTCATTTGGGGTTTCCATGGTTTTCAATGCTTTTCAATGGTTGCATTGTTTTGAATTTGTTTGAAGGGTTTCAATTAGGGGTTTCAAAGTTAGAACCGTTATTCCATGGAAGTTGCATCCATGAAACCACTTATTCTGCCGAAGTTGGAACCAGTATTCCACTGACCCTGTATCCAGTATTACTGGTTCAAACTGTGTAATTTGTGGTTCCGTACTTCCTCTATCCAGTTATTGTGGTTTGAACTTTCTAATATGTGGTTCCACTAATCATATTTGTGAACTTTCTAATATGTGGTTCCGTAGTTCCTCTATCCTAACATTGGTTTCAAGTGGTTCGAAGTCTCTAAATAGTGTGTTTGTACAAACTTTCTGAAACATGGTTTTCTTTGAAGTATCTTTAATTTCAACTTTTCAACTATCTTCTACTTAAAGTATCTTCCCCTCCAAGTTATTCTCCTGCTTTGTGCAGATAAGGACCGGAAGCGGCTCCCCTTTTACTTTGTGAACCCCACTAACCACCTAACCCAAAACCCCTATAGTCATGCAGCGCGCGAAGCAAAGAAAGAAGAATGTGACTGTAGATGCAGGGTCTTCCCCTAGTCCTCCTGCCTCTGATGAGGAAATGGGCAATGAGGATGCAGATGTAGAGGTTGGGTCCCTCGGTCGTATAGAAAGGAAGGGCATACTCCGAGGTAGGAAAGTCATTTTTAAAAATGTCGAAGTTTATAATGTGAAACCCTTATTTCTGGCCTTTGGATGGGTCAATTTTCTCGAAATTCACTGTGACTCGTACCCGACTCTCGTCAAGCAATTCTATGCCAATTACAGATTCGACAGAGATTTGAAGGTCTTCCAATCCAGAGTAAACAACAAAACCATCCATATGACAGTTGAAAAGTTTTGTGAAGTTCTCTCTCTTCCCACCACAGGCGACGAAATCTACTTTTGGCCCGGAACCATGGATGACATTAGTGACTGTATACATGATCCGGTCGCCGCCTATGGGCAGCTTGGTTGCCAAGGCCCACCTACTGATGGGTCAACGAACGTATCCTACAATTCCCTTAGCCCTATGTGCAAAGTCCTACACAAGATTCTGACGAGCAATATCACGCCTCGCGGAGGCAATGCTGACATGGTCCGGCCTTTTGAGGCTTTTATTATGCACCGACTTCTTCGCGGCACACCCCTTCACCTTGGCTATATCCTCCTTAGCTTCATGGAGGACACGAGGACGAAGGCCTTGGCTAGTCTACCATTCGGGATGCTTCTCACGCATGTCTTCAACCATGAGAAGTTGATACAAAGTGGTGAAGAACGCCTTAGTCCCGCAACTGTGTTCAATGCTAAAACTATAAAGGCCATGCGGCTTGATATACAGGGCCCTGCTCCCCCTCCTCGTCAGCCGGCTCAGCGTTTTGCATCACAGGAGTTTGTTGCGCAGGAGCTTCGTGCACATCGTCAGCACCTTGACGCGCAGTTTACCGCGGTTCATCAGCTTTTACAATCCCATCATCAGGACCAATTGGCGACTCAGCAAGCTTTGACCGGGGTACGCACCGAGATCTCCACCCTCCGCCAGGACTTCGGCACAGCGGTCACCTCACTCACGGACCAGGTTTCTTCACTGACCAACTTAGTCCGCCATCTGTTGCCCCCAGATCATTAGAGCGTTGCTGTGGTTCATTTATGGATAGATGGATGTTATGTTTCTTTTAATTTTTTTTTTTTTGTAATGGTTCATGGATGTTATGTTATATACGGGTTTCATATGTTATTATGGATGGATGGATTAAATGTTATTATCGTTATATTTCTGTGTCTTGCTTGCATGGTATGTTTCTGATGGTTCTTATGAATTTGATGCAAGTATCTATATAGCTATGGTTGTTTGAAGTGATTTTTGGTGGTTTAAGTTTGAATGGTTTTGGTTGAGTCTCGTACGGTTTGTTATGGTTGCTATTAGTTGGGGAGCCATATGTTGTTTGAACCGATGTTTGATTGTTTAAATTTGAAGGGATTAGGTACGGTTGTCATATATGGTGTTCATGATCTTTACGTCTGGTTGTTTCCAGTTATTTGGGGAGCCCTGTGTTGTTTAAAGTGATTACATATGGTTTCTCTATCCTTGTTGTTTCAATGGAGTAATACTGTGTTTGAATAGACTAATATTGTGTTTCAAGTGATTGTTGGTGGTTTCGACAGATACAGACGAAGTTAACAAAATTGTTGATCTTTCCCATCAATTGTTTCCATTTTCGTGATGGTGAGTAACTGTTATATTTTCCGTCTGCATCTCCTGCTCTTTCTCGCTCAACTGTTTAATAGTGCCATTTTTGCAGGCGAAATATGTCTTATCTAGATGCTGTCCGTCACGCTTTCACGAGTCCCTACAAAATATTCGGTTACGGGATGTGCATAGGAATTTCATAAAGGATACCCCATTTACAGATTTGATTCTGCATGAGGGCCTCGAAGATGTTGAGTTGCGGAAGAAGATTTTGACGACAATGGTAAATAAATGGGATCCCAAACGGAAAGCTTTTTGTTTGGGCCGCATCGTACTCCCATTTCTAGTTAGTGATGTAGCTAAAATATTAGGTTTAAGTAAGATTGGGGAAAGGCCGCAATTTGATTGGTCTAGCAGTGATACTGTGGATGGTTGGAGGTTTGGGGGTCCAACCGCCACCTTTGACGAGGTCGTCAAGGTTATTCATGCCGATATGGATTCAGACGAAGAAGACTTCGTGAAGTCAACTGTGAAGCATTTGATATTGTTATTCTGCAGCACTGTCTTGTTTGCGTAGAGGGACCAGAAGGCATGTTCTTGCCTCTTCCCGTATATTGATCTGCAGACTATAGGAAATGTTGCATGGGCTTATCCCGTTCATGAGTTCTTGGTCAGATCATTAGATTCACATGCTGCACTCGGTGGAAAGGGACATATATTGGGTTGCTCTATTATTTTACAGGTAATTTTCCATTCATTGCATATAGATTTTTTGTTTCTATCTTATGCGGATCTAATCTACTTTGATATCAGGTATGGCTATTTGAGCATACGACGTTATGGGCACCTAATTCTGCTGATGCGTATCCGCGTCTATTTAAGTGGACCGCTCAGATGAATACGAAGAAGATGGAGCATCAACAGTTGATTAACTGTATTATTCGTGGGATGGTGAAAGCCGCAGAGGTGAGAGTATAATGCATGTTGGTCGTTGTATGTCTTTCGTGTTATTTTTACAGTCGTATTTGTAATTAGTAATATGGAATGTATTCCAGGTGGTTAGGAGGGTCGAAGCTACGGCAAGGGAAGAATCTCTACTTTGACTCGATGATCAACACGACGATGGTAGTATTCCTTGCGATTCAGTCGGTTCAATTGTGGTCCCAGTGGGGGATTGCATGGGTCAAACTCTACCTGTACTGAGGGATCCAATGAGGCCAATTGCGACATATCAGAGGAGGGAACGAAGGACGAGAAGTACGAGAGGAAGAGGGGAACATGGGAAGTCCGAAGTAGATGAATCCGTTACAAATAGTTCATTGTTGGAGAGGTTAACCAGAGTTGAACGTGAAATGAGGGAGGTAAAAATTCATTTGTTCGGGAGAGATTCCAGAAAGAGGGAAGGTTTGGAGTCAGGGAATAATATCCCAACGAAGATAACAAGAAAGAGGGAACGAGAGGCCGACAATATGGATGGGGAAGCCGAGATAGTGACTGAGAAGGGGGAAGTAGGGGATGGTGTTTTTGTAGATGATATGGGGAAACACATAGTTGATGATAGCGTAGAACATATCTCTATTGATAGCCTAATTACTAGGGATGTCAGGGATGCTGCAGCTAAAATGGTTATCTTGGTTGACAGTCCTGATTTGAACCTCAGTAAGAGTAAGAAATCAAATAAGAAACAAGATGAAAAAGTTATTCGGAGCATTGAAAAAAATGTGAAGCAACGTGGAAGGAAGTTACAACCTAGTAGAGCAGTCAGTTCACCTTATGTCATAAGCAACCGGAAAAGCATCTATGCTCTTCGCAATATCACCGGGCCTGCAGCGATGAAGGTGGATGCATTGGCAGCGCTAGCACCTAGGTAAATTTTCGTACAACCTACATTGTTTTTTAATTCTAATATCTCCGATTAATTTCATACATAGGTTGTTTCAGTACAATTATATGACCAAAGGTACATAGAGGTAGGTGACTTTTTACTCGATTTGCAGTGAGAGAGTCATTCACAGTGATGGGTACCACATGTGTAAAGAAGACTTGCTTATACTAACCGATCGTAGAGGTTGGATATCATCTCCGGTAAGATGTTATATGGTTCAGTTAGTAACGTAAAGCGTGAATAATGCGTTGGTACACATATCTTCTTAAATTCCTTCTCGTTGACCTATGGTATGTTCTGTAGATTGTTAATGTATATACGGATTACTTGAACTTGCGGGACGAATGTTGGCGAACAAAAAAAAAAGGGATCATGCATTTGCCTTGCTACCCATCTACCTCTGAGATTAAATTAACTTATAAGTAATGGTTTTTGTTTCTGAAGCTGCGGGCAATTCTAACAAGGTGTTTTTTTGGTTGCAGCAAGTTATTCTTGACGAAAGATGTGAACGTCCCGATGCATGTTCCAGATTCCTAACTCGTGTAGAGAACACCCCTCTTCAAGAGATACGAAAAGTACTCATTCCAATTTACATTGATATGGTTCATTGGGTACTTCTCGTGTTGGATATGGGGCATCGTTCCTTCCTTGTTTACGATTCTCTTTACAGTCACACGGATTCTAGGAAGGTGCAACCCCTTGTGAGTACTACTCTTTACTTGATTCGTATGGCAATTATTAATTAAATTTTTGTTACTATTGCCCTAACGTACGGAATTCTTGATTTGTAGGTCGATTACCTTGTTAAATGGTTCAGAATGGTCAAAGACATTGATATAACTGCATTCCCCATTGATGTAGTGGTCGATCGGCCCCTACAAGGTAACAGGTATGTTACGTGCAATTACTTCAGTTTACGATACCTCCGTAAACGATTAATTCTTCTTCTCGGTTTTGCTTCATGTTTTGCAGCCACGACTGTGGGCTGTTCGTTTTGAAAGAGATGGAATACATTACCCGTGACGCTAGCCTCGATTTCACCCAGCAAGATATTACGGCTATGCGAGCTTCCCTACTTTCGGAAATGTTGAATGGGGTCTATGGGAAAGTATCCCTATAAGTTGTTCACATTCTTATGTGGGAGTCATTGTTGTTGGTTGTACATGCATTAGAGTTCAATTGCTTGGCGGGTGATCCGATACTTGCTCTCCTCGTTCCTGAAGTAGGTGGCGGAAATGAACCTGCTAGGGTGAGTGGATATTTTGCACACAATTGGGAAACACCAAAATGTTCTAGTTATTCATTATGATAATTGTGCTTGTTTGCAGGTAAGGCTTGTTCCAAATCCTGGCTCTCTTCAGCGTTAGTGGCAACTTGAAGAAGTCGTGGATGAGGAATGGCTTCAACATCTGGTCCTTCAATAGCAACCTTCTGGATGAGGATTGATCTATTGCCACCTGCAAGTCTCCCTTGGGAAAATCTTTTCAATGATCAGAAATCCACCCCTTCATCTCCAAGCTATTCTGCCCCTACCAAACGCAAAGAAATCACTCCTGGGGAGGAAGAAAAATCTCAGCCGTCCGGACTTCCCGGATTCTATGTAGTTGTGGCTTGCTCCTTGCCTGGTGATCTGCCTCTCTGGTTGTTTGTTGCTGTCATGCTTGTTGGGGCTTCGAGCTTTGTTTTTTCGTTTTAGACTGTTTTTGCAGGTTCTGTCCTGTGTTTGGATGTTGTTGTTTGGGCTTCTTGCCTCTTTTTGTTCCCCCCTTTTATGTAAGGGGGTTGTTTTCAAACTTCATGTATATCTTTGGTTTCCATAAATATATCTGGTCGGGGTCCTGCCTAACCCCAGCTTACTCATAACAAAAATTTAAAACACAACAAAAACAAAAAAGCTTCTGAGTGACCAGGATCGGGAAAAAGCTCTTTCTACTGGGGTAAAGATGAAAAATGTAGTGGGGACCGGTAAACTGACATGTTCCACAATTCCACTCTTTTCTCCATCCGACACAAAAGATATGTGCTTTAAACATCAACTTCTTAACATTACGAGTTCACCACCCAAATGATCATCATTAATATATAATCTGAATGATCTTGCGCCACAAATGATGTATACATGTGATCAAGCCCATTGAATTGGTAGATCCTCGTGTAGAGTTGTACATGAACCCGATCCTACACCATATATGCTGATGTACTGGAATTCCTTCGGACTTCCGATTGAACTTCGGACTTCCGAGTCGGAAATCCGAAGCAACTTACGGACTTCCGAATGAAGTCCAGTAGAGTTGCCAACTCTACTGGACTTATTACGGAAATCCGAGTATTGGATCGGAATTCCGCGTCGGAAGTCCGATGGAAGGTGCGGACTTCCGAATGAAGTCCAGTAGAGTTGGCAACTCGACTGGACTTATTACGGAAATCCGAGTATTGGATCGGAATTCCGCGTCGGAATTCCGATGGAAGGTGCGGACTTCCGAATGATGTCCAGTAGAGTTGCCAACTCTACTGGACTTCCTTCGGCAATCCGAGTATTGGATTGGAATTCCGATGATAGGTGCGGACTTCCGAACGATGTCCAGTAGAGTTAGCAACTCTACTGGACTTCTTACGGAAATCCGAGTATTGGATCGGAATTCCGACCCGGAAATCCGAACATACTTCCGGACTTCCGAATGATGTCCAGTAGAGTTGCGAACCTATTGGACTTCCGTCGGAAATCCGAGAATTGATTCGGAATTCCGCGTCGAAACTCCGAACCAACGTCCGGACTTCCGACGCGACTCCAGTAGAGTTGCGAAGCTACTGGACTTCCGTCGGACAGCCGACTATTGGTTCGGAATTCCGCGTCGGAAATCCGAACTACCTTCCGGACTTCCGACGGGACTCCAGTAGAGTTGCGAACCTACTGGACTTGCTTCGGAAATCCGAGTACTGGATCGGAATTCCGAGTGGGAAATCCAGTCGGAATTCCGAACCAACTTCCGGACTTCCGAATGATGTCCAGTAGCTTCCCAACTCTACTGGAGTTCGATCGGAAGTCCGTATCTGGGTTCAGAATTCCGAGGAGGAATTCCGAACCAATATTCGGATGCCCGAAGGAAGTCCAGTAGCTTCGCAACTATACCGGGGTTCAGTCGAAAGTCCGGACGTTGGTTAGGATTTTCGAGTCGGAATTCCGAACCAACTTCCGGACTTCGGACGGGAAAGAAGTGATATTGCGCTTTCACGCTCGTCATTGGGAAGTCCAACGCTGGGTTCAGACTTTCGAGTAATCGTACGTACACTTTGTTCGTCCACAGATGGAAGGATTACCTCGATTCGATGGACCTGATTATTTGAGCACACCCAATATATGTGACGGCGTATAAAATGAATGATTTAGATGATCCAAACAATGTGGGCCGACTGACTTTTCGGTAGTGAGTAAAAACCAATGATATTGCCAACACCAATGATACATTAATGATAAGTTTTACAACAGTCACGGTCAGCTGTACAACCAATGTAATACTATAAGTCTATAATAACGTTTAATTTATACAAATTTTGTGTGAGTAAATATTTATGTGCAGTATGAAGAGTCCCAAAATCAATGCCACTTTGTACAAACAAACCAACAACTCCATCCCTAAGCAAAGAAAGGAGGTGCGAATGAGACACCGGACCTACAAGAAAAAACATGCAACAATCAATAAAATGATGGGTTTGATAGAGAAATCTTATCAAGTGAGTAATAATGGAACATACGTATTTTCTGTAGGTGCGGATGGACCGATGGGCGTCATATTTAACTGAAGATTTACAAGGGGGGGATTTTTGCACGTTCTTTTGTTGTGTCCAGGTTCCCCACATGATTTGCAGTTATGATGTTGTCCAAATTGTAGCCCTCTTTCCATTCGTACTTTTTTGGGTCGTCCAGGCTGTCTTCTTACTCGTGGTGGCAACACTACTTCTAAAACATGGGATGGCTCCGGCCATTGTGTGCGATCTAAAGTAGGGTGAATCACGTCGTCATATGTAGTCCGATAAGTTGAAGCCAAAAACCAATCCTGGCAGTACCTATATTTGTCCAGCTTGTTGACTCCCATGGCTGCTATGGCATGCCCACACGGCAATCCCATAATTTGGAACAGACCACACGTACACGTTCTCTGCTCTAAGTCCACACGATCCGTATTAGTTGACGATATCACTTCATATTCATTCCAACTACACGGCCGGGGTGTGAACTTACTGCCATATAGACATGATCTGGCTAACCATTTTTCTGCATTATGGGTCAAATGCGTTGTCCATTCAGAAGCAGCCTTGCGACGAAGGTGGAAGTACTCTTGTACTTTCCATCTAGTGTAATCGACTAGAGCCGCGATGGGTAACTCCCGTGCGCCCTTTAATACGTTGTTGAAGGACTCCGCTGCATTAGTTGTCAACATATTCCACCTAGACCCTTTAAAGTATACATTAGCCCACTTTTCTTTAGGAATCTCAGATATCCATTTCTCTGCTTTTGCGTTCTTCGCTTTAATACATTCTATCGTCTCCTTATAGTCTCTCTCCCTTAAAGCATATGCGGCTCTCGAAAAAAGTTTGCAAAGTATTTGGCTCTTAAAGGTCTTCAGGAAATTGGCATTGAGGTGACGAATACAGTAGCTATGGTATGATCCCGGCAATGCTTCGTCTATAGCTCTAGGCAAACCCTTCATCCTATCAGAGGAAATAGTGAATTCGTTGTTGTTTTTTTCGGCTGGTATCACCCTTTGGCGGAGTAAACGAAGAAACCATAGCCAGCTCTCATACATCTCATTCTCAACCACTGCATATGCTAACGGAAATAATCCACCGTCACCATCTACTGCAGTGGCAGCTAATAAAATTCCTTTATACTTGCCTCGCAAATGTGTCCCATCAATTAGTATCAGTGGTCTAATTGTTCGACTGAAGGCACGAATGCTAGGGCCGAATGACCAAAATAAACGACAAAATGTATTATCTCCACCCGTCCATAGCTGACGACTTCGATATACACACATAACGGTGCCAGGATTGCATCTCTCCATCTCTTCAGCATATGCAGGAAGGATGCGAGAAGACGCATCGGCATTTCCACACATTTTTTCGTGTATAATGACCTTCGCATTGAAAGCCTTCACATAGCTTATGATTATACCCCACTTATCCTTGATGTATGCTCTTATCAAAGTAGGCCTCACGTCTCCTGGGCAGGGAAATAACCCAAGACAGGTGTCTGCTGCCCAAGCTGCTGTGACAAGGGGATGGTCATTACCCCTCATAGTACCTGAGCATGTATGCTCTGGCACAAACCTTTTGACCTTAACATGATCCAAAGAAATTCTCCCACTGATTCTGAAGGGGCAACTTTTATCCTTGCATCTAACAGCATACTTTGTAGGCTTTGAATCTACTGGGACGAATACAAACTTCCGTTCAATTGCGTACTCTTTCACTTTCTTCTTAAATACTTTCAAATTCGGGAAGATTCCCCCCACCTTCATCTCCTCAAGTCCTATACGTCCCTCATTTAATTCATCTACAACCATCTCATCTACTTCCAACCGCTCCCTTCTATATGTTTTACACAACGGGTCGCCCACAACGTTCTGTAGACCAATGAGGGGGCGTACAGCTTCGCACTCATCTTCCTTACCAAAGTCACCTTCGCGCACACTGTCCTCAACGAAGTCATCATCACCAAATGAATCATCACCAAATGAATCATCACCCTTTATACTGTTACCATCCTCGCATTCAATGCCATCACTAACATGCATATCACTATGGAAATCCCTGCTGAACTCTGCATCGTGCCTGCACAGTAGGGAGTACGTTAGAATGAATATTGTATGAGAGAAAC
This sequence comes from Tasmannia lanceolata, assembly GCF_043159265.1. Classification (NCBI taxonomy): domain Eukaryota; kingdom Viridiplantae; phylum Streptophyta; class Magnoliopsida; order Canellales; family Winteraceae; genus Tasmannia; species Tasmannia lanceolata. The sequence goes on along the minus strand of NW_027518700.1, from coordinate 36,035,980 downwards.
ATAGAACTGGCGAAGTAAATGTAATTAGTAATTACAAGATTACATGGCAGTGCTCATATGTTACCATGTATTTTCCTCTGTCACATTAAAAATAGGGTCCTCATAGTCTTCGTTCAAGTCCACTGAATATCTTTTCGGATTCCGAGGAATATTGGTATCTTCTCGGTTTCTGCCCAATATTTGTATGTTCTTCGGAGCTATAAAATCATTTCGATTAGTTGTTGCTGACGCTGCACGGATGGATTTATTTATGAGGTTCAATGGCGGTTCAAGAGGACGAGAAGAAGGTTCACAAATATTTCCATATAAAATAGGATCTTCATAATGTTGAATTCGATCCCTCATATTCCTGAGCAATGACAAATTTCACATCACCTAATAGTGTAATGGAATGAGAGTTCAAAGAATGAAAATTTCCACCTTACTGAATATTTTACCTCCGGATGGGGCTCGGTGCAGAACTAATTCCTCCTACTCTGTACTCTTTGGTTATGTACAGGCTCATACAATTGAAGAGGCTATTCTCAAAAACCATCATCACCATATCTAGGTCATCGTCATTTCGAATGTCGTACAACACGATTTGATATGGATCCACGACATATCGACATTGTATAGATTGTGAGATACCGGTTGCTGTGGCATGGATTTTTTGGTGAACTAGAGACTCAAATTCTGCAAATTTTATATTCCGATTCACAATTAAAGACATCTTCGTCCCGCCAATATACTCAAATGATACTTTATCCTTCAAGTACCCATCAACGTGTAACATAAAAGAAGCCATTCTTTCCACCATTTTCGCAAACCCTATTAGGATAAGAACCAATATTAAACCCTCATAAAATTAGAATACAAAGTAATATATGAACAACCATTTACAATGATACAACCACAATTGGAACAATAAGTTACATTCTTGGAAGCACACTTTTATTCCTTCGAACCACAGCGGATCCACATTTTATACCTCGGAACAACATTTTATACCCCGGGAACCATTACGGATTCACATTCTATACCTCCGAACCACTACGGAACCACATATTATACCCCACAAGCACTACGGAACCACATTTTCTACCCCGGAACCTTTAGGGAACCACATTTTATACCACATAACCACTACGGAACCACATTTTATACCTTGGAACCACTACGGAACCACATTTGATAACTCGGAACCACTAGGGAACCACTTTTTATACCCGGGAACCACTACGGAACCACATTTTATACCTCGGAACCACTACGGAACCACATTTTATACCCCGGAACCTCTAGGGAACCACATTTTATACCACGTAACCACTACGGAACCACATTTTATACCTTGGAACCACTACGAAACCACATTTTATAACTCGGAACCACTACGGAACCACATTTTATACCCCGGAACCACTACGGAACCACATTTTATACCCCACAACCACTATGGAACCACATTTTATACCACGTAACCACTACGGGATCAGTTTTTGTACTCCGCAACCACTCCGGAACGACATTTTATACCTCGGAACCACTACGGAACCACATTTTCTACCCCGAAACCACTACGGAACCACATTTTATACCCCTCAACCAGTATGGAACCACATTTTATACCACGTAACCACTACGGAACCACATTTTATACCTCCGAACCACTAAGGAACCACATTTTATACCTCCGAACCACTACGGAACCACATTTTCTACCCGGAACCACATTTTATACCTCGGAACCACTACGGAACCACATTTTCTACCCCGGAACCTCTAGGGAACCACATTTTATACCACGTAACCACTACGGAACCATATTTTATACCTTGGAACCACTACGGAACCACATTTTATAACTCGGAACCACTACGGAACCACATTTTATACCCCAGAACCACTACGGAACCACATTTTATACCCCACAACCACTATGGAACCACATTTTATACCACGTAACCACTACGGGATCAGTTTTTCTACTCCGCAACCACTCCGGAACGACATTTTATACCTCGTAACCACTACGGAACCACATTTTCTACCCCGGAACCACTACGGAACCACATTTTATACCCCTCAACCAGTATGGAACCACATTTTATACCACGTAACCACTACGGAACCACATTTTATACCTCCGAACCACTATGGAACCACATTTTCTACCCGGAACCACATTTTATACCTCGGAACCACTACGGAACCACATTTTCTACCCCGGAACCTCTAGGGAACCACATTTTATACCACGTAACCACTACGGAACCACATTTTATACCTTGGAACTACTACGGAACCACATTTTATACCCTGGAACCACTACGGAACCACATTTTATACCCCACAACCACTATGGAACCACATTTTATACCACGTAACCACTACGGGATCAATTTTTCTACTCCGCAACCACTCCGGAACCACATTTTCTACCCCGGAACCTCTAGGGAACTACATTTTATACCCCGGAACCACTACAGAACCACATTTTATACCCCACAACCACTATGGAACCACATTTTATACCACGTAACCACTACGGGATCACATTTTCTACTCCGCAACCACTCCGGAACCACATTTTATACCTCGGAACCACTACGGAACTACATTTTCTACCCCGGAACCTCTAGGGAACCACATTTTATACCCCGGAAGCACTACGGAACCTGATTTTATACCCCACAACCACTATGGAACCACATTTTATACCTCGGAACCACTACGGAACCACATTTTCTACCCCGGAACCACTAGGGAACTACATTTTATACCCTCGAACCACTAGGGAACCACATTTTCAACCCTGGAACGACTTCGGGACCACATTTTATACGGTGGAACCACTGGGGAACCACTAGGGAACCACATTTTATACCTGGGAACCACTACGGAACCACATTTTATACCTCGGAACCTCTAGGGAACCACATTTTATACCCCCAGAACCACTACGAAACCACATTTTATACCCCACAACCACTATGGAACCACATTTTATACCACATAACCAGTACGGAACCACATTTTATATCTCGGAACCACTACGGAACCACATTTTCTACCCCAGAACCACTACGGAACCACATTTTCTACCCCGGAACCTCTAGGGAACCACATTTTATACCCCCAAAACCACTACGAAACCACATTTTATACCCCACAACAACTATGAAACCACATTTTATACCACGTAACCACAACGGAACCACTACGAAACCACATTTTATAGCACACAACAACTATGGAACCACATTTTATACCTCAGAACCACTACGGAACCACATTTTCTACCCCGGAACCACTAGGCAACCACATTTTATACCCCGGAACCACTACGGAACCACATTTTATACCCCTCAACCAGTATGGAACCACATTTTATACCACGTAATCACTACGGAACCACATTTTATACCTCGAAACCACTACGGAACAACATTTTCTACCCGGAACCACTACGGAACCACATTTTATACCTCCGAACCACTACGGAACCACATTTTCTACCCCGGAACCTCTAGGGAACCACATTTTATACCACGTAACCACTACGGAACTACATTTTATACCTTGGAACCACTACGGAACCACATTTTATAACTCGGAACCACTACGGAACCACATTTTATACCCCGCAACCACTACGGAACCACATTTTATACCCCACAACCAGTATGGAACCACATTTTATACCACGTAACCACTACGGGATCAGTTTTTCTACTCCGCAACCACTCCGGAACGACATTTTATACCTCGGAACCACTACGGAACCACATTTTCTACCCCGGAAACTCTAGCGAACCACATTTTATACCCCGGAACCACTACGGAACCACATTTTATACCCCACAATCACTACGGAACCACATTTTATACCCCACAACCAGTTTGGAACCAGATTTTATACCACGTAACCAATACGGGATCACATTTTCTACTCCGCAACCACTCCGGAACCACATTTTATACCTCGGAACCACTACGGAACCACATTTTCTACCCCGGAACCTCTAGGGAACCACATTTTATACCACGGAAGCACTACGGAACCACATTTTATACCCCACAACCACTATGGAACCACATTTTATACCTCGGAACCACTACGGAACCACATTTTCTACCCCGGAACCACTAGGGAACGACATTTTATACCCTCGAACCATTAGGGAACCACATTTTCAACCCTGGAACCACTTCGGGACCACATTTTATACGGTGGAACCACTGGGGAACCACTAGGGAACCACATTTTATACCTCGGAACCATTACGGAACCACATTTTCTACCCCGGAACCTCTAGGGAACCACATTTTATACCATGGAACCACTACGAAACCACATTTTATACCCCACAACCACTATGGAACCACATTTTATACCACGTAACCAGTACGGAACCACATTTTATATCTCGGAACCACTACGGAACCACATTTTCTACCCCGGAACCACTACGGAACCACATTTTATACCTCGGAACCACTACGGAACCACATTTTATACCCACTTTTCCACTACGGAACCACATTTTATACCCCACAACCACTATGGAACCACATTTTATACCTCGGAACCACTACGGAACCACATTTTCTATCCCGGAACCTCTAGGGAACCACATTTTATACCCCCAGAACCACTACGAAACCACATTTTATACCCCACAACTATGGAACCACATTTTATACCACGTAACCACTACGGAACCACTACGAAACCACATTTTATAGCCCACAACAACTATGGAACCACATTTTATACCTCAGAACCACTACGGAACCACATTTTCTACCCCGGAACCACTAGGGAACCACATTTTATACCCCGGAACCACTACGGAACCACATTTTATACCCCACAACCAGTATGGAACCACATTTTATACCACGTAACCACTACGGAATCACATTTTATACCTCGGAACCACTACGGAACCACATTTTCTACCCGGAACCACTACGGAACCACATTTTATACCTCGGAACCACTACGGAACCACATTTTCTACCCCGGAACCTCTAGGGAACCACATTTTATACCCCGGAACCACTACGAAACCTGATTTTATACCCCACAACCACTATGGAACCACGTTTTATACCTCGGAACCATTACGGAACCACAGTTTCTACCCCGGAACCACTAGGGAACGACATTTTATACCCTCGAACCACTAGGGAACCACATTTTCAACCCTGGAACCACTTTGGGACCACATTTTCAACCCTGGAACCACTTCGGGACCACATTTTATACGGTGGAACCACATTTCATACCCCAGAACCACTAGGGAACCACATTACTACCCTCTATTCACAATTTCAAATAAACTTTGGATTTTTTCTGTGGTCTCAATCTGTGTATCTTTTGCAGTACTTTTAGTTTGTGACTGATATTTGCAGGAGTTTGGCATCAAATGGTTTTTCAGGAACATTCTCACCTTCAATTACCAAACTAAAGTTCTTGGTTAGCTTGTAAGTTATCATCTTGGTACTGTATCATTTGTTTTGTACTCAGGATTTATTTCTGTAAAATTAATGTGTACCAAATTAAGATGCTCACCTTAATTGAGTGAACGATGTGGCATGAGGGTTAACTGACATGAATTTACGATGATTTCAGCTTTTATTACTGATTTATGCTTTATACCTTTATCTGTTAGGAATGAGTGTTATATAGATTGAAAAAATGTTCTTCCTAACTGTTTCGTTTCTTTTTTATTGGTATCTGACATGAATTTACGGTGATTTCCACTCGTACTACAGATTTATTCTCTATATCTTAACTGTTACGAATGAGAATGTTGTATAGATTGAAAAAGTTCTTCCAAATATGTTGGTTCTTTTTATTGGTCTGTGTGATGAAATTAAAGAAAGCTACTCATATAATAACATTTAACAACTAACCAGCAGTCGGAACTTGGAATGCCTTTTGCATTGTTGTACCTTTTATATTTAAAACTTAAACTTAATCAATGTTCACTTAATATGCTACCATTATTTGGCTTTCTTATTGTTTGGTTTGTATTTTCAGCATGATATCCTTCACATTTGGAAAGTTATGTTGCTTGTGGTTATGCGCTTTTCTTGGATTGTATTTGTATCTACTGGAGTCATTGCTTCCCTTATCTGTGGGATGCTTTAACAGTGCTATGACTGACATATGTCAACCTGCTTGTAGCATTTTTTTTAGAAAAATAAAATTTCAAGACCATGAATTATGTGGTTAATGGATATTTTTATGGGTTTATTTGAATGAAATTCATGCATGAATTCATCTGTATCACTCTATGAGTCTGTCATGTATGTATGGCATAATATGGCAAGGTTTTAAAGAACAAGAGCACAGAAAAACAGAGCATGCCGCTAAAAACATACATTTTTCTCTATCAAAGTAGAACATGTAATTGTCCATGTCCATTGAAGTTCAAGAAACTGATACTGATAGCAAATAAAAGCATTGCAAAGCAGAAAAAAAAGACTAAAAAAGATTGACACTAGATCTTATATTGTCCGAAATCAAGTTCCCAAGCATACATATTCAACTTCAAAACATTACAACCCAAAAATAGTGAAGAAGTGGTCACAATCTCAAGTAAACTCCACAAAAACACCAATAGGTAACCTAGATACAATCTGAATGTTACAAGGAATATAGGATACCCATATGCGGCCACAATCCATTCAATGATTGGAACATTATGAGATAAAAGGAGGGAACAAACCTAGTCAAGAGAAAGGGATTCTGTCACCTTGTATTTTAAAGATGTTGCAGAGGTGCTGTTCAATGGGGTGAGGACGAGAGAGAGAGAGGGAGGGAACATTATGAGATAAAAGGAGGGAACAAACCTAGTCTCTACTCGGTTGATTCACATGGATGGGGAATTTGTTCAATGGGGTGAGGACGAGAGAGAGAGGGAGGGAGGGAGATTTTCGTCTCACCTCACACCCTTTTTTTAAATAGTGTAAAAGCTAAAAACCTAAACTAAGGGTATTTTTGTCTTTATACATTTTTTCTCTCACCTCACACCCTTTTTTTATAATTTACAAATTACTACCCTTTTTCAGAATTTCGAATAAACATTGCATTTTTTTCATCATTTGCCCTTTATTATTAAGCTTTAATTCTGAAAAGTTTCATCAATTTTTAAAATCATTTGGTATTTATTAAAAATTGCCGAAATTTAAAATAATTAATAATCCGATTAAATAAACTCCAAAAAATATGAAAATTTTTGGGTAATTTAAAAACCTTGTAAAACTACTGGAAACAAACTTTCACTAAATTTGAACATGATTTGATATACTTTTGGCTCCATTCATTAAGAAATGACAGTTTTTGGGGTTATTCTTTGAAAAAAAGAATGAAAAATAAAACGGCCGAACCGCGGTTGGAAATTAAGTTTCCAGTAGTTTTGTATTTTATATAAAATCCAAAAAATATCAGTTTTTAAAAAGAACCATGTTTTCAAATACTTGCTTTCATAATCAAATTTTGGATTTTGAACACTCATAATCTATATTATAACATACTGGAATTTCAAGGAAAAACTCGTTGATTTGATCCATCAAAATTAAAACCCTAGCATGCTTTTTCTACTTCACAAAGATGAGGAATCATTACCGTTGATCGCGATCCTTGTCTCTAGGGTTGGTGATCCAAGATATAAGCTTTGTCCAACCTTTTTATACGCTAAAAAAGATCCAAAGAACACTCCAATAATCATTGATTGTGTGATGCCTTGGAGAAGAAGAAGGAATTCAAGAATTCCTTTTGTGAAGAACACTTGAGAGAGAGATGAACACACTTCAAGAGAAATGAGGTTTTTTTCTCCGTTTTTTTTTTTTTGGAGGAGGAGAGAGAAAAATGACGAATTTGGATTTTCTTTTTTTTGGATCGTTTGCTTTGTTTTTATACAAAAAAGCCAAGGTTAAGAGTGAAATAGTAATTTCCAATTTGAGAGCTCCCTTTTTGGCTTGTTTCTAATTTTTCCCTCTTGCTTTCTTTCTTTCTTCTTTCCAAATTGGATTTTATTCCAATCTTAATTTCTTGTCAATCAAGACATGCTATTTTTCATTCCACATCTTTGGAAGAAAACCTTTTTTAAGCAATCATTCATCTTTTCCTTCTTTTCTTCTTTTCTGTTTTTTATTCTTTTTATTTTTCTTTTAACAAATATGATGCCACCATTGTGATATCATCAAGGTTGGGTGCTCAACTCATGTGGGTCAGCCATGTGGGGCGCCCACCATGGTGGTCGACCCATATGGGTGAACCCATATGAGCTCCATCTTTGCGGGCTTTAGCCCAATGGGCCATTTCACACGGGTTTCGGGTTTTTCCGTAAATATTCAATAAAATCTTTCTAAATTCAACATTCTATATATGGACCCAACCCATTTGACATTCATGGTGCATCCCTCACACATGATAGGACCATCTTTTTTGGAAAATAACTTTTCGGACCAAAATGCCCCTATTTGACTGTTAAACATCCAAATGCTACCAAAATACCCTCAGATTTGTTTAGGGCTGGCAATTTCACCCGAAAAAGCGGGGATCCGCCCCGCCCCGCCCCGTTTGGGGAGGGGATTCCCCGATTTGAAAGGGGAAGGGGAAGGGGAAGGGGAATATAAAAATTCCCCGGTGCGGGGAGGGGAAGGGGAAGGGGATGGAGTTGTCCCCGACCCGCCCCGCCCCACCCCGCCCCGCCCCGCTACGCCCCGCTAATCAATGCCATTTTTTGTAAATTTTTAAGTGTTTTTTTTAAGGAAAACTACTAGAAGCTCTGTGGATCGGCTACAAGATTCCCCCAAACATAAACTTAGCTTGTCTTTTCCTTTTAATTAGCTTCTGAGAGCATTTTGGGAACTATAATAACCTTTTCACAGATGTTGAAATAATAAAGACAAGCTGAGAGCCTGAGACGCTGAGTGTATGCAATTATCAAAAAATCGTAGTGCCAACAGAATTTTAGGGTTGGATTGCAGGTTTTAATTTTCAACAAGAAAAATTTAGCTACTAGAAATTTGTTTCATGTCAGCACTAGACTGAATTGCAGTTAAAGAAATAAGTCATTTGTTGATTTTGTTCTCTTCTCCATTTTCATTTCTCATGCTCATCTGGGGGTTAACATGCTATACAGAATGAACTAATGAACATTATTTTGCGTGTGTGAGCGCCTACTTATAGACTTTTAAAGTTCATTGTGACTACTGAAATAGTTACTTTTTGCACATTGGCTGCCTGTTAATGAAGGTAATCCTGGTGCTCATTTCCTATTTATCATTCCATAATTTATGCAGAAAATTGCTGAAAGATGAGGTCCTGTTGTTATTTATGTTTGTTGTCTCATCCATGCATTTCTTATTTTGTCTATCTGTTTGTTGATCACATGAATAGAATCATAGCATTCATCACAATATTGTCTGTAATGGACGTAGAAGAAAGAAGCTCTGTTTGCTGGTTTGGTTGGGTTCCAAAGAGGGGGCGGGGCTGGGATTTTGTCCCCGAAGGATGCGGGGAGGGGAAGGGGAAGGGGATTAGATATTCCCCGCGGGGAGGGGAGGGGGATTCCCCACCATCCCCGCAGAGGGGAAGGGGAAGGGGAGGGGGAAAATTCCCCGCAGAGGGGAAGGGGAAGGGGACCCCAACATCCGGCCCCGACCCGCCCCGTTGCCACCCCTAGATTTGTTCACCCCTAAAGGGAAAAATTAAAAATGGAAAGTCTTTGTAGTCAAACTTCAAAAGTAGAAACTTTTAAAATTGGGTCCTTTCGGTGAGCAATATTAAACATGATCATTTGGTATCCCCTGGAAATACCCAAAATGTCCTCAACACTTGAATTTTCAAATTAAGTGAAACCTCTGAGAAACTCTAAATTTAGCAGGTTTTTCAAAATTCAGGAAATCATTCATAATCTCTCAGACATATTTTGGAGATCAAAATAATTACACAGGAAAAGACCAAATTACTCCGAGGTGCTAGAATTTAGCGAGACTAGGGAAAACCCTGAGAAATTCCAAAAATAGCAGATTTTCGAAAATTTATAAACGGACTCAAGATTTCTTAGACACAACTTAGGGACCAAATATAATATATTGGAAATGTCTAAAATACCCCCGAAGTACAAGACTAAGAGAAAATCTTGAGAGATCTAAATTTAGCAGGTTTCCCAAATCGTACGAAATTATTCCTAATCCATCAGCTGTACCCTCGAGATGGTTTTGGATATATGAGAAATGATTGAAACATCCATAAGATTATGAAAGTGTGGAAGCCCCATGAGTTTCTAAAAATAGCAGCTTTTTCAAAATTCATGTAATCGCTCAAGATCTCTCGGACACAGCTCGGGGTTCAAACGGGACACATCAGGAATGACCAAAATACCCCTGTAGTGCAAAATGGGCAAAAATGAGGGAAACCCTGAAAATTCTAAAAATAGCAGGTTTTTTCACTTGCTTGGAAACTTGATTTTTCATCTTCAGGAAGCCAAATGAACCCCCTAGAGACCTTCAGGATTGCGAATCAACTTCAAAACTCACATATTGAGATGAAATCTACCCTAAAATGCATGGATGCCTAATCTAATGCTAAATACGGACTCAAGACTGATGATACTACCGGATCTTTCGCTTTTTAAAGCGTAGCAAAATGGGGGTGTCTACAACAGCGCGGTGGGTATTCACGATGTGACCATACCCTTCTACACTACATGGGTAGGCTGACTTCTATCCTAGGCTCACATATGCTGGTCGCACATGTTCGTCCTATATGAGTACATATATATATAGTGTCCTAGCAAGGATTCCCTAATTTTGGTTCTAAATGAGGCACCTAATATATATATATATATACATAATATAATAAAATGAAAGTAGGGCCCACGCAAATCTGCAGGCTACTATGCATATGACCATACCCTTGATGTATAACGCCAGCACACTCAGCATTATACAGAGTATGTTCACCGCTCATCTGCTGCTGTAGAACACCAGCACACCCAGTATCTACGACTGCAGCTTCGGCGCATAGCTTGGAAATAGATACAACGGTTCCCTCAAGGTCATGATTTCCCATCTGATACGCGTCGTATCTATTCCTATCTATTCCCTAGGGCCAATAATGAAAACAATGAAAGAAATAAAGAATATGACAATGTATGATGTGCTGTGTGTGAATCCCTCGTTTTATTTACGCACTTACTTGGTGCCCCTGGATTTCTAACGATAAAGATCCCATTTAACTTGGTTTTGACCCAAATTTCTTCAAAATTAATTAAAATGGCATTTTTACAGAGTTGGGCAATGTTTCAAAAGAACCCCAGCAGAGTCGCCAGCTTGTGGACCCCGATCCAAGAGAGGCGGGGGACGAGCCCCCCAAAAAGTCTCTGGATCATCCACGTGATGGAGAGCTCCGCCAAGGAACTCTCGAAAGAGTGCCCCTCACAGCATGAGTGGCAATGTAAAGTGAGATACCTCTCGATTCGGGGACTAGCCCAGATTCGAGGCGTACCTTAAACAAAGAAAGAGTTGCCATACAAGGAAGTAGGCACTGGATCCCATACTATGCTTTGTTGTAACAGATAACCAAAGATACAAAAGGTTGTGCCTGATGACGAATGGGGAAGGGGTTAGGCGCCCCCAATTCGCCCAACTGCAACCACCTAGTCTCTTATGCCATTTATTTATTGATTTTGAAGAGTTTTCGACGAAAATAATGTTAAATGGGAACTAATATCTCCGAGATGACGTCTATCTAATCATGCATCTCTCCGAGATGAATACTAAGCACACACAAAAGAAATTAAAGACATGCCACCTAAGAATAACTAGGTTATGAGTGTCATGCCTAATTGGTGTCTAAGTTCCGATGGGCAAACACATACATGTTAAAGCTAAAGGTACAGGGTCTGTACATGAAAGTAAGAAAACACAGCAAAAACACACAATACAACACGACTCCACACACGACTCGACTCGACAAACCCTAGACTCTAATGCAATACTTGACTCGGACCAAGATGGCCATCCATCCCGGCTGCTCTACGTATCCCGGCCTCGGGAAGAATCAGAGTCGACGTAGTTCGACGGCCAATTCTAAACTACAATGCCTAACCATCTAGGACCGCTATCCTAGACTCGGTCAACTAGACTCGACTAGTTTTTAAAGCTTCCTGCGTGATTTCTTAAGTTCAAGTGACTGGTAATTTTTAGGACTCCATATATGCCCTAACTAATGTAAGTTGGTTAGCCTTAAGCTAATGCAGGTGGTGCCTATATCCTATGTGTAACTAGGCTGTGTGTCATAAGGAAGACCATGGGTTAACTAAGTGCGTCCTAGTCTAGCCATCGGCTCGACTAAGTGTCTAACCGACCACGACTCGAGGCCTCCTAACTCTAGGGACATTCACACAACAAGCCACAACATATCAACACAATCAGAACAGACTCTCTAAGACACACCAAATGCCTAGGACAGACTTCTAACTCTATGGGAAGATCTTTTGAAAATGGTTTACAAGGTTATTTTGAAGAATTTTTGTATTTTGGGAAGGTTTGAGAGGTTTTGAAGCTTATGGAAGTTTTTGAAGTTGTGACTGAACTCAGGATGCCAGCTGCAAGTCTGAGCTGCCTACGTACCCCTCAACTAGGGATCAAGCCATCCGTAGTTCGGAAATTTTCTAAACTACGAATCCTAGGAACATGCAGAGACTGACTCTGAAAGATGGAAGGACGGAATCCTATACTCTATGAAGGTTGGACAGACTCCTATACTCTATAGAGGTTGGACAGACTCCTAACTCTATAAAGGGTAGGACAGACTTTGAGACTTCTTAAGGGTAGGACAGACTCCTAAACTCTATAAGGCTAGGACGGACTCCTAAACTCTACAAGGCTAGGACGGACTCCTAAACTCTGTAAGGGTAGGACAGACTCCTAAACTCTATAGGGGTAGGACAGACCCCTAAACTTTAAAAGGGTAGGACAGACTCCTAAACTCTAGGATGGTAGGACAGACTCCTAAACTCTCTATGACATACTCTAAAGAGGAAGAAATTCCTTAACCTGCGAAAATTCTAAGGCAAGAAGGGAAGGGGTTGGCTCAAGAAGCATTCCGTCATAGTCCGACCCAAGGGAAAGCCACTAAGATTAATGAATAAGCCCCAAAAACTGATAGGAATCCTGAAATTGTAATAAATCTCGACCTAAACCAAATGACATTTTGGAAAGAGAAGAAATGGAGTCATAGCAAAAATTCTGAGTCTTATCCTACGCCACCCATGGCTCCAAATAGGCACAATAGGAATAACGATCAACAGAAAGGGAGAAATCAGAATCGATAATCAAATATCATAGTACCTTATAGATATGCATTTGCCTTTCGAACATAGACACACTGACTTACAAAAATCGATACAGGCCAAGAACCAAAGCTTAATTGATTATTGCCATCCCATTGTACATCTCAAAATCCAATACTATTATAGAATTGGAACTAGTAAACGAGACTACAACCTTATCCTCTCTTTTGGGTAGTTCAACAGGCAACACATATGCAAGAAGTTAGAACCACCACCTCCGACAATCATTTCTGATACCCAATATCCTCCTAATCAATTCGATGATATAGATTATTGACAACAAGAAAACCCTTTTTAATGAAGCATGCAATAACTTTCAAAACATTATAAGAAAATTTTGGAGTGAAAATTTGTCCTGTTTCCAAAAACTTACAAGTAAACAAGCTCTCCACATATAAGAAAATGAATCTTTACACATCAATGCTAAGTTTTCAGCCATTTTAGCAGAAATGAATTTTGGTTTTCAGGAAATCAAGCGAGACCAAGCTACCGATTCGTTCTCGAATTACAGAAAGAGGGCTCTCAAGTGAAAATAAAGAGAGAGTAGCAAATCAACAAGCACTTATAAGACTGAGAAGGGGATTAAGGAGCTGAGATTTGGGAAGACTAGAAGATGAAACAGAAATCAATGAAGATAGCTATGATCAATCATTCACACATGGCAAGAGACATATAAAAAACTATGCTAGATATAAGAGGGAATGAATCAAATTTTTACCTCTCCTGTCGTCTTCCTCTTCTATCAATTAGATATAATCGAAACTCCAATACTTTGTTACGACTCTTCTGTTTCTTTCGTCGATGCCAATTTGGAGAACCCAATGGGGATGATAGTCTTGAAGAGAGATCGAGGGTCGTGGATAGGGTCTGCTGGAATGGTATAATGGCTGAGAGATAGGGCTATGAAATCCTCCTCTGCTCTTTTTTTTTTTACCTTTTCAAGCTTCTCATCATAAAACTCTAACTACTCTCTTCATCTCCAAAACATGAAAATCAAATCCCTCTTTTCTAAATTTGCAAACCAAATTAAAAGAACCCTTTCCCTTTGTCTCTTTTCTGCAAATTCTCTTCAAAAGGGTTTTGGAACCCTCGTTAATCTTTTCTTTCGCAGCCCTCGGATGAAGATCAAGCACCCCAAACCCTCTTCCTTACACATCCTAATCCCTCTTCCTTTCAATTTTTCTAAAAATCCTTAAATGAAGATGAAGGAGGTGGGTTTCTGAAGTTAGGAGAAGTAGGAAATGGATGTGGAAATGGTAGGGATGGTGGTGGAAATGAAGAGATGGAAAAGATGGTGGGGGATGGGGTTAAAGGAGATAGCAAGAGGGTTTGATGGTGGAGCTTGAGTGAATTCGGCCGGATTTAATGGTGAATGGCCGGATTCCAGTGGGTTTCCTGGAGCTTATGGGTTTGGGCCTTGCTACATATGGGTTTTGATGGTGGCTGAGGGTTAGGGATTGGAATAAAACAGGGGAAAGATTTAATAGTGGATGTGGAGAAGGGTTTTGAAAATCTGCAAAGGGTTTGAGTATGGTGGTGAACAGAGGAGATGGTGGTGGTGATAGTCGGAGTTGCAGAGGTTGTGGGAGATGGTGGAGCCGAAGGTGGAGGTGGAGGTGAGTGGAGCTTGGGCTCCTTCCCTCTCTCGCGATTCCCCACTCCCTACTCAGTTTTTCTAGGGTTTTTCCCTCAACAGAAGATCAAAAATCCCATGCCCTAATTCGAATGGCATATAAAGGGAATTATATTTATCCCCCTTCTTCTTACTTGGACAGCCCCTCTACTAGTTAAATCACCCCCCTTTTATCTTGGTTTAAAGGGAAATGGTATATTAAGACCCTCCTTTTTCCACCGGGATAGCCCCTTCAAGTGTTATTGACTCCCTTTACACAAGTCTTTGGATAAAATCCTATGAACCAACGAACAATGCAGGTTAGTAAAAACTTGGGTTTTCTTCGCATTTGAACTTGGGAACTTTATTCAACCTCGGGATTTTATTCGGATACGAGGAATTAGGGCCCGGTCAAAATGGGGTGTCTACACCTGCCCTTGCCACAAAGGCCAAAAGAGTGTGCCAACTGTTGGTTTCCAGTTGAGAGGGGGCGACCCGATAAAACTCGATGGCCTCGACTATAATGGCCAAGAGCGGGAACCTAACCCCTGCCCTAAAAACCTCCACATAAAAAGCCACCTCCTCCTCCATGATGCCCTCACACACCCCATCCCTAAAAGTAGGGATCCTAATCCCGTAATCATAAGGAATATGGTACTCCTTTCTGATCCTTTCCGCCGCCCCCTTTTCCAAAAAACTCTTGTATGACGCCACCCAGCTAGGGCGGAAAATAGCGCCAGCCCTTATATCCCTAATCTCTGCCTCGCGAGCAGGAGCCTAAGCAAGGGGTTCAGAGGCAGCGGCCTCCGATGACAAACCGTAAGCCCTGGAGCTATCCTCCGAGTCTCTGGGCATCTAGTCATCTCGGGAACCGCCGCTTCCGCCCTTTACCAACCGCCTCCTTTTTCTTGGCTTGTCACTCTCCACTACTTCTACTGACTCACTATGTGGATTTTGAAAATCGGTCGTAACAGACATCTTCGAAGAACAAACGAAAAATAATCAGAAATCAGTTGAAACAGAAGGTCTGGAACTCACCTGAGCAAATGATGAATAAGGACAAAAAACCAGAGAAGAATCGACGGCAAGAGAAGAAGATTGGCCGGCGGACAAAATCGCCACAAAGAAAAACTCACCTCACCCAAAGAAGAGGAAGAAACAAGGCAAAATAGTCCCTAGAAAGCCTTAAAAGTTAGGGTTTCGACACATGTTGACCAACCTCCCGCCCTTTCCAATTGGAGGGGACGTGCACACGTGGCGCCGATTTGGGAATTCGAGGAAACCGCCGAAAATCGAAGTGCCATTCTTGCGGCAAAAAGACATTTCTACCCCTGCCGCTAACTTCCCGAGCAAGTTATCTCTACAACTTTTCTGCCTAAAACGAAGTGAACCACCATTTGAAGGAACCTCCCCGAACTTGGCCCCACCTAACGAAAGTCTGAAAAGGACTCGGATTTTAAGTCACCCAGTCATACCCACAGTGGGAAAAGGCTCAGAACCGAGCACAAGGGTTCGGCATTACCACTACAATTCCACCAGATGGAAACTACCAAGTACGGTGGGAAAAGGCTCGGAACCCAGCACAAGGGTCCGGCAGGGCCACTACAATTCCACCAGATGAAAAATACCAAGTACAGGGGGAATGACCTGGAACCCAGCATAAGGGTCCGGCGTTACCACTACAATTCCACCAGATGAAAAATACCAAGTATCGGGGGAAAGACCGGGAACCAAGCACAAGGGTCCGGTGTTACCACTACAATTCCACCAGATGGAAAATACCAACTACCGGGGGAAAGACCCGGAACCCAGCACAAGGGTCCGGTGATGAGCACATATATGTGTGAATTATAGGTAGGAAAATATTATCTTTTTACTTTTAGAGCAGTTCTATTTGATGTGTTTTCCTTGTTTTTGATGTTTCAGGGTTATTTCGGATTTTTCAAGGAAAATGGAGCTAAAGCAATGAAATTCAAAGGAAATAGCATCAATGGCCAAGATCATCCCTTTGGGAAATCATAACCCACTAAATGAAGAGCTCGGATCAGCCCATGGAAGGAAGTATTTGGGAACAGTTCACAATATTGCAGCCCAATAAAGGGAGTCAAGCCTATCAAATGTACGATCAAGATCATTCAATGCAAAAGAAAATTTGGAGCAACCTAGTGATGCACTGACTAAACAAATGAATGGTTCAGATTATTTTATGAAGAGGGTTTTAGGTGCCCCCTACTTACTTTGTTGAGCCCACTAAATAGACAGTTTGGTCCATCCTATGGGAAATAATTGAGAGGGCTCAACCAATTTACATTGTGACCGGTTCAAATGGACAATTAGGTTCATCCCATAGAAATGATTTTTGGCCGCACCACACTGTATGAGCACAAGTGGGATTTTCTATCCCCATTTATGTAGACGCACCTCATAGATGGTTCAGAGTATCTCTACAGATCATTTATGATATGACCCTCCTACATTGTGGTTTGATAAATGAACGAATAGGATCATTCTGTAGGGATTAATTTGAGTGTATTATGGCTCATAAATGAACTGTTAGGATCGTCCCTTAGGAATGAAGATGGCAACAGCCCACTTAAGTGTTAACCCACCAGTTGAAGGGTCTCAATCATCCCAAATTTCACAAAAACTGGAGCCATTTATTTAGGGTGTTGGCGGCAATTTACAAGGAGAATAAATAGGGAGGTAAATCTCGGCAAATCTCACTTCCTACCTTCCCTCTTTCGACCAACTTCACTCGGTTTTTCTCTTTCCTTTTTTATGTTACCCAATAAAATGAATGGCTTGGATCACCGTATTGTTTACATTGTGACCATCATATGGACGATTTTGATTAACCAACAATGGAGTGAGTGGTTTCGAATAACAAATTAAGAAGAAAAACAGAGCACAACAAGATACTCATGTTTAGAGACTTACTGTTTTTAAATAGTGTGCTGAAATTTGTAAATTACAGAGAGCAAGTTACTGAATTGAATTAGAAACTTGCTGGAACTATATAAGTGCTGAAATTCAGCACTCTGCTGTTCTCAAAGTTGCGGAAACTGAGGAAAGTTGCTGAAAATTTAGAAGAAGCCGAAACAGGGAGTTAGAAACTTGCTGAAATTTCAGAATTGAAATGGAATTACCGAATTTAAGAAGCTGGAAATTGAAATTATCTGTTGCTAGAATCAGAAACGGAAAGGTTTGCTGAAAATTGCCGAAACTAATAGGTTGCTTAAATCAGTAATCTGCTGGAATTTCTGTCTTTTGCTGGAATTATAAAAGTGCTGTTTTGGAAATAAATAGTGCTGGAATATCTGAACTTGGAAGTTGTTGTTTACTTTCTTTTCTATGCTTGACCGAATATAGTGGAATCCACGTGGGCTGTAGCAAGTTTAGAGTGTTGTTTTGAAATTAGAAAGAAGTAAATTGGGATCTACCAAGATCGGTTATCTTGTGCATGTCTTCGTTTTGTAGCTATTCATGCCCATATCAAAAGAGAAAGTTGATGCCATTTTTTTGGGGAATTTCCACAAAGAGTCCCAACCGACCCTTCTTTCATATTTTACTAAGCGGGACCCATTTGGATTTTTCTCTCCAACTCTCACAAGGTGACGAAATTAGCAACATGCTTTACAAAATAGCAAGTGGCTGAAATATAAAAAGGGAAGAAGGGAGGACCGAGCACACTCTCGAGGTTTTTTTTTCTCTCTTCTCCACTACTCTCTCTCTCTCTCTCTCTCTTATAACTTCTCTTGCTTTGTACTCCCCTCATATTCTTATATCCTTTTTTCTCTCTCTCTCTACCACTCTCAAGCTCTTTCTCTCTTAGGTTTTCTTGTTATCTATTTTTCCTTTTCTTTTCAACTCTCAATCCAAGGCATCATCATCCACCATTCAAACTCAAGGTGACATTAAAGCTTGAAAGAGGAAAATTCAACCAAAGATTGGAGGAGAAAAAGAATAAGTTCTTTTTATTTTTGTTATTTATTTTCAAGTTCAAGTTGATGTACTTTTGTTTCAATTCAAATTAGCGGAGTAATTTGTTTTTGTTTCATTTCCTTTCAAGTTCTATTTGGCAATTCTTCTCTCATCTATCTCTTTTATTTTTGTTTTTTTTTCACTTCTTCATGAATAACTAAATCCTAATTATTTAGGGTTTAGTTGAAGCCATGGGGAAGGAGAATATTTATAATTAAATCAATCTACTCAATTGAAAAATTGTGTAGGATTTTGTGTTTGAAAAATCCCAATCATTTATGCCATTGGCTTTCCCCTTTCGTATGAATGATTGTTGATTAACAAATATAAAGTGTTATATAATTAATGTAAATTGGAGAGTGGATTTGATTAATTACTTATAAGGAATGACATCTCTTTGATCTTATTCCTTATTGACTAGTTAATCGAATTTTCAACCCAATTCAAGAGTTGTTTTAATTAATCAATTTTATCCAAACCCATGGTGGAATCTAACCCTAAGTACTCTTTTATATTGAATTAAGGTTTTTAAACTATTCCAAATTACTTTTGCAATTTTTCAATTTTCTCATAAGCTTAGATTTTTGTTTTCTAATAAGATTAGATAAGTAGTTAATCGAGACCATTAAAATTTGGAACACTTTGCCTAAATTAAAATTTCCAAATTGCAATCTTATTTGTGTCCAATTCTTAGATTGTTTAGAATAAAAATTCATAGATATTGTTGGCTCCGAGGTACTTCCACGGAAATCCTGAGTAAATGCCACGCAACATATATCATAGTTTATATTCTAAGTGATACAAGAATAGGATTCACAAACAAGATTTCTCTTCCCTTATTTCGACCCGTGACTACACGTGATCCCTGCACTTGCGGTTATTTAATATTATAATCATCCTGCATTACCACTACAATTCCACCAGATGAAAAATACCAAGTACAGTGGGAAGGGCTCGGAACCCAGCAAGAGGGTCCGGCGTTACCACTACAATTCCACCAGATGGAAAATACCAAGTACAGTGGGAAAGGCTCGGAACCCAGCACAAGGGTTCGGCCTTACCACGGCAACTCCACCAGATGGAAAATACCAAGTACAGTGGGAAAAGGCTTGGAACTTAGCACAAGGGTCCGGCATTACGACTACAACTCCACTCAGATGGAAAAATGGCTAGATTAAACAGAAAAGGCTTGGAACCCCGCACAAGGGTCCGGCCTTACGGCTACCACTCCGCTCAGATAAATTCAACTACCAAGCAGATGGGAAAGGAAGCATAAGAAACACATCAGAAATCCAAAAAAAGAAACTGATCATTAATTATCTTTGAAATCCAAGGAGTGACTTGGTTTGGCAACCTAGAGGGGGGGTGAATAGGATGTTTATAAAACTTGTCTTTTAGAAAACTTTTACTAATTTCACCCAAGATTTATCCCCTGTTTAATTAATTTTCAAATATTTGAACTTTAAACAATATTACAAATTAATATTAGTTCAAGGTGATTTATAGCCTATTTAGCAAGGTACAAATATTCAATCAAAACCAAAATGCTAACTACTCACTCAATTCCAAATATGTAAAAATGCAAGCACAAATAAATAAGAGAGGGAGAGGGAGAGAGAGAGATAGAGAAATACCAACACAAGTGACACAAAGATTTATAGTGGTTCGGCAAACGGCCTATTCCACTCTACTCAAGGTCGCACTTGAGGATTTCCACTATTGAGACATCCACGACGCCCGGCTCCGAGGCTTTTACACTCTAAGGGAATTAAATAAGGATGCCCTTCCACCTTTACAATGACTCTCCTTCTCCGCCGAGTTCTAAGCGCTTTCTCCCAAGGGAATTAAAAACGGATGCCCTTGCCACCGATCAAATGAAGAAGAAGAAGAAGTATTAGCCACTTACTAGGCTTGATTACAAGTTGTAGCTCCACACACTTTCTCTCAAGAATAATTTGCAAATGAAAGCCTAAATCAATCTCAAATGATTTTTCCAAAATCAAGGCACAAGAGGTTGGTGAGAGAAATTACCCAAAAATGATTTTCTAGGGTTTGTTGAAGTTGGACAATGTTCATCTAGTGTTTTGGAACCTTTGAATGGGTATATATGAAGTCCCAACTCCATGTGACCGTTTGGGGGGCAAAACAGTCAAAACTGCGTCAAATAGTCAACTAGCCGTTGGAGCACAACGGCTATATTTTTTTGAACAAAAACATTTCTCGGAGTTCCAAGAAATTCTCGGAGTTCTGAGCAAATTCTCGGAG
Organism: Tasmannia lanceolata; assembly: GCF_043159265.1. Taxonomy (NCBI): domain Eukaryota; kingdom Viridiplantae; phylum Streptophyta; class Magnoliopsida; order Canellales; family Winteraceae; genus Tasmannia; species Tasmannia lanceolata. Next base: position 36,014,758 of record NW_027518700.1, on the reverse strand, counting down.
TTCCAAGAATTCAAACAGAGCTTTCAATTTTAGAACCTGGATCATTTCTCGGAGCTCCGAGAATTTTCTTAGAGTTCCGAGCTCGGAGCTCCGAGAATAATTCTCAGAGTTCCGAGACTGGATTTCCAGCAAACAGTGTCTCATTTGAAAAATTCATATCTCCTTCGTTTCGCATCGGATTTCGATGTTCTTACACTCTACAGAAATGAGAAAAATGAGAGATATCTGTTAAAAATATTTTCAAAAATATTTGAAAATATTTTAAATAAGTTTTGATAGGATTTAGTTGCTGGTCCAGGTTATTGCTTCAGAACTCTGTTTTGTTCATTCTTGTGCTGAATGTCATATGGGTCCCAACATGTTGGTACACCACCATGGCTATTCACTTATCCATTTAAGTCCTTAAAGGGTGTGTTAGTTTCTTTGAAAGACATATTTTTAGGGGTTTTAAGATGTGCCTTGATAAGAGAAAACACAAGAGAGAAAGGTGATACATACTACCATTCTAAGTACTCTCTTGTTCTCTTGAGCCAATCTTCATTTGATCTTCAATGGTGTGCTTGTCTTGCTTTGGGATCTTCAAGGTTGAGATTTTTTGCTTGACATCTTCCAAGGATGATGCCACCATTTGGTTCAAGCTCCTTTGAAAGTTGTTGATCCACAAGCTTTGGCCTTCATTGATCTTCCTTTGTTTGTTTAATGCTTTGAGATGGTTGTGTGGAACTTCTCCTTGGTTGATCCTCCAAGGTATAGTTTGTCCAAGTATGCTCTAGCTCCTTTGTCATTTATTTGGTTCATCTTCAAGCTTAGGCCATCTGTGTGTGTGCTAGCATGGATTGACCTGTGAATTACCTGTCTATAGCATAACACTCAAGGCAAATAATTAGTCCATAAATGACTAATCAATTTGCGTTTGTTAATCATCAAAACAAGGTGATTGAGTGAACCCATGGGGAACCCTTGGGCTAACACTCTCCCCCTTTTTTATGATGACAAACCAAATTGATTAGAGATGTGGGAGGATCCTCTTATGAGGATTTGATAAGCAAGATGAGTGCGACTACTCCCCCTCAACATATGCATAAGTTATTTTTAACAAATTATTGTATAAGAATGCATATGATTATGGATCTAATCAATTACACAAATTCTCCCCCTTTTGGCATTAGCAAAAAGGAAGGATTAAGCATTTAAGCACAATTACATAAAGCATCAAAGATATTTATTGAGAAGATGATGCTCCCCCTAACTTCTTATCATGAGTTACCAATTAAAATCAAGGGATAATTATATTTACACTCCCTCTAGTTTCTGACACATCCACTTCAACCCCTATAGTTTAAAAAGTGACAAAGACATCCCCTCTAGTTTCGTTTTGTTTAAGGTTTGCCCCCTCAGCTGAAGGTTCGTCCATAAATTGAAGGGTTAGGATGATCCGATCGAGCTGATTTTTTGGGCACACCCTATCTATGTCAGGACCCATCAAATGAACGCTTTGGATCATCCAAATAATGTGGGCCCATACCCGAATCCAAACACTACCAAACGCTTTGGATTCCAAACATCCAAATAATTACATTTACACCCCCTTTAGTTTCACGATATTCTTTGACCGGGTAAATGAACTTACTCCCATAAATGCTACTATTTTGGCACTAGCATGTTTTATTAACTGCACAAACACAGCCTGTCTTTTCTTTTTAATTGGCTTCGTTGAGCTTTTTGGGAACTACAATTACATTTGACAGCTATTTTAAAAAGACAAGCTAGGTTTGCACAATTATTAAAACATGAAAAAGAGAGGTGGTGATTAATGATTGATTGTTTATGGGAAGTGATATTTTTGGCCCTTCTTTTCACTTGGGACAGGCCCGTCTACTGTATTTATGAGTTATGAGTCTTATGGCTACTCTTTTACACCAGAGTGGGCTGTCCTAGGTAGGAAAAAGGGGTGAATATATCATTCCCCTTGTTTATGGGGTGAATTATCAATACTTCAAGGCCCACATAGGTTTAGGGCACATCTACTATGATTCGAAAAATAGTACACACTAAGTACCTATCCAAGACAAAATAAATCATGGATATCAAATCAAATCATTTTGTTACGATTGCACTGGCCTTTTTTCTCGTGATTGGGAGTGAGGGGTGATTAATGAATAATTATTTATGGTGCTGAATAATCAATATTTCAAGGCCCACATTGATTTATGGAACATCTACTATGATTGAAGAAATAGTACGCATTAAGTACCTATCTAAGACCAAATAGAAAAAGGTTATCACATCAAATCATTTTGTAAAGATTGCGCTGGCCTTTTTTTCTGATGATTATCCTACATCACCGTTTCTGCGGCTCTCTTCTGATAAACCAAACGAGTTAGATAGCCCTCATGGGCTTGTAGGAACCCACCACCAGTTTGGGAGCCCTCTTAGAATGACATTTCACCTAATGAATTAATGGTAAGGGTGTACTATTAGTTCGTACCAAATCGACTTGTCAACTTTAATTCTAGGTAGGATAACGGATTCTTTAATAAAATCGTGAAAATTAAGTGCATTATTGTCCTCCACTCATAGCTTATTTTTCATTTCGAAAGGTTTGATTGGTAAAAAGTGACCTTTGTAAATTAACCTTGATTGTGACATTTTGTAATACCTGTTTGAAAACTATAATACATGTTAGAGGTGATTAGGTCAAGCAAGAGGTTGCTTGAAGCATTACACCCAAAGTATCTAGTTTGGAATACCAAGTTGGTTGCTTGCAACCCCTATATATAGAGAAACACTAGGATTAATAACTGGTTAATGGACTCTAGCCAAGTAGGCCCACTACACCGGTCTATTATCTTATTCGGCTTATACTAGAACATACATGGGTTATATCATATACTAACATTACAAGCCTCCATGAAGGTCCTGTTTGTTTTGTATTTTGATACTTGATTTTGAGTAACAAATTGATTATTGGACTCAAAATTAAATTCTCAAAATAATATCCAAAATGAATAGGACCCAAGCTTGTAGCATTACCCATAGAATTTTTGGGCTAAATTACTGTTATCCGCAAATGTTTACCAGCCACATATTTCAAGGACAATGATCTTGAAGTCCTAAGAAAATAGTATAAAACTAGGGGAATGATATCCCCCCACTCTAACGGGTAAAATCCCCTCCTTGAAAGTTATTCGTTAAGTTTTAAAGGCAAGGGAAAACGTTAAAGGGGGTGAATTTATCCTAAAGCTATTCTCACATAAACCGTTAAAGAGGAGGATTTTATCTATGAAGGGCGGGGGTTTGAGGATAAATGTATAACAGATCTATAGGAAACAATGTAATCAAACCTTGAAATAAATATAATATAAAATAATATCATAAACTTATCTCGATGGGCTATAGCAGTTGATCGATATGGGCAGGATCTACTGTATCTCTGGATGCCCTGATCTTTGATGGGAAGAACACCTTATAGTCAGTTAGATAAGATGCATTGATTAATTTATACCCCTTATTGATCACTTTGTTCAATCGGTAAATCCAGTTACTTCACATTTAATCTCATTCATCAATCTAAACAGTTGATCTAAGATCAATGATTGCCCACATAAAATCTTACAAATAAAACCTCCTAAAACTTGACCACATAAAATCTTTTGCCCATTACTTTCAGATTGCTCGTTAGACACTTTGGTCACCTAGATGGATTAAATTGAACTTTGATTGTGCTACAAGCCACAACCCAGGTGCAACTTGCTTCTGGGACATTTTAGGTAACCATCTCCGTAACTTTATAAGCATTCACTACATTTGTCACTGGGCCTTGTGGTAAAAGTTCTTATCAGATTCTAACAAAAACTTTTGAGGAGGAAAATGATTAAATAAAGCCCTACAATGAGTAAACAAAGAGAAATTTGGCTTATGGAGTTTAGCTAAGGTCTTTGACAACATCCTAGATTTGACTATGCATATTTGAAAGCTTCCAAAATGGAAATAGAAAATGCAAGACTTCCTTATTCAGAGTATCCTTAAGTACTTAGGCGATTCTCAGTTTGTTAGGCGATGCATCAACACTACTATTCAGCAAAAAATGTTTTGGACAGTAACAAAAGAAGGTGCAAAGTAACAATTTTACAAAGTCTTGGTGATATATTTAAATATATGGAGGGCCAACCTTTTAACCTTTATTTCTCTATGTATTGAAGGAGAGTTTCACCTTTTGTTAGTCTTGAGGAGATTTTTTCCAGTCTAATCTAATCACTTTTCTTTAGAATAAGAATAAAGTAGTACTAAACAGCAGTTGGGCATTGCTTTTGCCCTGTTTGAATTGCAAGAAAGGCACTTCTAACAGATTTTTTTTTTCTTTGGAATTTTTTTTCTTTGGAAATTGGTTATGGTTAATTCAGATGGATGTCATCATCAATTGATCGTCCCTCTTAATAACAATTAAATAGGGTTGGTTTAAATTATCGTTTTATGTGTAATAAAAGTGGGAAATTTTAGAAATATTTTTCCTTTCCAAGTTTTTCCCAAAACGTTCATGCAATCCAAACAGGGCCTAGTCTCAAATAGTTTCCCATCAAGGAAAGATAAGGTGATCCTCATGGACTGAAGTGTTCCACTTGCTATGCGTGGGAGCTCTGGGCCTCTGGAATGGATAGGAGGTCCAGATATTGTCATTGGTCCATAGATTGTGACAATGGAAAAGACAGCATATACGAGTGAAGAGACATTGAATTGGTTTTCTCTCATATCAAGTATTAATAAGGGCAAATAATATATTGATGCCCTTGTTTTGATAATGACACTCCTTTTTGAACTCTCTTATTAGATATTGATAGATTGTGGGGAATTGTTATTTGGCTAGCTTATGAGGAAATTTTTTTTAGACAACCCTTGTTTTTTCAAGGGAAAGAATAAATGTATGGTATAGACTGATTGCCATGCACATGGTTATTAGTGATATTATTATTATTATTATGATTATTATTATTTACCACGGTAGTAGTAAAATAAGAACAAGAAAGAGTAAAGAGGAAAATAATATTTACATTTTGGGTTCAAGGCAAATCATTAGTCTACCTCGTATATATGATGTGTTTCGAAAATGTCATCCAATCATGCTCCAATTATCTCAAAAATTTGACAATAACAACTTAATTAGAAAGATTTTGTTCACATTCAAAGTGCGAAAGTCTAATAATGGAATTCTCGTTTAAATTGTTGTCCTAGCTAAAAATCATATATGAAAAATGAAAGAGATGTAAAACAAGTTAGTGCAAAAATCTTGATTGTTCACGTGTTTGAGAAGCTTGGCTCTCACCATCATAATAACAAATATTTGTCTCGGGAATTCCCCAATAAGGATGTATCTTGGGATATTTATTATTTCTAATTTTTTAGTTTATATAAGAAAACAAATTTAAAAAAATATTTAAAACATAAAAAGAATAAAATTTAAGAACAAAAATAGGACCACACATAATATCATAAATTTATTGCAATATTTTCTTGATATATACCAATAAAAATATAATATTGTGTTATATATTTGTAGGTTAAAATAACCTAAGAAGATATCTTCATGAGTTTTTAAAGTATTAGAAAAATATTTGGATTTTTTCATTTTCTAAAAAAAGTAGTAATATATTACGATATTTTTTAAAATATAAAAGCTATGCTCCCCCTCATAGCATGAATAATCGTTAAAAAAGGAATCTAGTTTGCTAGTTGGCAACTCTAATCATTTGATGTTACCGAAAACAACTTGGGTAGAAACACTGAGGAAAGACTTGATGGATAGGAACATAAAAGAGAACATTACCTTAGATATGAGAGAATGGAAGAAAATGATCCATGTCGACGAACCCAACTAGTGTTAGGATTTGACTTAGTAAGTTTGACTTGGGTAGATCCTTTCACCTTCTTCATGTAAATTTTCTAAAGAAATCATTAGCGGGGACAAAGGCTTAATTGAGTTGAGTTGAGTATCTGTCCATTCATGGGCGTGAAGGGTGCATCACCCTTGATTCATCACTTTTTTAGATAATGATGTAGGCTCAAATATCAAGGGCAGCACCTATGAAGTACTAATTGCTGCACGAATTTGCGAACACCGTGTTATTTCACAAAAAAAGAAGGTACATTTCAAAGTGGATGGAGTCCTTGGCTTAATGCTAAAAGTCAAGGTACTTGGATTTGATAAGGAACAAAGGAATCAACTTTGTCCTATCTCATGACGTTTACGAGCATGGCAAGGGCCATTGATTTCATCAGATAAAAATGGCCCCATGCCAGGACAGACCCGACTAACTTTTGGGTGGGAATAATTTAGGGAGGGATTTGCTAGGGACCAACGCAGAAGGCATTCCACGAGTGGCTGTTGCAACAACCCAGATGAATTAAATGAATAAGACAAAATCTGAGCCTATTTGGCTTCTATCTCATGCAACAGCCGCTTCGTGAAATGCCTTCTGCGATGGTCCCTAGCAAATCCCATTTAGGAAAATGAGTAGTCATAAAATATTTCCATAATTTATTGGGCTCCCACAGCGGGTACTATCAGTACGATCGATGAAACCTATGGCAGTAGAAGCGACAACTCAGTATTATCTCCAATTCTCCATATTCACTCCAATTACTTGCTTAAATTTCAACGTGGGTAGATTTTTTGGGAATTCCAGCTGGCTTCATTCAGTTGTATTACTTGAGTGGGAAAGGAAAAGAGAATGTCATGGAAAATGGGAAAGAAACAGAAAGAAAACCTATCCTATGTGCGATCAGTTGTCAGTAAACTATAAAGAAAATAAACCCAAAATAATAAAATGAGCATTTAGTTAGATAGAAAGTAAATAAAAATAGTAACTCTACTGTCAACCACATGTGGCCATCTATTCATCTAATATGTGGTCCACATATAATAAACACTCCAATGTTTTCAAAAAAAGTGGGTCCACTATATATTTCACATGCAATATTTAAAAGAGCAAAAATTACAACTATAAAAATAAAGTTGATGATAGTGCTAGTAATCCATGGTAGCAGTGATGCTGTAGGTTCATGATATAGGTGCATTCCTGCTACAATGTTGCTATCCGTTTTTCAAGTTCATTTTTGGACTAATAGATCGAAGAAACTGGAAAAATGATAAACTAGGAAGTTGTATCCCTTTTTGAGATGTTTTAAAAGAGTATTTACACTCTTAATTTGGCTAAGTGATTAGTGAGATATGACTGTTTTAGACAATGGTTGTTAGTTCCTAGCCTAGTTAATGTGTTTGTGAGTTACTAAGTTATTTATGAGTTTGTAAGTCCACAAACTAGTTAGTGGGCTAGCTTGAACATTTTTTTCTATTGTATTGTTCTATTTAAATTTTAAGAAACATCTTTAATGAGAGTTTTGTTGAAGAAGAAAAGTTTCTAAGAATTTTGGCAAGAATTCTACTTCTCGTTCTTCCCCCACAACCCAAAGGATTGCGTTTTGTCAATCCGAATGGTATCAAAGTGGTATCAGAGCATGTAGGTGTAACCATGCGATGGTGATCGTGAGGCGATCCTACATTAATGCTTATCAATAAGAAATTTGCGCTTGTTCGAATTTCTCAATGGCCAATCGACGTCGCCGAGGTCCGAATGAAACTGGGGCTCTCAACCGAGGGATGGATGTTCGTGATATTGAGATTGAGGAAATGAGGTGTCAAGTCCAAACCATTACTGAGAGGTTAGCTCTACAAGAGCCTCTCGATGAGGCGGAGGAAACTAATGTATTTAAGTGGGACGTCAACCTTTTCACTCGACCACGCCAACGCCAAGGAGAGAATGACGGTTCTTGTTCGAGACGTTGCCCTTTAGGTCAACATTTCACCGACGTTAAGGTGGGGGTTCCCGAGTTTGGAGGAAAGATGCAACTAGATGTCTTCATAGAATGGGTTACTACCATTGAACGAATTTTTGACTACTAAGAAGTTTCCGACGAGCACAAAGTGAAGATCCACTACAACAAACGTGACATTTAGGACCGGACATTCAGGAGCGGTCATAAAATCCGCCACCAATTGTGGATTAGCCAGCGGTCTAGACCGCTGTTGAAGGTCCCTCGAAGGACTAAACTTTGCAGCGGTCATGACCACTACTAAAGATGAAAGATGACCGCTCGTATATACGAGCAAGTTGGGTGTGAAAATTTTATTCGCCCCGCGCGAGTATTTTCTCCGTCCCGCGTACGTTGCATCTCTTCTCCTTTCCCACCATCAGCCGAACCACCCAAACCCATTTTCCCTTGTTAAATCCCTACTCAAACCCTCTTCTTCACTTTCTTCTTCCTCTAAAATTCCATTAGCTACCTCTACGCCCCTCAAACCCACCTCAGCCAATACTCCTTCCCCACCGACCACCTCATTCTTACCACTACCAAACCCTCTTCTATCTCCTAAACTCATTTTCCCCATCTTCGCTCTACCATCTTCTTCTTCTTCTTCATCTTCTACCTCAAACCCATCTCAGCCAATACCCATCACCATCCCAGCCACCCAACCCTAACCTCCTTAAACCCTTCTTCCTCATTTTCTGCGGCAAGGCATTGTCGGATTCCGACCAATTTCCCCTCCCCACGTCAGATCTACTATTTCTGCCCATCTCCTTCAACCACCATCCATCCCCCATCTTGTCTTATCTTCTCCACCCCATCTCCACCTCCATAGAACCCATTTCCATTCCCATTTTTGCCCAAATCAACCACCATCAAACCTTCCTCCATTTCTCTGAACCTTAAACCCTCTTTTCATCTCTCCCGTTTAACCTCCATCGGCCACCACCTCTGCAAATCATCGTCACAGCCCTTCTACCATCTCCTCTGAAATTTGGGTATATCATCTCTATCAATCTCTTTCTCAACTTTTAGGGTTTGGCAAAAAGGGGAAAAAGCTTTTGAGGAGAGGGTTTTTGCAGAGAAAGAAAGGAGGATGCGAAACCTTTTAGGGTTTGGCTGAGGAGAAATAGGAGGAAGAAAAACGAGAAAGGCATCGGCTCTTGTAGACACCCTCATTTTGCTACACATTAACCAACAATAGTCTAAAATATTGATCCGTGGAATTTTCTCTCTAAATCTCTCAATCTCCCTCCTAATGTCCGAAATGTCCGAAATGTCCAAAATGTGGCCCGAAAAATTGAAAAAATACCTTGTTTAGTGGCCCGAGTATAGTGAATATTGTAAGAGACCCTCTCTTATGTATTTATATACTTGAAGTTGCCGAAACCCTAATCCAACCCAACGGATCGTCAATTGGGGTTAAATTAGGTAGGGTCGCTTCACAGGCCGAACCCTAATTCTGCTCCGAGATCCGATTTTTATCGAGTCATCAAATCAAGGGTTGAGATTAATTTGGGTGTTTTCTCAATAAATTAAGATCATTTGGTCAAAATTAAATTAATCGGGGTCAGCCCCAATCCCGATCGGACATTAAGTAGCTCAATTGAGGAAAAACATACGAAAACCCACGGATCAATACGAAAAAATGAGAGCCGTAGAAATTATTCAATCCTATGATCAACAACAGATTTTAAAATCATTAATTGGTGGTTTAACGGCTGGGATCATCGATCCAAAGCTGATCGAGTTGGTTGGTCCAATCGAATCGACAATTTGATCAAACGGTGGAAAAATGATCCGCCGTTAAAAACCGACGGCTCTCATTGGATAAAAAAATTTAAATTTGTAATTTGTATGGCAATATTGGTTTTAAAAGAGTCAAGAAAAATTAGGGAACACGAATTGGTGAAAATCATTTAAAACTAGCCATAAAATCTCACCCAAATCTCCAAATTCCAAAATTTTCCTAACTTTTTGTCTTCCATCTTTCTCTCTCATCAACCAACGTTTTCCCAACTTGGGAAAACGTGCCTTGCTGAAATGTTCCCTAAATTTTTAGAATCATGGATATATTTTGAGAGACTTTTAAATTATTTCCACCAATTGGGATAAAAAAAAGGGGAAAGCTAGTCAATATTACCAATTCTAATAAAGCTAGAATATTCTATACAAAGAAACCAATCAAAGGCTTTCTAAAACTCCAATTGCACGCCCAAATTGGGCGTGATTTGCTTTTCTTCAAAGATATCCTGTTATGAAAGAAAAAGAAAATTCTAGGTATTTTCTCATCTCTCCTTTGATTTGTTTCTAATGTTCCATCTTTTAATCTCCCCCCTTGATTTTCCAACACTCTAAACTTAGTAATTCTTGCACCCCCAACACCTATAAATACCTCCCCAAGAAGAAGAACAGAGACGAATACTTCCTAGCTTCCTTCTCCAAAGAATTGCCTTTCCCCTTTCCGTAGCCGTGCGGCCACTATGGTCCAACCCCCATCTCTTTAGCCGTGTCCCCATCCCCATCACCTTCCTCCAACACTCATTAGATTACAACCTCCAAATTGTACTACTCCATTAAGCCCCATATCCGAACCCATTATCCCATTTCATATTCACTCTCAAGCCCTCATCAGACCTCCTATTATCCATACACCCCATACATTCATATACTCCATATCACTGCACCCATATTCCTATGCACAACCAACCACCTACCATCATGACCACACCCATGTAGATCCCATCCATTCCATCACCTATTTAATCAAACCCAAACCACTTTTGCCTTTCCGAATCTTTGATCTAACCGTTCGGGCGGAGGCTCATCTCGTCACTTTATCAATTTGGTGGTCAATTTGATCAAATATCCTAGGGGGGTTCAATTACAACAAGGATCTAATCGAAAGCTCGGGAGATCATAATCAAGGAGAACGAAGAGGATCAACATCAGTTATCGCAGAAGACGTAGGCATTTGTCATTTAATTCTTCATGCTAGAATAAGGCATCCTTTGGATTTATGCTTACAAATCACAACTCGCACATTAAGGTCCATGTTCATACTGTTTTGTAAACCCAAGTCGTACTCGTTAGCATATTGAGGCCCCTCCCCATGTAGTTTACAAGAAGCTTGCATATTAAATTTTGTTTGCATGTTAATTAATAGTAGCTTGCATCTTAGAACTGTTTGTATTTCTCAATCCAAACCTCATCTTCAAGACAAATCTGGTTTCCTCCGGCCTATTCCTATTCGGTCTACCCCTGCACCCCAACCCAACTTGGGTTACACCCTGCTTAGCCCTTGGTTCATCTTGGTTCCCTGCTGGTTACACCCTACTTGCCCCTGGTTAGCCCCTAGTTAGACCCTGGCTAGTCTCGGGTTCGCCCCCAACTTAGACCCGACTCATTTGCCCCTAAGCCGTATCCAAATTCCGAACCCGAACCGAAAACCCGCGGCCTATCTGGCCTTAACCCAAACCCATGGTCTTCGCCCGAATTCTTGGCTCATCCAGCCTTGACCCATGCCCCACCCCAAACCCAACCCATGCCCAACCCCAAACCCAAACCCAACCCCCCAAACAGTACCCTAACCCACACCCAACCCCTTGACCCAATCTAACCCAACTCGACCAAACCCAGCCCAACCCCATACCTCAACCCGACTTAACCCAACCCCACACTCCACCCCAACCCACGCCCAAACCTAACCCATGGACCCATGCCCGACCCAACCCCACACCCCAAACCCAACCCATGCCCCACCCCAAACCTAACCCATGCCCAACCCCAAACCCAAACCCAACCCCCCAAACAGCACCCAAACCCACACCCAACCCCTTTGCCCAATCTAACCCAACTCGACCAAACCCAGCCCAACCCCATACCCCAACCCGACTTAACCCAACCCCATACCCCAACCCGACTTAACCCAACCCCACACTCCACCCCAACCCATGCCCAAACCTAACCCATGGACCCATGCCCGACCCAACCCCACACCCCAAACCCAACCCATGCCCCACCCCAAACCCAACCCATGCCCAACCCCACACCCAAACCCAACCCCCAAACAGCACCCTAACCCACACCCGAACCCACACCCAACCCCTTGACCCAATCTAACCCAACTCGACCAAACCCAGGCCAACCCCATACCCCAACCCAACTTAACCCAACCCCACACCCCACCCCACCCAACCCAACCCGAGTCGCACCCCAAACTGACCCGAGTCGCACCCTGAATTCATCCGAGTCGCACTTTGAATTGATCCTAACTCATCCTACCCTGAGTTGCACCCTGACTCAACACAGGCCCAGCTTAGTGTAAGTCTTGACTAAAACCACCTGGTGTAACCGAGAGCAAGCTTTTCTGAAATGATGAGTTTGAATGCATTAGTGAAGGTTTACTCTAGACAAATATGAATGCATGTGTAGTGTATAATATGCATGCATGGGAATAGTTTAAAATGTAAAACTTCTGGATTCCAGACATGCTTCATTTGCACTATACATGCATGTCAACTCAGGTATGATCATTGTGGATCAAACCTGAGGTCACTCAACCTAGCTTAACCCATGGCTCATTCGGCCTAACCCACAGCCAAGGGCTTTCAGCCAACTCAAAGCCGCACCCCAAAACCCGCATCCTACACCCAACCCAACCTGACCCGACTCATCTCATGCCCAATCCTACTTGACTCAACCCACGCCCAACCCATCACATCTCACACACTCCACCCAAATCCGAACCCAACCCAACTTTACCCAACCCCACACCCGAACCCCAATCCCACTTGGGTTCACAACCGAACTCAACCCAACCAGCCCAACCCATCTGCCCCAATAAACCATTGAAGCCCACGCAGCCTAGCCGTAACCCACACCCTGAATCCGCATCCTAACCCGCACCCTAAACCCGCACCTTTCCGCACCTTTCCGCTCCTTTCTTCTGTCTCTTCCATTTTTCGACACCCTTCTTCATCTCTTCCATTCCCTTTTTTACCCTTTCCTTTTCCTTAAACCATTTTTGCATGTTAGATGTTTCATTGTGTTTAGTCGCATGATTAATTGCATATTTAGATTTCTTTATTTATTATTTGTCCTCATCATATGCTTAGAAATCACATGTTTAGCCATCTTGCTAGTTGTGTTGCTTTGGTTTTTGCATGCTTAGTTACTTTGTTAAACTTGGAACTCTTTGGAATAAAAAAAAAAAACCTTAAAGAATCTAAGAACTTACATCAAATTGGAAAACTTCAATTCAAAATCTAAACCTCCAAATTCTTAAGTTTTAGGTTCTAGGATTGGAAAACTTAGAAGTGGCACTCTAGGTTCCCCAATGGAACTTTTGAATCCAAGTTCTCACAGAAATGCTAAGATGCAACTTAGGTCCATTGCATTAGATCTAGGTTCATATAGCGTAGGTCACTTCACTTCAAATCAATTAATCAAAATCAACTCAAGTCAAATCTTATCAATCTCAAAACAATCACATAGGCACGTAGGCATGTAGTTGCATGTAGGATGCACTCCTGGCCCGCATGAGTCTAAACTGTGAACGGCTAAATCATTAGTAATGTTTAGATTTCTAAAATAAAATTCACATTCACCCCCTTAGTTAAACCTGAATAATTAAAGCTTTCAAAAGTTAGGCAAGTTCGGTGCTGTACACCTCGTGCGGTACACCTTCCGACTTCGTAACCAGGTAACTTACCCAGAACTCAAAACGTAGACCAAATTAACAGAGTTAATCATGGGTCCTAGATCCCTAATCTAGGTGGCGACTCTGGTCAGTTGCTTCTTTCGTGAAGTTAGGACTTTTATCTTAAATTTATGAAAAAAGCAATCATATTCAAATCCAATGGACAAAGGCGCTATCATCATAAAAACACACACCCTAGTGGGACCACCCCCTCGGGACGGGATCCACAGATTGACGACTCTGCTGGGGATGAAATTACCTAACTTCATAACTTTTAGAAGCTTTAGTCATTTAGGTTATCACTAAAGGGGGAAAATGTGAACCAAAACACACAAAAAAAATTCAAAAACTCAAAAATTCAAAAAACAAAAAGTACAAAAAAAATGGTTGTTTGCTTACTTAAATAATCCATCACCTGAACCTTCAAAAGATTAATTAAAGGACTTGAGGGCATTAGATGCGAATCCCCAAATTGCACACACTTACATCACTTGCATTTACACCATTGTATATCACATTCACACACGTCCTATTTTAGGAACCCGGAATGTTATCTAGCATGGTTGACTGGGAGGTCATGACCCGGTGCCTCTGTGTTAGAGAAGCATTCCACTCTTAGCCTAGTACCTTTATGGTGCGTAAACGGATCTGTTGGTTCACGTACTACTACTCTGGACACCGGTAGAGTATATCGAACACGGATTCGCGCTAAGGGAACTCTTGGCCTTACCCCTAGATTACCCCACACATGCATATAGCACGAACATGCGTACCTTACATGTGTGTGAGCCTAGATTAGGAAATCCTACCCCTCTGTGTCTAGATTAGGCCGTAGTCCATCTTCCAATGGCTACGATTGGTCTTAGGAACACGAACAAAGTCATGAACCAAACCACTTGGTTCCGCTAGATTAAGGGTTAGGAATTGCGTCCTCCAAATAAAGCACAAAAAGAAAATGCCTTTGAGGTTGGGATAATAATCTCGTCGCTCTTAGATCTATGAAATCCCATCTCTCATTGATCAACGATTCATTGATCGTGAGTTGATATCCTTTAGATTAGGGTTCACTTTCATGATTCATCTCATAGCCCTAATTTAGGACTTCATCTCTCCTTTAGACTAGGGGCATCTTCTTCAAGCTCATTTTCAAAATTTCATGCTCTTTGAACTAGAGGCATCTCATCAAAGTTCATCTATAAACCCCTATAACTCCAATCCTTTCATACTAGGGGCATCTGTTCGAAGTCCATTCTCTCCGAGGGCCCTACTTCTCTTATTCTCGAAGTTGGTTATATTCTTTATCCTAGACCCCATTGGTTGCACGATAATGATCATACTTTGCACTAGGGGCATCCCTTGTATTGGTCGTACCTTGTCTTCTGTCCCGAACTCCACTATCTGTTACATCTTGCATCTGTGTCACCTTGTGTCTCACCCGTGCATTCTCTTTGAGGCTGAACCAGTTAGAGTCGTGAAGCTGTTAATCTTGGTTTGCTTAAAGGACAAAATGCGTCTTAGGAATCAAACTGAATCTGGTGTTTGTTGCTTCCTTGAGAGGATTTTCTCACATTTCTGTGAAACTTCAGCTCCGTTCAGATGGCAGAATCACTTCAGAAACCCACAATTGAAGAATTGGTGATGGACCTCTCTCAGCAGATGGTCACGTTAACTCACGAAGTCAAGCAAGTGAAAAACCTGATACAAACCGCAAGTGTTGAACACGTCAATAGCATGACTGAAGACACTGTGGATTTTGGTCCAAATTCTGAACCTATTCCATACTGTAAAGATATCAGGAATCTCCCTACGGTTAAAGGAGTAGAGAAAGTTGGATTCCCCAATCAAGTTTACAGGACTAATCAGTGGAAGAAGAAACGAGCCCAAAAGCAGAAAAGAGAATTCACTTGGCTACCGACCTCACCATCCAATATCCTCAAGAAGTTGATCACGAAGGGATGGTTGACCCCTTTAGAACCGAAACCTATTCCTAATCCACTTCCTAAGACCTACAATGAGAGCGAGTATTGCCAATATCACCAAGGTCGTGGCCATACCACCGATCGATGCTTGGCCTTGAAGCATGCTATCCAAGATTTCCTTGATGAGAAGACACTTATTGTCATTCAAAATCCTCTACCCAATCATTCAGACACAGCCTCCACCCATGTCAGCACCATCTCAATTGTTCACCAAGAGTTTGATCCATCCACCCTCATAACCACCATTCGGGCCTTTGACCCACCTTACCATTCTCATCCATGGAAAGGGGGAAAGGAGGAAGTGTCTGTGACATTGCTAGAAGGTTCAGAGCCAGAGAAGAATTTGCCAGAATATCTTGAGCTAGAAGTCGCAACAGTTAGAGAAGAAGCAGTTGTTGATCCTCAAAGCCAGAGTGTTGCAGTTGAAGAAAGTTTTTTCAGTTGAAGCTTCATCCTTCATGGTTTCTCAGGTGTTGGTGTCAAGTCCAAATAAAGTCAGTCAGTCTTATGAGTCTCTTTTTTCTTTGCAAGTAAAAAGTGTCAGTTGCTAGTTTTATTTCTACAGTCCTAGTCATTTGTTCCTGAGCCTGTTCAGGACAAGTCTTTGATCTATGCTATGGTCGATGTAATTTTTCTGATCAATTAATAAAAGTTTCAGTTTCGAGTATATTCTTGTGTATGCTTCTGATAAAATAACATAAATTAACAATCCTTCCTCGCATGAGGAGGCCGACGAAACTCCCCTTGAAATAAAATGATTACTCAAACAAGGGGATGAGCGCCGAGCCCAGCCTTTTAAAGAAGAAATTGAAGTAGTAAATATCGGCACTAAAACCTTAGCTTAGAAAATACTAATTGGAAATATCCTATCCTCTATGGAGAGCAAAGAACTAGTAAACCTACTTTGAGAATTCACGATAGAAGAGATCGTCCAACATAAATTCGCACCTAGGACGAGGTCTAAGAGATAAGAGATTGAGAGAACAAATATATAAGACACAAACATTATGCAAGGGGCATGAGTTGAGCCAGCCTTTTTCAATCCCGGGCTTTGATTGTCAACTTCATCATGTAGACATGGAATTCTATACAAAGAAGTTCAAGAAGGTCATCAATTAGTGGAACCAATTAGTGAAATATCGAAGCAGATGTCAAATCTGAATCATAATGTTTTCAAATAAATGATTTGAAGACATCAAGACCAGAGTGAGCCTTCAGCAAGAAAGTGTTCAATCAGAATCCTTAAGGAAGAAGACTCAGTAAATATCTACCACTCATTTTCAATCCAAAGGGACAAGTTCGAGCTCTTACAGTGTGGATCAATCTTACCTGGAAAAGCCGTCAAACTCCGAGAGGAAAAATTATAAGAACTGATGAACCTCATTGTAAGCCTGAGCACCGGAAGGCCTCCTTTGGCCGAACAAAACCCCAAAAATCATAACCCAAAAGCATAAAGAAAAACCCCATTTGCAAACCCTTTGAGACTAAATATTCCTTTCAAAGCCATCATACTAGGGGCATATGCCCTGAACTACGAGAGACCTGATCCCTTCACTGGGGTACGTAGGTAACTTGGTTGATCCAAGTGCGGTCGTTCAAGAAAAAATTCCCAAAAAAAAAAATAAATAAATAAAAAAATAAAGAGCAATAGAAAATCAATCAATAAAAAAAAAAGAGAGAGAAGAAAGAAATTCCCAAAAAAAAATAAAAATAAAAATCCCACTTTACCTTTATACTCGGGGCATCTGCCCTGAACTACGCGCGACTTGATTCCTACACCGGGATACGTAGGCAACCTGTTCGTTCAGATTCGGTCGAAAGTTGCAAACCTTAAGCCTTTCCTTTGTTAAACCTCACCCTACCTATAAGTCCTTTCGGTGCACGGTGCTCAAGGTTCTAGATCTGAAAAAAGAAAAGAAAAAAAAAAGAAAAGAAGATAAATAAAATGGAGTTTGAAGACCTGCTAGGCTGAAAACCCGAAAGGGCGGTCTAGGCAAAAATCAAGGTCACTCACCTGCTAAGTTGAAACCCGAAAGGGCGGCTTAGGCAAAAATTAAGGTACAAGCCCGCTGAATTGAAAACCCAAAAGGTCGATTCAGGCAAAAGTTAGGGCAAACGGTCCGCCAAGTTGAAAACCTGAAAAGGCACCTTGGTCATGGTAATAAATCATCCACAAGGGCAATATCCAATATCAGACTCAGAAATCCAAGAAATTCAAGCAGTCATATTTTGCATCCTCGAAGCTAGGGGCATGAAACCGAGCAATCCAAAGAGCGTTAGTAGCAGTCCATGGAGTACTACTGATCTAAGGAAGAAAGTACAAATATTTACAAATTGATAAAGTACTCTTTGAGAGGTTAGACCTACCAATAAAAAAAAATTTATGATCAGAAGCGCCAGTATCGTTATTCCTGTGTCTTTACATTCCCATTAAACCTTCAAAAATTTGTTTGAGTCTTCTCAGTTAGTCGTTGTCTCATAAATATTGAGTCTTCTCAGTTAGTCGTTGTCTCAAAAAAAAAATATATATATATATATATATTTTTTTGTCTCATTTGTGTAAACATTGTTCGTAATTCCATCTCCTCAAACTGCAACTCTCTTGGTGAAAAGGTGAAGGCTATTCTTCTTCGTCTACGCGACAAATCTTGAAAAGGAGCAAATACAAGTAATCACAAAGGGATAGTTTCAAATTCAAAAGCTCACATCAGCAAGTGAACTGATCAACCAATGTCAAAAGGTTGTGACAAGGGACCTGTGAGAATGCTATTTTCATCTTCAGATAACAAAACAGTTGAAGGGAAGCTTAAGGCAATGGAAGAACCTCAGATGTGGTTTGGCTAAGATCTTTCGCCCTAATCCTCGTGAAGGAAACATTCAATCCTCGAAATCTCTTCAATCGTCAACCAAAGCAACATTCATCCTCTTGAGCCCGTTTGTACACGACGCCCAATTTTGTTACTACGAGTCTCTGAATCCTGTTACTCCAAATCTCTGAATCTTTGTTCATCCAAATCCTCAACAGAAGAAATATCTGTTAACTCAATCATCCCCAGCAGGTTCATTCAACCCCATGCCGTTCATTTCCGTCAAGAAACCCGAATTAGGACTTGATTCGTCTAGGGCCTTTGAGTAGACTAGTTGATCATTCAGTCCAAACCTTCCTTGGACTAGATGCCGACCCATCTAGGGCCTTTGAGTGGATTAGCCATTCACTCAGACCATATCATTGCTTCCGAGTGGACTATTCATTCACGAAGACCGTATCGTGGCCATCTAGGCAAATCCTCTTTGATTCCTGTCTCGCTGACCCCTAGTCCCGCTGGCCCCCGTCTCATTAACAGACAGGCCTTTTCCGCAGACAGGTCAATTTCGCAGACAAATCAAATTTCCTTTGGCTCCCGTCTCGCTGACCCCCAGTCCCGCTGGCCACCTGTCTCTTTAACAGACAGGCCTTTTCCGCAGACAGGTCAATTTCGCAGACAAGCTATTTTCACCCGGTCATCTAGGCCAATCCTCTTTGATTTCCGTTTCACTGACCCCCAGTCCCGCTGGCCCTCGTCTTTTTAACAGACAGGCCTTTTTCGCAGACAGGTCAATTTCGCAGACAAATCAAATTTTCTTTAACTTCCATCTCGCTAATTCATTTGGACTTCCGCACCCACCTGCACCTCAAAATCTAACCTGAGTTGCACCCGTCACCCATTTGCACCTCAAAATCTGACCTGAGTTGCACCCTTACCCAGCTGCACCTCAAAATCTGACCTGAGTTGCACCTGCACCCAGCTGCACCTCAAAATCTGACCTGAGTTGCACCTGCACCCATTTTCACCTCAAAATCTGACCTGAGTTGCACCCGCACCCAGCTGTACCTCAAAATCTGACCTGAGTTGCACCCGCACCCAGCTGTACCTCAAAATCTGACCTGAGTTGCACCTGCACCCATTTGCACCTCAAAATCTGACCTGAGTTGCACCCGCACCCAGCTGCACCTCAAAATCTAACCTGAGTTGCACTTCCATCCACCTGCACCTCAAAATCTGACCTGAGTTGCACCCGCACCGAGCTGTACCTCAAAATCTGACATGAGTTGCACTTGCATACCTGCACCTCAAAATCTGACCTGAGTTGCACCCGCACCCGCCTGCACCTCAAAATCTGACCTGAATTGCACTTGCATCTACCTGCACCTCAAAATCTGACCTGAGTTGCACCCGCACCCGCCTGCACCTCAAAATCTGACCTGAATTGCACTTGCATCTACCTGCACCTCAAAATCTGACCTGAGTTGCACCCGCACCCTCCTGCACCTCAAAATCTGACCTGAGTTGCACTTGCATCTACCTGCACCTCAAAATCTGACCTGAGTTGCACTCGCACCCGCCTGCACCTCAAAATCTGACCTGAGTTGCACCCGCACCCACCTGCACCTCAAAATCTGACCTAAGTTGTACCCACACCCACCTATACTTATCATCATCTTTTCAATCATCCATAATCTTCAGCCACACTTCTGTCGTCCCATCTTGCATCATTAGGATAGAAAAGCATGTTACATAAAAAATAATAAAATCACAAAAATTCTGCATTAGTCTACATTTAGGATTGGATTGCATTGGGGGGTATCGAGTTGTTTTGCTTGGAGTGTTTCATTAAAATTGCCATAGAAATACAAATTGGTACAACACATCATCCATCTGAATAAGACTATTGTCGGTTAAAGTTTCGCAAAATGAGAATGTCTCTTTAACTTTGGCATGCGATTACTAAGTAACCTTTGCCAAAGATGGGCATCTGTAGACACCCTCATTTTGCTACACATTAACCAACAATAGTCTAAAATATTGATCCGTGGAATTTTCTCTCTAAATCTCTCAATCTCCCTCCTAATGTCCGAAATGTCCGAAATGTCCAAAATGTGGCCCGAAAAATTGAAAAAATACCTTGTTTAGTGGCCCGAGTATAGTGAATATTGTAAGAGACCCTCTCTTATGTATTTATATACTTGAAGTTGCCGAAACCCTAATCCAACCCAACGGATCGTCAATTGGGGTTAAATTAGGTAGGGTCGCTTCACAGGCCGAACCCTAATTCTGCTCCGAGATCCGATTTTTATCGAGTCATCAAATCAAGGGTTGAGATTAATTTGGGTGTTTTCTCAATAAATTAAGATCATTTGGTCAAAATTAAATTAATCAGGGTCAGCCCCAATCCCGATCGGACATTAAGTAGCTCAATTGAGGAAAAACATACGAAAACCCACGGATCAATACGAAAAAATGAGAGCCGTAGAAATTATTCAATCCTATGATCAACAACAGATTTTAAACTCATTAATTGGTGGTTTAACGGCTGGGATCATCGATCCAAAGCTGATCGAGTTGGTTGGTCCAATCGAATCGACAATTTGATCAAACGGTGGAAAAATGATCCGCCGTTAAAAACTGACGGCTCTCATTGGATAAAAAAATTTAAATTTGTAATTTGTATGGCAATATTGGTTTTAAAAGAGTCAAGAAAAATTAGGGAACAAGAATTGGTGAAAATCATTTAAAACTAGCCATAAAATCTCACCCAAATCTCCAAATTCCAAAATTTTCCTAACTTTTTGTCTTCCATCTTTCTCTCTCATCAACCAACGTTTTCCCAACTTGGGAAAACGTGCCTTGCTGAAATGTTCCCTAAATTTTTAGAATCATGGATATATTTTGAGAGACTTTTGAATTATTTCCACCAATTGGGATTAAAAAAAAGGGGAAAGCTAGTCAATATTACCAATTCTAATAAAGCTAGAATATTCTATACAAAGAAACCAATCAAAGGCTTTCTAAAACTCCAATTGCACGCCCAAATTGGGCGTGATTTGCTTTTCTTCAAAGATATCCTATTATGAAAGAAAAAGAATATTCTAGGTATTTTCTCATCTCTCCTTTGATTTGTTTCTAATGTTCCATCTTTTAATCTCCCCCCTTGATTTTCCAACACTCTAAACTTAGTAATTCTTGCACCCCCAACACCTATAAATACCTCCCCAAGAAGAAGAACAGAGACGAATACTTCCTAGCTTCCTTCTCCAAAGAATTGCCTTTCCCCTTTCCGTAGCCGTGCGGCCACTATGGTCCAACCCCCATCTCTTTAGCCGTGTCCCCATCCCCATCACCTTCCTCCAACACTCATTAGATTACAACCTCCAAATTGTACTACTCCATTAAGCCCCATATCCGAACCCATTATCCCATTTCATATTCACTCTCAAGCCCTCATCAGACCTCCTATTATCCATACACCCCATACATTCATATACTCCATATCACTGCACCCATATTCCTATGCACAACCAACCACCTACCATCATGACCACACCCATGTAGATCCCATCCATTCCATCACCTATTTAATCAAACCCAAACCACTTTTGCCTTTCCGAATCTTTGATCTAACCGTTCGGGCGGAGGCTCATCTCGTCACTTTATCAATTTGGTGGTCAATTTGATCAAATATCCTAGGGGGGGTTCAATTACAACAAGGATCTAATCGAAAGCTCGGGAGATCATAATCAAGGAGAACGAAGAGGATCAACATCAGTTATCGCAGAAGAGGTAGGCATTTGTCATTTAATTCTTCATGCTAGAATAAGGCATCCTTTGGATTTATGCTTACAAATCACAACTCGCACATTAGGGTCCATGTTCATACTGTTTTGTAAACCCAAGTCGTACTCGTTAGCATATTGAGGCCCCTCCCCATGTAGTTTACAAGAAGCTTGCATATTAAATTTTGTTTGCATGTTAATTAATAGTAGCTTGCATCTTAGAACTGTTTGTATTTCTCAATCCAAACCTCATCTTCAAGACAAATCTGGTTTCCTCCGGCCTATTCCTATTCGGTCTACCCCTGCACCCCAACCCAACTTGGGTTACACCCTGCTTAGCCCTTGGTTCATCTTGGTTCCCTGCTGGTTACACCCTACTTGCCCCTGGTTAGCCCCTAGTTAGACCCTGGCTAGTCTCGGGTTCGCCCCCAACTTAGACCCGACTCATTTGCCCCTAAGCCGTATCCAAATTCCGAACCCGAACCGAAAACCCGCGGCCTATCTGGCCTTAACCCAAACCCATGGTCTTCGCCCGAATTCTTGGCTCATCCAGCCTTGACCCATGCCCCACCCCAAACCCAACCCATGCCCAACCCCAAACCCAAACCCAACCCCCCAAACAGTACCCTAACCCACACCCAACCCCTTGACCCAATCTAACCCAACTCGACCAAACCCAGCCCAACCCCATACCTCAACCCGACTTAACCCAACCCCACACTCCACCCCAACCCACGCCCAAACCTAACCCATGGACCCATGCCCGACCCAACCCCACACCCCAAACCCAACCCATGCCCCACCCCAAACCTAACCCATGCCCAACCCCAAACCCAAACCCAACCCCCCAAACAGCACCCAAACCCACACCCAACCCCTTTGCCCAATCTAACCCAACTCGACCAAACCCAGCCCAACCCCATACCCCAACCCGACTTAACCCAACCCCACACTCCACCCCAACCCACGCCCAAACCTAACCCATGGACCCATACCCGACCCAACCCCACACCCCAAACCCAACCCATGCCCCACCCCAAACCCAACCCATGCCCAACCCCACACCCAAACCCAACCCCCAAACAGCACCCTAACCCACACCCGAACCCACGCCCAACCCCTTGACCCAATCTAACCCAACTCGACCAAACCCAGCCCAACCCCATACCCCAACCCAACTTAACCCAACCCCACACCCCACCCCACCCAACCCAACCCGAGTCGCACCCCAAACTGACCCGAGTCGCACCCTGAATTCATCAGAGTCGCACTTTGAATTGATCCTAACTCATCCTACCCTGAGTTGCACCCTGACTCAACACAGGCCCAGCTTAGTGTAAGTCTTGACTAAAACCACCTGGTGTAACCGAGAGCAAGCTTTTATGAAATGATGAGTTTGAATGCATTAGTGAAGGTTTACTCTAGACAAATATGAATGCATGTGTAGTGTATAATATGCATGCATGGGAATAGTTTAAAATGTAAAACTTCTGGATTCCAGACATGCTTCATTTGCACTATACATGAATGTCAACTCAGGTATGATCATTGTGGATCAAACCTGAGGTCACTCAACCTAGCTTAACCCATGGCTCATTCGGCCTAACCCATAGCCAAGGGCTTTCAGCCAACTCAAAGACGCACCCCAAAACCCGCATCCTACACCCAACCCAACCTGACCCGACTCATCTCATGCCCAATCCTACTTGACTCAACCCACGCCCAACCCATCACATCTCACACACTCCACCCAAATCCGAACCCAACCCAACTTTACCCAACCCCACACCCGAACCCCAATCCCACTTGGGTTCACAACCGAACTCAACCCAACCAGCCCAACCCATCTGCCCCAATAAACCATTGAAGCCCACGCAGCCTAGCCGTAACCCACACCCTGAATCCGCATCCTAACCCGCACCCTAAACCCGCACCTTTCCGCACCTTTCCGCTCCTTTCTTCTGTCTCTTCCATTTTTCGACACCCTTCTTCATCTCTTCCATTCCCTTTTTTACCCTTTCCTTTTCCTTAAACCATTTTTGCATGTTAGATGTTTCATTGTGTTTAGTCGCATGATTAATTGCATATTTAGATTTCTTTATTTATTATTTGTCCTCATCATATGCTTAGAAATCACATGTTTAGCCATCTTGCTAGTTGTGTTGCTTTGGTTTTTGCATGCTTAGTTACTTTGTTAAACTTGGAACTCTTTGGAATAAAAAAAAAAAACCTTAAAGAATCTAAGAACTTACATCAAATTGGAAAACTTCAATTCAAAATCTAAACCTCCAAATTCTTAAGTTTTAGGTTCTAGGATTGGAAAACTTAGAAGTGGCACTCTAGGTTCCCCAATGGAACTTTTGAATCCAAGTTCTCATAGAAATGCTAAGATGCAACTTAGGTCCATTGCATTAGATCTAGGTTCATATAGCGTAGGTCACTTCACTTCAAATCAATTAATCAAAATCAACTCAAGTCAAATCTTATCAATCTCAAAACAATCACATAGGCACGTAGGCATGTAGTTGCATGTAGGATGCACTCCTGGCCTGCATGAGTCTAAACTGTGAACGGCTAAATCATTAGTAATGTTTAGATTTCTAAAATAAAATTCACATTCACCCCCTTAGTTAAACCTGAATAATTAAAGCTTTCAAAAGTTAGGCAAGGTCGGTGCTGTACACCTCGTGCGGTACACTTTCCGACTTCGTAACCAGTTAACTTACCCAGAACTCAAAACGTAGACCAAATTAACAGAGTTAATCATGGGTCCTAGATCCCTAATCTAGGTGGCGACTCTGGTCAGTTGCTTCTTTCATGAAGTTAGGACTTTTATCTTAAATTTATGAAAAAAGCAATCATATTCAAATCCAATGGACAAAGGCGCTATCATCATAAAAACACACACCCTAGTGGGACCACCCCCTCGGGACGGGATCCACAGCTCTGTGCTCAATCCCCTCAATCATATTCTCTCTTTCATTCCACCTCTCTTCTCTTCTTGTTCATGTAGGGTTTCTTCTTGTTACTTCTTTCCCTCTCTATCATCATCTCAACCGACAACTATTTCGCCTTTCCCTCTCTTTCGATATTGCCCTAAAAATCTCGCTCTGTTTTGGAATTTCGTAGAAGAAATCCGTGGATTTCGGATAAAGGTAATCATCTGTAGTGTTTCCATCTTTATTTTATAGGATTTCTTCTGTTATTTCTTTTTTATTGTCTCATTTCTTCTCTGATTTTTCGTTTTTCTCTTTTCAGGGTCTTCAGGGTTTAGGGTTTGAAGAAGAAGAAGAAGAAGAAGAGGAAGAAGAAGAAGGTATGTTTCCTATTCAATCAAAGAGGTTGACACATTTTTTCATTAAAAATGGCCATTGATATATTTTTAGAGTTTTTGCACATGGTCCTTCTGAATTTTTAAAATAGAAAAAATTTATATGAAGAGAGAACTACTGGGCAGACAGTTACGATCCGAATCCGTGGTAATAGAAAATTTTTGGATCCCACACGAAGATATGTGTGTGCAATCGAGGCCGTTGATCTGATCTTGGTCTTATGCGAAATAAACATCCCAATCCTTAGATAGCCAACTACATAAATCGACAGTTTAACTTTTCTTGGAGGAACTCTAAATTAGGCTTGATGAATGAAGGCCCTAGATCATCCAATCATGGTGTCTTATGTCGAATCAAAGACCTGTTAATAGGCTCCTTCTAAAGGACTCATACTGACCTTGCTTGTGCCTTGGGTATGTGATCAGAACCATTGATCCAAAGAACGGCAATATGGGCGGAAATATGTTGTTGAAAATCCTTAATAAGATGGTCACGGCCGTAGATCTATCATACCCAGTATAGGTCCTGTCAGAAGGCCTAGACCTAGACCGTTGATTTTTGTAATCTATCTTAATTAAATATGGGATGTCTACCCATGATGTGACCAAGAACATTTGGGTCGAGTAATGATGTTCTACAAGATCATTGCTCTTGATATCACATACAACCACCCATTTTGTTATTCAAAAAAATTGCATGTTTTTCAAAACTTCCACTCCACATCATCTCATCTCTCTAGTGTTTCCATCTTTATTTTCTAGGATTTCTTCTGTTATTTCTTTCTGATTGTCTCATTTCTTTTTTGATTTTTGATTTTTCTCTAAACCAGCATGCTCCTCTCATAACCTTTGTGACACAAATGCTTGTGGTTCTATCATTAATTGCATTCGTTCACTCCCATTTTTAATGTATCCAGGTGTGACTGTGCATTGATAGTAAGCTCTTGGGCAAGGGTTTCCTTTCGCAATCTTTTGACCATATTTCCTCCATTGACAGCCATCAATCATCTGGATCAAGTAATTTAATTATCACTTTATTTTGCTTAATTTGTTGTAATAATATCATTCTTATTGAGCCTTAATTGATCTTACCGTGGGAGCTTGGCATCTTGCTCTGACTGGGGACCCTCGCCTTTCGATTAGCACTAAGGGGAGTTGTATGCTCTTAGCTCAACTACAAAACTTGATCCGCATTCTATGTTCTACTCACCATTTCAGGTAAACACAGAGGATCGGACCCTAAGGTGGCTTAGCTCATATTTTCTGGCAATGGCTTAGCTGTTAGTTGTTTAGATAAAAATTTATCTGATCTGCTAGTTGTTCACTTTCTTATATTTTATGTTGTTGAGTTTTAGTAGCATAAGAGCCTCTTGGTGAGTGGGAATAAAGGGTTGGAACAGCGTAAATGCCTGTGAAGACTCTTATTCGTGATCCTATTATTCTAACGAACCGGTTTGCAATATAGTTCTACGCACTACAACTATCATAATGGTGCATCAAAGAAGCTTACCCCTAACAAACCACGTTTTTGGGTATTATAGGTCCCAGCACCTGCAAAACTTTAGGTGGAACTCTGAAGTTGAGGCAATC
This sequence comes from Tasmannia lanceolata, assembly GCF_043159265.1. NCBI lineage: Eukaryota > Viridiplantae > Streptophyta > Magnoliopsida > Canellales > Winteraceae > Tasmannia > Tasmannia lanceolata. Next base: position 35,987,705 of record NW_027518700.1, on the reverse strand, counting down.
TGTATTGCATGACCATGCAGTTTCCATCCAAATCATGAAGCATCTGTTTTACATGACCACCATATTGATGATTGCTTGACGAACCCAAGTTTGTTTTAGGAGAGTATTCATGTGTATCCATCAACTAACAATCTGCTGTGACAAACACAAGTAAAATCAAGCTACATAGGCAGAGTTATGAGTTGTGTCGAGTTAAAACACAACGTAAACCAGTGTTTTAAAACTCGGCGACTCGGCTCGGAACTCGGCCGAGTCGACGCGGATTTGCGGTGGCAGCGTTTTGGAGTCCCGGACTCGGCGAGTCCTGGCCGAGTCGTGGCCATTTTGAACTCATATTCCTTCCTAACTTCAACCATTCAAAAAAAAAAAAAAAGATCAGATTTACAGGAGAGAAACGTACTTAAAGCCGCAGAGAAAACCCTCTGTAATAACCTAACTCATGAAGAAGAAGAAGTAGTTCGTTTTTTACTGGATCTAATTATATTATTTTGTGAAATGATAAATACGCCCCCTTTCATTACCTGAGACAGCCCCTCCAATGTAAAATAGTAGTCATAAATACACTAGAGAGGGCTGTCCCGAGTAAAACCAAGGGCTGATTCGAATAAAACAAAGGGGCAAATATAATTTATTATTTTTTTGAGCAGTGCAATACACAGTGAAGTTGTCAATTCCAGCCTGACTTTTGCAGCTTTGCTTGTCTTATTCTGGGTGTCGGTGACAGCCATTTAAGAAGACAAGGATATAATTCTTTTTTATGGTGTAAGCCCTTATAGTTCCTTACTTTTCTAGAAGTACTGTACGGACCACACTAGAGGATGATCCAAACCGTCCATGTGATGGGCCATGGACTGTTTGGATCATATGGACAGTTTAGATCATCCTCTAGTGTGGTCCGTACAGTACTTCTAGAAAAATAAGGGACTTTAAGGGCTTACACCATATAAAATCTCCGATATATATAACCTCTTTCTTTTGGTTATTAAAAAATATTTCTAAATTTTCTTACATTTTTAACACCTGAAAAACAAAAAGATAACTTAAACTAAACCTATTCAACATTTACTTAGATGGACCTTCAATTTATGAGAATATGCCTCCAATTAAATCATAATCATATCATTATACTCAAAATTTTTCCAAGAAAAATTTCTCATCAAAAATGTTTTTCTTGCATGTGTTTTTTTTAAAATTAGCGGGCTTGCACTTGGTTAGATGATCTAAACTATTCATTTGTTGGGCCCTACTTAAATGGGTTTGGATTTTTGTATTTTTTTCATTTATTTTTTAATAAAAAATAACGACTCGGCCGCGTCAACCGCGTTCTTGGCCGCGTCAGCCGTGTCCGCGCCGAGTCGACAAGGATTTTCTTCGGCCGCGTTCCGCGTCGAATCCGCATTTTTAAACACTGACGTAAACAAAGATTTGCTGTGAGCTCAAAGCCTCTAAACAACAATTTCAATGTCTATAAAAAATCAGAAATCGTAGTAATACATGTGAGCAAGGTGGAATAAATTCCAGGGGATCGTGCCGAGGCTCTTCTTACCGCCTTCGATTAACATAAAATAAAGTGGGGCCAACAAGACCATGATTAGAAGCACATACGACATCTGCTTTTCACGCTCGCGAATAATAAATTTAAATGAAATAAAAGATCATCCTCGTGTCTTGCAAAATTTTGAGAAATCTGACCAGGCCATCAGAATCTGAAGCTAGGATCAACATCCATCGCCCAAGCAAACTTAGCCAAAAGGGATTTGTTGAATATCTGCAGATGAAAGACTCAGCAATAAGCAACCGGTAAAACAAAGGAGAGCATTTGCTTCGAGAAAGAAAGTGTTCACCTTCTCAATGGGAACTTCATGGCGCTTGCACCATGAGACTATTATTCTTGGATCACAGTAGTTGATCTTTGATGTGCCCAATGCAACTGTCTTCAAATCCTCTTTAATCTTCATGTCCAATTCCATTTTCTCTATTTTCGCATTCGTCTGAGCGATTTTCTTTTCTAACCTGTGGATGAACGAGTGAATAAGGGACCACAATATTAATACAACAATGCATATAGTTTTGCTTAGCACGAGTTTTATTACACTTCAGGAGCCATGTTCTTCTTTGTCTTCCCGTCTGCATCTTTCAGGGGTGGTTTCCCTTTCTTTGCCATAAGCAAGCATAAACCTAGCAACTAAGTATCGCATTGAGCTCAAGAAAGAGGTATTATAGTTGAAGAATCACATCATTAATATAGGATAGAAATGGCTGCTACCTTCAGTTCATCCATCTTCTCACTCAGCCTTGACATTTGGGCACCATGGGATTTAGAAACGCTACGTTGATAGTTGCATATGATTGCGACCTGAGATGCAAAACAGCCCAACAGCCAAGACGATGAATCACATTGAATCAGAGCTCTTTTCTATAGCTGAGATGGCCATCCATCATTACCTCTTTGTTTGCACGCTGATAAACTGCCGCTTTCTCAGCAAGATTGCCATCTTTCGTTTCTTTATTTAACTGACAGATGCTAGAACTAAATTCAGAGGAATGAATATCTTGAAATCAAAGAAAACTTAAACATAACTAGAAATGCCACATTTTGTAGAGGTCAAGGCTAGTCAATATATCAGGCAACCAATACCAAGGCTAGATCTGGAGCAAATTTTTAAATTTCAGTTTAAGTTTCGGTCATCAGCGAAATGGAAACATTTTGGATTCAGTAAGAAATCTCGGCTGAAATATTGTAAAATTATGGAAAAATATCGGCCGAAATCTTGTAACATTTCAGTTTTGATACAAAATTTCATTCTTTTGTCGTTTATTTAAAAATATCTTAAAGGAATGTCATTGTTCTTCTTTTTTCTGCGAGTGGAGTTGTTAGGGGTTTCGGTTGAAATATCGACATTTCAACATAAACTTTACTTTTTTATCTAAAAGTTGCAAGTTTCGCATATTTCGACCAAAATTTCAGTCTACCCGAAATATTTCGATCTCGGCTGCTACTGGGCAGCATGGGAAGCAAAGATTTGCATTATATAGTACAAGTGTATGCATAAGTATTTCATATTTATATACCAGACACGCAACAAAAATCAGATACATGATACAGTATATGGGGAGATTTGTAAAAAATAAGAGGTTTTATATGTAATACTAAATAGTAAATTGCATAATAGTTGATGACACCATCATCCTCTCATCTGTTTCAATGAGTCAAGCTGCTCTAATTAACATCCTCTAGGAATTATAGAGGAAACCACATGTTAGATAAATAATAGAAATAAGTATCTAGTTTGCGAAATAAATTTAGCAGAAGATGAAGAAAAGATTGACATTATAGGTTTCAGGTAGCTAATCTTCCCATCAATTACCTTGGTCTCCCTTTGAAAGAAGGTTCTATGAGTTCCCTCAACTGGGAGCCAGTAGTGGAGAGATTTGAGTCTAAGCTGGAGAATTGGAGAATTAAACACCTATCCCTACATGGAAGGATCACCCTATTGAAGGCTTCTTTAGCTAGCATTCCACTGTATTATCGATTAATGTTCTGGATTTCTGCTTCAGTGGTAAAAAATGAAAGAATTCAGCATAACTTTGGAATGACATTCCCCGTTTTGGGAAGTTCATCTAATTAAATGGATACAGGTTTGTTGTTCCAAAAAAGATGGTGGTTTAGTTGTAAAAAAATGGCAACAAAATAGAGCGCTTCTTGGAAAATGGTGGAGATTATTCAATATCAAGAAAGATCTTCAGGAAAGTTTTAACATAACATGTGCATTTTATAACTTAATACAGCCTATTACAATAGAATTTATAGCGTAGGTGTTCTGTTATTGAAGCAGCAAATGAGCTAGTTTCTTAAGTGTGTTTGATGGTGTTTGCATGTAATTGTAAATCGAACCAGTTCCTTTAGAGTAGAAACTGGTTTAATTTTTCGTAAATGCATTTGTGGACAGCTTGAAAGCAATCCTATCTCGTGATTTGTACCAGTCCAAAAATGGGTCAACAATGGATGCACCATTTCAAAGAGATGTAAGATCGTAGTTGCCAGCGTGGGAAACAGATTCGGGAAGCGAAACAGGAAATGGAAAGGGGAAACGCAAGGAAAAAATACAGGTGGGAAACGATAAACAGAAAACAATAAAAAAAAATCGTACGAGAAACATCTTAGGAAACATATTAGAAACATTTCAGAAACGAGAGAGAAACGCTAATGAAAACGCATGTGAAACACAAGGAAAACATGAAATATATGGTTTTGTAGATTTAAATTTTGTTAAATTCAAATTTCTTTTTGGATATTTCTTTTCGTTTTTATTACAGTATATGTTGTCGTTTCCCTTTTTCATATCTATTTCACAATTTGTTTGTGTGTGTGTGTTTTTTTAAAATGATTTTCGTAAGTTTTACACATATTTCCCACACATACGTTGCTCAAGTGTTTCATATAAGTTTCTTATATGTTTCTCATGCATTTCGGAAACAAGTTTCCCACCTTTTAGGAGAAACGAGTCTCCCACTTTTCCGAAACGCGTTTTAGGGGAAACAAGTTACCCATCTGCCCAAGGAGTTTCCACCTACTATGTGTCAAACACGACATGCGAGGAACTGAATGGCCTTCATAAGCATACGAAGCTCAAAAAAAGAAAAGAAAAAGAACCATTAAGGACCACTCTAAAAGATATATTCCATGTTCCAGCTGTATCTTACCAGCTCATCCAAGGAGAAAGATGCATTATATGTACGGAAAACTTTTGCAGTAAGACCAGGCATGAGTTCCTTTAGATGTGCATTGAGTTTACTTGTATCCAGCTGGCCGAAAAGTTCATCCCCATCCTTTTTACCTGATGAATAAAGTTATAGACTAGTCAGCTCTCCACATACTCAATGAGGAAACAGATAAGGAAGCACTGAACGCCCATAATCACCTGTTCGAAACTGCCCAATCACTTTATACACTGGAAGCTCAACTTCTACAGTGTTGAAATATCTGATGGAATCTTTACCAAGGAAGTCAAACTGGATAACAGAAAAGAATACACAAGGATTAACAAAGAAAAACAAATAAGCTGCAATCATCCAGAGAGAGGAACTAGCTGGAAAACAACACTCTTACCTGTAACTTATTTGGAGGGAGTAATGTAACATTTTCAACTTTCAGAGTGCAGCAACCAACAGTATCAGCCTCATCGTCATCCTGCAAATGAATAATCACAGAGATAACTTGCTAGGCATAATACAGTATAAATACGAACACTTGGCTTCTGCCAAATGGCAAATGATACCTCACCGTGCTTGAGGTTAAAAAGAAACAAGCAGCTATGCTAACAAACTAAATTTTTGCCTTGGTAAACTTACAGGAAAATAGAATGTAAATATTGGTGAGAAAAAAAAAATCTATAAGGGAAGTATGTTTGAGTGAGCTGAATAAAGGCAGTCAAGAAGAAATGACATAAGGCTTCAAAACTGCATTTCAGCATGGTACAATTAAAAAACAGCTAAAAATTCAAATGACCTAGAGAAAGAAGAAAAAACTGCATTAAGCGTATACAGAGCATTCATATAGAGCACAGGTGACGATGGTTTTGGCAAGTCAAATCATCATAGAAACAAGCTATTAGGGTTCTCATTTCTTACATATCCCAGCATTGCTGTTGTTCTGGAAATATAAAGAGGGAATTGTATATATGTTGTTTCTTCTTAGTTGGAATACGGTTGGACTGTAGAAGCATTGGCTGTGGTGCATTTTGTTGTTCGTATGATGCACAAAGAAGTTTTTAAATCTCATTTTTATTTCCCCTTGAGTTGATACATGTGCTTTGGATCACAAAATTCCAACAAGTTAATTATTCTTAGAGACAATCATTTACTTCTTCAGTGAATACCCATGATATTAGGGACAATCATATCCGGGTTGACCATCCGACCAGATCTCCGTGGTGGTTTCAGTTGTACGCGTTTCTTCCCATCATTTTCGTTCTGTTCTAGAGAAAATTAGAAAAACAATCATGGATAGAAGTTGGATTCAACTTCCAAGGTATGGCCACCTGAAGCTTTAGTTTTCCAAATATAGTATAAATTAGAAAGGAGATGCATTATTTTATGATGTCTAATGTGTGTCTGGATTTGAATAAAATAGGAATGACCAGGCGTACGAGGAAGGTGTTGCTCAATTTCTTAACTTCGCATTTGCTCATGGAGCTCTTGAAGGAAAGATATTCTGCCTGTGTACGAAATGTGGCAACATTAGAAGGGTTGATAAAGATGACGCCATGGCACATTTGCTATGGCATGGGATGTTGTTGGGCTACACTAGATGGATTTATCATGGGGAAAGGTCCTCTCGTGCTAGGGATGATAATGCTAATCGAGTGGTCGATGAACCAATTATAGAAGATGAAATGCATGAAGTGTTACATGATTTATATCCAAGGTCGAACCACGATGATGATGGACAAGCAGATGAGGACGTTGAGCTAGCAGATGCAAGTAGGGACGGGCCTGGTGGAGATGCGGAGAAGTTTTATAAATTATTACAAGATGCCGAGCATGAATTATACCCTGGAAGCAAATTCACAAAATTATCTTTCGTGGTTCGGTTGTTTCACATAAAGTGTCTGAATGGGTGGAGTAACAAGTCATTCACCATGTTGCTTGAATTGTTGAAAGAGGTACTTCCCGAGGGTGCTGCACTGCCGGAATCCTTTTATGAAACGAAGAAGATTATTAGGGATTTGGGCCTCCATTACGATAAAATTGATGCATGCTCTAATGATTGTATGCTACACTGGAAGGAAGCCTCCAACGAGGAGACATGTCGCATGTGTGGGGCTTCAAGGTGGAAAACAACTGAATGGTATTCGGAAGATCAGGGAACTCATTCATCCTATAGATACCCAAAAGTTCCTGCAAAGATTCTGTGTCACTTTCCTTTAAAGCCGAGGTTGCAGAGGCTATACATGTCTACCAAAACGGCTTCTTTCATGACATGGCATCATGACAACCGTACCAAAGATGATATATTAAGGCATCCTGCAGAGTCCGCGGCATGGCAAACTTTTGACTACATTCACCAGTGGTTTTTCTCAGAGCCTCGCAATATCAGACTTGGGTTAGTAAGCGACGGATTCAATCCATTTAGGACGATGAGTATTGCTCATAGCATATGGCCTGTTGTGCTCATTCCATATAACTTGCCACCATGGATGTGCATGAAGCAACCATATATAATGATGTCGTTGCTAATTCCTGGCCCATCTAGTCCAGGAAATGATATTGATGTCTACTTACAACCCTTGGTGGAAGAGTTGAAGGAACTATGGGAGACAGGTTTGCAGACCTATGATGCATCGAAGAAAGAGAATTTTCAAATGCATGCAGCACTTTTGTGGACGATTAATGACTTTCCTGCATATGCTAACTTGTCGGGATGGAGCACCAAAGGAAAATTTGCATGTCCTTCTTGCAGTAAGGACACCTGTTCTCTTCGTTTGAAGCATGGAAGAAAATTTTGTTACATGGGTCACCGGAGTTTCTTAGAGGAGAACCATAAATTTAGGTTTGAAAAGTTTGCTTTTGATGGCACTGTAGAAAAGAGGTCAGCTTTGATTCCCCTGTCAGGGACACAGGTATTGCATCAATTATAAAGTATTAACACAACATTTGGCAAAAAGAAAGATACCGATCCGAAGAAGAAAAGCACCCGTCGGAAAAAAAGTGGAACTGAGGAGAATACATTGGACCAAGGAAGTTCTAATTCTGCATCTAAGAAAAAAGAGAAGCATCCCAAGGAACACAATTGGAAGAAGAAAAGTATATTTTTCAGTCAGCCGTATTGGGAAACACTCCTACTGCGCCACAACCTAGATGTGATGCATATTGAGAAGAATGTATGTGACAGTGTAATTGGGACACTATTGAATATTGAAGGAAAAACAAAGGACACTGTAAAAGCGCGGCTAGATTTGCAAGAAATGAAACTAAGAAGAACACTTCACCCGATGAATAATGAAAGGAACAAAACATACTTGCCCCCAGCATGTTTCACAATGTCTCCAAAGGAGAAAGAAGTTCTTTGCAACATCCTGAAGGACATCAAAGTTCCAGATGGCTATTCGTCTAATATCTCGTGACGTGTGAATGTTCGAGAGCGCAAGCTTTCCGGGTTAAAGAGCGATGACTGTCACGTTTTGATGCAGCAACTGGTTCCATTAGCTGTACGCTCATCATTGCCTAAGAATGTCAGCTCGGTATTGATTGAACTATGTAACTTTTTCCGAGAGTTATGTTCAAAAGTCCTTAGTGTAAGTGACCTCCTCCAACTCCAAGATCGGATTGCACTAACACTTTGTCATATGGAAAAGATCTTCCCTCCTGCCATTTTTGATATCATGGTGCACCTACCTATACATTTAGCAGACGAGGCAATGTTGGCTGGACCGGTACAGTACCGATGGATGTACCCCATAGAGAGGTATGCATAGTTCATGAAATTGTTTTTCATACTTGAAAATTTATTCGTATTAGTGAAAGTAATGAAAAGTTATTTTCGTTTAGGTACTTGCTCACATTAAAGTCATATGTGCGCAATAGAAGTCGTCCCGAGGGATCTATTGCAGAGGGGTACCTGGCAGAAGAATGTATGACATTTTGCTCGAGATATTTTGAAGGTGTTGAATCGAAGTTGAATCGACCAGTTAGAAATGACGAGGATATTCCGAGTGAAATAGAAGAAGAATTCGCTATTTTTTCCGTAGCAGGACGCCCTATAGGCAACGCTAAGACGTGTGCCTTAGATCAACTCATTGTTGATCAAGCACATCGATATGTTCTCTTCAACTGCCTTGTAGTTGAACCATTTATTGAGTAGGTCAATTAAATTGTCTAACCATTTATTGAGCAAATACGTTAAAGCTCTTTTCTCTAACAAACATTAATTTCTATGCAGAGAACACCTTAAACATATTCAGACGCAGCATCCTCGTGCTAGACCAAGGGTTATAGAAAACATTCACAACAAAAATTTTCCAACTTGGTTCCACACACATGTAAGTTTGTTATGAACCATACGCAAATCTTCAAGTTTATTTAGCAAAAGTGTTGATCTTTGTAATTGAACGATCAAATTCTAAATAGGTTCAAGAGTTGCATCTTTCAAGAAGTGAGCAGCTATCAGAAAAGCTTAGATGGTTAGCAGGAGGTCCATCGACCGTTGTTACGAAATACAATGGGTTTATTAGTAAAGGTTTCCGCTTTCACACGAAAAGTCGCGAACGGTTAAGAAAAACACAAAATAGCGGGGTTGTTGTCACTGCAAGTACAAGAAGTCTTTCAAGCTCTATGGATCGGAATCCAATGGCAGGAGATGTTAGTTATTACGGTGTTTTGACAGATATCTTGGAACTTAACTATTACGGAAGATTGAAGGCATTACTTTTCAAGTGTGATTGGTTTGATGTTCTAACACCGGATAGGGGAATGAAAATAGATGAGTTCGGTTATACGGTTGTAAATATGGCACGGCAAATTTATAAAGATGAGCCTTTTGTATTTGCATCTCAAGCTGAGCAGGTATTCTACGTGCAAGATCACCCCAGCAAAAAAGATTGGCACGTGGTTGTGAAGACGAAACCTAGGGACTTGTATGACGTGGGTGGGGAAAATGAGGAAGCATATGTCCAGACCGAGGCAGTGGAAATCCAAAATTTGGAAGACATTGGTAGATGGGAACGGACAGATATAGTTGGACAATATTTGATGAACCGTTGGAAACCTTGACCCAGAAAATTCAAGATGATGACGAAGAATGTGATAGTGAATCAGATGGTAGTGATGAAGATGATACTGACAATGCTAATGTTGACATGGATGATCTAGAGTATGGTCACTACACTCTTAAATCAATTTTATTTATTTGGCAAAACTGTAAATTATTATTTTCAATTGGCTGTTAATTTCATGAAGGAGCATCCACTAGAATATCTACAATTGGCCCTTTCATGCTTATTATTGTAGTATTTTTTTTTTTCATTTGATGCATTAGCCTTACTAGTAGGTTAGTTTGTTTATTTGATGCATTAAGCTAGGGACTTGTTAAATTATTATTCATACCATCAAAATTTTAAATTATTATTCATTGTTGTTATTTCTATAATTTTGTTCTCTCATTGTTATTTGACCCACTTTTAAATTGTGAAATTGTTATCTTTTTTTACACTAGTTGTATGTTTTTTAATTTAAATACTAATCTCAATTGATAATCTTGTGCAGGTAATTAGAGATGACACGACAAAATCTCTTGAGGCCATCGTCACAGTTACAGGATCAAGATTCATCTGATGATACTCAGGATCACTACCAAGATGACCTTGCTCAGCACATGGATGAGCTGCCACACTCCCAGCCCTCAGAGACACAAGATGTTCCCTCCTCGTCGAGGAGGACTCGGGGTCCGACTTATTGCAAAGATACGTGGGGAAAACAAGGCCCGAAGAAGAGAGTGAAGTTCAATGAGCTGAGCTAGCCTATAGGTAAAACAGGGAAAAAATTCACGAATTTCCTAGGCTCTGTTGCCAGAATTGGTCCTAAGTTGTCCATTGACTATCTTGATTGGAGACAAATGCCGAATGAAAATAAAGAAGATGTGTGGGATATTGTTCAGGTACGATGAAAATGAAATTTATGTTAGATTTTCTTATTGCATTCATTTTAATTCCATCATATTATTAACATTTTACATGACCTTTTAGCAAACTTACGATGTTCATGAGATACATAAGAGTTGGGTGATTGGTAATATCGGTCTAAAATGGAAAAATTGGAAGTTTAAGATCAAAAAATAGTACTTCGATGAAAATATGCCATGCACAGAGCAGAGAGTAGAACAATCGCAGTGGAGGAAACTTTGCATCCATTGGCGTTCCCCGCTAGGTCAGGTAAGATGTGATATTATTGTTTTGGTTTTTCTATGATTTCATTCAAAGATTTATAATTTATATTATATTAATTCTAAATTGCAGGAGCTGAGTAAAACCAATAAGGCTAATAGGTCCAAACAAAAAAGTATGCATATTGCGGGAAGTAAGAGTTTCGCAATGATACAGAGTGAGGCGGGTGGGAATCTTAGCCGCATCGAAATGTTTAAGCGTACTCATACCAAGAAGAATGGGAAGCCTGTTGATCCAGCCTCAGAGGAACTGATGGTATGTTAGGGTATAAAATGTTTATATTTATATATTTCTTGGTTTAACTGGGTAGTTTTCTTATAAGTTATCTTTATTTTACTTTCAGAACAAATTTAAAGAGTATGAGACACAGCATCCAGAGGCCACCAATACCGGCATTGTTGCTAGGGACGACGGCTTTGCCCAGTGTGTGGGATTAGAAAGGCGTGGCCGAGTATGGATGATGGGATATGGTGCAAACTTGACTAACACATTTGGGTCATCCTCAAGTCGCATGAATTATTGTACACAGATCGAACAACAAAGAGATGTAATTGAACAACTTAGGGAGGAGAATAGCCAGTTTAAGGAGGCTATTACCCAAAAGATTGATGATTTCATATCGACTTACATGCGCAGCTAGGTAAAATTTGAATTTTGTTCGTTAGGAGTTAGTTATAAATATGTGATATGATGCTTTTGAATGATGGATCTACCTTAAAGTATTTAAGGCTCCCGCTGAGGGGACACCTACACGAATGGATGCTTCGTCCCCCTCTAGTATCAACATAGATCGCTCTCGCCCTGAGGTATAAATGGTTTTTACGTTTTCATCCAATTAATCATGTATTTCCTTTACTATTATAATTTTGGAGTATAAATGTACTTGGCTTCATTTCTTTAATGTTGCTAAGGTTATTTTGATGAGCATGAAAGAACCGGGGCTTGAAGTGGCCAAGGGACTTCTTGTGAGTAATGATCCGATGACTCTAGTTGATGGCAAACCAACGGGAGATGGATTCTCTCTGGTTAGTATCAGGGTTGCAATGGTGGGTACTGAACCTCTAATAAGACCATCAGGACGACGCAAAACTATTAGAGACGCCGCAGGAGGACATGTGCCATGGGTTTCTTCCTTTGTAAGTATATGATACTTTTATTTATTAATAAATTTATTTCGCCTTTGTTGAATCTGTCACTTATTCTAATTTTTTTTTTTGCAGGTCAAACGAATAGGAAGCACTTAAGCTAGTTTCTTGTGTCTTTTCTATTTCTGTTCTTTAGTACATGTATGGATTTTGGTAACTTTTTGTATGGGGTTTTGATGTACTTAACCAAACACGAAGCACTTCAGTCCCTTTGTCTTATTCCATTTCTATGGTTGATGTATGAACCTTTATATTTCATTTCTAAGTTTGAAGTAGTGCATCATTACAGTCAATCTACACATGTAATGTATTTTGCCACATTATGTTATTTTTATGTAAGGTATTTTGATGTACAATTCGTACAAATTTAAGCCATTTAATGTCTCTGTGTTGTCTATTCCAAATGGGAACTTTATAAGGTATAGAGATGATGGTTGTTGGGATGTCTTGGAGAGGGGGACGATGGTGGATTGTTGAAGGAGGTGATGTTGAGATGGAGGAGAGGAGGCTGATGGTGGATTGTTGAAGGAGGTGATGTTGAGATGGAGGAGAGGAGATTGTGGGTGATGGAAAGGTTGGTTGTTTTCCCTCTTCTTCTTCTCAGATTATCTGTTCTTCTTTTATCTCCATTTCCCCCCTCACTTCTTTATTGTTCTTTTTTTTATTTTTTCTCTGTTTGGATATTTTTTCCTCAAGGATCTAAAATGGCGTCATTGTCCTCCACCAGTCATTCATATTACTAATTGTTCTCTGGCTGATAGATTTTTAGCCACATTCACTTGAAATGATCTACTGCAGGTATGAAGGACAACGTGATATGCTCTATAATCAAACATTTAACCTTGATAAGGTTTCTTTTGCAGCCGAGGGTATTAAAGATGCTCAACAGACAGTAAGTGTAATAGTTTCTCGGCAAAGTTGAAAAATATCTTAGATGCTTTTGTAAAGTTCTTTTACTTAATTTCTATACCGTCTTTTCAGATGTCAGCGTCGAAATCTGCAAATAAGGAGTTAAAAGGGATGATGAAGACTGTTAAGATTCAAGATATGGGTGTATGATCCCGAAACACTTTTCTCCTGGTTCATATTTGTTTTCGATCTAAGCTTCTCATTTAATTTATGAATTTATGATAAGTTGATAGCACGTTGCTCATCACAGTGTTCTGAGTAATGGTTCCTTTGATTCCTGCTATGTGTAGAGCATGCAAGACGAGATGATGGATCTGATGGACGTGAGTAACGAAATTCAAGAATCACTTGGTAGAAGCTACAGTGTACCCGATGACATTGATGAAGACGACCTTATGGGCGGTAATCTAACAACATATTCTCGTTTGGGAGTTATTTTCATATGTAACTTGCATCAGAACTAGTTTCATTTATGGGTTTATGATGGTCATGGTCAGGGGCTCTTGGATTCTGTACATTTTGATTCACTCTCTTTGTTTCGCTTTCTCTTTTGATAACGTGATTTCAGAGCTTGATGCCTTGGAAGCTGACATGGGAACGGAGACTGAGCATGATGGCATGCCCTCATATCTTCAACCTGATCTGGAGGCTGAACTCAATTTGCCTTCAGCACCTTCAGGTAATGCAGCAATGCCACCTGGCAGATATAACGCAGAGGTAGCATGCATCATCTGCATTACCTCTGTTAAATTGCTAAATATTCACACAGGCGACTCTGATTTGTTTAAAAAATAGAGTTACAAAACAAACAGGTTCTAAATGCAATTATTGAGCCCAATTATCGGTTTTGGACGAAATCAATTCTCAAAATCCAAAACTAACAGGGCCTTAGAGGGCTGCAAATCATCAAAATGAGGGTTGCAGTTATTGGGTTCATTTCAGCATTTGAATAACTCGTGCATTATGATGACACACAAGGATTTTTACTATAAAATGAAATTGTTTGTTTTCTCTTTTCCTCCGTATTTTCATGTAATTTTCTTGTGTAACAGGCTGAAGATGAACTGGGTTTACCTGCCGTGCCTCAAGCATCAATTCGTGGTTAAGAGGGAGGGGATGTATTGTATGTAAAATTCTTGGTTTATATTGGTCTCTAATATCGAAGAAACCAATTTATTGGAAATATGGTTCGTAATTTCTCATTAGAATGGAGCCTCATTTGAGTGTGCTTGGTAATCAACAAGAATGAATGAAGGCGAAAAGTCCAGCGATGTTGTAAACACATTTTTTTTTAATGTTGATGTGAACATTGATCGATTGAAATATTATAGTTTTTGGTTTTTATAAATGTAATGTGTATATAACAGGTTCTAATTGTAAAACAGGTTATGTATCAAACAAATTTGTTATTCCCGTGTTTTGGGATCTGCTGAAAATTAAATTTTTTTAAAGAAAACTGTAACTTTTAGCAGCGGTCATGACCGCTGCTATATGATGCAAAACCCAGTCCACTTTTAGATATTTAGTAGCGGTTGTAATCGGTGCTACTGGAACGGCTAGTGTATATAACAACTTTAGCAGCGGTTAGGACCGCTGCTATATGATGCAAAACCCAGTCCACTTTTAGATATTTAGTAGCGGTTGTAATCGCGGCTAATTAGACCGCTAGTGCAAGTAACAAATGTAGCAGCGGTTAAGACCACTGCTATATTGGCGAACCTAGACTCCTCAGAGTCGAACGCAGTAGCGGTTATAACCGCTGCTAAATAGTTTCATACACAAGCGGTCTATGTAGCAGCGGTGGTAACCACTGCCATAACATATAGGGACGCGAGATTTAGTAGCGGTTAAATAACCGTTGCTAAAGGTAATGTTAGCGGTCGAGCCTGCTTTGAGCAGCGGTCTTGCCCGCTGCTAAAAACCATTTTTGTTGTAGTGATCACGGCAATAAAACTTCACAAGCAAACCTCAATATGGTGGGAAAGACTAATGCTTTATCGAGAAAAGACGGAAAAATAAAAAATTAGATCATGAGAAAAAATGAGGAAAGAGCTTCGTAAGAAGTATCTACCGGAAATTATGTAAAAGATGCTTTTGTGGACATGAACCAATTCCAACGAGGGACTTGTTCCGCAGATGAATACACTGAAGAGTTTAACAATATGATGGTACCATGTGGAGTTACCGACCCCGAAGAACGAACTATTGGTCAATATCAGGAAGGTTGAGGCATGACATCAAAGAAAATGTACAACTCCAACCTTAGTCCTTCAACGATGTTCATCTTTTGGGTAGTAAAGTCGAACAACAACATCGGCTACGATGAGATCAAGGGCCAACGACTTCTTTTAGAACTTGGAATCTAGGTCATGAGTCTACTCCTAACCAGGGGAGTATGTCTCATTCCCATCCCTCTAATAATGTCTCTCGACCGCCCAAACATGTTGCGGCTCTGGCATATAAACAGCCTAAATCTTCATTGCCTTTATGTTTCAAATGTCAAGGATATGGTCATATCGCATTGGAGCGCCCTAATCTCAAAGTTGTCACTTTTGTGAATGGTGAAGTGCAAGAGTTTGATGATGAAGAACCGACAACCGAGCCCCATGAAGCTGAAGTGGAGGTCACCCATAGCGATCAAGGCGAGATCCTTGTGGTCCGAAGAGATATGAACATGGACCGCTCCAAAGAAGACAATGATTGGCTTCGCCATAGTATTTTTTATACTTGTGATACTTCTCATGGCAAGGTTTGCAAGGTTATTATCTACCCGGGTAGCTGAAACAACATTGTCGCAACAATGATGGGGGAGAAATTGAACCTCAAGACCCAACCTCATCCTCATCCTTACACTCTCTCTTGGATTAATTGTGGAAACAAGGTAATGCTCTCTAAGCATTGCATTGTTCCTTTCTCCATTGGCAATAAGTATAAAGATGAAATTTCGTGTGAAATACTTACCTATGGATGCATGTCATTTACTTTTGGGGTGGAGTTCAACCGCAAAGGCATCAATGATGGTTTCAAGAACAACTATTCTTTTGTTAAGGATGCAATTAAGGTAACTATGACTCTCTCTAGATTGGAAAGAAGACTCAAATTCGACAAGGGGAAGAGTTGTATCTTTCTTTCCAAGACCGAATTTGATAAAAAGAGACCAAGGCTAATGATATACCCTGTGCTCTACTTGTTATTGAAGCTAATGGGGAGTACGAGGAATTTCAATGGCAATTTAATGAATTCATCACCGAAGGAATGTGACCCAATGGAGATTGAATACTTAAGTGGGTGGAAACATCTTACAACGATTTCTTCATCCATTTACATTGATCCATTTTATTCGATCCGACATTAAATCCTGTTGAGAAATTCCGCCGGGCAAATCCGATCCGTTCATGCACAAATTAAACAGAACATAAAATAAACAAACAAGCCACAAGATGAACACTAAGATTTATGTGGTTTGTCCAAGCCTACATCCATGGGCAAGAAACACAATCTTCCACTATGGGAAAAACAATATACAAGGATTACAATGGATTTCACGCAAAACCTGCAACCCTTTCCTTGCTTCTCATCCCAAGACCGTACAAGATAGTAAACCGAGAGAAACCCATAAGAGAAAATCTCAAGAGAAAATCCCAAGAAGAAAACCCACAAGAAGAACCCAAGAACAAACTCTCTTTCTCTCTCTTAGCACTCTTCTCACTTTCTATTTTTCTCCCTCCCATTCTCTCTCTCTCTCTCTCTCCCATGTTTCCACAGCCACAAGAGTGCGACCAAGATGCCATTTTATAGGTTTGACAGAACCCCCAAAAATACAATTTCTATTTCCCTTTTTCCTTCTCACCCAAGAAACCCACGTGGGTGGGAAATAAGGCAACTTTCCCAACAATCTCCGCTTGCCTTATTTCCCATCCACCTGAAGATTTTCCATTCATATCACACCGATCTGATATTACCACAGACCACCGTTGGCCTATGGAAGTACCACCTACACACCCTCGAATCAACCTGGTTTTGACTTCTTCCGATTCGATCAACAAGACTAATGCACATGTGTAGCTGCCATACAATTGACTCACCTAGTCAACCTTGTAGAGGGATCTTGATCCATCGTCCCCAACGCAGATATTGTCATCTTCTCACCATCATCCGCAACCTAGAAACCTTTCTCTATACCAACTGCGAAAGAGACCCTACTTGTGCATACACCATTACCCCGTTTCCAACTAGCCATCGAGATCTTAGGAATACTAGTCACCGTGTCCTCGGGTCCTCGGCTAGATGATATAATTCGCCACACTTGTCTCCTTTCATCACAACCATACAACCGCTTGAGATTTTCATGGCTCCACCTACAACCGAATATCCACAACCCCTAGTGTCCAACCGACCAAGTGATACTAGATTCTTCCATATCTTTGGGACATAAGCTAAACAACCCAAAGTACGAACCACTCTATCAAACATCTTGATCTTCGCCATCCCAACTTCCGTGACTTCACAAGTAGACCCATCACCCAAGAACACTACACCCGCCCTTGTCTCCTGGAACGTATCAAAATTTTTCCTCCTGGAGCATACATGAACATAGGACCCTTAATCTAAAATCTACTCATCATGAGGAGAAATGTGATTACCTGTGGAGACTGTGAAAACATCTTCATCCACTTCGCTCTGTTCATCCATTATTGCAACCACAGCATTCGTAGCACCATTGTCCGCTTGGTCAGCTACCTTCAGACAATCCCGCTTGATGTTTTCATACTTCTTGCAATGGTAACATTGCACACCTTTTCTGCCAACCTTAGATCTTGACTTGCCTTTTTCCTTATCCCCTATCAGACGACCGTACTCTTTGTATCCCACCATGAACAACCAACCCCTACTCTTCACTTCCACCAAGAACGGGTTTCTTCCACATCTCATTCGATATGAGCGTGGCCTTGACTTCCTCCAACCTTTTCGTTCCCTTCCCATACAATAAAGTCATCACTAAGTTATCATACGAATCAGGAAGCGAAGTAAGAAGCGAAAGGGCCTCGTCTTCTTTCTTCAACCTTTATTCAGCCTTCTGGAGCTGATCCACAAGGCCGTTAAAGATTGTGATGTGTTCTAGAAGATTTCTGCCTTCTTGCATCTTTAGCCTGTTACAATTGTAGCTTGAGATACAACTGGTTGGCCAAGCTTTTTGACATTTAAGGCTTTTCAAACTTCACCCATAATTTTGGTCCCTCTTCTTTTTCCAACGTTATCTGCTAGACATAGCCGAATCATCCTGACTGCATTCGATTCAATGACTTTGAATTTGGCATCCGTCATCTTTTCTGGCTTCCCATCCTTTCCCTGCAATGCCTTAGCCAATCCTTGTTGAACTAGGATGTCCTTTGCCCTTATCTTCCATAGGGTTAAACTGCCCTTTCCATCAAACTTGTCGATGTTGAATTGGGTAGAACTTGATTTTGCCACCATCTTGGAATACTCCGCATTTCTCAATGTAGCGCTCCACCTCGAATGAGAACCTTTCTTGGACAATCTTTCCACTCCTAAAAATTGCTCTACCCGCAATCCACCCTCAACACCCATGATCACCCCACTAGGCCTCGACGATCACCCCAACCACAGCTCTAGTACCACTCGTTGAGAAAATCCACCGGGAAAATATGATCCGATCATGGTCAAATTAAATGAAAAGTAAAATAAACAAACAAGCCACAAGATGAAAACTAAGATTTACGTTGTTCGGCCAAGCCTACGTCCACGGGAAAGAAACACGATCTTCCACTATGAGAAAAATAATATACAAGGATTACAATGGATTTAACCCAAAACCTGCAACCCTTTCCTTGCTTCTCAACCTAAGACTGTACAAGAGAGGAACCTGACAAAATCCCAAGTGAAAACCCCAAGACGAAACCCCGAAAAGAAAACCCGCAAGAGGAACCCAAGAAGAAAATGAACCCAACAACAAACTCCCTTTCTCTCTCTTCTCATTTTCTCTTCCTCTCTCTCCCGTTCTCTCTCTCACGTTTCCACACCCACAAGAGTGCAACCAAGATGCCTTTTTATAGGATGCCTTTTTATAGGTTTTTACAAAAGTTACAAAAAGACACTTTCTATTTTAGTTTTGCCTTCCCACCCAAGCAACCCAGGTGGGTGGGAAATAGGCAACTTTCCCGACAAAGCCTATAGCAGATATTCATGAATTCCAGCATGTTCAAGATGGAGACAAATTCTATTTTCGTCTTGGTAATTATGCAGTAGGATTTGAAACACAATAGTTTAAGATGATTAACATTCCTCAACAATTCAAAACTCGAGGAAGGGTTTCCTTGAATCAAGGAAGTTTGTCAAACTTCAAAATTGTGGAGATGGTCATTTTTGAGTGCTTAGTAAAATTAGGCTTGATGCATTCAAGATTAAATTACCCGGTGATTACAGCATTTCAGATACATTCAATGTTTCTGATCTTATTCCATATCATGAAAGTGATTCGGTGAACTCAGGGAGGAGATGACGTTCAACCGGAGGAGATTGATGCAGATGCATTCCCGCTACAATGTTGTTGCTCGATTTTGAAGCTGGTTTTTGGACTCTTAGATTGAAGAATATAAAAAAGGATAACTAGGAAGTTGTAGCCCATTTTGATATGTTTCCAACGAGAATTTAAAATCTTAATTTGGCATGTGGCTAGTGAGATATGACTGTTTTAGTTGACTGTGTCTATTAGTTCCTAGGCTAGTTAATGTGTTTGTGAGCTACTAAGCTATTTATGAGTTTGTAATTCCCTAAACTAGTTAGTGGGCTAGATTGAACATTTTTGTCTTCTACTCCTCTGTTTAATGTGTAGAAAACATTTGTAATGAGAGTTTTGTTGAAGAAGAAAAGTTTCTAAGTATTTGGGCAAGAATTCTACTTCTTGTTTTTCCTCCACAACCCAAAAGATTGTGTTTCATTGATCCGAACGGTATCAGTTTAAGTTTGTTAAAAACTTATGTACGAAGTGAAGCTACCATGTTCTAACTCATCTATATGTCTAGTTGTTGTTCATCCTCCTCCCTCAAATTATATGAACAAGAGAGTGCTCCACTGAGTCCATTTACTTGAACTTGGTTCTCTGAGCTTGAATTAAATATCCACCATCTTCTACCCCTAAATATGACATAAGGTTTTTGTTTCGCCATATGTATTGCCCAGTACATATACATACAAAGACTGATAACTTAAAATATCAAGGTTAATACATGCAAAAGTAATGAAATAGTCATCGAATTAAGATATCAAAAACCATCAAACCTAAGTCACATATAAGTGTTTTAATATCGTGAAATAACCACCATAATGCAATTCAAAAATTCAAAAAATTATAGTTTTAACATCCATAACAACTCATTATCAAATCTACTGGATAAAACATGCCATAGTCTGGCCGATGTAAGACCTCTGCTCTACATCACCATACATCATAAATAAATAAGCTTCAAGACACCGAAGGCATGCTTGATTAGATTTCGGCACAACGAATGCTTATGATTGAAGAGCTCAGTAGGAGTGTGTGGCATGCGACCTCTTATCTTATTAATGTGGTATCTTGTGCCTTGGCAAAGAGTGATCATTACAACAAAAGCACTCTTTGATGATGGCCAAAATCCATTGCCAAATATATGTAACCTTTAGCAATTGTCATTAGCGACATATATAACCATGTCTCGATAAAAGGTGTTGTAAGGGGAATTAGTGACGGATAGTATGTTGGTTTTCTATTCGTCCTCATATTAGAGGAAAAAGTGATGGAACATTCTGTCGCCAAAAATGAATTATTTTATAGTAGAAAATAACTTTTTCAGGATGCCAAAATTCTGCGCTATATATCATTAGTGATGGTTTTGTCGCCGTCATCATTTATTGTCCAAAGCATTAGATAGTTTCGTCGAAAAACAAAGTAGAGTACGAGGCCCTTCTTGCCGGCCTCTTCGATTAGTGCAAGCTGCCTCAAGGTCCACAACGACTCGCTACTCATTGTAGGGTAGATCAATGTCCTTTATGAGGCCAAGGAACCTAGAATGTTGAAATACTTGGAGAAGGTATGAGAGAAAATTTCAAGTTTTGAGGAAATCGAGGTGGTCCAAATACCAAGGTCTCTCAATGCCAGTGCTGATGCCTTATCAAAGAAGGCCTCCTCTGTGTTAGAGTCAAGCAAGGTTGCTTGAAGCATTACACCCTAGGCATCTAATTTGGAATGTTTGTTTCCTCCAACCCTATATATAGAGATACACAAGGGTTATTGACTGGTTAATGGACTCTAACCCATGTAGGCCCACTACACCAGTCCATTATCTTATTGAGCTTATATTAGAACATAATAGGGTTATATTATATACCAAACAATCTCCTCCCATGTTCTACATATAGCACAATCCAATAGATAGATAATGTGATGTTCAAATAAAATATTGAATCATCCATATCACCATATGAAAAAGGATCCACAATCCAACAGAAAACATGAATACTTTTAAGAATAACCAAGAGTTTTAGAAATAATCTAAACTCAAATAGAAGCAGTTTCACATGTAAGTGAACTATTTATTAAACTGAAAAGAAAATAATAGTCCCCCACATTTCTATAAAGATTCACTCATCAAGTAAGTCATTCTCATCAAAATCCAAATCGAGGCAAGCTCCTCCATTTTTTCCAATCCCTGTAAATTACCAAATATGAATTCCATAAAACATGAATCCAATCATTTGTGTAAAATACTAAAGTATGTAGTTCTACTAGAAGAACTTAGTACCATTTCATATTGGCTGAAAAAACAAATATCAATAAGTGTTATTGTCAACTTTCAATATAAGAACAAGACCTAAATAGTTTCTTTTGCAAAGAATCATTCCATTGTCAAGTTTCATTACAAGAACAAGACCTAAATAGTTTCTTTTGCAAAGAACCATTCCCTGTTTCCATTTGGAATGTTACAGTCATCTTATCCAAATTCGAGTTAAGTTGTATCATCAAGTTTAGAATGAAACAACTTCCCAAAAAAGGACATGTCATCAAATGTGGAATGACACAAAACAACTGTAAACATCATTGAAACATATCAAGTGCTTATCTTGGCCAAAAGAGAAATATTCAAAAATTCAAAATAACATGGATGTAGGTTAATACCTGTCTATACAGTCTTTAACCCCATCTCCCCAACAGTTTTGAATATTCAATCTTTGTTTGCATTTGTGAGAGCATCGGCCATATTATCCTTCGATTGCACATCAACCAAAGTGATAATACCTTGTTCTATAAGATAATTCAGCATGTCATGTTTCAGCCTGAGATGTCTCCTCTTACCATTAAAGAGTGAGTTCTTTACAATCGTAATTGTAGCTTGATTATCACAGAATACACTTAAAGAATTAATCTTTAAACGGGTTAGTGGAATGTCCATGATATGATCTCTTATCCACTCTGCTTTATCTCCTGCAGAAGCTAGAGCATAAAGTCCTGATTACATCGATGACAGAGCAATGCAAGTCTGTCTCTTTGACTTCCACGCAATAGCTGCTCCACCCAATGTAAATATATAACCAGTGGTAGATTTACTATCTCCTAATTCTGAGCCCCATGATGCATTATATCCTTCAAGGATAGGAGGATGGCACTATAACATAGAGCATAATGTAGAGTACCCTTAAGGTGTCTCATTAGCCTCATAAGGGCATTGCAGTGCTCATGGCCAGGATTACTAGTGAAACGACTCAGCATGCCTACCGTAAAGGCTATGTCTGGTCTAATGCAACTCATCAGATACATGAGACTACTAATCAGTTTAGAATAATCCAACCAATTCATGCTGGCTCCTTCATTAGGTCTAAACTTTTTTGTATAGTCAAATGGTGCCTCAATCAGTTTACATCCATTGTATCCCCATGTAGAAAGTAGTTTCTCAATATAATGGGCTTGGCTAAGAGTGATCCCTTACCTATCAAAACTTACTTTCTGTAGACACCCTCATTTTGCTACACTTTAACCAACAATAACCTAATATATTGATCCGTGAAATTTCATTGGTAAAGTATGCATCCTCAAATTTTCTGAAAACCGAAATGATAAAGAGATGTACCTGGTGAGATGATTAGATCCGAAAAATTAAAAAATACCCTGATTGGTGAATTTAGTGTGTTAAATCCATGTGAGAGCCCCTCTATCATGTGTTTATATGTTTTAGGTCATTAATATCTCGATCTGACTTTACGGATCATCAATCGGGACAAAATAAGCTAGAGTCACTTCACAGCCCGGGACCTGATTCTATTCCGAGACTCGATTTCCGTAAATCGTTAGATCAAGGGTAGATCTTAACCTGGGTGTCTTTCCTTACTAAGAATTTGTGATCATTTAGTCAAAATAGGATCAATCAAGGTTAATCTCAAATTCAGATTAAACATTGTGTCACTTAATTGAGCAAAAACCCAGTGAAAAATCACGGATCAATGTGGGTGAACGAGAGACGTCGAAATAATTTAACCAAATTATCAACAACAGTGCTTTCAGTACTTAAATTGTTGTCAAAATTCATATTTCAAAGGTTAGGATCATTCATCAAAAATTGATTAAGTTGGTTGGATCAATCGAATCGTCAATTTGATCAACGGTTGGAAAAACGATTCGCTGTTAAAAACCGACGGCTCGCATTGGTCAAAAATTCTGAAAATAATATTTCTATGGCAACATTGGGCTTAAATGAAAGAGGAAAAATCAACGATAATAATGGCGAAAGAATTATCGAAATCGGACTTCAAAATCTCCTAAAAACCGCGTTTTTCGATTTTTACATTCAAAATATTTGAAAAATCTTTTACAAGATTCTAGGAGATTTGGAGGCATCATCTCGTCCATTCTTTTGATCGAAATTGATCTCAACCACCCAATCTTATTCCATATAATTGCAAAGATTTCAGGATATTTGGAGACCCGATCTCGCCCGTTCTTTCGATCACATGGAGATTGCAGTTAATCGCAACCATCCAAATCGTTGCCATTCTCTACAAAGGCAACCAAATTGGACATTTCCCTTATCTTGAAATTTGCTTCCAAAATCTACAAAGATTCCAAGGACAAATGGCATCATCTTGGACCTTGAATTGTTCCTAAATCTTTAGTACTTGATCCTGGCCGCATAAGTGCCTGCCATTTTTAACATAGCCATGGCTTAAATGGAAGATGCCAAAGAAGAGGGAGAATATTCTAGAAAAATTCGATCTTGGCCATTCTTTCCCCTTCCTTTTTCCATCACTCAATCTCCACCCTACACCTCTAGGCCCTAAAGATGGCAACCTGGCTCATCCCTCACCTATAAATACCCATGCTCTCTTCTTTCAAAGAAAAAGGAGAAAAAAGAGGAAGAAGACTCAAAGAAAACTACTAGAGAAATCCTCCATATCCCCGTCTTCAAATCTTGTCCTATTCAAAGGATACTCAAAATCTCCATCACAGGTAGGTACACTATTCTCAGATTTTTCTAGGATTATTTGATATTTTTTTATGTATTTTTGTACGATTTTTAGCATTTAATTGAATTTAATTCAATATTATGTGTGTGCTCAAAATCACGATCTACATGAGTGTTTCAATTCCGATTCGTCCTGAAATTTAAGACACTGATCTATTTAAATAGACTAAAATAACCATCGGATTGGATCGGACATTGAATCAAAGGATTTCAAAAATTTGAGTGATGAGTGGAATTTTATTTAAAATAATGGCTGAGAAATTACAAAATTCGAAAAAATAGCCATCTCAGGATGATCTATTTTTTGGAATTTAAAATTTTTCTTGTGTTCATCATATCAGAACAAGATTAAAGGATGTTTTCCGGAGTCGTAATTTCCTCGAAAATCGTGTTTTAAAAATGGAAAACTCTTCAAAAATATCTTTTCGACGAAGAAAAATGAAATATATACTAAATGGATTCCAAAATTAATGACATTTCCTGGGAAAATAATATGGTACTGATACATTCTACCATGAAGTTTTAAGAATTTTTGGATTCTGTTTGATATATTATTTAATGCTTTCTTTGAAAATTATCAGATTTTGTGAGAATTGTTACTGACATGAGATCACCATTAAAATTCACAAAAGTTTTATAGTAGTCTTATATTTCATATTTCTTGCTGTTGTAAAATTTTCAATTTATTTGGATCTTGTTTCCTATGGGATTTAGTGTTAATTCATGATCTGGTCTGAAAATTGAAAAATCTGAAATTGATAGTAAATAGTTTCTAAAATTTATGGAAATCTCACAGCATGCTATTTTTACTTATATCTTACTACTGTAGAAATTTCAATGAATTTAGATTTCTATTTCTAGTAGTTTCTGAGTTATTTTTGCAATCTGGTCTCGTTATTGTTAAATCAAAATTAAATATGACCTGAATGTAAAAATCTGTAAAAATATTCCAGTAAGCTACATCCCATAATGTTTTGCTGCTGTAGAAGTTTCAATTCATTTCGAATTCATTTGCAATAATTTCACTTGTAAAATCACTCATATGGTTAAAATTGATAAAATCCATTGAAAATTCGAAATTAATTAAAAATCATCCTAAAGTTTCTAAAGAACCTTGAATTTTTGTCACATATTAATTCCTAAATCCATTGAAACAGAAATTTTAGGATCTTTAGATTTCCCTGGAAAAATGGCCAGTGCATCCATAATCGTATCCCTATTGCACTCGATCTTTGACAATTTGAACATTTAAGCTATAGCATATTGTTGGCTCCGAGGTTACTGTCCACGGAAATCCTGAGATATGCCAGGCAATAAGATGCTATAACTTAAGTATTAAATTGCACAAGGAAAGAGCGCACGATTCCCTTCCTTGGATGTTATTCTAGGCCGAAATTGGTGAACCCTATAACCATTGGTATTCCTTAAATGTCCAGAAATCAAAAATCCTTGAAATCTGAAATTAATTAACTTCAAGAACTGAAATCGATTCATCTCGTGTCTTTCAGAACCGTTGGATTACGGTTTCTGTCATAAGAACCCTTAGAGCCCAATTTAGGAACACTGGTGTCGTGTCTTGTCCTAAGTTTTAGGGAGTCTTAGGTTTTAGGAAGTCCTAGAGTTAGGAATCCAGCCTCATCATGGACGTTTGCTATGGATAGCAACTGTGCCATAGGTCTAGTTACACTAGTCGCCCAATCTTTCCATAGGACAAGCCTAGTAAACTAGGATGTAGGCTAACCTGCATTAATCTAAGGAATAATTTGCATTTAGATAAGAATCATATAGCATCTTAGATGAAATCCTAGGATAATAAAATCCTCAACTTGAATTAAATAACTTCTCCTAAAACTGTTGAAACAGTCAATCCCGTCTAGGTCGGTGTCTTAGTTGAGTTAGGCATAAGTAGCTTAGCTTAGGTGCACCGAACTACGTCGACTCTGATCACAGTGAGGCTTGGGTACGTAGGCAGCTTGGATGTCTGATGGCATATCAACCGCGAGTCGGCACTACAACAAATTGTGGTGTTTTGTATATTAATTTTCTTGTAAATGCTTAATCAAATCACTTAGGATTTTCCATGAAATTAGAATTTTAGGAGAACTTTCACTTAGATTGAATCCAGACAAATTAAGAAATCAAGATACACATTTAGGATTCACATTGAAATTAGATCATAGGATGCATGTCCCGTAGTAAGCACATTAACAGAGAGTTGAATGAGCCATTTAAAATAAATTTAAAAGAGTTAGCTTTTGAAATTGAAGACCGATTATCGGGCAGGAATGGTGCATGTGGTGGATAAATCCCCATACCTTCCATTCTTGTAACCAGGTAGCGAGTCTAGATGTCTGGTTAATTTTGGATCCTAGATCCCACATCTAGGTGGCGACTCTGTCAGTCTCTTTTGTGTGGAATTCGGATTGCCTTAGTGATCCCAAGTTCACATAAAAGATGAATTAAAATCAATAATTAAAATGCACACGCCAATCGCGTGGGTACGAGAGACCAAGAGAGATCGTGGCGGCTCGCGCCCCACCCCTCTCGCTGGATCTGGTCCCACACTTTTATATCAAGAATGGTGTCTACCACACCAATATCTTTCATGTCGAATTCTTTAGCCAACATTGATTTCATGTCACTCACTACAGAGAGATCGGAACCAAGAATCAACATGTCGTCAACATACAAGCAAATAATTGCAACCTTATTCGACACACAACGAAAGTAAAGGCATTTATCCGAGTAACTGGTCTGAAAACCAAAGCTCTTTACTACCTTGTCGAATTTTTGATGCCACATTTTAGGTGCTTGTTTAAGACCATACAAAGATTTGTTTAACTTACAAACTTTGTTCTCCAAACCTTCCATGACAAACCCTTCAGGTTGGTTCATGTAGATTTCCTTTGTGAGGTCTCCATTAAGAAAAGCCATCTTTACATCCATTTGATGCACAACATATTGCTTCATAGATGCCAAAGCAAGAAGAATTCTTTTCGTAGACAAATGACAGACCGGTGAGTAAACATCAAAGTAGTCTATCCCACGGACTTGAGTATAACCTTTAGCTACTAAACGTGCTTTATACCGAGCTATAGATCCGTCAAGATTAAGTTTCTTCTTTAAAATTCACTTATAGCCTACAATCTTAGCCCCTTTTGGCAAATTGACTAGCTGCCAAGTTTGATTTTATAACATAGAGCTCATTTCATCATCAATGGCTTCTGCCTATAACAAAGAGTCCCTAGATCTCATCGCTTCTTTATAGGTGGATGGATCATTGTCTAAATGGTAGGTCACAAAGTCCTCATCAAAATTCTTGGGTACTCGATCTCTTGTAGATACTCTTAAAGGTTTTGAATAAAAAATCAGTCTGGGACGGGTGTCAGAAATATTCTGTTCAGACTCTACAAGCGATTCTGTAACCATATCAGTATAGGGTATGGTCAAACTAGAGAAATTTATTCTCAAAAAATACTACATCTCTAGATTCTATAACTATATTGGTAGATAGATCCAAAAATCGATCAGCAGCATTATCTTCTGTGCCACCTAGATACACAAAAGTGATGGTTCTAGACCCCACTTTAGGTATCCTAAGGTCTTGTATCCGCACATAAGCAATACAACCCCAAGTTTTAAGAATGACATATCAAACAAAATGCTTATGCCATAACTCATAAGGAGTGGAGGTCAATTTAGAGTGTGGCACTCTATTCAGGATGTGGTTGACAGTCAAAGCTGCTTCTCCCTAATAACAAGTAGGCATGTCAGCTGTCAATAACATAGCGTTTAACATTTTTGTTAATCTCATGTTCTTACGTTCAGCTATGCCATTAGATTGAGGTGAGTAAGAGCAGTAGTTTCAAGTATTATGCCCTGAGAGGCACAAAATTCCTTGAACTCCGTCATAGTGCATTCTTCTCCTCTATCACTCATAAATCTCTTAATTTTCAAGTTCAATTGATTTTCAACACGAATCTTGAAAATTTTCAATTTATCAAAAGCTTCATCTTTCGATTTTAACAAATAAAAATGACAATATCTTGAAAAATCGTCTATAAAAGTAACTAAATACTTCTGACCATCTCTAGTAGTGAATTTTTTAAAATCACAGAGGTCATAATGAATTAACTCAAGAAGTTGTGTGCTTCTAGAAACCGAACGAAAAGGTTTTCAAGTGATCTTAGTTTGTGCACACACTTCACACCTGTCAAATTTAATCGACGTATCTAAAGGTATATTATGAGTTTTAGCAAGTTGGACCATTTTTCTATAGTTCACATGTCCCAATCTATTGTGTAACAACTTAGGATCAATAAGAGTTGAACTAACCTAACTAACAATCTCATTTGCTAAAATCAATCTATACATAACATCGATCAAGAATGCACAACCAAAATAAAAAGAGTTAACGGATAAAGTTACTCTACCACCCAAAAAAAGAAGTGCACATACCAGCATTATTTAAAAGACTAATGGAAATTAAATTCTTTTGAAGAGAAGAAAGTACTTTAACATCTTTTAAAGCTAGTAACTTACCTGAAGAAAGGACCAAGTTCGCAGTTCCAGTGTGAGTCACATCCGCCTCTCCTCCACTACCTACTATAGCAGTCTCTTTAGCGACAACAACATCAGCGAGGGGTTTCTTTGAGTTACAAACATGACATGTGGCTCCTGTATCTAACCA
The DNA here is from genome assembly GCF_043159265.1 of Tasmannia lanceolata. Classification (NCBI taxonomy): domain Eukaryota; kingdom Viridiplantae; phylum Streptophyta; class Magnoliopsida; order Canellales; family Winteraceae; genus Tasmannia; species Tasmannia lanceolata. The sequence goes on along the minus strand of NW_027518700.1, from coordinate 35,958,511 downwards.
CCAATTTGAAGAAGTACTGGCCTTACCATTGCTGAACATAGCAACAAAAATACTAGGCTCAACCTTGCCCACCATCATATAAGCTTCCTTCTATGGTCTGTCAGATTTATGCTTCTTAGGTAGCCTGCAATCTGCTACAAAGTGACCCCATTTCCCACAGTTGTGGCACTTGCCCTTCCTCTTTTTAGAGATAGTCTTATTGGCCTCCAACTTGGGTTCACTTTTAGGTGACTTGGATTTTCGAGAAAATTTCTTGGGATTTGTTAACGGGTTAGCAGCATACTGTTGCTGTCTAACCATCTCCAAGTTATTCCTGGCTCAATTCTCATCTTCGATTCGAATGAATCGTTTGAGATCATCCAGCCCCACTTGCACATTTTTCCTATACATTTCAGTTTTGAAAGAGTGCCATGCAGATGGTAACATATATATGATTGCACCCACAAGAAACGGATCACTCACAACAATTTTCTCATTATTTAATTTAGATTGCAAATTTTCTAGATCAGTCACTTGATGAGTGATTTTCTTGTCTTCTTTAAACTTGAAATCCATGAATTTGTCCATCAGATGAGTTTTGGACAATTCCTCCTCCTTTTTGAATTGAGCATCTAAATTATCCCAAATTTCTTTAGTAGTTGTAAATTTACTATAGGTTTCTACAAGACGGTCAGAAAGACAATTCAACAAATAGTCTTTGCAGAAATCCTCATCCCTTAGCCATTGAGATTCATCAACATCTTCAACCGTATCCGCAAAGTTACTCAAAACGGTGTAAAAACAATTCAGATATTTTAGACCGAATTGAGTCTTTCGCTTCCATGAATTAAACGCAGAAACTCCAAACAATTGAAGTTTGATCATCACAAACGGAATAACATTCTTGTCCATTGTATATTTTAGATGAAAATAAAATTGGAAAGAGTGCACCTGATTGCGAATCGCGAGAAATGAATCCACGAATCAAATCCAAGATAGGCTCCAAGAACCGAATCTAAGAGAGTTTCGGCAATACTTTTCTACCCAAGAGGTTTCAGTAAAAATTTCGATCCAAAAGATCAAGCCACGGATGAAATTTGACAAACCCCCAACCAGAGTTCCACCCAGCTTCAACTAATGGGAGGTAGAACAAACGAATTTGGAGGTAGAAAAAACCACACCCAAACGAATTTGGAGGTAGAAGATATTCACGTCAAAAAACGCTGGATGAAAACCCACACCCAAAAAATATCTCTGTGGAGAATACACCCATGTACAAAAAGTATCTGTGGTAGAATAAGCCCACGTCCAAGGATTATGCCCAAAGTACGTGTGTGGAGTAGACAAGCCAAAGAGAGAAAGTATTCGTTACTTTTCTCAATGAGAAACAAGATAGCTGATGCAAACAGGAGAGAGAGAGTCACACAATTCTTTGTTTCGAATTGACGTAGACGTCTACTCATGCGTCCACTGCCATGAGAAATATTAACCGAAGGATCCCCTCCCTCATAAAACGACAATCTAAGTCGATGGAGATCCCTCCCTTCAAAATGTGAAACCAAGTAGTGAGCGAGAGAGGGAAATACGTTCCTTATATATATATATATATATATATATATATATATATATATATTCCAACAAGTGGAATTAAAACCCGCGATGGGGATCCAAGAGAAATAGTGATAATGGATTCTCCATAAACAAAAGTTGAAATCGTCCCTTTGGGATAATTATTTTGACGATCCAAAATTAAGGTTTATAATAGTGCTCCATGATTGTTAGAGTCAAGTAAGGTTGCTTGAAGCATTACACCCTAGGTATCTAGTTTGGAATACCTAGTTTGTTGCCTCCAGCCCCTATATATCGAGATACACTAGGGTTATTGACTGGTTAATGGACTTAACCCATGTAGGCCCACTACACCGGTCAATTATCTTATTGGGCTTATATTAGAACATAATAGGGTTATATTATACACCCAACAATTTGATACCACAAGCTCCAAAAACATATACATGGAGGTCCTCCAGTACCCGAGCATTGATAAGAAAGAAGTCATGGAGATTTGACACTGGACCAAGATGGATGGACCCCATTCTCCATTACTTAAAAGACGAAGTCTTATCCGAGGATCGGAAGAAAGCCCGGAGGCTGGTTGCCCAAGCTGCCCAATACTTTAGGGATAGGGAGAAACTCTAGAAGTGGTCATACTCCTGGCCATGTTTGAAATGCCTCCGACCCTCGCAGGTCCACCTGACCATGACAGAGGTGCATGAAGGAATCTGCGGTGATCACTCAGCGGGCAAGACTCTGGCCCAGAAAATCCTTAAGCATGACCATTTTTTGTCGACCATTCTCCAAGATGCCCAAGAATTTGTCAGAAAATGCGAGCAATTACAGAAGTTCGCTCCAATACAGTGTTTCCCAGCCCCCATTCTGTTTTCCTTGTGGGGGATTGAAATGCAAGTGTGGCAACCCAAGAGGGGGGTGAATTGGTCAATTAAAAAGTCTTGGCTTAAATAGGTGGATTATTAAAATCAACCAATTAAGCACTAATTAATATAACCCTTGTTCAAATAGCAAGATAATAGAGTTAGGGTTTAGATATTACTTTGTATGTGTATTTACTAACCCTTGTTCAATTTAGCATAAGTACAAATAAAGGTTAGAGATTACCAATCACCTCACGTGAAAGAGACAGAGAGAGAGGGAAGAAGTCACATCACAAGGAACACACGATTTTTATAGTGGTTCGGTCTATCACAAGACCTACTCCACTCTTCCAAGTTTTCCTCCTTGGATGCTCCACTAAGGTTGAGATTCTTCGATGGCGAATCTCCAAGCAGTACAAACCCAACTTCTCCTCCAACTCCAAAGGGAACAAACCCTTTCTACACAAAGCCTTGGCGAGGGGTCACACCCTCTTACAATGTCTTCACCTTTCTTAACGGGCCGAAGAGTAGACCCTCTAATACAATGGATTCACTTTTGTTACCGGGCCGGATCGGAGACCCTCTATAAAGAACAAAATAAAAAGAAAAACTCCCAATGCCTCTTGATAGGCAGATTACAACTTTGACAACTCATAATCACTCCAAAGAAAGATACAAATGTAAAGCCTATGGAGTACCTCTTGATAAAATGTGGAAATACAAGCTCAAAGAGGTTTTGCTTTTGATTTGAAAGTTTAAGCTCAAAAAGATGGGATTTGATCTTTCAAAAATGTTGAAAAGCTTCTTTAGATGGTCTTGGATAGTGTATATATAGCCCACAAAGAAATATGACCATTTTTTTGGATAAAACTGTAAAAAACTGGGTTGAAAAAGTCAACCTGCGAAAGGCCCAACGGCTAGTTTTTCAGGCCGTGGCGGTCGACTGAGGCACGGCGGTCGCCCACCCTTATCGGGCTCTCTTTAAGAAATTCAAATTTCTTTTTCAGAGATAGGAAGAGCTTCACAATCTCTAACCATGGAGAGTCGAATCCGAGCTTTGACCTCTGGCCAATCCTTTGTCGCATTCTCTATCGCTGAAGAGCAGATAAGGTGGAGCTTCCGTAGAGATTTTTAGAGACAGGAAGAGCTTTGCGATCTTTGACCGTGGAGGGTTGCATCTGAGCTTCGATCTCCGGTGACTCCTCTGTCGCTGAAGAATAGACAGGGTGGAGCTTCCGTGGATATTTTTCCAGAGATAGGAAGACCTTCGCAATCTCTTACTGTGGACGGTCGAATCTGAGCTTCAACCTCTGGAGAATCCTCTGTCGCTGAAGAGAAGACAAGGTGGAGCTTCCATGGAGATTTTTCCGAAGATAGGAAGAGCTTCTCGATCTCTGACTGTGGAGGGTCGGATCTAAGCTTCGACCACTAGCGAATCCTCTGTCGCTGAAAAGCAAACAGGGTAGAGCTTCCGTGCATATTTTTCCGAAGATATATTTGAGGCACAGTTAGAAGGTGGTGAAAATTTTCATTTATAGGAGCAATTTTATAACATAGGGCATCTACTTCTGCATTCAAATAAAAAGAGACAAACACAAGTAATCGAAACTGAACGGACTAAACTTGAAGGTCGCTCACTGATAGTATTTTCTCATATTGTCCATGTTCCATGTGCGAGGTATCAGAGTTCCTTCAATGTCTTTCAGTTGGTATGCACCTGGTCAAAGAACTCTAACAACTCTATAGGGCCCTTCCCATCTGCGAACTAGTTTCCCGGTCTTCCGGTGGTTGAGACATCGGATCGTCGGAGGAACTTGTCCCTGGGCTCCAATGACCTTTCTTTTACCTTGGAGTTGTAATATCGAGCGACTCTTTGCAAATAGGCGGTAGTGCAAACTCGATCCTTCTCTCTTTTTTCATCTATCAGCTGAAGGTTGTTTCTCAAAAGATTGGAATTCTGCTTCTCATTGTAATTCTCCACTCTAAAGTATGGGACCTCATTCTCTACCGGGATTACGCCCTTCACGTCGAAGGGCATGCTAAACGGCGACTCCCCCGTAGCAGTTCGGGTGTAGTACGGTAGGCCCAGAATACGTTTGCTAATTTGTCTGCCGAAGATTTCCTAGCATTTTTAAGGCTCTTCTTGAGGCTTTCTAGGAGGGTACTTTTTGTTACCTCGGTCTGCCCATTTGTATGGGGGTGTCCAACTAAATTAAAATGTTGTTGAATGCTGAGCTTCTCGCAAAAGCTTCGGAACTAGGAGCTGGCGAACTGTGTGCCGTTTTCAGTTACCAAGACCTTTGGTATCCCGAACCTGGACACGGCATCATGGTAAAAGAACTTCTTTGTTGCCTTGGAGTCTTTTTCCATGGCCTTAGCCTCCACCACTTGGTGAAGTAATCTATCGCCACATACAGCATGGTACACTTCCCACTGGATGGAGAGGAAGGACAGAGGAGATCCATCCCTATAAGCCCAAGGGTTCCCATGGGTTCAAACATTCACCTTTTCCTTCTTGTTTTGATGCTAGCAAACTCAAATTGATTAGCATTTGTGGACTAATATGTTGCTTTGAGATGTTGTGCTCTATACAGGATTTTGATATGTCATAATCGCCACTACACAACTCATCACAACACATGGCTTGTGAATCTCCACACATAATGATCAAGAGCTTGCACTCACAGTGAAGACATTGCCATTTGGGGGATGTTTAAAGTCAAGAAGCTCGAGATGAAGATCCCACAAGTTCCTAGCAATTATCAAGAAGGAGCTTGGAGTTGAACATACCATGGTGACACCTCATGTACCTCACAACATGCATTGAAGATTGGAGAAACTCACAAGAGCCGAATCAAGTGCAAGATGTTCACTCTCAAGTCAAGGAAGTCCAAGGAAGTGCAAAGGAGCTGATACAATCCAAAAAGACTCAACGGTATCATTTTTAGGGTGTATTTAGAGTCCTCATGATACTTTGGTTTTCAAATGGTTTTCATACGTCAGTTTTTATATCTTTGAAAACCATACACACACCCAAAAATGTGTTTGAAGACCTAGGACTAAAGCCCAAAGACCATGGCATAAATCCCTGACTTTTTAAAGTTAAAATGGATTTTCAAATAGGGTCGGTTGACAGGGGGTGTCCCGGGCGACCTCGGCAAGGTAGCTGGAAATACAGCACTTGCAGGATTTTAGCGGGCCGGTCGACCGGGGGAAGCCGGACGACCGCGGAGGTGTCCCTGGAAAGCCAAGAACAATCCATCATGGTTTGGGAGGGTGACCGAGATGGTCTGGTCGACCGCGGATAGTGTTTCGAACAGAAAATTCTCCATGGAAGCTCCACCCTATCTGCTCTTCAGTGACAGAGGATTTGCCAGAGGTCGAAGCCCAGATCCGACACTCCATGGTCAGAGATCGCGAAGCTCTTCCTATCTCCAAGAAAATCTACACGGAATGTCTACCCTGTCTGCTCTTCAATGATAGAGGATTCTCCAAAGGTCTATGCTCGAATTTGACCCTCCACGGTCAGAGATCACGAAGCTCTAATTATCTTCCCAAAATCTCCATGGAAGCTCCATCCTGTCTGCTATTCAGCAACAGAGAATGCGACAGAGGATTCGCTAGAGTCAAAGCTCGGATCCGACCCTCCATGGTCAGAGATTGCGAAGCTCTTCCTATCTCTGAAAAATCTCCACGGAAGCTCCACCCTATCTGCTGTTCAGCGACAGAGGATTCGCTAGTGGTCGAAGCTTGGATCCGGACCTCCACGGTGAGAGATCGCGATGCTCTTCCTATCTCTCGTAAAATCTCCATGGAAGCTCCAACCTGTGTGCTCTTCAGCGATAGAGGATTCATGAAAGAATGAAACTTGGATCCAACCCCCCAAGGTGCAATATCGAGTATCTCTTCCTACCTTCACAAAAGTTCCACCCTCTAGCTTTTGACTGGCTTCAAAGTTTGGTTCTAACCTCTGGATGCCAGAGGTTCTGGAGTCCGTTGTAACTCACGAATCCATAGATAGTCGAGCTAGGATAGAACAGTCGCAAGCACAGAAAATCTCAGAAAAAGATTTTGTTAAAATCGAAAATTTCAACTGAGTTCTCCGAAAGTTTGTTATTAAAGAGAATATGCTATGATAGGAGAGAGAGAGAGAGAGAGAGAGAGAGAGAGAGAGAGAGAGAGAGAGAGAGAGACCACTTCATTAAAGAACAAAAACCTTACAAAGATGGGCTCAAAGGCCAGTTACATCACAAACATACAAAATACAAGTCTCCAAAACCAAATGCAAAGCCAAGAAGGATAAATAAAAGAAGATCCTCGGAGGACATTGAAACACTTGAGCACTCGAGCAAAGGAGCTGGTACAGAAGTTCATCCCTGAGGTAATTGGAAAGGAGAGTGAGAAGATGGGGGAAGTAATGGTTAACCAGGGAGGGAAGCCCCTACGGATCAACTTGTGCATCCTGGAGTCCATCCTTCTCTCCCTCCTCCACCTGCTCTTCCCCGTCAGAAGGAGGCTTCGGCTTCTTCCCAGGGAACTTCGGGTAGATGTTCACAACCTTCTGCCGGCAGGGCGTAAAGTCCTGAATGTCCATGTGTAGACTTTGCTAAGCGACGATGATCTGGAAATCCTCTAATTCCTTATATTTCTCGACCTTTTGGGGTTCCGACCTTCTCGCTCTCCTCCCGGACCACAGCCAACTCCTCCTAAGCTTTCTCCCAACCCCTCTTGGGTGCCTCAACTTTGGCCGCCAGGACTTCAATCCAATATTTGTCGGACTTCGCCCTTCTCTCCAAGGCTTGGTTCTTCTTCTCCAGCCCGACCATGAAGGTCGGTTCTCCGCGCAGAGATCAAGCATGCAGGAGGACATTTTGGTCCCATTGTCAACGGCCTGTAGAAAAAAAAAAGCAAAGTTGGAAAACACGAATACGGGCGATACGATAAATGAACAAGTGAATTGACCCTCACCTATCTATCCAGATGATGAAATACCTTAGAAAGATGGTCGGGGGAAAGGCTACGAATCTTTGCCTCTTCCTTCGAAGGCATCCCCATGAAGGCCATCTCCGTGGCCACCTCAGGTTGTGAAGCCTCGAGTCCTCAACCCCGACCTTCCATTCGGGCTGGAAAATAGAGCCCTGCATCCGATTCAGCTCCCTCTCCATTTTCTCTCCAACATAAAACAGGCAGGTCTTCCCGCATCAGTCAACCTTCGGAGACGAGCCCCTCGTCAGATCACCTACTTCTTTTGCAAGGGCGAGGATTCCTCTCTCCACCTTCACTTTCTTGCCAGGGACCTTCTTTGCAACCGACTTCGGGTGAGCCTCGTCCTTGGCTATGGGACCAAAGAAGAAACACCAGACTTCTTGGAATCCATATCTACACAGAAAAAAGAAAAGGCTCAAGCCAAAGAATAATGACAATGTCGGAACAAAAGTAGGAAGATCGGCTGGGGGATATTACCACTTTCATTGTCTCCAACTTCCATCTCTTCAACATCTATAAGTTTGTCCTCAGCACCGAGCTTCGTCATACTCAGATCATACTCAACCAACTTCCTCTCAAACTTAAACAATGTGCAATCTACGTGGGGCTTCGATGTAACCTTACTAAAAAGCACCGCCTCCTCGCCCATCAAGTGAAATTTCTTCACCACAACTTCCTCCTATTGGCTTTTGCCACTTCGTCGGAAACTACAAAGTCACCCCTTCAGGAGTCTTCACGAAGAGAAACCCATTCTTCCATCACTTTATGGAGGAAGGAATTCTACTCTCCACTTTGACCCCCTGATGGAGAGTTAGGTATAACCACCCCTCCTGCTCATGAGGATGGGTTATCCCAAAACATTCCCGAAGAACACCCAGAGCTGCCCAAGTCCCGAGTGTCGAGACCTTCACCATGAACCCAAGTATGCACCTCCAACCATTGGGAAACAATTGGGTTGGTGCTACCTTTGGGGCCGGATTTTTCCCGCACGCGCCGGGGCGGCGGGGGATTACCACATCGGGTTCTCTGGGAGTGTTTGTTGAAGTGCGTTTCTTGTGAACTCGGGAACGTGATCCGGACTTCACAAAAAAGAGAAACTCAGAGTCGCCACCTAGGTTAGGGCCTAGGACCTCTGTCTGTTCTTCCGATGAAAAGGGGATAAGTACCCGAGTTTCATTGGAGGAACAGTAACCAAAGGGGTTCTTTTGCTATGGTCCTAGAACCTTTAATTTTGCTATATTTATTAAGGCATCGTCCTTACAGATATCTGGGTAAGGGTTATGGTTACTATCGGTGAAGGTGTTAGGCACCCCTCTTGCCCGGGTGAATCCGGTCTCTTGACTTGATTTTGCATTTTTGAAGAATTTAATCAGGATAACTTATCATTTTGTCCTTTATTTGGAATACGCTTAATTCCAAAATGTATATAAAATGAATTTACAAAAGAAAGAAAATAAGCGGTAGTTATCTTGATTGAGAACGTATGCTGTTATATGAGTCCCGAAAGATCTCCACAATCAGGTTAACTAAATCAAACAGAAAAGACAGTATATAAGGGAAAAGAAACTTTGGGTTTATGATTCCCTCCGTTTGTCCAACACTGTGGAACGCCAGGGCTCTCGTCTCTTAATAGGACCAGAGATAGAGTGGTGGGATAAGGAGAGGGAACATAGCCCTATTTATAGAGAGGAGAGGGGTTGACGTTACAGGATTTAGGTCAAAAGGAGCCATAAACCCCGTAACTATCATGCACCTTATTTTGTAATATAAATGCAGAAAGCCGAGAAATAAATGTAAATTTACCGGAAGAGCGAGACAGCTTGTCGAGAAATTGGCGGTGTAATAGCGCTGATTAGACGAGAGGACTATGGGTTTGCAGAGATTTCGGCAGAACAATGGCGCTTCTTGGACAAGGAGCTTCGGGTTTGCCGAGATTTCAGCAGAACAATGGCATTTTAGGTAATAGGGCCTCGCGTTCTCCAAAATTTAGCAGCGCAATGACGCTATTTTGACGAAGGGGCTGCGGGTTTGCCGAGATTTTGGCAGAACAACGACCCTATTTAGATAATAGGGCCTCGCGTTCTCCAAAAGTCAGTAGCACAACCGTGCTATTTGGACAAAGGGGTTTCTGGTTTGCCGAGGTTTCAGTAGAACAATGGCGCTATTATGGAAAAATAGCTCGTAGTTCTGCGAAATTCGACAGAATAACAACGCTATTTGAAGGATGTCGCTCAGAGTCTTCGAAAATTTGGCAAAATGCCGACGCCCAGTGTGAGCTACCTAAGAATTTCTCGACTTTCTCTCTTCTAAAAAAAAAACCTAGGGTTTTCTGAAATTCAGAAGAGTTTTTGAACTGAAAAACCAGAGGGGGAATAACCGAAGTTTTAAACACTAAACTAGAGAATAGTTAAAACTAAAAATCTGATTTTTAATACTTAAAATCTGATATTTACTCTTACCCCCTATTTATAGGGGTTCGGGCCACAAATTCGCAAAGTGCCAAATTATCGCACTCTGCGAAATTGGAAGAAATCCATTTTCACAGAGTGCGAAAATGGACTTGACACTGACATGTCACTGTCAGGTCGGCAACATTTCTATAATTGTGATTTTTCATCTTTTTTGGCTTCGAAAAACATGATTTTTCATCTCTTTTGACTGGTTTGATTTTTAATACTTAAAATCTGATATTTACTCTTACCCCCTATTTATAGAGGTTCGGGCCACAAATTCGCAAAGTGCCAAATTGTCGCACTCTGTGAAATTGGAAGAAATCCATTTTCACAGAGTACGAAAATGGACTTGACACTGACATGTCACTGTCAGGTTGGCAACATTTCTATAATTGTGATTCTTCATCTTTTTTGGCTTCGAAAAACGTGATTTTTCATCTCTTTTGACTGGTTTTTACGGAGTTTCGGCGGACCGTAACTCCTCTGTTTGGACTCCGAATCGTACGCGGTCAGATCCGTTGGATTCTTCGTTCCAAGGAGAATCCAATGAACCTAATATCGGTGGTTTTCGGAACACAAAGTGCTTTTGAATAAAAATGAATATTTTTTACTCAAAGCTAACTTCTCGGTTGAAAGGCCATGTGAAAGCGGGCTTTTTGGTCGTGCCGTGAAAGCGGGCTTTTTGGTCGTGCCGTGAAAGGCGGGATACCGTGTAAAGACAGGCTTTTGTTTCACCTCTTGGGTAAAATTCATTTTTGAAAAAATATCCTAGTTTCATAACCTAGAGAGAGATTGAGAGAAAGACTACAGGGGCTATGGGACTCGTCACTCGCGACAACCTATCATTAGTTCCTCCTTGACAAAATTGGGTGTCTACAGATGCCCCTCTTCGGTAGAGGGTGCAAGGCACCTGAATGTGAATGTAAGGAGACCACAAAATTTTGTCACTGGGGACTAATGATAGGCGTACAAGATTCATATGGGTCCTTAGGTGTAAAGCCTTCACCGAGGAATCTTGTTGTCAGGTCCTTGAGTGGAAACCTCTCGTTGACGGTTTTTGGGTTTTAAAAATACGACTGTTAGAATGAGTCTTGGGTGAACATCGTTTCCAACAGCTGCGAGGGTCATCAGAAGTCAAGTTTGGAGCCTGACTTGGGGAGGGACCTCGAGGGATGTCGTTCTGACATCCAGTGCTGACACTGATAAAGGAGACGCCGAAGTGGCATCTGGCAGTTGGTACGATGGATCGTACGCAAGGTTTAATTTGAGTAGAGCAGATGCATGACTATCATTTGCTCTTTCAGACACCCAATTTTGTGAAGGTAGTACTAATGATAGGTGTCACGAGGAAGAACCTTATGACAAGTCCCGGAGCACAAGTTTGGTTTATCTCAATCTCTCTCTTTAGGGTGTTTTTTCCTGAAGAAAATGATTTCCGCAAGCCTTTTTAAACCATCGGAAAGCCTGTTTTTACATAGCACATCCCTTCTCGGCAAGCCGAAACCCTGTTTTACACAACATCCACCTTTCACGGCATAAACCGGTAAGCCCGTTTGCATATGGAATTTTAATCGATAAGTTAACTTTGAGTCAAAAATTTTTATTTTCACCCAAAAGACACTTCATTTCCCGAAAACAAGCAATATTAGATTCATTGGAAACTCCTCGGAATGAGGAATCTAATGGGCCTGACCGCGTGCGAATCGGAATTCAAATGGAAAAGATATGGACATTCAAAGATGAAAAACATAAGGGACGAAAGACCGGGAATGATGTCATCCAGATGACATCATCTGGATGACATCACCAATTTTGCTCGGGGCAAAATTGGACTCCCATTTCCGCCCCCATCGAAATTCAGCAGAAATGACCAGGCATACCCCCCTCCGAAACTATAAATAGAGGATGGCGGTAAGGCTTTGAAAGAGAGTTTTTTTGTTGATCTTTTCTCTTTCTCTCTCCCCTTTTGTGGTTAGTTCACCCCTCTTTTCTTATATACACCGAACCGCTGCAGAAAATTCTGAAAAAAAACCCTAGTTTACTTTATTTCTAGAAGAGAGAAAGTAGAGAAAGTCCAGGTAGCTCACACCAGGCGTCTGCATTCTGCCGAAATTCTGAAGGTTCGGAGCGATATCCTTCAAATAGCGCCGTTGTGTAGACACCCCATTTTTACCGAACCCTTATGCACTTGGCTTGATTCAATTTTCCTTTAAACAATGAAGTTAGAGTCCCAAGTTGTTTCTTAGGGTTGTTTAAGATCCCAAGTAGATCCCCATAAAATTTGTTAAAATTCGTCGAGGTTTGCCTAATATGACGAGTGTAGTTTGTAGCATAGTGTTGTATAGTGTAGCAGAAGGGGAGGGATTTATCCAGTTTGTGGGTGGTCTAGTTAGAGTAGTTTGTAGTTTTAAAGCAGCAGGGGGTTGTCTTTGGCAAACTGAAGGGGCCTAAAATTTTCTTTTAAATTTTCATTAAAAACTTTCTTGTGGACCACCTCTTATTAAATAAACCAAGTTGAAATACACCAATAGGGGTTGTACCAAGCAACTAAAGGGGGGTAAAGTTTAACTCAATTGCCATAAATAAAGAAAAGCTCGTTTCATTTTGTAAGCCTAAGGGTTCTCATGGGTTTAATCATTTACCTTACCTTCTTATTTTGATGCTAGCAAACTAAATTGATTAGCATTTATGGACTGATGTGTTGCTTTGAGGTGTTGTGTTATATACAGGATTTGCTTGTCATAATCGCCATTACACAACTCTTCTCACCACATGACTTGTGGATCAAGAAGCAAAGGAACAAAGAGCTTGCACCTACATTGGAGACATCAACATTTGGAGATGTTCTATTGAAGAAGCTCAACATGAAGAACCCACAAGTTCCTAGCAAGTGTCAAGACGGAGCTTGGAGTTGAACATGCCATTGATGACACCTCATGCACCTTGCAATATGCATTGAAGATTGGAGGAGAAGTCACAAGAGCCAAATCTGTTGGACAAGTTCACTCACAAGCCAAAGACGTCCAAGAAAGTGTAAAGGAGCTGATACATTCCAAGAAGACTCAAGGTTCTTATTTTTAGAATGTATTTGGAGTCCTCTTGATTTTATGTTTAAATGCACTTGCAAAAGGTTTTCAAACGGTTTTTATACTTAACATTTTACATCTTTGAAAACCATTAACACACCCCAAAATGTGTTTGAAAACCTAGGACTTTAGCCCAAAAACCATGGCCCAAAAGCCCCCGAACTTTAAAGTTAAAAATAAAATTTTACACAGGGCCGGTCGACCGCGGGATGGAACCTGGAATTCCAGGGCATCTCGAAAATTATCGGGGCGGTCGACCGGGTCAAGCCGGGCGGCTACGGATATGTGTCTGTTTCAAACAGAACAATCCATCATGGGTTTAGGCGGGCAACCGCCGTGGGTCGGTCGACCGCTGATAGGTTTTTCATCTGAAAATTTGAGCGAACAGGTTGACCTCGCCGAACGACCGCCATGGGGCAGGTCGACCGCGACGTTAAGAAATTTGAAAATATAAAAGGGCGCCCGATAGGGGCTGACGACCGCGATGGCTCGGTCGACCGCCGCAGTCGAGCAAACTAGCCATTGGGGAGTTTTCTACTTGACTTTTTCAAGCCAGTTACACTTGCATAACTACAGCTAAACAGGTCATAGCAGATATGATGAACAGTAAAGCAGTAAAGAGCTACAGCTACGCATGTGAATAACAATAAAGAAAACAATAAAGGGCTATAACTAAACATGAGCATAAGTAATATGAAAAGCTGTAAAGAACTGTAAGAGCTACAGCTAAACAAGGTGAAGCTACAGCTGAATAGGTGAAGTAGAAACTATAACTAAAACGTGTGAATAACAAGTCACAAACAATCCAATCAAAGAAAGAAAGCACACTAACACGATTCTATGTAAGAAACAATGCTAAATAATAGACTCAAATCCCAAAATGCCAACAGAAAACCCTAAAACTCTAAGTGTTTTCGTCTGAATCTTGGATGGCCTTAAATCCATCCAAGCCGCCTACGTATCCTCGCCTCTACAGGAATCAAGGCGACGTAGTTCTTAGGCACTTATTCTAAACTATGATGCCTAACACATCTAGGACTGCTATCCTAAACTCGACTAGTTGTTAAAGCTTCTTGAGCGATTCTTTAAGTTCAAGTGAATTGTAACTTTTAGGACTCCCTATATGCCCTAACTAAATGCAAGTTTTTTAGTCCTAAACTAATGCAAATAGTTCCTACATCCTATGTGTAACTAGGCTGTGTGTCCTAAGGAAAATAATGGGCTATCTAACGCACCCTATTCTAGTCATCAGTCGGCGATGTGGATCGCCAACTGACCGGATAGAGGTGAGGATAGACTCCTAGCTAGGACAAACTCCTAACTCTAACACAAACACAAAACATCCAAAACACTCAACACATCTAGGACAAAATCCTAACTCTAGAGGAAGATTTTTTTGAAAACAAGTTTATTGAAAAGTTTTAAAGCTTTTTGTGTTTCTAAAAGTTTTACATGGTTTATTTTTAATGGTTTGACTGGACTTGAGATAAAGATCCCAAGTTGCCTACGTACCTAGTGGAAGAGGATCAAGCCAACGTAGTTCGGAAACCAAATTTCCTAAATTACTCTAAAAATTTTAACATTTCAGATATTTTTGATTTTCTGGTTTCAAATGTTTTTGAATTTTGAATATTTTCAAATGTTTTTGAGTTTTAAATTTCTAATATTTTTTGGATTTTTGAAAAAAAAAATTACAACCAAACACTCGGGCCAAACCCTAAGGCTAAAAGGGGAAACCCCTAGACAAGTAAACTCACTAAAGTGAAATGATCTCAAAATAAATAAACCAGTGTCCCAAGGTAAAATAAAAAAGGTAACATCCCCAAGCAGGTAAAGGTCTAATAAGACTAAGCTAGTCTCTAACAAAGAGGAGTGGCAACAACAGTAAAGGATAAACTCATAACTGACAACACTAAGGAGGCACCAATAAGACCAAACATGTCTAACAGCTCTATAAAAGAGGGTGTAAATAAGTCAAAGAATGACTAACAACTTTATGAGGGGTACAAATAAGTCAAAACAAGTCTCCTGAATGAAAACTAAATAAACAAGAGTACTAATGAGACTAGGCAAGTCTCCTAGACATAGAGGTGAGCTCCAAGTATCCCTATCATTACCCTTGCAATGATAAATAGGTAAGGACAACGAACATACCAAGTTGGTCTTCAACTAGTAGGGGAGTGTTCTATAAATGAGGGTAGATGACTCTCTAATGAGACCAAAGTGATATCCTAAAGGGGAAAACTCTTCTAAATGAGACAACACTTGTCTCCTAATGGGGGCTCTAGATGACTCTTTCATTGCTCTTGCAATAAAAAGAAAAGCATAATATCTATGGTATATGTCTAAAAGACTAAAGAAGAAAGAATGGGAGGACTACTACTAGGACCAGGCAAGTCCCCTAAAGATGGGCTCGGGATGACTCCTTCATTGCCCTTGTGATGAATAAGGGAACCTATGGTTCAAAGGTATCGAAAAGACTAAACACTCTCTAACTAAGAAGAGGAAAGAAGAGGGAAGAGGGCACTACCATATCCAGGTAAGTCCCTCAAAAGGATGGGCTTGGGCTAACGCCTTCATCGCCCTTGCAATGAATTAGGAGAAAAAAATAACATAACCAAGGAGACTTAGCTAGTCCCGAGAGTAAATAAGGAAAATAAACTCCTAGATGATTACATCAATAAAGCAAAAGCTTAAGAATTTATCTATCTTTTACTTTAAACTTCACAGGTAAATAGATCAAATAAATATTTATACTAATTTTTAGACAAAGCTATTAGGGCATAGGAAGACATATATATAATTTCTAACCAATTAAATTCAATGAACACACTTACATCCTATCTATATATAAACAGGAATTAAAATAAATTCATACAACAGGTCACACTCTACTATTGAAAATAAAAGAAATAATCAACAATGTATAAAATATGACCATTTTTGCATATAAAAATGACTCTTCTCTATAAATAAAAAATAAAAGCTTGAGTGACTCATTTTCCTAAAATAAAAGGAGAATAAAGCCATATCAAGGTTGATTAAACATCTTAAAATAGAGCATTTGGTTCAACATAGGGATAAATCAAATCAGCATTTATTCGCTCGTTTCAAATAAATTGTTTCAACCCATTTCATATTCCCATAGCGATCAAAACACATACTCTCTAAACAGTTTATCACATACAATTCTAAAGCATTTCATTTATGGTCAGTAGACTAAGTACAATTAGCATGAATTATTGAAATTCGTAAGCACTTCATTACTATGTATGAAATATCCAATGTCTTCATTGTAAACCATCCCAACATTTTATCCTAAACAAATATCATAAATATACAACAAAATGATGCCTGTAAACCGAGCATTACCATCGCAATTTCAACATAAAAGCATTTGTTAACAATAATTTCAGCGTTCATAATAGAGTGTATATTCAGCTGAGATTAAGTTATCCTCAAAACTATAGTTTTTTTTAATAAAGTGAAAAGAGAATCTTCTCCATATAACACACCACAGATAATGTGCCTTACAAACCAGTTTGGTATATAAATTTCATGTTTCAATACTACATAAGGAATTGAAAATTTATACCATGATGAGAACAGGTTCTCTACTATTTTATGTCCTGACAACCATCATCCAAAAATTATAAAAGGTAACACTATTCCCAAACAAAAAAAGCCAAATTGGAAATCATAGAGTAACAACACAATATTAGTTCAAAAAACACAATTGACATAAGTCAAACGTCATTCTCAAATCAAAAAAATTTAACCTTAACCAGTTTTTCAGCTATGCATCAAATATTTTTTCAGCTAGGCTCCTCAACCTGACATTTCAATATCACACAAAGAACCTTTAAGATGATTTATACACATAAAAGAAATGGGATCAACACATTTACATCAATGACATTCGGTTATATTATCTGCCTCTCTGGACTCATGCACCCTTTTTTTTTGGACACTTTGGGTTGGGTAAAGACTTCTTAAACCGGTTGAAGAGAGAAGACAACAGTCATAAGAAGAGAAACATTATTAAAATAGAAGAGTACATACATCATTCCCTTAAACCTGAGAGGTATATGGAGTTCATTAGACAAATCAGTGTGCGTATTATGAGAAACTGACATGCAGATCTAATAAAAGAATCCAAGATATGAAAACTGCATAGCACTTGAAGAAAAATCTGGACAAATAGAACAGGAAATAAAACCAATAGACTATGAAGAATCAAAGCAACTCCTACATGGTGTGTGGAAATATCCTAGATTAGGATGTCTGCAAGAAGAACTGAAATATTTAGGCATTAGGACCTGCCTATGATGTCTCTTTTCAGTTTTTCATAAACCAGTAGCCTATACAGTTTATTCTTCTTTAAATAGCACTGAAATCCAAAGTGACTCTATGTAAACTATAATTGAAAAGGAAAATGTCTCTCTCTATCATCTTCTTTTACATTCATAATATAAAGTAATTCTAAGTGAAAGCATTTTAACATCTAAGTAACTATTGTCCCTATTCCTAGAAGAGTAAACAAATTTCTTTAAATGACTACAAGACTTTGAAATCACTAAGCATTTTGATAATGGTAATAGGGCTTGTGAATATTGGTAACTTTGAATTGGTAGTAGAAATCACTAAACATAAAAACCCCAAAGTTTTCAACTGAAATGATTTAATATGCCCCTAATGAAAATTACTGACGGTTTTGAATGAAGATAGCTCGATGAACTGAAAACTTACTTGACATTGCCATAGAAATAATATGCGAGCTAACACAACGTAAACTTTCTAGATGAGCGGACTCAAGGTTTTCCATGAAAACATTTGATGAAATAAATGTAGAACGAGACCTATCCTTTTGCAAAATGAATTAAAAAAGTTAGGAACTACAAACATTAAATTTTAAACCTAACCATTTAAAAAAAGAAAAAAACAATGAACTAATGACCATTAGAGTTATAAAAAATTGTTTCTATTTTACAGATTTTCAAAACTGAGCAAGTCTATAACTATTTGAAAATTGAAGGAATAGAAGAACATTCGTTCAGAGAATAAATTTTATACAAAGGATCAAAATGGGAAAGAAATAAAAGTATACGCCCTTTCCCTATTTAAACATAGGCATGTTGCATCCAGTCAAAATAAAAAGATAAAAAAATTTGTAGAGTTTTTAGTAGCACCAAAAGCATGAGAAATAGTCTTCAACACAAGCACTAGTATTGTTATTACAGTAGCACAAAATTGGGCATTTACATTATGAACCTCACACTTTCCTCCATATGTCAGATAGAAATACATTATTCAAATACATAAACTCTTTTTTTTTTAAATGTCAACTGAAATCAAAGCCAAGACACTTTACTCAAGTATGACTTAACACCCTTAAAATATTCACACATCATCTAGACTAACTGTCCTCTAAGCACACACAAAAATATACCAAGCTGAACATACGTATCAACAAACATCAAAGCCTCTAATTAATACTACCATTTCAAGGACACTAACAAGTAAAAATCATCACATTAAAAAAAAAGTCAACAACCTCCAGAACATCAATTTCACATTCTTATGCAATCATCGAATAAAGATGAACACAAAA
Organism: Tasmannia lanceolata; assembly: GCF_043159265.1. Classification (NCBI taxonomy): domain Eukaryota; kingdom Viridiplantae; phylum Streptophyta; class Magnoliopsida; order Canellales; family Winteraceae; genus Tasmannia; species Tasmannia lanceolata. The sequence goes on along the minus strand of NW_027518700.1, from coordinate 35,939,964 downwards.
TAATCTATAAACATTGTCATAAATTCCAAACAGAATCACAATAGCATGCTGTTAAACAATCATTAGTGAAAGATTATCGCAAAATGTGAGAAACTAATAAGATTAAATAATATTTCAAAAAGAGGAAAAACAATTACCTCTTCTTTCACTTCTTTCTACCTAGGTATGAGAAGGAATGTTCAAATCTTTTCCTCTTTACCTTTATCCTCAGCTCTGCAATTCTCTTTTGAAAATCTCTAATTCTTCCTTGGATCCGAATCCTAGCGATCGTTCAACCGAGCTAGAATATTAATCTTCCTTTATACAGATTTAAGACATTTAGACTTCCTTCCTCGATTTTCAGAAAAGCACAAATCAAATTCCACCCAAAATATTCGGATCTAAACAAGTTCAAGCAATTGATGGCAACTTTTAAGGATTTGAAGCTTGGATCCGCAGTTTAAAAACTTGAACGAGTGAAAGGAATACACTAATCTATGGTTTAAAGGCGGATCTAGGGTTACAAACACTAACAATAAGAAAATTAGGGTTTAAAGCTTGGAAAACAAAGAAGAAGATCAAACAATACAGTGAACTAAGAAATGAAACTAAATGAATCGGCCGGAATCTTGATCGGAGATCAGCCGGAGAAGACAAGGATCATGCTAGGGTATTGAATGACAGATGATATTGTTTCCAACTCTTTTTAGGAATGGATGTTAGATGTGATGTGTGGAGATAGGTAGTAGGATTACCTGGTATTGAATTGACTCTAGTTTTCTTCGCCTCTTTGAGAGACGGCGGATTCTAGTGTTCTTTTCAATATCAGATGGTTTTGATATCAATTCTCTTTAGGATATGGATGTTTTATTTTTCTTTTGCCCATCCCCAGGTCATGCAAGTCTCCTTGGAAAAGGAGCTTTAGGCACATACTCTTTTTCAGGTGGAGAAACTGTCTGCTCTATACTTACCTGTTCGGGCTCTTCTTCTGAACCAATGGAGGATGACTCTTTACTTACCTTAATTGGAGATTCTTGAGCATCTTTAGAAGGTTCGGATCTGCCCTCCTCCCTTTGATATTCTCTGCCACTCCTTAAAGCAAATACAGTGTTACAGTGATCGGAGGGCTCCTGCTGCGGCAAGTTTGGTTGCATGGCATTCAACTGATTTACCTGTGGTTGTTGATTCCCATTTATGGCCACATTCCTTGGATTAGGAACTGGTTGACTTGGCATCTTCCCCTTTTCCCTTTCATGCAAGGCCATGGCAAGTTGGGAGATTTGTTTCTCCATATTGTGTTGGCTTGTCATGAAAGTGCTAGTGAGAAGTTCTATGCTCTTTTCTAAGGAAGTTATGCGTGCCGACTCCCCTTGTTTTGGAAAACCCGGTGGTTGCTGATTTGAAACATTATTTAAAATTGGGTTTTGAAAAGGTGGAGGTGTGGTTAGGGGTGGTCGAACATTCATAGAAGGGAAGGTGGGCCTAGGTTGGCCAAATTGGCCTTGACCTTGGAAATTTGATGGCCCTCCTTGATAATTCCCTTGATTCCAAGAAAAGTTGGGATGATTCCTCCATCCCGGATTATATGTGCTACTATATGGATTATTTAAAAACAAGGCACTTGCATTTTCATTAGAATTACCAAATTTAGCAAGAGTTGGGCACTCTTCCATGACATGGTCCGTGGCTTGACACCAATTGCACATAGGAACACTATGTGCAATTTGATGGACCTGTGAAGGTCCCTTAACCACTATGGCTTCTAGCCTTTTGATAAGAATATCTAGGTGAGCCTCTTTAGCTACAGTACCCTCAATGAAACCCTTACCAATGGCTCTTTCACTCTCTTGAGTTGATTCCCACTCACGAGTCTTTTCAGCTAATTCAATTAAAAAGTTCCAAGCATTATTTTCATCCGTATATGATGTAAATCCTGTTGGGCACATAGATTCTAACAACTGCTTGGTTTGATAGTCAATACCCTCATAAATAATTTGGCATAAATGCCAAGTGTCAAGTCCGTGGTGAGGGCACTCTTGGAGAAGATCCTTAAACCTCTCCATGAACTTGGAAAAAGACTCATGGGGTTTTTGCCTAAACTGAAGAATGTCATTCCTTAGTTTATTCGTTTTATGCATAGGAAAGAACTTTTTAAGAAAGGCAACAGTGAATTCTTCCCAAGTAGTGATAGAATTGGTGGGAAGACCATAGAGCCATTTCTTAGCCCCATCCTTGAGTGAAAAAGTGATAAATCTAAGCTTTACCGCATCATCTGAGAGTTGCTGCATTTTAATGAGGACACACACTTCCTCAAACTCCCTAAGAAATAGATAGGCATCCTCAGAAGGTAGCCCATGAAAATGAGGTAACATGGTGATGAATTGGGATTTGAGTTCAAAATTATTTCCCTGCACAGCAGGCAGACGTATGCATGAAGGTTGCGCGGTTCGGGCCGGATAGAAGCGATCGCGCAAACTCTTGGGTGTCTCTTGTTCTTCCGCCATGACTACTTGATTTGGATTTGGTGCGATGTCTTCCGCCGTCTCTAACCGGTTTGATCTTTCTAGTCGATTGGCCGAGTTCCGCACCCAACCTTCACTCATAAACACAAGAAAACCAAGTAAGAGAGATGGATAGGCAAGAAACCAAAAATATAACTAAACTAAAAATAACTACTAATCTAACACTTCGAATAATTAAGATTCTAATGCAACTCTCTTCCCCGGCAGCGGCGCCAAAAACTTGATTGAGAAATTAAATAACCGCAAGTGCACGGATCGTGTAAATACGGGTCGAACTCAAGGAAGAGAAATCTAGTTGTCAATCCTATTCTTTTACCGATTAGAATACTAACTATGATATAATGTTGCCTGGAATGGACTCAGGATTTCCGTGGACTTAGACCTCGGAGCCAACACTATATATAAGCTTATATTCTATTCAATCTAAGAATCAAATTCAACTATGATCTTGATTTGGAAATCTTAATTTAGGCAAAGTGTACCAAAATTCTAATGATCTTGATTAACTACTTATCTAATCTAATTAGAAAACTAAAATTCTAAAGGCCTAAGTTAATTGAAAAATTGCAAAAGTAATTTAGAATAGTGTAAAAACCTTAATTCAATATAAAAGATTACTTAGGGTTAGAATCCACCATGGGTTCGGATTAAATTGATTAATTAAAACAACTCTTGAATTGGGTTGAAAATTCGATTAACTAGTCAATAAGGAATAAGATCAAAGGGATGTCATTCCTTATAAGTAATTAATCAAATCCACTTTCCAATTTACATTGATTATATAGAACTTTATATTTGTTAATCAACAATCATTCATACGAAAGGGGAAAGCCAATGGCATGAATGATTGGGATTTTCCAAACACAAAATCCTACACAATTTTTCAATTGAGTAGATTGATTTAATTGTAATTATTTCTCCTTCCCCATAGTTTCAACTAAACCCTAAGTAAATAGGATTTAGTTACTCATGAAGAAGGGAAGAAAAACAAAAATAAACGAGATAGATGGGAGAAGAATTGCCATATAGAACTTGAAAGAAAATTAAACAAAAACTAATTACTTCTTCACTAACTTGAATTGAAACAAAATTACATGAAATTGAACTTAAAATAAATAACAAAAATTAAATAGAACTTAGTCTTTTTCTCCTCCAACTTTGGTTGCATCTTCCTCCTTCAAGCTTTAATGTCACCTTGAGTTTTAATGGTGGATGATGATGCCTTGGATTGAGAGTTGAAAAGAAAAAGAAAAAGAAAGAACAAGAAAACCTAAGGGAGAGAGCTTGAGAGTAGTGGAGAGAAAAAGAGAAAATAGAGTAAGAGATTAAAGAGAGGGTAGAGAGTAGTGGAGAGAAAAAAAAGAGAGAATAGAGTGAGGAAAGCATGGGAGAGCAAGAGAACTTTTTTAACAAGAGGGCATAGGGAGAATATGTAAGAGAGAAGGGTGATAGAGAGGATAGTTCTTTTTTATTCTTTACACCAATATATGGAGGGAATCTCTTTCTATTTACAAGCCCCAAGGAAGTTCACAAAAATAACTTGGCATCTTTGAAATTTTAGCAACTTCCACCTTGTGTGTATAATTTCAGCAACTTTGTACCTTGTCTTGGTAATTTGGGCCATTTTTGTTGACTTTTTCCTCTTCTCTTACGTAGAAATGCGTGGGAATTTAGCAACTTTCTCTCATTCTTCATGGTGGGCCCAACCTATATTAAATGTGCAAACAAGTAAAACAAGTTAGTAAGTGGGTCCCATTTGCATTATATAACATATAAGACAAGCTATTTTTGAATCCAAAACCGTGGAATGCTATTTTTAATCTTCAAGTGGGTCCCACAAATGCATGTATAGCAATTAGGAAGTTGCTATTTCTTTCAAAAGGAAACGTGGGTTGTAGAGAGTTTTGCATGTATTTGGTAATTTCCAAACTGTAAATGGGTCCCACTATTGTTGTAACACAATATGGCAATTGCCAAAGTTGAGGGCTGCTTGTTGATGATATCCACACTCCTTGTTTATTTTATACTCGCACCCCATTCTAATATTAAAAGTTTCTGCCTTGGAGCACGCTGGATTTGCAAACATCGTTAGAATAACGTGGGGCCCACCATGAATATAAGGAAACTGATATTTACGCCCCCTTTGCATGTGCTTTCGAAAATCCCATCTCAATAGAACTGTACGTGCATGCATGTACTCATATAAGAATCCAATGGAAAATTTAGTTGCCCTTTCCATCTACTGCCACAAAGAACCTTCTTTAAATATAATATGTGAGTTGAGAAAGTAGGCCCCAATACATATACGGATATTTCTTCAAATTCGAACCATCTCTTTCTTAGTGCAATTCCTATTTAAGATATTTGGTTATTCTCTAAATGGCAAAACTGCCCCTCCATCATATATATGTCCAAAAATCCCATAAGCAACTTCCATATGATGATGTGACCGTCCATTTATTTAAAACCCCCTTCCATGCAGAGAGGTTATGCCCCTTAATCGTTTCTACAAGGCAATCTGAACTGTTCACTGGATGGTCCATAAATAGATCCCTTGGATTATTTCCTTTAGATGATCCAAACCGCTCATTATGTTGGGCTACAAGATAAATTAATGACGCACCTCACCCATTGTCGTATGATGATCTAAACCGTACAAATGATGGGCGATAATATAGAGTGGTTGCACCCCTAATTCATCTTCGTAGAACGATCCACACCGCCCATTTAAAAGTACCCAAATTGGTTTTCATAGGACAATCCAACCGTCCAATTTGTTGGCTGCAAGGTAAATATGATTGTGCCCTTTTGAATAATTCCAAAGAACAATCTAGACCATCCAAATATTAGTGATAAAAACTACTTTTAGGGGCCACTTGTTCGCTAATCCAAACCATCTAGACTATGAGCTTTGACGGACTTTTCCCAAACCATTTCTATTGGATGATCTAAACTATTCATTTAATGGGCCGTGATGGTAATCAAGTGCACCCTCTAAATCATTTCCATAGCTGATCCGAGCCATCCAATTTAATGGTCCACCATGTAACTTGATTGCTTCCCTTAAATAACTCCAATAAGGTAATCTGAACCGTTAAATTCAACCCAGTTAGAGCATCTTGAACTCGGCCACCAAAGTATCTTGAAATTTTAGATTTTCTTGAAAATTGATTGTTTTCCTTAGGAATTTCATCTCCTTAGCTCTATTTTCCGTGAAAATCCATAAATAACCCTGCAACACCAGAAACACACAAAATACATTAGTAGCACCGCTTTAATTATCAAATATGCATGCTTTTTACACCTACAATTCACACATAAATGTGCTCATCACGATCCATTGGGAATATTGGATTCCTTGAGTTGATTGAAATCAAACGAGTAAAAATCCAATAGTTGGATCAAAGGTTATGGTGAAAACAAGAAAAAATCGAAAAAGAAACAAAACTAAGTTTTTTGGATTCGGTCGACCGAGGGGACCTTCGACTGACCTAAGATGGATTCGGTCGACCGAAGCCCAGGCTCTAGGTTTTTTTAATATTTTGTCTGAAAAGGACTGCACTCTCATAACCTCCTTTTCTTTTCATGGACCCCTTTTCGAACGTCTTGTTGAAGATTTATGTAGATCTTTCTTTTCTTCACACTCCATTCCTTGAAGGATTGAATACACCCCAACTATAATTTTGCTTCTCTCTTTCGTTCCTTATTTCCGCTCTTTCTAAATAGGCAGTAGCAAAAACTAACCCACATGGCTCTTTTTTATGGTTTGGATCAGTGTGTGATTTGTTTTGCCACTAAATGTAGGGGTGTTGCAAGTTGGGAAAGAAAAGGAACTGGATGTTCAGTAAGAGTGATGGATTGTTGCATGCATCATTTCTCTCTCTATCTCTCTTTGGAATGTATGCTCTAGTTCGGCAAAGCTATTGCATCCTTGATCGGTTATTTTCTAGTTGGAAAATCGCATGAGCAGAGGCCACTTCTGCTAGGATGTTAATCATACGTTTTTATCAGCCAAGTAGTGTTGACGGGCATTCTAGCCAATGCCAGCCGGAATCCTTTCTTGGCGAAGTCACCGTCATTGCCGTATTGATATTTTTTTGCCATTAGCAGCTCGTCGGAAAGCCAAAGCCGATCGGTGCAAACTTGCCGCTGCAATCGGCTGTAGCTGAACATGAACATGGGCTGTTTTTTTAGTTGCCAGAAGAGAGAGGGCACTTTTGGGGAGAGAATGTGAACCATTTGTTTTTGCCGACAATATTGGTTATAATTTTTTTTATCGCGGAAAAACATACTTAATTTTTTTTTGAAAAATAATAAATATTAATGAAGAATTTTTTCCATCGCTAAAAATTAAATGACTTTTTTTTAATTTTTTTTAAATTTTATAAGAGCAGGTTGGTTGAAGTGGACGCTTGCCTAAGGAGTTCTGTGTGACCGTAAAATCCCTACCAAGTTGAAGGGAAAGTTTTATAAGATAGCTGTGAGGCCAGCCATGCTGTACGGCTCAGAATGTTGGGCCACCAAAAAGCAGCATGTGCATAAGATGAGTGTAACGGAGATGCGAATGCTTAGATGGATGTGAAGCCACACAAGGTTAGATAGAATTAAAAATGAAGACATTCGTAAAAAGGTGGGGGTGGCTCCAATCGAGGAGAAGATGAGAGAGCACCGCTTAAGATGGTTTGGACATATCCAACGTAGGCCTTTGGATGCTCAGGTGAGAAGAGGTGACTCGTGCCAAATTGAGGGAGTAAAAAGAGGTAGGGGTAGACCGAAAATAACATGGGTAGAAAGAGTGAGGAAAGACTTGATAGCTAGGAACTTAACAGAGAACATAACCTTGGATAGGATAGAATGGAAGAAAATGATCCAGGTAAAAGAACCCAACTAGAACCAGGATTAGAGCCAGGTAGATCCCTTTTACCTTCTTCATGAATTTTTTTTTTCTAAAGGATTCATTTAGCTGACAGCAACTAGCTTGGGACAAAGGCTTTGTTGAGTTGAGTTGAGTTATTAAAAAATACTTATTAGTGACTTTTTTTTTCCATTTCCATTTCCTTGAATTTCCATTGCAATTTATGGGACAGATTTTGTGCGCCACCAAAAAAGGGGTTTTCTTGTACTAAGAGTATTTGTGCTAGTGTGACCTATTAGAATAATTGTGATTTTATACTTAATATCTCTATTAGTGTAAAGATAATCTATGATAACCCAAATCAAGTATGTTATCACAGTACTCATTTGTTCTCTTCACAGTGAACTTTGCTTTAGACATGTTTCGTAGGTCACTCTGTATTCAGTTTGGGACAAAACATACAATACATACTGTCATTCAGAGGAGATAATTAAACACGTACAAAATATTAGTACGCCTATTACATAATATATATCCAACAATTTAGACAACATAGTAAACACAAAGTACTATTAACGCTCGAGGAATGATAGATGCAAGGGGCCTCTTTATGCAAGGGCTAGAGAGGAGCCCTAGACTACATCCACGTCATTAAGAGCAACCGAATTCAGTTTCTCAACCGAATTTAAAAATGATGTGGATCTATTCAAGGGCCCTTCTCCAGCCCTTGCATAAAGAAGGCCCTTGCATCTATCATTCCTCTTAACGCTATTACATGTTACATACAACAGTAATAAGATAATCAATATTGCTTTATTCAAGTACATCTAAACCATAAAAATAAGTAAACCGCATCTATTCTTAAAGGGCAATCGGATCAACAAACAACAAGGTGATACGCTCTTTGGTCTTGCCGTTTGAGAAGGTGTATCCATCTTCATCTTTGTATAGTACTTCCATAACACGTGCGAGATTGACGATTCGCATAAGAAGAGTAAGGGAGACAGGGCGGTCGAGGCATGCTTTATTTATGTCTTTCCATGCAAACACTATCAATTCTCGAAGCTTAGCGCACGCCTCCTGCTCTGAGATGCCATGCTCCTTGACATAACATTGGATTGATGATGCAACATGCCCTCGTTCTTGTTCAAACTTCAAATGTCAATAATACATAAAAATAATGTTAAAATCAATCAAAAAGTAATTGCATATTTTATCATCCTATCTCATGTATCTTCATTAGTTGATGCTTGTATTATGATTTTTCCTTCTTTTTTTTGGGTAAAAAGGCTGTCTTTAAATGATAACCTAATGGCTGGACATAAAACACCTTCTGACTAAGACAACAAACTAAGTTTTTTTATTAGTTGGATTAGTTTTTTAACTTTAGTAGGTTTAACAATCTCTTAAGAAATGAGTGGTAGTTAGTTGGTTAAGTAAGTTATTTTATTGAGAAAGTTGTTAGTTATTAAAATCGTCATGATACATGACATGAATATGAAAGTCATTTTAAGGCTTTATCATATCATTACGTCCACTTAGCATCCTACCTTATTTTCTCAATATTATTATTTTTCATCTCTATGTTTTCACGTAAATCAGCATCCAACCTTGTTTCCCACGATGTCATCTTGCAGTCGGTTAACTAGTGATGCATCCATAACAACCTTAGGTCTTTTGCTTGCCCAATCAAATGCCTCCTTTGTTTCAATTTCACCCATCCCGACAAAAGTAAGGATAGTAAGCATTGGGTAACCACAACTGATCAATGAGATGCTTAAATGCTCATTGAATAGAGGTACATATCCCCTGTTAAACCATTCAGCTTCAGTAAAGTATGCTCTTGTTAAACCTCTAATCTGCGATAATAACAAGCCATTCAACCATAATATTAGAAAATAGCAATTATCATTGAAATGGAAAGACATGGTTATCTTCCTGTAACAAATCTAGGATGCTGATATTGACACTTCCATGTTTTAATAATTGCATAAGGGTAATGATAAATCCACACACCATGTAGGATAATTCACTCCCCTGTAACGAGAATTGATGTTAAAAACGATGAAGTCTGCCACGTACCCTCCTTTAGAGGGGTGCGAACTATCTTATAGGGGGTGTGAATGTATCATCACCCTTGCATAAAAATCAGGTTGTCTTTTCTTTTTTAATTGCTTTTGAGAAATTTTGAGAAACATTTAAATAATAAAAGACAAGATGAGTTTGTGCAATTATCAAAACAAGGTATTGCCAATATCAGTAGCCCAATTCATATGTTCATAATATGTGTCAAATTTTATGTATACTCAGATGTCATACTCCTTCTATTAAGTATGGTACACGATAGGACTTTCCTTCAGCTGCAAGTTCCTCTTCTATTTCCTTGACATTATCCAAGAGAGCAAGATAACACACTTTCATATATTTTGGAAGCTGATCTATGGACTCAATAGCCCACCTGAAATTAATTAACCATTCACATTATCAGTACTTGACTAGTTAATGATTCTCACATTAAACTAAGAAGTTATTTTGTTACAAGATATGGTGTCAGAATGTGAAGGGTCGTTGATTAAAGCATCAATTTCGTGAGTTAAAAATAAGATTACCTCTAGATATGGTGAGTGATATTTTTCCATCACCATTCTAGCACAGTATCAGCAGTATAATACCTTTGGTAATATTCTGCTCCTCTAAAGAAGAGAGAGAGAGAGAGAGAGAGAGAGAGAGAGAGAGAGCATCGGGGGGTTATAGGATCCTATTATTATATGAGATGAGAATTCAAAGGATGACTAAGGGCATGATTGGAACCCACAAAAATACATTTCATGGAATATTTTTTTGTGAGGAGGTTGTGAGTGAGGAGAGCATGATTTGGTAATGAAAAAAAATATTATTTAAAACAGGAAACTTTTTTCCCTATCTTTTCATGCATCATCGCACCCTTTCATCATTCACCACCTTATCAAGTCTCTCTCTCACTGTCCTCTTTACTGTTCTTTTACGTTGGGTAAAGAAATATTCCATGAATTTTATTTTCATGGTTTCCAAAGATACCCCAATTTTAAGTGTGGTGGCAACATTTAGCGTTGTATTGTAATTTGGGATGAGTGTCTCAAATAAGTTAGGATGTAGCCTCAGTTCTTTCTTTGATGTGTCATTCATCATAGTAGTCCTTTGACATATTAACTAAAGGGATATGATATCAACACAACCATGTTTTGATATACGAGCTCACCAATCTTGTCTTCTAATATTTAAAGAGCTGTCAAAAGGTTTTCCCAAAAAACTAAAAACAAAAATACAAAAAGTTGGTGTGCTGATATCATTTCCCTAACTAAAATGATATAATATAGTAGTTTCTAATCAAAGCAATATAAATAAAAGATAAATGTAAATCGAGTACCTATCGAGTGCATCTGTGAATAGTTTTAGTTCCTCAAATTTACCATACACATCATAAATGTCATCAATCACTGATATTATGGATAATATTTTGGCAGTCATTATTCTAGCTCGAGAGTATTGTGGTTCAAAATACACTCCATTCGCCCAAAAAAAGTATAATTCCACGATTCGGTCCCTTGCAAAAGGCATGTTTCCTGTAAGATCCATCTCTTTCCACCACCTGTAAGAGATATCAATATATATAGTCCATTATAATCGTAGGGAATCAAATGTGGCATGTTTGATTTCATGTAATACAAAGAAAACCCTATAGTTTTGAAATTATATGATGAGTGGATAATATGATTATGATGAAAGAGACCGAAATCAAGAGCGCTACTCGCCTTGATGGTTTCTCTATAGCTCGATAGTGGAAATATTATCAGTTAAAATAAATTACCTCGTAAGATCCTTTAACTCCATTTGGTGCAACGATTGTAAGAGATTGAAATCTAACTTTGCAAGCTCTAGAAGCACATCATTTTGTTTATTCTCTGGTTGGTATATTGAGATGTAATGCCTATGCTCCAGCCTTGGTAAACTCTTCCATAAGGGCATCTCTAAGGCATGCTCTATCTGTGTTGCAAGTTTAGAATCGAGATGGCTTATATCAGATTTAAGGTGTTTCCGTGTAAATGTAATGGCCTCATCTAATACATCCTCTCCTTGTGTACTGAGATATGCCGCTTCATACAAGCTTAATAGGCCCCTCTTATCACTAATTATGGTTGAGTTGAAGTTTCCCTGCTCATCTTTGCACTTTTTAAATACATCTGTTTCAAAATCCAGCAATGTCATGTTATAAAGAATGTGAATGACAAAAGTAGTGAAAGTACCACAAGTTGTGGCAATGAAAAAGAGAAACAAAAAAAGGATTTACCAGAAGAAACATTAAACCCATGCTGTCTTAGTAGTCGAAATCGGAGAGCAACAACATATAGATCATCGTCAGCAACATATGTATGGGATTCGTATAGTTGATGTAGTGCCTCGTTAATCTCCATTTCAAAATGATATGCCACTCCAAGACGTTGAAGCACATCGATCAAATCTATTTCTTGTTGTGACCCCTTGGCACTGCTTAGCATTCTCTTCACTTCTTCCTTCAACTCTTCAATCCGCTTAGTCCATCCATCTAATTTCTGCATGGTACCATTCAGAAACAAATGTACATTAGCTACTATTACAACGAAACGCTGTAATTCAAAATAAATAAATGCTATAATTCAAAATAAATGAGCTCTCTCTCTCTCTCTCTCTCTCTCTCTCTCCTGTAGTTCTCTATTGAATACATAAATCCACAATTTTGTTTTCTTCTAAATTTTATAGAATCGTCCTTTTTCTCCGTTTTTAATCCTAACTACATAAATAGATATAATAGAAGACAAAAGAGATCATATCAATGTTTAAAAACCCAGATGCGGGTCAAAATGCAGCCAAGAAAAGTCCTTGTCGACTCCGCACAGACGTGGCCAAAAACGCAGTTGACGAGGTCATATCTCAAGAGAGTGAAAGGAGTTTTTATTAACTCTATAGGGCAAAATACGAAACGTGGCCAAGGGAAAAGGAGTTGACTCGGGGGAGTCCTCGATGACACGGGGGAGTTTTACATGCTTCAGATGACCTAAAAATAAACCGTTGAAGAGAGCATCTCCTAATATCATGAGTGAGATCCCACATCGGAAATGGAGGAAAAGTTGTTGGGTTATATATGTGGATCTCCCCTCTCCCAGTGTAGACGCGTTTTCAACATCTCCAAGGGGCGGGCCCCGCGGAGTGGTTCGGGCACTGTTAGTAATGCTAGAAAACAAAATCGGGAGGATGGAAGACCCAGAACCGGACAATATTTACACAGTCAGGCTAGGGCATGACATAATGGTATCAGATCAGGACCTCCAATCCAATACGGTGTGCCAGCAAGGACGTTGGGCTTCAATGGGGTGGATTGTGAGATCCCACATCGGAAATTGAGGAAAAGTTGTTCGGCTGTATATGTGGATCTCTCCTGTAGACGCATTTTCAGCATCTCCAAGGGGTGGGCGCCCCGCAGAATGGGTCGGTCACGGTTAGTACTGCTGGAAAACAAAACCGGGGAGGGTGGAAGACCTAGAACCTGACAATATTTACACAGTTGGGCTGGGGCTTGACATCATGTGTTGAATCAAAAGAGCATGAGATACACATGAACCATCGTAATTAAAGGTGATAATTGAATTTCTATCTACCATTTGATCATGCGTGTAGGTGAGGAAGTGATCACCCCAAACGCTTGGGTGATACACTTCTGATGTAGGATTGAGTTGTGGCTTCTCATCTTCCTGTGGATTGAAGTAAGAACCAAAATAAGTGGTTGCAGTTACGAGATCCATAGGAATGGAAAGGGTGGGAAAGGAACACAAGGGTGGTATTGTATTTTGTGGTGGAGGAGTCACATGAATCGTTATTTATAGGCATCAAAAGGAGGCCTGCTATATTTAAACATAAAAATGGTAGAGAAATAAGATAATGACATCGAATATACACATGAAGTAACAATCGTTATTTATAGGCATCAAAAGGAGGCCTGCTATATTTAAACATAAAAATGGTAGATAAATAAGATAATGACATTGAATATACACATGAACTAACAAATAAGAGAAGAAAGTGAGAGGGTGAGAAAGAGTAACGTGACCAGCAAATAAATGTTTTCTACTTGTTTTAGTGCCTTAGATTTTTATTTTTTTTAAAGTATTCCACCCACATTTTCCCCATACAACCGAATAAGTACAAATCAAATATAAATGTTGAAAAACGTGTTTGCTGTCCACATTATACATAGGCGGTAGGAGAAAAAATGTGGATCATATGAGTATCTAACCCTCTAGGTCAAAGACGTGTGCTTACATATGTATTAATGCTGATAAATTAACAACCCCCCTCTTACTCTCTCCAAATTGAACACTTGGCGGGGCCAACAATTGATTTGTTTAAATCTTTGGGCAAGGTAGGCCCTTTGATGGACTGTGTACCACCCACACCATGGGATGATCCAAACCGTCCATTTGATGGGCTGCAATGTAAATAGGTTGTGCCCCAAAAAAATCATTTCCATAGCATGATACAAGCCCTCGATCTATAGAGAAACTGCATAATATGGAAACCACTATAGATCAGAGAATTGTGATCATCCTATGGAAATGATTTTTGGAGCATAACCAATTTACATTGTGGCCCATCAAATGGACGTTTTGGATCATCCTATGGTGTGGGACGTAAAGCCCATTTTGAAAACACATGACTATATGGGCTAACACAATATAAAAACTCGATTGTCACAACCATAGTTAGCAAAATGACGTTTTAAACTGCATTTTTTCATAAAAACATGTTTTAATGGTTTACCATTTCTTACTCTGTTTAAAACTTTTACTGTCCGACTTTTTACGAAACACCACAAACACGTTGAAAATGTATGTTGTTGTGTTTCCATTTTGTTTACCACTTTTTTTTTTTTTTTGAACCAATACTACATTAAAATCAAACCTTCACCATCCTTTTTTTTGGCCGAATCGTCTTTTTGCTAATTACTCTCTCTCTCTCTCTCTCTCTCTGAACATGAAACCTTAGTGGGGCCCAACAATGAATGGTTTAGATCATATCTTTGAAGAAGTTTGATGCCATAAACATGTATTTCTACTAAAAAAAACCACTTGGGCTTACTTTGTTCGAAGATCCAAACCATTCATTTGTTCCGACCCAATGTCAATAATGTCAATAGGCCATATCCCAAAAAAATCTCCCTAGGATGATCCTAAAACTTCAATCCAAGGAGATACATACATACTTATGGTGTCGTTGTATTAGATTGGAGGGCTATGATCATCGAGATGAGTTTTGGGGCACATGCTACTTACATTGAAGCACAACAAATGAATGGTTCGGAACTTCGAACAAAGTTGCTCAATGAATTTTCTAAAAAAATAGCGAGGTGGGCCCACTGTCTACTGCGTCTGTTTGTAGGTGAGCATATATTTCAAAAAATACAATGAAGCCTACCTTGTTCGAAGATCAAAAACATTGTTGTTGTGCCTTAATGTTTCTAGAATGTACCTCAAAAATCAGCTCGATCATGATCCTAACCCTTTTAATATTTACATAAACAACACCATATAGAAAAATCTATACATCGAAGAGCTTGGATCAACCAAAGGAGATGATTTTCATGGTACGGTGCATTTAATTTGGGGCCTACCAACTAAATGGTTTAGATCTTTGTACAAGGTGGAGCCCACTTTATTTAAAAAAAATAAAATAATTCTGTGCACCTCCGTATATACCCCATACAATGCATACTTATTAGAAAATTCATTAATACCCTTGTTCCAATATCCAAACTCTACATTTGATGGGGCCCAACGTAAATAGGACTTTCCCTGAAGGGATAATTACATTTACACCCCCTCAACTATGGCCAAATTCCACTTCTGACCCCGTGGTATCGACTTCACCAAAGACACCCCCTCATCTTTCAATAATGCTTGTTACATGACGGGGTGGACGGGAACGAAGAAATTGCCAGGGGGTGTTTTTGATGAATTTTGAACTGTAGAGTGTAAAGTCAGGGGTCTACTTAAAAATGTTAGAAAGTTGATCGAGGGGTGTCTTTGGTACCTTCGATACCACGGGGTTAGAAGTGGACTTTGGCCATAGTTGAGGGGGTGTATCTGTACTTTTCCCTTCCCTGAAAATCATTTCCATATGATGATTCTAACTCAAAGTTATGTAGAGGCTGATCGAAGGGTTTTGCTCATCCTATGGAGTTGATTTTATGGGCAAGGCCTATTGGGGCCCAACAAATGAACGGTTTCAATCTTTGAATAAGCTGGCCCCACTCGAATGTAAGGATTGTGTCTGTGTGGCCTAATGGACCACATTAATCGATAATCTACTGCTAGCATTAGGCTACATTAATAAATTAGGAGAGATCAACAAAGCATTTGGAATGATCCAGTACTCCTTAGGTAGTTTTCAGCTTTCTACAACCTGATTGCATACATTTTTCTATCATCACTAGCGGTTATAGGGTGTGGAATATCCCAGCTCCTCCTAGTGTTTGTACTTTTTCTTGGTCGGCAGCTCCAGATGAAATCCTCACAATGGACCCCCCTCCACGATAGAAATATGTGGAACATTAATGACTACCCATTATGTGCGGTGGCAGCTGAATCAATTGACCACATTCATAGAGTTGCATACTTGTTAGATATGGTATTTATTTTGTTTTTTCTTTAGAATTTTCTTAAGAGAAGAGTACGGAATGCCGGCACATGTTTCGAGGAATTACGGATCTCAGGTACCTTTTAAAACAAGAATGAAACACGGGCAATTCTTCAAAATCAGGTGGTAAAAAGTCCTGATACCTTCTGACATTGACAGAGTCCTCCTTTTTCATTACTCCCTATTAAATTGGCACACTTCACGAGGCTTCTATTGGTTCGTTTGACTGTGTATTTGAACTGACAGAACCTTGGGTTCGTTATTATCTTGGCCGTCGGAAATAACTAGAGACGGATGGATGCTTGACACGTGTTGGAAAACTTTTCGGAACGCTGACAACCCAAAGTTAATCATTATCTTTGCTCACTTCTCTTTTGGCATTGAACGGTAACGTTATTGAATACGTCTCTTTCGGCTTAGAATTTTTTCACTTCTCTTTTGGTCCTCACTCTTTTGCCTTATAACGGTAATGTTATTGAATATGTCTCTTTTGGCTGAGAATGCCACCGGATTACGCCGGCGTACCCATTTACGCTGGCATACCCCTGAATTCCGCCAGCGTAAACCCTGTTTCCGCTTACACCCTATTTCCGCTGGCATACCTCTTAATATTCCGGCGGCGTACTCTAGAATCGGCGGCGTACTCGATATGTTTGAAACACACATTTGAACCCAGAAAATCCGGCAGCGTACTTGAAATTCCGGCGGCGTACTCTAGAATCCGGCGGCGTTCTCAGCCAAAAGAGACGTGAGAAATAATAAAGTATTCCATAACGTCGCCGTTTTAAGCCAAAAGAGACGTTTTCAATAACATTACTGTTATAAGCCAAAAGAGAAGTGAGAACCAAAAGAGAACTGAAAAGATTCTAAGCCAAAAGAAACGTATTCAATAACGTTATCATTCTAAGCCAAAAGAGAAGTTAGAAAAGATAATGATTGACTTTGGGTTGTCAACGTTCCAAAAAGTTTTCCATCAAGTGTCAAGCAAATCCATCTGTCTCTAGTTACTTCCGACGGCCAAGATAGAAACGAACCCAAGGTTCTGTCGGTTCAAATATGCATTCAAACGAACCAAAAGAAGCCTCGTGAAGCGCGCCAATGTAATAGGCAGTAATGAAAAAGGACTATGTTGATGTCACAAGGGTATCAGGGTCTTTTTACCACCCGATTTTGAAGAATCACCCGTCTTTGATTCTTGTTTTAAAAGGTACCCGAAATCCGTAATTTCTCGAAACTTGTGCCCACATTCCGTACTTTTTCTGAAATTTCAGCAGGGGTTCGGTGTATATAAGAAAAGCTGGGTGAAATAACCACAAAATGGGAGAGAGAGAAAGAGAGAAAAGATCAACCAAAAAACTCTCTTTCAAAGCCTTACGCCCCTCCTCTATTTATAGTTTTGGCGGGGGGGGGGGGGGGGGTATGCCTGGTCATACCCCAGCAGAGTCGCCAGTTTGTGGGAGCCAATTTTTTCCCTCGCGCGCAGGACGGTGGGGGATCACCACATCGGGTTCTCAAGGGAGTGTTTATTTGATCTGCGTTACTTGCGGACTCAGGACCGACATTCTAACTTCGCAAGAATTTGAAACTCAGAGCCGCCATGTAGGTCAGGGCCTAGGACCCGTGCCTATTCTTCCAATGAAATGAGTAATGAAACTCGAATTTCGTTGGAAGAACAGTAACCAACGGGGTTCCTTTACTCTGGGCCTAGAACCTTATCTTTTGCTCTGTTTGTTTAAGGCATGGTCCTTACAGATGTCTGGATAATGGTTATGGTTACAATCGGTGAAGGTGTTAAGCACCCCTCTTGCCCGGACAAATCCGGTCTCTTAACTTAGATTGGCATTTTTCGAAGAATTTAAACCAGGATAACTTATCTTTTTATCCTTTATTTACGTTATGCTTAATTCCAGAGTGTAAATAAAGATGACTTTACAAAAAGACCAAAAATAAGCGGTAGTTATCCTGATCAATGTCGTAATTTGTATACGGATCTCGGAAGATCTCGCAACTACTCACAATCAGGTTAACTTAAAACAAACGGAAAAGATAGTACTTTATTTCTAAAAGTGCAAAAGTAGAGAAACTGTAGGTAGCTCACACCGAGCGTCGGTATTATGCCGAAATTCTGAAGGTTCGGAGCGTCATCGTTCAAATAGCGCCATTGTTTTGTCAAATTTCGCAGAACCACTAGCTATTTTTCAATAATAGCGCAGTTATTCTGTCGAAATCTCGACAAACTCGAAGCCCCTTCGCCAACACAGCGCCGTTGCGCTTCCGAATTTCGGATAACCGAAGGCCCTATTATCTAAATAGCGCCATTGTTCGGCAAACCTGAAGTGTCTTCGTCAACACAAAGCCGTTACGCCGCCAAAATCTCCGCAATCTTGGAATCCTCTCTTTTCAGAATAGTGCAGCTACTGTACCTATTTCTCTTTATCTTTCTGTAAATTTACATTTGTTTACCAAGCTTTATGTAATTTCCTTTACAAAGTAAGGGACAAGGTGGTGACATCATAAGATCTCCGCCTCACGTTGCCCCCAGAACTTATGATATAAATCCTTCTACCTTTCTTTTACTTTCTACAATTTTCGTTACAAAGTAAGGTACGAGGTGGTGACATCATAAGATCTCCGGCTCACGTTGCCCCCAAAACTTATGATATAAATCCTTCTAACTTTCTTTTACTTTCTGTATTTCTTTACAATGTAAGGTACGAGGTGGTGACATCATAAGATCTTCGTCTCACGTTGCCCCCAGAACTTATGAAATAAATCCCTCTACCTTTCGTTTACTTTCTGCAATTTACTTTACAAAGTAAGGTACGAGGTGGTGACATCATAAGATCTCCGGCTCACGTTGCCCACAGAACTTATGATATAAATCCCTCTACCTTTCATTCTGCACTGTTTTTTTCTGTTTGTTTTAAATTAACCTGATCGTGAGTAGTTGCGAGATCTTCCGAGATCCATATACAACTTACGACATCGATCAGGATAACTACCGCTTATTTTCGGTCTTTTTGTAAATTCATCTTTATTTACATCTTGGAATTGAGCATAACCTAAATAAAGGATAAAAAAATAAGTTATCCTGGTTTAAATTCTTCGAAAAATGCCAATCTAAGGTAAGAGACCGGATTCGTTCGGGCAAGAGGGGTGCCTAACACCTTCCCCGATTGAAACCATAATTCTTACCCGGATATCTGTAAGGACCATGCCTTAAACAAACAGAGCAAAATATAAGGTTCTAGGCCCAGAGCAAAAGAACCCCTTTGGTTATTGTTCTTCCAATGAAATTCGAGTTCCATTACTCATTTCCTTAGAAGAACAGGCACGGCTCCTAGGCCCTGACCTTGGTGGCAATTCTGAGTTTCTCATTCTTACGAAGTTAGAATTTCGGTCCCGAGTCCGCAAGTAACGCAGATCAAATGAACACTCCCTTGAGAACCCAATGTGGTGATCCCCTGTCATCCTGCGCGCGAGGGAAAAAATCGGCTACCACAAACTGGCGACTCTGCTGGGGTTCTCTTGATTTCCTTTCAGCAGACTCGTTATGAAAATAAAAAAAGTTATAGCTATTAATTGACTTAACTTGGCATTTTTGAAAATTTCAAACAAATAACTAGGCTTTTTCTCCTTTATTAGGGTTATCCTTAACCCGATGTAGCCTTTAGGGGTATCCGCAAGTTACGAACACTTCACAAGTTGCAAAAGCTCCTAAACGTGCGAAATAAAAGAAGTGTTAGATTTACTTTCCAGTACCATACGTTTGTTCTTCAGGGATTGCAAGAGCCAATGCTTAAAATTGCCGCCAATTGCGCGAAAATGCCCCGGGAGGGACCTAGGCTTACCTATTTATGTTATGCAGATACGCACACACCATATTTTGCATACCTATTACCCTCGGGAGTGACTAGCACTTGGAACAGATTCGGTAACTTCTGAGATTTCATCACCCGATTGCCACTTGTCTCGCCTCCATTTAAGGGTGTCAATTTTGGCTCGGGCTCGGAAGCTCGCTCGAGCTCGGCTCGAAAAAAGCTCGTCTCGAATCCTTAACGAGCCGAGCCCGAGTTAGGCTAGGCTCGGCTCGGCTCGGCTCGTTAAGGCTCGTAAAGAATTTAATATATTTAAATATATATATTATATATTAATATATACATTAAAAGGGTTGTCCATGGAGTGAAAGGGGGGGGGGCAAAATATGTCACTTCATTTTTGGAACCCCATTTGTTACTAGGACCACCCCCCATAGTGTAAAAAAAGTAGTCAAATTACACTAATAGGGCTGTCCAGGGAAGATGAGGGGTGTGAACATAATATAACCCGAGCTCGGTAAGGCTCGCGAGCCTGACCGAGCCAAGCCCGAGCCAAGCCGAGCCTGGCCAAGCTCGGCTCGGCTCGGCTCGTTTACACCCCTACCTCCATTTGATGTGAAAGCACCACCTCTTTGCGCGTCGCCCTTGTGGTGTCGTTAAAATGATGATGTATTAAACTTCCTATCGCGTTGGGGCACACCTGGCAAGGGTTGTTTAATCACTTCAGCAAAAGGAACCTTGAAGCCTTCATCACACTGCATAAGCCTAGCATATGCACATAGATGTTACCATGCCCGCATAGGGCATGCTGAGCTTAGAGTTAGGCAAAGCCTACCAGTTAATATTGAGAGACGTGAACGTCTTCCAAAATAGGTATACACTAAACCTTTGGCCCACCTCGGGCATGTTGAACGAGTCTAGAAAGGTGTCCCGAGTTGTCATTTCTTGCTAGGGATGTCATTACCCTAGCCCGATGCGTGAACGGTCGCAGCTTATTTTATCCAAAACTAGAGGTTATTGTCTAACCTTTAGCTTTGTCCAGAGTATTGTTTGTAAACCCATATCATCACATTCCTTGGATAAGCAACCATTGTACCCTGGAAGTATGTTCGTCCTGCAGATAACACGCTTAACCAAAAGGCCCTCATTCTAGTCTCATCTTTCAAAGGTTATTGTAATCCCTTAATCATCTTCTTATCCAGACCATCTTGGTCTCAGCCACGTCAGGCTCTATTGCTTTTCGCGCCTCGATCCATCATAACTTTCGTTATAGTTAAGATGGTGAAGCTCTACTCGAATAAAGTCTATCTGTCCTTAGACTTGTCTCGACCACCCAGATCAAAATCCTTTTTGAAGTTGTCTTCTCACATAGAGATAGACCTTCGCTGGCCTCTATTATGGTCAGAAGAGCGGGGGAACTCTGCCCAAATAAACATGTCTTCTTGTACGAATATAATCTTGTCATGACCATTGTTATGGTCACAGTACCCGAGCTTTGCACAATCCAAGTCAGTCTTTCCAAAAGGTTAGACTCGTCCTGACCTCTGTTATGGTCAAAGAGCGGCGGAGCTCTAGCCAAATAAACATGTCTTCTTGTACGATGATGATCTTGTCATGGCCATTGTTATGGCCACAGTACCTGAGCTCTACTCAAATCCCAGTCAGTCTTTCTCAACGGTTAGACTCATCTCGGCCACCTATTATGGTCAAGACAGCGGCAGAACTCTGCCCAAATTGTCTCTCTCTCTTCCCCTCATGAGAAGATAGACCCCTTTTCTGACCAGTGTCTTATTCATAACTCGGAAATTACACCCAGATCATATTGTCTTCACTTTTGAAGACAATCCTATCCCGAACATCTTGCATGGTCAAAGCTCAGAGCTCCGTTCGAATGAATATATCCTCTCACGGGAGGATATACCCGCCTCAACCTTTGTCATAACCAAAGTATCGAACCTCTATCCGATCATCATCTCAAACAAAGGTTAGATCGTCTCCTAAACCCTCACTCAATCTGTTCAGGAGTGTTTTCCCAGTCAGCCATCGTAGGGGCAGACCTTGTCCTCAGCTCCTCGCATGTCCAGGTTCTGTCAAAATTTGAAAAAAATTTGTAAAAATTACAAAAAAAAACTTGTTTGAACTCGTAACTGTTTGTATGGTTCTTCCTCCTTGCTTGAAAAAGCTCTGAAACTAGTATATGAATATTTCCATCTGCAGGTGGAAAGTTATTACACTTGAAACCATTGCATCCAAGAAGTCAAAAGCCTGGGCCCGTACCCAAGCTCTTTTAGAAAGAACCTTGGATCTACCTATTCCTTCAATTCCTACTCCTTCGGTAGAAATTTCGGAACCTTCCAGTCTACCAACTCCTCTTGCCATCATTGCAGAACCTATGGACTACTCTCAAGTTATAAAAGAGCTGCAACAGGCAGTAGCTGAACTCACTTGGAGTTTCCGTCAACTCTCGGAAGAGAACGCCGCGTTGAGATCACCTCCTCAGGTTACTTTGGCACCTACTGTACCTCAACAACCTATTCCTTCTGTTCAGGAAACCATACTAGTCCAGCCCACTAACTAGTCTATAGCTCAGCCTCCGGATCCATTTCTAGAAGAGCAATATACCGATGAGAATCATCCCCTTGCGTAGATAGTTAAACAATGGGAAGATAAGTTCACCAAAGTTAACCAGGACCTCAAGGTCATTAAGGTTCACGGGTCATCAAGACTCACCATGCGGGAGGTATCTCTGTTCCCCGATGTACAACTTCCCACCAGCTTCAAGTGGACAGATATAAACAAGTACGATGGAACCGGCTGTCCCTGAATGCATCTCGCAGCGTTTGAAGGCATGCTCCGATCACATAAACTGTCTCCAGAACAGTTAGCATTGGTCTTCCAGATGTTTCTGGAAGGCGTGGCGCAGAAATGGCTTTTCAATTTGCCTGAGTTACTAATTATGGGTTGGGACCGCATAATGAATGAATTTATCAAGCAATTTTCTCATGACGACGGAACAAAAAACTCTTGCCAGGATCTCCAGTCCACTAGGCAAGATCTTATGGAGTCTTTCTCAAACTTCATAAAACGTTAGCTTCAGAAGACAACTCAAATGCTCAAACGACCATCTGAGGAAGAGCAGATCGAGATGATGCAACAGAACCTAACCTTTTCCTTCCAGCGCCCTATGGCCTCCCAGAGTTTCTCAAGTATAAAACATCTCATTAACACGGGCAATAAGATAGAAGATTCCATGGCAAGGGGGTGGATACCAAGGTCAGTACCATAGTTAAAGCATGCATACTCTAAGAATCCTGAATCAGGGACAGAAGTAAACAACACGTCAGCCAAAGTAGGAAATCTGGAGGAAAAACCATCGCCGCGGCCCCACAAGGAATTATTCACATTACCATCTGACTCGGTCACGGTTATGAGGTTTCTGATCAAGAATAACAAGCTCACTGCTTGTACGCCTCGTCCTCCTCTAAATCCACTACCGATAAACTACAGTGAGTGGGAATTCTGTGAATATCATCAAGAGAAGGGCCACTCAACTGAAAAGTGTGTCTCCTTAAAGTACGCCATCGAGAAGCTCATCGACATGGGCAACTTCATCATCCCATCAGGGGTGGATATTACCTTCTGAAGGTCATGGATGCAAGCGGGAGTGCATGAGCATTTGCATTTTTCCCTAGAAAGAATGATTGCTAATGCTGGCAATGCAGAACTCTCCAACTGAAAGCATACTTTTGTCCCACTCCTTAGTATAGTTATCCCTTCAGATACAGACTTCTCCTCCTCTGAGTCAGACTCATTTTCCGATTCCGACTTATCTTTTGAAGTAAGTGAGCCTGAAATGGGCGAGCCAGTCAGTTCTTCCTCTGATGTATCTTACAAATCAATGAAAGAACTTTCTCAATACTCACCTTTGTCTCTCAATTCTTCTGAAATAAATGCTTTAAAATATAATGAACAACCCTCCTCGGACGTGGATGCAGACGAAACTCCCCTCGAGATTAACGAATTAATTGAACGAGAGGAGGAGCGTTGAGCAAGAACCTTTAGAAGATGAGATTGAAATTACTAAACATCAGCAGTGAATCCCTGCTTTAGGAGATAAAGATTGGAAAAACCTTATCCCCTGAAGAGCATGCAGAATTAACCAAATTGTTAAAAATATTCAAAGAGATCTTCGTCTGGTCTTACAAAGATATACTAGGATTAATTGAGGAGATTGTTGAGCACCATATCCCTCTCTACCCATAATTCAGGCCGAAGAATAAGTAACTTAGAAAAATGAGACCAGAATGGCTTCTCCAAATAAAAAATGAAGTAATCAATCAGTTGAAAGCAGTCTTTCTAAAGGTTGAAAGGTATCCTGAATGGTTACCAAACATCGTTCCAGAACCGAAGAAAGATGGAAAGGTTCGATGTTATGGTCAGACTTCTTAACCAAAATCAAGATAAAATTTTCGAACCTACCAACCTCGATCAAACATCGAAGGCCTTCATGTGCCAATCAGAGCCCAAAATGACTCACCTACAAAATCAACCACTTTGAAGATGCCTTCAAGCCTTGAACTACGAGGACCTGATCCCAATCCTTCTTTGGGGTACGTAGGCAGCCTGAGAAAACTCAGGTTTGGTCGCCCTTTGGCGAAGCCAACTGTTAGAAATATTAAATAACCGCAAGTGCACGGATCGTGTAAATACGGGTCAAACTCAGGGAAGAGAAATCTAGTTTAATCATATTCTTGTACCGATTAGAATACTAGCTATGATATAATGTTGCCTGGAATGGACTCAGAATTTCCGTGGATTTGACCTCGGAGCCAACACTATATATAAGCATATATTCTAATCAATCTAAGAATCAAATTTAACTAAGATCTTTTTGATTTAAAATCCTAATTTAGGCAAAGTGTACCAAGGTTCTAATGATCTCTTTTAACTACTTATCTAATTTAATTAGAAAACCAAAATTCTAAGGGCTTAAGTAAATTAAAAAATTGCAAAAGTAATTTGGAATATTGTAAAAACCTTAATTCAATATAAAAGAGTACTTAGGGTTAGAATCCAACATGGGCTTGGATTATATTAATTAATTAAAATAATTTTTGTGTATTGAATTGTATATTTGATAATTAGTCTATGGGAAATAAGATCAATGGATGTCATTGCCCATGAGTAATTTATCAAAGACACACTCCAATTTTAAAGGCTATATAAATATTTATAATGTTCATAACAATCACTCATACGAAAGGGGAAAGCCAATGTCATGAATAATTGGTATGCAACAATTATAAACCATTAATTCCATACCATTAAATTTAATGAAAAACCTTTCTCCCTCCCCATGGTTTCATCTAAACCCTAAGTATATAGGATTTAGTTACTCATGAAGAAAGTCAAAGAAACAAAAATAAAAAGTAGAAAGAAGAGAATTGCCATTAAGAACTTGAGAAGGAAAAAGAAAACAAATAGAACTCTTCTTTAATTGAAATTGAAAGCAAAAATACATCAAATTGTAATTTAAAATAAAGAGCAAAATAAGAAAAACTTATTCTTTTTCTCCTTCAATGGTTGAATCATGGTCCTCCTTCAAGCCTTCATCGGATTCCTCTCGTTGATACGAGTCCAACGGATCCGACCACGCGCGAATCAGAGCTAAAACGAAGAAGTTAAGGTCGTTGAAGTTTTTAAAAAAAATTAAAAAAACTGCTGAAGACGCGACGAGATGAGACGAGACTAAAAATTCAAGAAGATGAGAGAGAGTTCAAGAGAGATTGATATATAGATTTTGGGTGAGAAGAGTTGCTAAATTAAGTGATTGAAAAAGATGTAAAGTGGAGATTAAAAAGCTAATCTTAGGAAACAAATGAAAGGACAAGATTAAAGCTTGAATGGGCTTTCTATATTTCTTCTAAAAAAACACATAGGTTGCTTTCCTTCTTTTTTTCTTTCCAAAGGTTTGTCTAAAACCTTCTAATTATTTTTTCAAGCAACTTTATAAATGATAGAAAAATAATGGAAAGTTTCCAAGTTGAGGAATATGTGCATGAAAGGACCAAATTGTCCCTATCTTTCGAATGAATTGCAATAATGCCATATACTTTCGCAAATGGCAAATCTACCATTCCTTTGTAATGCACATAAACAACTAATAATTCCCTTCTCCTCTCTTGATCATTTCAATCTCAACCATTGGAATTAAGATCCTTTCTCTTCTCTTGTTTTTCATCATCCATCCTTGAAATTTCATCTTTCAAAGCAAAATAAGAGGGTGTGGCATTATCAATTTGATCCTACTAAAGCATCATGCCAATTCGGCCAACTAAGACATCTTGGGACTTTAGATTCTCATGGCAATTGGTCATTTCTTCACTATTTTCATATGTTAAGCTCAACTTCCTTCATAATTCCAATAAAAATCCTGAAACAACAAAAACAACAAAAATACCTTAGTAGCACCGCTTAAAATATAAAATATGCATGCATCCTACCACTACCATTCACAAATAAATGTGTTCATCAAATTCCCCCATACTTGAGCTTTGCTTGTCCTCAAGCAAACAAGAAAAAATAACAAAATCAAAACAATAAAAATAAAATCCTAACTCATTTTCGTTGGAATCACGATTGCACTTAGCACGTGCAACAAGCCTTTAAACCCTTAGGTTATCCTAGTGGACGAGTTTTGTCTCGTGAGTGTTTGCAGTGAATATACACACAAAATTCTAAAAACAAACTTTTCTTTACAAATCTCACTATAGAATAAAGCCAAAAATTTCAAATCCTTTTTCTTTGATAAATTACTCAAAATAGAAGAACAAGAATACCCCCATACTTGAACCTTGCATCCTATCCTAAGTTGAAAAAATTAGAAAAATATTTTAAGTAAGGAATCCTCTTTTGAATTTGTCCTACTCTTCTCCCTTAAATTTGTTTCTAGTGTAATCGTACCATAAAAGAAATTCGATTCTGAAACTTCGTAGAAAATTTGAAAATTTATATGATCCACCACACTTTCCACCATACTTTCTAAGAATACAACTCATTTTTTTGTAATCCTCTAGTGCTTTTGGCATGAATGACATGCAGGGCATGCACCAGACACCCAGGCTACTAAGCAGTGTCCAACTAATCTTTGATTTGCATATGTCATAGACATTGATGCATATGAGTTCAAGCTTTACCTTTGATTATGTGCAAAGCTTTAATTTATTAAGCTTTCTAATTGACCCATGTATGGAGTTTTCAATCAGTTGCTCTCAAGCCAGTTGGCTTTAAGGAACTAGGCATAAAAACCCTTCAGACTTAATAGCTCAAGTAAAAAAGGCTACAAATCAAAACTATAATCAAGAAGCAAACTGTCTAAAAATTATTCTTTCTTTCTTTTGTTTCAACCTTTCTTTCCTTTTTATCCATACCATATAAAAAGCAAGTTTCTATTTCTATTTCTTATTCAAATTCTTTTAAAAGAAAGATTCCAAAAGAAAATAAAACTAAGAAAGGAAAGTATTCTTTCAAATTTTTCAAATTCCAAAATTAAAATATCCACTAACTTTCTTTCTTAAAATAGGAAAACAACTTTCTTTTCAAGAATACCAATTCTTTCTAATTTGAAAAATTACCAAAAACAAAACGACAAGAAAATTTCTAACTTTAACTTATAGAAAAGATTGGAAAATGAAAGTTTCTAAAAGCTACCCCCCATACTTGAATTATGCATTGTCCTCAATGCATGCAAAAATAGAAACAAAAATATGAGGACTAAAAATAGAAAGGAGGGTACGTACCGTATCTGTTTAGGCATGACTCGAATAGGAAAGTTCATGGAGATCCATGACCTCTTCCATATCCGGCTTTGACAACTCAATAAATGGCTTTAATCTTTGACCATTAACTTTAAAAATCTCACCATTGCTTGGATTTAGAACCTCGACCGCACCATGGGAGAAAACTTTGTTAACCACATATGGTCCATCCCAACGGGATCTTAACTTACCTGGAAAGATATGCAATCGTGAATTGTAAAGAAGCACTTTTTCGCCCTCTTGAAACAATTTTCTCAAAATATGTTTGTTATGAAAAGCTTTTGTCTTCTCTTTATAGATCTTTGCATTCTCGTACGCGTCATTGCACAACTCCTCCAATTCATAAAGTTGTAATCGCCTTTGAATACCTGCAGAAGACAAATCAAAGTTTAGTTTCTTAATAGCCCAAAAAGCTTTATGTTCCAATTCAACCGGGAGGTGACAAGCTTTTCCATACATAAGGCGGTAAGGAGACTGACCAAGATCAGTCTTGAATGCCATCTTATGAGCCCACAAGGCATCCACTAATCTAATGGACCAATCCTTGCGGTTTGGATTCACTGTCTTCTCCAAAATTTGCTTAATTTGCCTATTTGAAACCTTCACTTGGCCACTCGTTTGAGGATGATAAGGGGTGGCCAACTTATGAGTAATACCATATTTCTTCATAAGAGCTTCAAACAGTCTATTACAAAAGTGCTTACCCCTATCACTAATGATGGCACGAAGTGTACCGAAGCGCGAAAAATGTTTTCTTGAAGAAACTTGACCACCACCTTGCGGTCATTGGATTTGCAAGCAATGGCTTCAATCCATTTTGACACGTAATCTACACCTAACAAAATATACAAGTTTTCAAAAGAGTTGGGAAACAGACCCATAAAATTAATACCCCACACATCGAAGATTTCTACCACTAAGATCGGGTTGAGGGGCATCATATTTCGCTTTGTAACTTTTTCTAACGATTAACAAGATCTACATGCCTTACAAAAATCAAAAGCATCCCTAAAAATACTTGGCCAATATAAACCACATTGTAAAACTTTGTGCGCGGTTTTCTTTGCACTAAAGTGGCCACCACAGGCTTGATCATGGCAAAAAGATAGAATCGATTGATCGGGATCCGAACAAGTTTTGAACAAATAGGGGTCATCCCAAAAGAAATACTTTACTTATGAGTGAAACCGGTATTTGTCTTGGTTGGACCAATGATCCGGTGCAGCACCTGTAACCAAGTAATTCACAATATCCGCATACCATGGCTCACTAAAACTAACAAACAATTACTCATCAGGGAAGTTTTCATTAATTGGACCTTCGTCATTCTTTGCATTAGGAAGTCTAGACAAGTGATCGGCAACCAATTTTTTCGTACCCTTTTTATCTCTAATCTCCAAATCAAACTCTTGAAGAAGTAAAACCCACCTAATGTGGCGAGCTTTAGCATCCTTCTTTCCAACAAGATACTTGATTGCCGAATGGTCGGTATAAATTATCACATGCGATCCAATCAAGTAGGACTGAAACTTCTCTAATGCAAACACAACCGCTAAGAACTCTTTTTCCGTAGTGGTGTAATTGAGTTGTGCATCATTGAGAGTCCTACTTGCATAATAGATTACATGCGGTAATTTATTGAATCTTTGACCTAACACGGCTCCTATGGTAAAATCGGAAGCATCACACATAATTTCAAACTGTTCAGTCCAATTGGGTGCTTGAATGATGGGAGCCATAGTTAACTCCCTTTTTAAACACTCAAAAGAATCGAAGCATTTTTGAAAAACTCAATTTTTTGATCTTTTGCTAACAAGTTGGTTAGAGGCCTAGCATTTTTAGAAAATCTTTTATAAAACGCCGGTAAAAGCCCGCATGGCCCAAAAATGATCGAATATCCTTCACACTTTTGGGCGGTGGAAGATGGACAATGAGATCTACCTTGGCTTTATCAACCTTAATTCCCTCTTTAGAAATCACATGTCCTAGAACGATGCCTTCTTTTACCATAAAATGACACTTTTCCCAATTGAGGACAAGGTTCTTTTCTCTACTCCTTTCTAAGACCAATTTTAAGTGATGTAAACATTTGGCATAGGTGGAGCCATGAATAGAAAAATCATCCATAAAAACCTCTAAGAAGGTCTCCACCATGTCAGAAAAGATACTCATCATGCATCTTTGGAAAGTTGCCGGTGCATTGCATAACCCAAAAGGCATGCCTCTATAAGCAAACGTTCCAAAGGGGCATGTGAATGTCGTTTTCTCTTGATCTTTAGGAGCTATGGGAATTTGGTTGTAACCGGAATATCCATCAAGAAAGCAATAATACTCATGACCCGCTAACCTTTCTAACATTTGATCAATAAAAGGCAAAGGAAAGTGATCCTTCCAAGTAGCGGCATTAAGCTTTCGGTAGTCAATACAAACCCGCCACCCCGTTTGAATGCGAGTTGGAATAAGCTCATTTGTGGCGGATTGTATAACCGTGACTCCCGACTTCTTAGGCATTACTTGGACGGGACTCACCCATTGGCTATCCGAAATGGGATAAATGATCCCATTATCTAACCATTTTAAAATCTCTTTTTAGATGGCTTCCTTCATCACAGGATTAGCCCTTCTTTGATGTTCCCTTGAAGGTATGGCACCCTCAACGAGATGGATGTGATGTTGCACAATCGAAGGGCTAATTCCTTTGATGTCGGCCATGTCCAACCTATGGCTTCCTTGTTATCTTTTAGAAATTTAATGAGTTCCTCCTCTTGAGGGGAGGTTAGGTCCGCAGCAATTATTACAGGCAAAGTACAATTATCACCCAAAAATGCATAACGTAAATGAGAAGGCAAGGGCTTCAATTCCAATTGTGGCGCTTCTTCGATTGATGTCTTTAGGAGAGATGTTACGAGTGGTCCAACGGCTCCACATTTTGAATGGCAAAAGCTTTAGAAAAGAAGTCATCTCCTCCATCATCTCCTAGTGCATCCAAGCATTCTTGGAATCCTGCATCAAAATCAATTTCAAAGTTAGAAACAATATCATCAGGAAAGGAATGTAACATATTGATTTTTTCATGAAAATTTGGTTGCTTACCCAATCTAAAGACATTAAAATCAACCAATGTGTTTCCAAAAGACAATTTCATTAATCTATTTCTACAATTAATTAGAGCATTGCTAGTGGCAAGGAACGGCCTACCAATGATGATAGGAATTTGATCATTGATATTAGCAACAGACTCGGTATCTAACACAACAAAATCTACGGGAAACAAAAAATCACCTACTTTAACTAACACATCCTCAACCATCCCTTTGGGTGTTTTAATTGATCTATCCGCCAATTGAAGAGTGATGGTGGTTGGTTTGAGGTCTCCTAATCCTAGTTGCTTAAATACAGAAAAAGGCAAGAGATTTACACTTGCACCCAAATCCAAAAGAGCATGTTCAATATTTGTGTTACCAATAGTGCAAGAAATAGTAGGACATCCTGGATCCTTATACTTAGCCACCATTTGTTGAGACAAGATGGAACTTATATTTGCGGCCAAGAAAGCTTTCTTGGGCACATTAGTTGTGCGCTTTTGTGTGCACAAATCTTTCAACACTTTGGCATAAGTAGGAACCTGAGAAATCGCATCTAATAAAAGAATGTTAATTTGCACTTGTTTAAACACATTTAAAATTTTATCCATGGCATCCACCTTCTTATTATTAGCAAGTCTCCTTGGAAAATGAGCTGTAAGCACATACTCATTTTCAGATGGAGAAACAGCCTACTCTTCACTTACCTGTTTGGGTTCCGCAATCGATCCTGCTGGAGGGGAGTCTTTTCTTACCTCTTTGGATGTATCTTGTATATCTATAGAAGGTTCAGATCTGACCTCCTCCTTGTGGTAATCTCTATCACTCCTTAAAGCATATACGGCATTACATTCGTTGGAGGGCTCTTGCAGCGGCAAAATTGGTTGAATGGCATTCAACTGATTTGGCGGTACCTGTTGATTAACATTCATATTCACGTTCCTTGGATTAGGAACGGGTTGACTTGGCTTCTTCCCCTTTTCCCTCTCATGCAACGCCATGGCAAGTTGGGAGATTTGCTTCTCCATGTTGTGTTGGCTTGTCATGAAAGTGCTAGTGAGAAGTTCTATGCTTTTTTCTAAGGAAGCTATGCGTGCCGACTCTCCTTGTTTTTGAAAACCCGGCAGTTGCTGATTTGAAACATTATTAATCATGGGGTTTTGAAAAGTAGGAGGGGAAGGGGATGGCCGAACAAAAGTGGGAGGGAAGGTGGACCTAGGTAGGCCGAATTAGCCTTGGCCTTGGAAATTAGATGGTCCACCTTGACTCCATGAAAAGTTGGGATGATTTCTCCATCCCGGATTATAAGTGCTAGAATAAGGATTATTAGAATACAAAGCACTTACATTCTCATTAGAATTACCAAATTTAGCAAGAGTTGGGCACTCTTCCATGACATGGTCCGTGGCTTGACACCAACTACACATAGGAACACTATGTGCAATTTGATTGACTTGTGAAGATCCTTTAACAACTATTGCTTCTAGCCTTTTGATTAAGCTATCAAGGTGGGCCTCTTTTGCCACGGTACCTTCTATTAGAAATCCCTTACTTGAAGTGGCTCTCTCATTGTCTTGAGTGGATTCCCACTCTCTTGTTTTTTCTGCCAAATCAAGTAAGAAGTTCCATGCCGCGGCCTCATCCGTGAAAGATGTAAAACCGTTAGGACACATGGACTCAAGAAGTTGCTTTGTTTGGTAATCTATGCCCTCATAAACAATTGGGCATAAGTGCCACAAATCAATTCCATGGTGAGGACACTCTTGGAGTAGGTCTTTGAACCTCTCCATAAACTTAGAAAATGACTCTAATGGCTTTTGTTTGAATTGTAAAATATCGTTCCTAAGCTTATTAGTTTTATGTAATGGAAAAAACTATTTTAGGAAAGCGACGGCGAACTCCTCCCAAGTGGTGATGGAGTTCGTTGGTAAGCCATAGAGCCACTTTTTGGCTCCATCCTTGAGTGAAAACGTAATAAACCGCAACTTTACCGCATCATCGGTAAGTTGTTGCAACTTAATCAAAGCACATACATCTTCAAACTCACCCAAAAATAAATAAGCATCCTCCGAAGGGAGGCCATGAAAATGAGGAAGCAAAGAGATAAATTGCGATTTTAGCTCAAAATTATTGCCCTGCGCAATCGGCAATCTAATGCAAGAAGGTTGCGCGGTTCGGGCCGGATAGAAGCGATCCCGCAAACTCTTGGGCGGCTCTTGTTCTTCCACCATGACTACTTGATTTGAATTTGGTGCGATGTCTTCCGCCGTCTCTAACCGGTTTGCTCTTTCTAGTCGATTGGCCGGGTTCCGCACCCAACCTACGGTCATAAACACAAGAAAACCAAGTACGAGTGATAGATAGGCAAGAAACCAAAAATATAACTAAACTAAAAATAACTACTAATCTAACACTTCGAATAATTAAGATTCTAATGCAACTCTCTTCCCCGGCAACGGTGCAAAAACTTGTTAGAGATATTAAAGAACCGCAAGTGCACGGATCGTGTAAATATGGGTCGAACTCAGGGAAGAGAAATCTAGTTGTCAATCCTATTCTTGTACCGATTAGAATACTAGCTATGATATAATGTTGGCTGGAATGGACTCAGGATTTCCATGGACTTGACCTTGGAGACAACACTATATATAACCGTATATTCTAATCAATCTAAGAATCAAATTTAACTAAGATCTTTTTTATTTAAAATCCTAATTTAGGCAAAGTGTACCAAGGTTCTAATAATCTCTTTTAACTACTTATCTAATTTAATTAGAAAACCAAAATTCTAAGGGCTTAAGTAAATTGAAAAATTGCAAAAGTAATTTGGAATATTGTAAAAACCTTAATTCAAAATAAAAGAGTACTTAGGGTTAGAATCCACCATGGGCTTGGATTAGATTAATTAATTAAAATAATTTTTGTGTATTGAATTGTATATTTCATAATTAGTCTATGAGAAATAAGATCAATGGATGTCATTGCCCATGAGTAATTTATCAAAGACACACTCCAATTTTAAAGGCTATATAAATATTTATAATGTTCATAACAATCACTCATACGAAAGGGGAAAGCCAATGGCATAAATAATTGGTATGCAACAATTATAAACCATTAATTCCATACCATTAAATTTAATGAAAAACCTTTCTCCTTCCCCATGGTTTCATCTAAACCCTAAGTATATAGGATTTAGTTACTCATGAAGAAAGTCAAAGAAACAAAAATAAAAAGTAGAAAGAAGAGAATTGCCATTAAGAACTTGAGAAGGAAAAAGAAAACAAATAGAACTCTTCTTTAATTGAAATTGAAAGTAAAAATACATCAAATTGTAATTTAAAATAGAGAGCAAAATAAGAAAAACTTATTCTTTTTCTCCTTCAATGGTTGAATCATTGTCCTCCTTCAAGCCTTTATCGGATTCCTCTCGTCGATACGAGTCCAACGGATCCGAACAGGCGCGAATCGGAACTAAAACGAAGAAGTTATGGTCCGTTGAAGTTTTAAAAAAAAATTAAAAAAACTGCTGAAGACGCGATGAGACGAGACGAGACTAAAAATTCAAGAAGATGGGAGAGAGTTCAAGAGAGATTGATATATAGATTTTGGGTGAGAAGGGTTGCTAAATTAAGTGATTGAAAAAGATGTAAGGTGGAGTAAAAAGCTAATCTTAGGAAACAAATGAAAGGACAAGATTAAGGCGTAAATGAGCTTTCTATATCTCTTCTAAAAAAACACATAGGTTGCTTTCCTATTTTTTTTTCTTTCCAAAGGTTTGTCTAAACCTTCTAATTATTTTGTCAAGCAACTTTATAAATGGTAGAAAAATAATGGAAAGTTTCTAAGTTGAGGAATATGTGCATGAAAGGACAAAATTGTCCCTATCTTTCGAATGAATTGCAACAATGCCATATACTTTCGCAAATGGCAAATCTATCCCTCCTTTGTAATGCACATAAACAACTAATAATTCCCTTCTCCTCTCTCGATCATTTCAATCTCAACCATTGGAATTAAAATCCTTTCTCTTCTCTTGTTTTTCATCATCCATCCTTGAAATTTCATCTTTCAAAGCAAAATAAGGGGGTGTGGCATTATCAATTTGATCCTACTAAAGCATCATGCCAATTCGGCCAACTAAGACATCTTGGAACTTTGGATTCTCATGGCAATTGGTCATTTCTTCACTATTTTCATATGTTAAGCTCAATTTCCTTCATAATTTCAATAAAAATCCTGAAACAACAAAAACAACAAAAATACCTTAGTAGCACCGCTTAAAACATAAAATATGCATGCATCCTACCACTACCATTCACAAATAAATGTGTTCATCACCAACAGAATCCTTTGTGTTATCCCATTCGACCCTTTCCCCCACAAAAAAGCCTCAATAACGTGGACCTGATCCCAACCTTCTTTGGGGTACGTAGGTAGCCTAGTCAATTCAGGTTCGGTCACGTTCTGCAAAGCAACCCCAAGTCTTCAAGACTTCACAAGCAAGTCTTCCCAATATTGAGAACAAGAACATCTGAAGACCCGCTTAGTCAAAAACCTTAAAAGGCGGCTTAGGCAAAATTTAGGGTCATTGTGCCCGTGAAAATGAAAAACCTCAAAGATTCGTTTCTACAAAAAATCAGGACAAAATGGTCCACCAAGTTCAAAAGGCAACTTGGTTGTTGACAAAGCATCTCTTCAAAAAATACAGGGCGAAGAACAAATACAGGGGGCAGGGAACATTGCACATGAACAAATACATCTAAACTCATCTTCTAAGGTTCGACCTACCTAAAATAAATTGAAAGCTTTTGTTTTAGTAGGAGTCGAGTCTTCTACCTTTCTTCTAAACTCTCCTAGAGAAAGTCAGAGAAAAGATTAGCCTTTCACCAGCAAAGCCATTAACCAGCAAAGGTAATCATACATTGAAGGAAAGACACATCGAATCTCTCCTCGATTAGAAGAAATCAGGATGCAGCTCAGTACCTCGCGTATAAAAGAAGAATGTTTTGAAAGATGTAACCTGAGGATCAGGAGCGCTCAGAAAGAACCCTCTTGTTGTTGCAATGAAATTGCCCTCTTATTTCTTACCTTGTATCAACTTTCTCTTGTCTATGGGAATATATACACTAGGAGCATTTTGTATTATTAACCATGGAAGTATGACTAATAATACAAAATGTATGATCAAATTGTTAAGGAAACCACACTAGGGGCATTTTGCATTGTTAGCTGTCACTAACAATGCAAAATGCTCAAATAAAGTTGTCAAAAGAATTAAACTAGGGGCATTTTGTATAAATACTCACCTAGGATGGCGACCATTTACATAAAATGCACTTTATTTCAAAACAAACAACAACACGAACAAATGCAAATGAAAGGCGATCAATCCCCGGAGGAATCTATTAACTCGTCACACCAAGATCCTTATCAGATTCAATCCAGTCAGTTTAGATTGGCCCTGGCACATTCGTTCGCCAGGCCAATCCCCTATAGACGTAGGCTCACTCGCTCGCCTGTTCGATTTGATTGGCTCTAGACACACTCGCATGCCTAGCCAATCCCTGATCGACATAGGCTTACTCGCTCGCCTGTTCGATTCCATTGGCTCTAGGTACACTCCCACGCCAAGTCAATCCCTGATCGACCCAAGCTCACTCGCTCGCTTGGTCGACTCCATTGGCCCTCGCTCACTTGCTCGCCAGGCCAATCCCCCACCGACATAGGCTCACTCGCTCGCATGTTCGATTCCATTGGCTCTAGGGACACTCGCTTGCCAAGCCAAATCCCTGATCGACCCAGGCTCACTCGCTCGCCTGGTCGACTCCAATCGCCCTGGCTCATTCGCTCGCCAGGCATATCCGCTATCGACTTAGGCTCACTCCCTCACCTATTTGATTCCATTGGCTCTAGGCACACTCACACGCCAAGCCAATCCCTGAGCGACCCAGGCTCACTTGCTCGCCTGGTCACCTCCATTGGCCCTCGTTCACTCGCTCGCCAGGCCAATCTCCGACCGACATAGGCTCACTTGCTCGCCTATTCGATTCTGTTGGCTCTAGGCACACTCGCACGCCAAGCCAATCCCCGATCGATCCAGGCTCACTCGTTCACCTGGTTGACTCCATTGACCCTAGCTCATTCGCTCACCAGGCCAATCTCCTATTGACATAGGCTCACTCGCTTGTCTAGTCAAATTCCATTGGCTCTAAGCACACTCGCATCCAAGCCAATCACTGATTGACATAGGCTCACGTGCTTGCCTGGTCGATTCCATTTGCCCTGTCTCACCCGCTTACCAGGCCAATCCCTGATAGACCCAGTCTCACTCACTCGCCTAGTCGAATCCATTGGCCCTGACACACTCACACGCCAAGCCAATCCCTGATTGACCCAAGCTCACTCGCTTGCCTCGTCGATTCCATTTGCCCTTACTCATTCACTTGCCAGGCCAATCCTTCATCAACATAGGCTTACTCGCTCACCTAGTCAATTCCATTGGCCCTGACTCACTCGCTCACCAGCGAAGTCCCGATATTTTAGTTCATTCACAACCAAGTCAATGTTCAGGCGTAACATGAGTAAATCTGTTTGTATGCGGTACTGCATCCAATCAAGTCATTTACCCAAAACAAAGAGCAAGTGACAAACATACATCTGCTCTATTCATGTCAAGTCTTGTGTACGATTTGTCGTACCCGATGCCATTTTGGCATCTCATTTACCAGTGACAGCACTGGATGTCAAAACGACATCCCTCGAGGTCCCTCCCAAAGTCAGGCCCCAAACCTGACTTCCGATGACCCTCCTAGCTGTTAGTAGCGACATCCACCCAAGACTCGTTCTAACGGTCGTTGATGAGCACATTTATATGTGAATTGTAGGTAGGAAAAACATGCATATTTTATATTTAGGGCGGTACTACTAAGGTATTTTGTCTGTTTTTTGGTATTTCAGGGTTATTCTTGAATTTTCATGAAAAAATGAGCGAAGAATATTGAAGATTAAAGAATTTTCCATCATTTGGAGGGATAAGATCATCTTATGCCCCACCAATTGGTTGGTTCGGATAAGCATTGGGAAATAAATTGTGGAGTGCAACCAATTTGTATTTTGACCCATCGATTAGATGGTTAAGATCAGCCCACAAAAATGATTCAAGAGGTGCAACATTGGTAAAGTTGAAATTCACACATCAGCCCATTAATTCAACGGTTCGGATCATCTCATTGTAATGGTTTAGTGGTGCAATTAATTTACATGATGGAGTGTCAAATGGATGGCTTGGATCAATCCGTGGAACTGATATGAAGGGAGGTGAATATAATTGTTCGTGTTTATTGCATGGAGGGGTAGATTAGCCATTTGCAAATAATTGTGGCATTGTTGCAATTCATTCAAAAGGTGGGGACAACTTGGTTGTTCACAAAATGAGCAAGAGAAAAAATAGTGAGAACTTTCCAACATTTTAGCTCTCTCCCTTGGACGTTTTTTTTATTATTACACGAAATTGGAAAGTGGGCCCATCTCTATTTCGTCCATCCCCATTTCGTCTCTCCCTCTCTCTCTCTCTTCCCACTTCCTATTTCGTCTCCTCATTCCCCACCAAAATAGCAATTCTCCCAATGACCGTATCTCTTTCTCATCCCTTTATGTTTTCGTCTCCCATAAACCAACAATTTAGCAATTTCCTTTTTACCTCACATTTCCTAATTCGTCTCTCTTTCCTATTTCGGTGGAAATTTCCCTTCATCACATGCACATATCCCTTAACTTGGAAACTTTTCATTATTTTCTTTCTAACATTTAGAAAGTTGCTTGCAAATATAATTGAAGGTTTTGTACAAGAGACAACTTTGGAAAGAGAAAAAATAGGGAAGTAACCCATATTTTCTTTTGGAATACACTCTCAATTTTTAGAAAGTAGCCTTGTGCGAAATATTAGACGTTTTTTTAGAAGAGATATAGAAATCTTATTCAAGCCTTTATCTTGTCATTTCATTTGTTTCCTAAGATTAGCTTTTAATCTCATCCCTACATCTTTTTCCATCTATTAATTTGGCTACCTTTCTCACCCAAATCCTATATAACTCTTTCTCTCCTAATTTTCGTCCAACTTTTTCTTCCATCTTTAATTTACGTTTTTTTTATTCTCTCTCCCCTCCTAAAATTTTCGTTCCCTCTTTGTATCTCGCCAATATTTTGTCCAATTATTTCTCCCTTCTAGTTTTGTCCAACACTTTATTCTCCCTCCCAATTTTTCGTCCAATATTTTCTCTTGTTTTTCTCACTTGCTTTTTCATCTCATCAAACCCGCTCTCATCTTCCATCAAGAGGCTTGATCCAACCGTTCAAGATTCAATCCAAGGCGACATCAAGATTTGAAGCCGAACAAGGATTCAGCTATTGAAAGGAGGAGAAAAAGAATAAGTTTTTCTTATTTTGCTCTTTATTTTCAATTCCAACTTAATGTAGTCTTGTTATAATTCCAATTAAAGAAGAGTTATTTTTATTTCTTTTTCCTTTTCAAGTTTTTAGAAGACATTATTTTTCTTTATTTTCTTTGTTGTTTTCCCTTTCTCCATGAATAGCTAAACCCCATCTACTTAGGGTTTAGATGAAGCCATGGGGAAGTAGAAAGATCAATAATTAAATTCAATGGTATGAAATAACATCATATAGAGGGTTTTATAATATTGGATTCCCAATTATTCATGCCATTGGATTTTATCCTTTCGTATGCGTAATTGTTGATGAAATATTATAAAAACTTATATAATCTTTATTATTGGATAGTGTGTTTGATAAATTACTCATGGGCAATGACATCCATCGATCTTATTTCCCATTGACCAAATTTATTAGATATACAGTTCAATATAAAAATTGATTTAATTAATTATCCAATCTAAACCCATGATGGATTCTTACCCTAAGTAATCTTTTAATCGAATTAAGATTTCAAATCAATTTCCAATTACTTTTGCAATTAATTTCCAATTCACTTTAGAGTAGTTTATTTTTAATCGAATTTTCTAATTAATTTAGGCATTTAGAATTTGGTTTTCTAATCAGATTAGATAGGTAATTAATAAAAATCATTCGAATATTGGTTCACTTTGCCTAAATATAAGAATTAAATTCATAACCTCTCTTCCTTGAGTTTGACCCGTATCTACACGCGATCCGTGCACTTACGGTTATTTATTATATCACAATCAGTCATATTTTCAAAACCCCAAAAACTGTTGGCGAGAGGTTTTCACTTGATGACCTGATAGTAAGATTCCTCGGTGAGGGCTGCACGCCTTAGGATCCAATGTGAATCTTGCAAACCTATCATTAGTCTCCAGTCACAAAATTTTGTTGTCTCCTTACTTTGGCATTCAGGTGCCTTGCACCCTCTACCAAAGAGGGGCATCTGTAGACACGCAATTTTGTCAAGGCAGTACTAATGATAGGTGTCGCGAGGAAGAACCTTATGACGAGTCCCAGAGCACCAGTTTTATTTCTCTCTATCTCTCTTTAAAATGTTTTTCAGAAGAATATGATTTTCGAAAGGTGTTTTAAACCACCGGAAAGCCTGTTTTTACACAGCACCTGCCTTTTTGGCAACCTGAAAGATTGTTTTACACTGCACCTGCTTTTTACGGCATAAACTGGTAAGCCCGTTTGCATACATAATTTTAATCGGTAAGTTAACTTTGAGTCGAAAACTTTTGTTTTCACACAAAGGACACTTTGTTTTCCGAAAGCAAGCAATATTAGATTCATTGGAAACTCCTCGAAACGAGGAATCCAACTGACCTAACCGCGTGTGAATCCAAACAGAAAAGATATGGACATTCAAAGATGAAAAACATAAGAGACGAATGATCAGGAATGATGTATTCTACATGACATCATCTGGATGACATTACAAATTTCGTTTGGGATGAAATTGGACTCCCAATTTCGCCCCCATCGAAATTGGGGGGAAATGACCAGGCATACACCCCCCCCCCGAAACTATAAATAGAGGAGGGGGTAAGGCTTTGAAAGAGAGTTTTTTTGTTGATCTTTTCTTTCTTTCTCTCTCCCCTTTTGTGGTTATTTCACACCCTCTTCTCATATACACCGAACCCCTACAAAAATTCCAGAAAAAAAAACCATAGTTTACTTTATTTCTAGAAGAGAGAAAGTAGAGAAACTCTAGGTAACTCACACCGAGCGTCGGCATTCTGCCGAAATTCTGAAGGTTCGGAGGACATCCTTCAAATAGCACCATTGTTCTGTTGAATTTTGCAGAACCACGAGTAATTTTTCAATAATAGCACAGTTGTTCTGCCGAAATCTCGGCAAACCCGAAGCCCCTTCGCCAACACAGGGCCATTGCACTGCTGAATTTTGGAGAACCCAAGGCCCTATTATCTAAATAGTACCGTTGTTCTACCAAAATCTCGGGAAACCCGAAGTCTCTTTGTCAAAACAGCACCGTTACGCCGCCAACATCTCCGCAATCTCGGAATCCTCTCTTTTCAGAAAAGTGCAGCTAGTCTACCTATTTCTCTTTAGGTTTCGGTAAATTTACATTTGTTTACCAAGCTTTATGTAATTTCCTTTACAAAGCAAGGTACGAGGTGGTGACATCATAAGATCTCCGCCTCACGTTGCCCCCAAAACTTATGATATAAATCCCTATACCTTTCTTTTACTTTCTGCAATTTTCTTTACAAAGTAAGGTACGAGGTGGTGACATCATAAAATCTTCGGCTCACGTTGCCCCCAGAACTTATGATATAAGTCCCTCTACCTTTCTTTTACTTTCTGCAATTTACTTTACAAAGTAAGGTACGAGGTGGTGACATCGTAAGTTCTCCGGCTCACGTTGCCCTCAGAACT
This sequence comes from Tasmannia lanceolata, assembly GCF_043159265.1. Taxonomy (NCBI): domain Eukaryota; kingdom Viridiplantae; phylum Streptophyta; class Magnoliopsida; order Canellales; family Winteraceae; genus Tasmannia; species Tasmannia lanceolata. The sequence continues at coordinate 35,898,300 of NW_027518700.1, read as the reverse complement.
TAGGATATAAATCCCTCTACCTTTCTTTCTCCACTGTCTTTTTCCGTTTGATTTAATTTAACCTGATCGTGAGTAGTTGCGAGATCTTCCGAGATCCGTATACTACTTACGACATCGATCAGGATAAATACCGCTTATTTTTTATCTTTTCGTAAATTCATCTTTATTTACATCTTGGAATTAAGCATAACCTAAATAAAGGATAAAAAGATAAGTTATCCTGGTTTAAATTCTTCAAAAAATGCCAATCTAAGTGAAGAGATTGGATTCGTCCGGGCAAGAGGGGTGCCTAACACCTTCCCCGATTGTAACCATAATCCTTACCCAAATATTCTCCTATTGTAACCATAACCCTTACCCAGATATCTGTAAGGATCATGCTTTAAACAAACAGCGCAAAATATAAGGTTCTAGGCCCAGAGCAAAAGAGCCCCTTTGGTTACTGTTCTTCCAACGAAATTCGAGTTTCATTACTCATTTCCTTGGAAGAACAGGCACGGGTCCTAGACCCTGACCTAGGTAGCGACTCTTAGTTTCTCATTCTTGCAAAGTTAGGATTTCGGTCCCGAGTCCGCAAGTAACGCAGATCAAATAAACACTCCCTTGAGAACCCGATGTGGTGATCCTCTGTCGTCCTACACGCGAGGGAAAAAACAAGCTCCCACACGCACACACCAAGCCAATCCGTGCAGTGCTGTGTCGTTAACAGCAAGCTTTAAGTCATCAGTTTTATTGTTTACCATTCTAATTGTTCCACATAACGGCGTGTGAATAAAATGTATTTTAATTTGTCACTCTTAATCTCATGTTTCCCGTGGCAAGTGTGTAAGTAAAGGGTGATTTGATTTACCTCCATTAATATTGAGTTTTCCACCGTAAATAGTCTATGATTTTCATTTTGATTTTTAACAGGTTTCAATGCGATTTTAACATCTGCGTGATTGCAACTTTACCTTGATTAATTGTGTCCACTCTTTAAGGTGTCTGTGAAACTTCTTTAAATAGACGGTGCAGAAACAGAAAGGGTATTTAAAATGGATATCGGTTTTCCTCATTTGTTCTTCTGTTCTTCCTGAGATTTCTGATCAAGGCTGCGTAAGTCGTGTTCACAAGCTATCCCGGTAGCGTGAGTGTACACCCCCTTGAGCGAAGTCATTGTATCCTGGAGTGGTACCAAAGAGATGAGATTCATCTTCACATTTTGGACATGTCAAACATCATTCGACATGCTCACCATCCCAATGGTAATCCCAGTTTTTTCTATTTCTAAACAAAAAGAATTACAAAATATGTTATTCCCAATCAAGATGATGCCATAATTAATTGTCTTTTAAGTGGCAAATTGATCCCTATTAGGATAGCACAAACAAAAATAAAGAACTCGCACATTCTAAGAGCAATAATCAGTTGTAACCTAGCCGTGGTTACAGAAAGGATTACTTCAACATTGTCAAGATTATTCTATGTTATAATTGATGTATAAGTATGTTTATAGTCTTTATCTTTGTGTTTACAATTGCTCTTTTTTTTCTTCAACTATAGCTATAGACTGAGAAAAGTTCTTTCATCTGTAGAATAGCAATTGTTGCCTGAGATATAATTGATCTGTGAGTTATTAGTCATGTAGAGGCCTTCAAGATGCATCTATAGCCTTTTTGAATACTCTTAGTTTTTTATGTTATTATATAACACATCACCTGTAGAAAACTGCACTCACAGCTCTTAAATCTTTATCTTCTTCCTCATCCTTTAACATGTCAATAGGCTTCTTCAACTTTCCTTACCGTTTAGTAAGGCTGCACATGGTTCGGTCCGGTTCGGTTTACGGTGATTTCTTGAACAGAACCGATCCCATTAGTTTGGAAAAAATCCATACTATAACCGAACCGATGGGGGGTATAACTGAACCAAACCAAACCAATTTTGATCGGTTTGGTTTGGTTTGGTTCACAGTTTATCCGTTTTTCGCTTCAAAATTAACGGATCACATTGCAGACTAGTAGTCCTACTAGTACAGCATTAAGAGAGTTGGAAAGAGGTCCATAAAACTAAGTAGCATGATACACTTACAAATAAGAGGCTTTTGACACCCCCTGAATGAAACCCTAATAAACCAAAACCTAGTGAGATAATGGAAGAACCCTAACCAAAACCGAATGAAACCATAAAACCATAATTGAAATAGAAAACCTAACCAAAATGAAGAGAAATAGCCTGAAAAAAATAATCAAAATGAAGAGAAATGTGTTTATTTCATTGTTTGAGTGTTTGATGAGGATTAATAAAGTAAAATGAGTGTCCAATCTTATTCTTCTTCTTCTTCTTCTTGTTCGGCAATAACTTGTAGAGGGTTTTTTGGGAGGGAAAAAAAACTCAGCGAGAAGAATAGTCAAAGTTCGAGGAGTGAAAAAAACTCTGGGAGAAGTAGAGAACAAGAAGAGAAGTCGGCTAGGGTTTTTTTGCTCAAAAGCCAAAAAGTAACCCATATTGGCATATTCCCGTAAATCTAAAGGGAAGTGATATATTATCCGCCCCTTTTCTTTACTTGGGACACCCAAAATAAGTATAGATGGCAATATGGCATGTCGATTTACATCGCTTTATAAACTATATCCCAAATGGCAAAAATGCCATCGGTTCAGTTCGGTTTTTTGAATTAAAAATAAAAAACCGTAAACTGAACCGATCCCGTCGGTTTAGTAAAATTCATAATCGCAACCGAACCAATGGCTAGAAAAACCAAACCGATAGGTCCGGTTTGGTTCGGTTTATCGGTTTAGCCGGTTATTTGTGCAACCCTATCATCTAGTGTCTTTTGTAAACCCTACTAGATCAACAAATCTTAAAACTAATTGTTCTAGATGTCAAAATTCTACAAACCTCGAACTAGAAACTTTCAAGGCCATCTCAAAACCTAGTCAAAGATCTAATACCAGTATGCAAAAACTATCGATTTAGTATTGTAAGCCCAATGGTTCCCACCTTGGCATTCCCATCTTATTTTGATGATTCCAATACACAAGTGATTTAAGATCACTAATGTGTTTGAATGTTTAAGTTGTAGATCATATTGGTGTTAAGACAAGATTGCTTGGATTGAGGCCAAGAAGCTCTCATTAAACTACATTCGGAAGGCCAAAGACATCGAAGATCCAAGACAAATGAAGACTTGAAGAATCAATTGAACATCAAAGTCTTTCTTAGAATGTATATGATCCAATCCTAGGATAGATTTTCAAAGGCATAAATTAAGTAATAACACACACACCCTAAATGTCAATGTGATTGTCCTTGTGATGTTCCAACACTTTGGAACCCTCATGTCCAATCTCAACTTGGTGTAAAGTTGGAAGCCCAAAAACAAGAAGTGAAAATTTGCTCAACATAGGCTTCTCGGAGCTCCGAGCTCGGAACGCCGAGAAATCCTCGGAGCTCCGAGATTTGGTCCAGTAGAAAATTTCACAATTTCTTTTTGTATTCCCGGCACTCCGAGATTTTTTCTCGGAACTCCGAGAAAATCTCTCAGAACTCCGAGAACACTATAACGGGAAGAATTATATCGGTTGGTGTTTTTGCCAGAATTACCACTATGCCACCAAACGGTCATATTTGGGTTTTTCTATATATATGGGTATTCCCACCTTCCCAATGATCAATCCTAACACTCTAAAACTCTACTTGAATATCCCAAGAGTGAATCAAAGCTTGTTTATGCCTCTCATCCTCTAAGATTAGGATTTGGATCATTAGGCTAAATTTATACATCTTCTACAATTTGTAAACCCTTGTGAGGGATTATTTTTTGTTCTTTCTTTCTTATCAAGAACTTGTATTGGGCGAGTGTTCGGAGAAGCAGAGCCCACTCTCCGTGGTGAAGATTGCCACCAAGGTTAAAGGCGATCGGGATTGTAATCGGCATTGATCTTCGCCGAAGTTAAGAAGATCACATAGTGAAGCCATCAACGGGTTTTGTTGGTGGAGTGGAGTAGGCCTCGCGTTTTGAGGACCGAACCACTTTAAATCTCGGGTGCACTCTCTCTTAAACTCTTGCTCTTTATTTACATTGCACCTTTAGATTTAACTTGTGTGCTTGAATTTCATTGTTGATCTCTTAATCTTCTAAATTAGGTTTGAGTTTTCAAAAGGTTAAAACTTGCTAGCAACCTAATAATTTTCACTCCTCATAGTTGCCGTACTCGGGACCACCCTTGGAATTTCACTTGGTATTAGAGCCTTGGCTCTTAAAGGATTTTCTTGTCTTAAAATCTTTGGTAAATTTTTCTTTAAAAAATTTCAAACAAGGGACAGATCATAAAATCTTTGGCAACTTTCTATTTGTGAAATGACAAATATAAATGGAACCGGACTTCCGGAAGGCCATTCCACAACTAGACCTCCTTTCTTTAATGGGTCCAACTATGGACATTGGAAGACAAGGATGCGCATCTATCTTCTTTCGATAGATGTGGAACTTTGGCATATTGTTGAAAATAGATACATTTTGCCTTCCAAGCCATTTGAAGAATGGAATGTTAAAGATAAAAGGCATGCAAATTTAAATTACAAAGCTATAAACTCTTTGTTTTGCGCCTTATCAACGGAGGAGTTTAATAGAGTAGCTCTTTTTTATTCCGCCAAGCTTATTTGGGATACACTTGCCGTTACCCATGAGGGAACATCACAAGTCAAAGATTCCAAAATAAACTTGTTAAAGAGCAAATATGAAATGTTTAGAATGGATCAAAACGAAAGTATTTCCGATATGTATACCCGATTTTCTAAAATTTCTAATGAATTAGAAAATCTTGGTAAATCTTATCCTACTGATGAGCTTGTGAGTAAGTTGCTTAGGTCTCTTCCTCCTTATTGGGACCCAAAAGTCACAGCCATCCAAGAATCAAAGAATCTCAAGATGCTAACCATGGAAGAGCTTGTAGGATCTCTTATCACTCATGAGATGCTCCTCACTAGCCGACAAGAGGAGAAGAAGCCAAAAGAGAAAGAAAAAGAGAGTAGATCCTTAGCACTCAAGGTGAAAGCGGACTCATCATCCTGAAGCGAGGCGGATAGTGATGAAGAAAAAGCTTTAAGGAAATTTAAAAGCTTATGGAGAAAGAAGCATAAAAAGGATAAAAAGAAGAAAGTGAAGTTGAGGGAGCTTTAAGATGCTACAATTGCAAGAAGATTGGACACAAAAGACCGTATTGTCCACTTCTCAAGTCATCTTCCTCAAAGTACAAGGGAAAGAAGGATTGGAAGAAGAACAAGGCTCTTGTAGCCGGTTGGGATGCTACAAGCACGTCGTGTAAAAGTTCACGCGAAGGGGAAGATAATAAAGATGATCTTTGCCTCATGGCTTTCTCCCATGAAGTTGAGGTTAATTCTAACCCCTCTTATAATTCATCAAGTAGTGATAGTGAAAAAATATCTTATGATGAATTATGCTCAACCTTGCATTCTCAAATTTTAAAAAATAAAGTTCTTAAAAAATTTATTTCTAAATTGGAAAATGAACTTAATATTTTGAAAAATGAGTCATTTTCTTCCATATCTCAAGCTAAAGTAAAAATTGAAAATTTTAAACTTGAGATTGAAACCCTTAAGGGTTGTTTGGATGAGAAAACTTGCCAATTAGTACAATTTCAAAATGTGACAAGCTCTTACAAATCTTATGAAGATGAATTTAATGATTCTTTAAATCAAATAACACATCTTCATAATGAAAATGAAAGGTTAAGATTATGTCTCCATTGATTCTTAAATGGTGACAAAATCATTGACATAATCTTGAAGAAGACTAGTCATAGACCTAATCATGTAATCTATGATAGGACTAGTCTATCTAACCCTCATGTTAGATGCCATTATTGTGGAATTAATGGTCATTACCAATTCCAATGTGCATCTAAGATTAGGGATTGTGGTGGAACCAAGAAATCTTGGGTTCCCAAAGCCCCCATATGATTCTCTTCATATGTTCTTAGATTAGGGGCTTTTTGCTTAAAATTGAATATCTTTTTATAGTTATTTAAATATCCCCTCTTGTATTGAATTTGTTTTTTCAAAAGTGGGAGTTTTATGATTGTCTTTTTCCTTGAAAAAGGGGGAGCTTGAAAATTAAAAATATTATCCCTTTGTTTTTCTTTTACCCCATCTATTTGATAGATGCCAAAGGGCTAGAGAAATCTAGAGAAACCTAGTGTAAGGAAATTAATGTGTGCTTTTATTGAAAATCTCTTGTGCTTGTCATCATAAAAAAAGGGGGAGATTGTAAGCCCAATGGTTCCCACCTTGGCATTCCCATCTTATTTTGATGATTCCAATACGCAAGTGATCTAAGATCACTAATGTGTTTGAGTGTCTAAGTTGTAGATCATATTGGTGTTAAGACAAGATTGCTTGGATTGAGGCCAAAAAGCTCTCATTAAACTACATTCGGAAGGCCAAAGACATCGAAGATCCAAGACAAATGAAGACTTGAAGAATCAATTGAAGATCGAAGTCTTTCTTAGAATGTATATGATCCAATCCTAAGATAGATTTTCAAAGGCATAAATTAAGTAATAACACACACACCCTAAATGTCAATGTGATTGTCCTTATGGTGTTCCAACACTTTGGAACCCTCATGTACAATCCCAACTTGGTGTAAAGTTGGAAGCCCAAAAACAAGAAGTGAAAATTTGCTCAACATAGGCTTCTCGGAACTCCGAGAGAATTCTCAGAGCTCCGAGCTCGGAACTCCGAGAGAATTCTCGGAGCTCCGAGCTCGGAACTCCGAGAAATCCTCGGAGCTCTGAGATTTGGTCCAGTAGAAAATTTCACAATTTCTATTTGTATTCCCGGAACTCCGAGATTTTTTCTCGGAACTCCGAGAACACTATAACGGGAAGAATTATATCCGTTGGTGTTTTTGCCAGAATTACCACTATGCCACCAAACGGTCATATTTGGGTTTTTCTATATATATGGGTATTCCCACCTTCCCAATGATCAATCCTAACACTCTAAAACTCTACTTGAATATCCCAAGAGTGAATCAAAGCTTGTTTATGCCTCTCATCCTCTAAGATTAGGATTTGGATCATTAGGCTAAATTTGTACATCTTCTATAATTTGTAAACCCTTGTGAGGGATTGTTTTTTGTTCTTTCTTTCTTATCAAGAACTTGTATTGGGCGAGTGTTCGGAGAAGCAGAGCCCACTCTCCGTGGTGAAGATTGCCACCAAGGTTAAAGGCGATCGGGATTGTAATCGGCATTGATCTTTACCGAAGTTAAGAAGATCACATAGTGAAGCCATCAACGGGTTTTGTTGGTGGAGTGGAGTAGGCCTCCCGTTTTGAGGACCAAACCACTTTAAATCTCGGGTGTACTCTCTCTTAAACTCTTGCTCTTTATTTGCATTGCACCTTTAGATTTAACTTGTGTGCTTGAATTTCATTGTTGATCTCTTAATCTTCTAAATTAGGTTTGAGTTTTCAAAAGGTTTAAACTTGCTAGCAACCTAATAATTTTCACTCCTCATAGTTGCCGTACTCGGGACCACCCTTGGAATTTCAAGTATTCATTGGAGGGGCAAGAAAATAGAGACATTAGAGAAAATACAAAATAAAGAATAAAAGACATTTACGTACTTCTGCTCCTTCGGTGACTACATCTATGTGCAACGATATATCATCAAGAGTTTTCATTGCACGTGAAGAAGATCAAGAGCTTTCATTATGAGCGAAGATGATCAATAGCGTCACTATATATGAAAATGACAACGAATAAAGTATATGAAATGTCTATGACATACTTTCTATAGAATCATAACCCTCAAACTCGTATAACAATTTTACCAAATAAGGAAATTAGACCTTTTCATGACCAAAATATCCTGATACTGTGCCTTTCCCACGTTCCAATCTAATTCAAGACTTGATCACTAAACACTATGCTACTGGGTAAGGTAATTATGAAGCATTGATAATCCTTTCTGTCATCCCTACCAGAGTCTTTATGTGGATTTCTACAAATATGTTTCATGCAGTATTGAGACCTGACGGGAAAATCCGATCCGATTGAGCACAAATAAAATGGATTAGTAGAAACACACAACCACAAGATGCACACTAACAGATTACATGGTTTTCTCAAGATGCCTACATCCATGTGCAAGAACACAAACTTCACTATGAGAAAGAAAAATACAAGGATTACAACATGATTAAACTGAAACCGCAACCGAAAGCCCTTCCTTCTCAACCATGACTATACACAAGAAGAAAAAACTAAGAAGAAAACCCTCTTTTCTCTTTTCCTTCTCTCTTTCTCCTTGTCTTGCTCCTCTCACCGCCACAGAAGCCCTATGTCACTCCCCCCTACTTATTCTCCTCTCTTTTGCCGCCACACCTCCTTCATAGGGGTAAACAAAAGAATTTTTATCGACTAGGTATTAAATATAACTAAAAGAACCTCTATTTCCTAGTTTGGCTTGCTACTAAATTTCCAATACTAGAATACTAGGAAACAAGTCAACCTTTCCAATAATCTCCACCTTGATCTCTTTCCCAGCCACTTAAAGATTTTCCATCAATGTCAGCACCAGTACGACATTGCTACAAACCACCATTGGTCATTCGAGCTACAAGCTACACATCATCGAGTCATCATTGTTTTGCCTCACTTGATTAACATGGACAATACATATGTGTAACTGCCAACCACCTGACTCACTCTATCAACCCTATAGAGGATCTCAATCTGGCCTCCCCATCGCAAGAACTGTCACCTTGTCACCATCGCTTACAACTTAAAAATATGTCTTTGCACCAACTACGAAAGAGACCATATGCGTTCCCAAACCAATCAATTTCTATCTAACCACTGTGATCTTAGGAACATACACACTATCTCCAATCAGACGATACAATCTGCTAGACTTCACTCCTTTCATAGAACCACCTGTGATTTTCATGACTCCACCTGTTGATGAATGTTTGTAGCTCGTGGTGTCCAACCAATCAAGAGACAATATATTTTTCTTTATCTTTGGGAGATATGTTATATCGCCCAAAGTACGAACCACTCCATCGAATATCTTGTTCTTCACCATGCCAATTCTCTTGAGGCCACAAGTGGACCCATCACCCAACAACACTATACCATCCCTTATCACATGCAACATATTAAAATAAACTCTCCTAGATCATATATGAATAGTGCACCTAGAATCTAGAATACAATCATCATGAGAACAAGTGTGATTACCTGTGTAGATGGTGAAAACATCTACAACTATTTTGCTGGCTCATTCATTACTACCACCCTAATTGTAGCACCGTCTTCTGACTTGTAGCTCGTTCCGGACAATCCACTTAATGCGGTCATATTCTTTGCAAGGATTTGCATGCCCTTTTCGCCGACCATGAATCTTGACCTGCCTTTTCTTGATCCCCTATTAGACGGCCTTCTCCTATTTGATTTCTACATATTTTTTCACATCTTTCTAGATAAGAGTGACGGTATGGCGTCTTCTAACTTCAATGTGTCCTTACCATACAATAGATTCATCACTAGGTTGTCATATGAATCCAGAAGCTTGGTAAGAAGCATAAAGACATAGTCTTCTTCCTTCAAATTTTATTCCACCATGTTAAGTTGATTCACAAGCCCATTAAACATACTTATATGTTCTAGAAGATTCTTGCATTCTTGCATCTTCAACCCGTACAACTGCTGCTTTAGATACGATCAGTTCGCCAAGGTTTTTGACACGTAAAGCTTCTACAACTTCTCCCATAACTTAGACGTTGATTCTTTTTCCATAGCGTTAAACATAACATTACCTAATAGATACAGTCGAATCATGCTTACTCCCTTCGACTCAATGTTCTCACTCAGCATATGTCATCTTCTCCGACTTTTAATCATTTCCCTTCAATTTCCTAGCAGATCATGTTGAACAAGGATGTCTTTAACCCTCATCCGTCATTCCCTTTCGGATCCAATCATGCACAAAAAAAATAGAATAGTAGAAATAAACAAGCAGTAAGATGCACACCGAAGATGCGTACATCTACGAGCAAGAACAGGTTTTTACTCTGAGAAAGAAAAATAAAGAATTAAAACATAATTAACTCAAAACCCAAAAACAACAACCCTTTCTATTTCTTCTCAACCAAGACAGTACACAAGAGTAATGCGAATGAAAATACTAAAAAGAAAACTCACATTCATCTTTTCTCTTCTCTCTTTCTCTTTCTCTTTCTCTTGTTTCCCTCACCGCCACACCAAGAGAGAAGCCCTCACTTCTTTTTTTCCACTTTGTAGCCTCCTCTCTTTTGCCGCCATAGCTCTCTCGTAAGAAAACAAAAGAGTTTTCATCAATTAAGGCTTTAGAATCTAGTTATATTACGGCAATGAATGCTAAACTCAGGGGCGCTCTTGCCTAAATAAGATGAACGGGTACCCCCATTGGTTGAAAGTCACCAAATTGCTTTCATGTCTTTGACTTCTACATCTTTTGGTGATATTATAAATGCACTTCGGTGACTTTCAACCAATGGGGGCTCCCTTTGATCTTATTTATGCAAGGGCACACTTGAGTTTAGCATTCCTCTATTAGGAAACAACGTAACTTTCCCATAACTTGGCAAGGAATTCTTAATTTCTTTCACCTGTGATCCCCTGCCCCCGCCAAAAAAAAATCATTTGAAACCAACCACCTCTCATGACTTTTGCTGGATTGAACAGCCACACATGCCCATTTTTTAGAAGATCCTGTCTTATTCATTTAGGCTATTCGCTCCTGCAAAAGTGAGTCGCAAAATGGCTTTCCGGGCAATTGCCCAGGCGACGTGGCTAATCTCTCCTGCAAAAGTCGTTCTTTTACATCTGAGGCAGCACCCAATTATACGGTGCAACAAAAACTATAACCGGAAATGCTTTCTTCTATCCCTTGTTCATATTGACACTCTTTTCTTACTTTATACGTTTTAATTAACTATTAAAGGTTGTTAAAATACCTAAACACAATTGAAAACTAATTAAAAAGTGTTTAAGAAGGTGATGAGTGCCACTATCAAAAAAATGAAATGAAGAATCATTTCCCCATTAAAAATCACTTTTTAGTGGGAGATTCTTGCATTGCAATCCACGTTGAAATAATTTTTATAACATAATATTTTAATTATTTTAAATTTAAAAGGAATACTATTTGCCATAATTTTCATTGCTATACCCACCAAAAATTGAAAATCCAAAGATAAATTGTCATTTTATTTAAAAAACAAGGACTCGGAAGACAAAATCCCGAAATTAAAGGCGAATCGAAAATGGTAGAAGACATTCAATGCCCCAACATAACGATGGATCAAACAAGTAAAATATATGTAGGGCCTACATGTTTGGGTAGGGCCCAAAAGAATTTTCAAATAACTTGCCGACATGCAGTGTAGCCAAAAAAAGGGAAGTATATATTGGCTCCTCCTTTTACATGGGGCAGTGAACTCTATTATATTTATGAGTATAACTACTCTTTTACACTAAAGGGGGCTGTCCCAAGTTTAAAAGGGGGTGGTATCATTTTCCAAAAAAAATGTAGGACCCACATGTTTGGGTGATCTAAACCATCATTTATTGGGCCCATTGTAGATAGCCCGTATACATTTTCTGGAAGGAAAATGATATATATTCGCCCCTTTTTCTTCCCCGGAGTAATCATAAATACACTAGAGGGGGCTGTCCTAGGGAAGAAAAAGGGGGCAAATATGTCACTTCCCTTTCTGTAATTACTCTTTTAGAAATGAGCTTCAATATTCTGTATAATTACCCAAAGGGTAATGATACCTACAGTCCATTGTTTTAATAATTGCACTGCCCTACAGACCACTATATGTATTTATGACTACTCTTTTACACTAGAGGGGTTTGTACCAAGTAAAAAAAGGGCGAATATCATTTCTATTTCCCTTTACAGAATGGAAAGGTGAGACCTTTACCTTTCTTCAGGCATGTTTGGATCGCAGGAGTTTTCTGAAAATGTTTGGAAAAGAAAAACATTTCCCAAATTTCCTAATTTTCCATTGTTAAATTAGAGACAAAATATGTAATCCAAACCACCGCCGTTCAAGTTTTATTTAGAGCGACTTTCAATATATAATGATATCCCTCTAAATAAGCCATAACCATAACATTTTTGGTTAAATAGTTAAAATAAAGGAAAATTATCAAAAAAAATCAAAGTTTTAGTTTTATTGTGAATCAAGGGTAGACATTTCAAATTCATAAAGTAGGGGTTGTCAGGTACAAAAATTTTGGTTTTGGGACAACTATACCCCCTTGTTGTTCCCACCCTTTTTAGAGGCTCTAATCCCTATGTTTCTCACCTACCCATATTACCTATTTCTTTCCTTCTTCCCTAAGCCTTCCACAAGCCTTCTAACGTGAAACTCCATTGGCAACATTTCCAAGTTCCATTGCCATTGTAGTTTTGAAAAAAAACTCTATTGCCAACGTTTCCAAGCTCCATTGCCATTGTAGTGTTGAAAAAAAACTCAATTTGCTACGTGATAAAGCTCCATTGCCATTGTAGTTTTGAAAAAAAAAATCTATTGCCAACATGATAAAGCTCAATTTCTACTACTGTTTTTGTTGGATTTCTGACATTTGTTTCGGACTTCCGACTCGGAAGTCTGAACCAACCTTCGGATTTTTGAGGGAAACCAGTAGATTTGCCATTTCTACTGGCTTCCATTAGGAAGTCTGAGCATTGGTTCGGACATCCAACTTGGAGTTTAAGGCAGCGTTCCCTAGTGGTTCCGGGGTATAAAATGTGGTTCCCTAGTAGTTCCGGGGTAGAAAATGTGGTTCCCTAGTGGTTACGGGGTATAAAATATAGTTCTCTAGTGGTTCCAGGGTAGAAAATGTGGTTCTATAGTGGTGTGGTTCCCTATTGGTTCTGTGGTATAAGATGTGTTTCCCTAGTGATTCTGAGGTATAAAATGTGGTTCCCTAGTGGTTCTGGGGTATAAAATGTGGTTCTCTAGTGGTTCCAGGGTAGAAAATGTGGTTCCTAGTGGTTCCCTGGTATCAGATGTGGTTCCCTAGTGGTTCTGGGGTATAAAATGTGGTTCCCTAGTGGTTCTGAGGTATAAAATGTGGTTCCCTAGTGGTTCCGGGGTAGAAAATGTGGTGCCCTAGTAGTTCCGAGGTATAAAATGTGGTTCCCTAGTGGTTCCGTGGTATAAGATGTGGTTCCCTAGTGGTTCCGGGGTATAAAATGTGGTTCCCTAGTGGTTCCGGAGTAGATAATGTAGTTCCGGGGTAGATAATGTGGTTCCCTAGTGGTTCCGGGGTAGAAAATGTGGTTCCCTAGTGGTTCCGGAGTAGATAATGTGGTTCTGGGGTAGATAATGTGGTTCCCTAGTGGTTCCGGGGTAGAAAATGTGGTTCCCTAGTGGTTCTGTTGTATAAGATGTGGCTCCCTAGTGGTTCCGTGGTATAAGATGTGGTTCCCTAGTGGTTTCGGGGTATAAAATGTGGTTCCCTAGTTCCGGGGTATTAAATGTGGTTCCCTAATGGATCTGAGGTATAAAATGTGGTTCCGAGGTATAAAATGTGGTTCCCTAGTGGTTTCGAGGTATAAAATATGGTTCCCTAGTGGTTCCAGGGTATAAAATGTGGTTCTGTGAGATAAGATGTGGTTCCGTGGTATAAAATGTGGTTCCGTGGTATAAAATGTGGTTCCCTAGTAGTTCCGAGGTATAAAATGTGGTTCCCTAGTGGTTCCAGCGTATAAGATGTGATCTTTTGGAACAAACTTAGATGAACCACTTGTTTGATGAAGGGTCTAGGATAATCTAATCAAACTTATGGATCCCATATTTCTTAGGTGGGACACAGGTGGGGCCCAGTGAACATAAACTATTTATTTGTTTGGGCCCTGGTGTAAATAGATAGGACTTGCTTCCAAATTGGTCTCCATAGGATGATCTGAACCATTAGGATTATAGAGGGTTATGAATGCATCTCATAAAAAGAGCCTTAACAAATCAGAGGTTTATGATAATCCTGTAGAGAAGATTTTATGGCACTACATGAAAGGGCCCAGCAAGTAAATGGTTTAGGTCACTGAAATAAGCAGGCCCCACTTTATTTTTTTCCCTCAGATCCTCCACCGTCTGTCTAACTATAATATGGGATTTGGTAGGGACTTTCACATGAAGGCATTCGTGGGTGGAGTTGCATGAGAGAGCAGTCAGTATGGCAATTGAGCTTTTTCACTATGGCAATGGAGTTTTCACGTTGGAAGGAGGAAGAAGAAGAAAGAAAAATGTCAAATGGGTAGGTGAATAACATAGGGATTAGAACCACAAAATGCGGTGGGAAAAAGCAAGGATGGTATATTTGTCCTAAAAGCCATATTCTCTCATTGACAGCCCCTTTTATATAAAGTTGAAATGTCTACCCTTTGTTCACAATATAACCGAAACTTTGCATTTTTTTAATAATTTTTCCTTAAAATAAATATTTTTCTTTTTTTAATGGGAAAATAAATAAATATTTTTCTAATAAACTTTTTGGAAAAAATATTTTTCAAAATGCTTTTCTACAAAAATACTTTTTCTTATAGTAATACAATTGATGAGTATAATTTTTCCAAGGAAAATTATGAAGGGGAAGTGATATATTTGCCCAATTTAGTTCAAGGTGACCCCTTTAGTGTATTTATGACTATTTTTTACACTAAAAGGGGGTGGCACAAGGAAGAAAAAAGAGTGAATATATCATTTCATTTACGAAGGGCCAGCAGTACAAGTGGGGCACTTGTTTAATGATCCAAAGAACGTAAACCATTTATTTGCATATAATCTAGGAGTACAAGTGATGGGATCTGGGGAAGTACAATGCAAATGGAAATGAATAATGAAAAAACAAGATGAGACTAAAACTCAAGACCCAGATCCTAAAACTTCTTCCCCACGCAGTTCCTAAAGCTTCTTTCCCATCCAACAAAATCTCAAGACCCACATCCTAAAACTCAATAGTATGACAAATTTGTAAAATGGCATTTCTTAGTTTTAGGTACTTCCAACAGAAGATGAAACTAAAGAGAAGGAATGCATTACATATGGGTTTAATACATGCAACCTGACTGATAGAAATTACTATTCAGAGTTTATGCTGAACTTTCTTTCTATTATGTGAGTGCAACGCATCTGATGGACCATGATATCTTTTCGGAGGAAGGAAAAACATGCTGTTAAGGCATGCCATTTACGTTTGGGGAAGATTCAAGGATGGAGTAACAAGGAAGAAGGCAGTGAGGTGGGACTGGTTAGGCAAAGCGATCATAAATACATTGATATAGTGGCACGATCCCAAGCAACTGAAAAGTCTGAGAGACAGAGAGACAGAGAGAGGAGAGAACATGTAAGCCGATTGGCTATCGATCACCTAAGTTTTGATTGGCATCAAACCCACATTGATTGATTCATATGAACTAATGTCGCTTGGCTACGAAGTTGTTAGGTTGTAACATATCGCCACTGTGCAAAGTGACTAGGACAATGCAAGATTTACGGAGATTCGGCATGCAAACATCGTCTTGAAGTAAAGTTCGAAGAAACAAGAAGATCTAGAAGAGAAGACTACTCAAGGCAATATAGAATTTACGTGTAGGATCTCTCTTGATTGTTTGACTAGCTATGGCACTTAGGGAGTCTTTATCATGGTTTTAAATTTCGTCCGAAATCCGAAATTTCGGTCGGGACTGAAACGAAATCGACCCGAAACCGAAATTACCGAAATGTACCAAATTTTGGTAAAAATTTCTGAAATTTCTGAAATTTTGGCGAAATAATTGAGAAATTAATATTATTTTAATGCTTTACCAAATTTCAACCGAAATTACCAAAATTTTGGCTAAAATTTCGCTAATTTAAGTCGAAATTTTGGTCAGAAAAAATGATATTTTTAGAGCTTTTCCAAAATTTCGACCGAAATTTCATTATTTAGGCCGAAATTTTGCCCAAAACCGAAATTTAAAACCTACGTCTTTATAATGTCCTTAAATATCCCTAGATAGAACACTCCCCAAGTAAGTTGAATGTCCATTAGTGATTCCTCTCAAGAATATCATATTTTAAGATCCACGGAAATCACGGATGTCCGGGAACTGGGCGGACGTCCGTCTGTAACTTGGAACAAAATAAAAAATAAAAAACAATTGAGTGAATCACGGACGTCCGGGAAAACTGCGGACGTCCGTTTGTAACTGGGTTAGAAAATAAAAAATTGGCTAAGCCAGTGGCGGACGTCTGGGTAACCAGTGGACGTTTGTGACGGACCCTGGTGCGTTTTTGAAATTCAAACAGGTAAAATTGCCGGACGTCCGGACTTCATCCGCGACGCCCGTTAAGACCAAAAATTAGGGTTTCTTTTGCACTACAACTATATATTCCCTAAATCTCAACTCTTCCATTTTTGTGAGCCTCCATTGTTGAGCTTTAAATCTTCACCTACACTCCCTTCAGCTATTCACTGCAAAAGAGCCTAGATTTATATCTCTCTAGTGCCGTTACTTTCAACAATCAACAGAGGTTCATTAGGATTTATTGTATTGAGTGAGTCAAGAGTTGTTCTACAAGCTTTCATCTTTGTATTAGCCTAAACAAGAGGCAAAGAGTTCTTTATATTTCCTTTTACTCATTGTAAAGAAGGGTTGTGACCCTTGGAGAGTTTCAAGACTCGGTGATTGTAAGGAGGCCTCGGACCCGCCATAGTGTGGTGTCCGGAATAGTGGAGAATCCCAATGACGAAAAATTTGGAAGGGTGGAGTAGGTCTTTTGAGAAGACCGAACCATTATAAAAATTTTGGTGTTCATTGTGGTGTGCTTCTTGCCTTCTCTCCTTGAATTTGGTGATTGGTAATATCTTAAACTCTATTTTTCATTCATAAAGTAACAAGGGTTAAATTTGTTTTAAGAAGGATTGAAAAAGTGTTTCTTGTAGAAAACAAGTTTTTCAAAATATCAAAACTTTTACTATTCCCAATTCACCCTTCTCTTGGGTTTCTTAGTTGGATTTCAAAGAGAGAGAGAGAGAGAGTTGTGACGTTTTACTGGTTTTGAAGTTTAATCATGAGAAAAAAGGCAAGCGGGCATCAGAGAGAGAGAGAGAGAGGGAGTTGCGACCTTTTACTGGTTTTGAAGTTTAGTCGTGAGAAAAAGGCAAATGCGGTATAAAAAAGGGATCGGATTTATCATTTCCATTTACATTTGGGACTACTGTAATACGTGTACCAATAAGCTCTCAAGTGTATTCAAGGGCTACTTAGCCGTTTGTTGCTAGCTTTCCTCTCTCTCTCTCTCTCTCTCTCTATATATATATATATATATATATATATATAGCAAAAGAGAAAAGGAGAGAATTATTTGAATTTCTTCCAAAATTCTAATAGAATTACACATCACTTTTTTTTGCTTTTGTTAACAAATGCCCCCATTAAAGCCCCATATTATATACTAGTAAAAAACCTTGTGCGATGCACGGGCTGATAAAGAACTGTACGGACAACATCATAGGTTGATCCAAACCATCAATGTGATGGAACACAACAGAAATAGGTTGTGATCGTAAAATCATTTTCATAGGCTGATCCTAGCCCTCCAATATATAGAGGTTTCCAAAATATGTTGTGCCTCTTAGGGTGCCCGGAATTCGTCAATATTTTGAAAGACGTCCTGAATCCGTTGTATTATGTAATATGTTCACAAAAATCCGTAGTATTATATAACATATGTACTCAATCCGTAATTTTGCAAAGTGACTTTGTCTACTTTTTTTATTACAAAAGCATAAAGGAGGGGGTAGGATTGAAATTATGTCGCTTTAATGGGTGCCTTTGTTAAAAAGCATAAAGGAGGGGGTAGGATTGAAAATATATGGGTTGAATGGGTGCCTTTGTTAAAAAAAAGTCAAAAAAAGTGATGTGTAATTCTGTTAGAATTTTGAGAGAAATTCAAATAATTCTCTCCTTTTCTCTTCTGCTATATAGTATACTAGTAAAAACTCGACAAATAACTGTACAGATCACATCATAGGTTGATCCAAACCGTCCATGTGATGGCACACAACATCAATACGGTGTGCCCGTAAAATCATTTCCATAGGCTGATCCTAGCCCTCCAATCTATAGAGGTTTCCATAATCTGTTGTTCCTCTTCAAGTGCCCAGAATTCGTAAATTTGTTTAAAGGTGTCCGGAATTCATAATATCTTGGGGTGAGCATTAATCGGTTAGAACCAAATTAACCAACCGAACCGAATTCGGTCGGTCAATTAGATTCGGTTGCGAGGTGGTTCGGTTCGGATTCGGTTTTGAGAAAATGAAATTTCGGTTGTTGGTTTCGGTTTCGGTTTCGGTTGCTGGGAAAAATATTCAGTTTAACCGAAAACCGAAATTTCACAGGCTGGGAAGAGAGAATGGATTTTTAATGAGATTCTTGGAAGAGGGGGAACTCTTTTTATAGGGCAAAAAGGAGGTCGCTTAGTGAGGGGTGAAAACCGTCTTTTGAATACCACCTATGACGTGGACAGAAAACCACCTATATTCATAATTATCCACCAGCTTGATAATTGCACCCAAAAAGGCTGTGATATTACACAAAATGCCACAAAGATTTTGACACGTGTACACATTACAGCTGTATGCAAGCAACCGCCTGGAAGAAGCGGTGCCCTTTAACGTTCTATGACCGGTTATCTCAAGATTCTCAACCGGTTATTCCCCGTCACCCCTTCCCATCCCTTATATAGTTATATGGTCTCTCTTTCTCCTGTGTTATGTTTCTCTCCTCCTCTCTCAAAGGAACAAAAAAAACCAGAAGAAATCTATTGATTGATCTCGATTAATCGATCCATGGCGTCTTCGAGGAAGGATCTGGATCGGATCAAAGGACCATGGAGTCATGAAGAGGACGATGCGTTACAGAAGCTTGTGCATAAGCACGGACCGAAACCGAAACCAAAACTGAAAAACCGAGTTTTGATGATTTTTAGTGAATTCGGTTTTCGGTTTCGGTTCGGTTAGGTTGCTAACCCCATCGGTTTTGGTTTCGGTTCAACAAATATAGTACCCGAAATATTTACGGTTTTACAATTTCGATTAATTCGGTTCGATTTAAACCGAACAACCACCCCTAATAATATCCTCAAAAAATTCATAAGGATTTCGTAATTGTCATATATCGATACCTCATCTTTGTAGTTTTTCTGTAATTATCATATACAGGTACCCATTTCGGTACTTTTTTCCATAATTTGCGACTTTCAAGGACTCTTTCCATAATTTTCCTCCAAGACTTTAGTACATACTGATTATTATTGCCTTTGTCCACTTTTTTTATTCCAAAAGCATATAGGAGGGGGGTAGGATTGAAATTATGTGGCTTTAATGGGTGCCTTTGTTAAAAAGAATAAAGGAGGGGGTAAGATTGAAAATATGTGGGTTGAAAGGGTGCCTTTGTTAAAAAAGTCAAAAAAAGTGATGTGTAATTCTCCTAGAATTTTGGGAGTATATATATATATGAGGGCGAGGTTTCTGAGCTCTAGCTCAAGCTCTATAAATACACCATCTCCATGTTGTTTGACTCATCCAACCCATTCATTCTAGAGGACCTCACATAGATAAGGTGTTCCTAACAAACCATCCCCATACCATAATCCTAACCATTCAATCTATAGAAGCCCATTTTGTAGCCATCCATTCTAAACCTCCACAAACCCTAACCATAACCATTGACTTTTTTTAACAAAGGCACCCATTAAACCCACATATTTTCAATCCTAACCCCTCCTTTATGCTTTTTTAATTATGGAAACGTCTATAGATTGGAGGGCTAAGATTAGCCTATGGAAATGATTTCACGGGCACAACCTATTGATGTTGTGTTCCATCACATGGACGGTTTGGAACAACTTATGATGTGGTTCGTACAGTTCTTTGTTGGCCCGTGCGTCGCACGGGGTTTTTTACTAGTGTGTGTGTGTGCGTATATATTTAGCAAGAGGAAAAAGAAATTTCTTTTCTTTTTATCTGAGATTTACACGTCAGCATTACTCTTTTACCATTAACCCCTTTGCTGCTATCTAACATCTATATCTATGAGAAATTATTTGACGGTAAAATCGTCAATATATTCCTGATATTTTACATCTCTATTAGATGTATATACTTTTCTCACAATTTCAGGGTACCTGTCTATGACAATTAGGGAAAAAACTACCAAGAAGAGGTATAGACATATGACAATGACGACAAAACTACTTGATATTTTGCATTTGTGGCAACTTGCAAAATATTGACAGATTTCGAGCACCTGAAGAGGAACAACAATTATGGAAACCTCAATCGATTGGAGGGCTAGGATCAGACTATGCAAATGATTTTACGGGCACAACCGATTGATGTTGTGTTCCATCACATGGACGGTTTGGATCAACTTACAATCCTCTATAGATCGGAGGGTTAGGATCAACCTATGAAAATTCCTTTTGGGGACAACCTATTTAGGCAGTGGCCCATCTAATGGACGGTTTGGATCATCCTATGGTTCGGGCCATACCGTACATTTTAATAAAGTGAGGAGTGTGATCATAAAAATACGGTCAGTAATGCCATTATAAAATATGGTAGTAAGGACATTAGCACTATATATAATTTGAAACCATCGATGTTACTTGGATGTTCCCACGCTATTCAAGAAATACAAAATGATTTATGCCTTTGTTTGGATTGCCACAGTCAGGCAATGGAACCAGTATGTGATTTCGTGCCATTATCAAAATATGGTAGTGCACATATTTTCAATCCTACCCACTCCTTTATACTTTTTAACAAAGGCACACATTAAAGCCACATAATTTCAATCTTACCCCCCTCCTTTATGCTTTTTGAATAAAAAATCTATAGGGTGATCTTAACCATCCGATTTAAGAGGAACAACATATTATGGAAACCTCTATAGATTGGAGGGCTAGGATCAGCCTATGGAAATGATTTTTGGGGCACAACCTATTTATGTTGTGTTCCATCACATGGATAGTTTGGATCAACCTATGATGTGGTTCGTATAGTTCTTTGTCGGCCCGTGCATCGCATGGGGTTTTTTACTAGTATATTTTTTTTTGAAAAGGGCAACAGAATATATATATATATATATGTAAAAACAGAACCGAGGTGGTCCTGAAGGAACAAAGATAATACAAAGATAGCAGTGCAATAATTCAAGGAGGTAGATAGTCAAAGCACTCAAACGCGGCCCGAAAGACTCCTTTCTTGGCAAGGGTGTCTGCTTCCGCATTGGCTGATCTCCTGACATGGCGAAAAACTATTGAGGAGCCCTTAGCTCTGTCCTCAATTTCCTCTAAGAGAGGCAAAAATCGCCAAGGGGGAGAAGCGTTACCCGAAAGCCAGCGAATAACATTTAAGGAATCCCCTTCGACGATAATGTTGTCGCACTCCAGACGTGGCATCGAGAGAAGCCCGCTATGAACGGCTCGGACCTCTGCCTCGTTTGAGTCTGCCACTCCGATAGGCCCCGAGTAGGCCCAGAGGACTTCCCTTTTGTGGTTTCTACATAACCCCCCTACTCCTGCCATTCCTGGATTGCCGATAGACGATACGTCAAAGTTAAGTTTCAGGGACCCCGGAGGAGGAGGAATCCAGGAGGGGAGGATTTTCACTTTGGTAGCCGATTCCAAGCATATGATTGACCATCCTTCCCAGAGGTCGAAAGCTGAAACAAAACGAAACAGAGGAAGGCTTCGAGCCCAGGATATGACCGCAGCTATCAACTGAATATAAATCCAATAGGGAGATCTAGCCTTCCCTTCAAAGATACGAGCATTCCTCTCTTTCCACAAGAACCACCATGAGGCCAGGAGACACATCTTCCACAGCGTTCTGCCTTTCCTTTTCCAAGGAGTCCAGGCCCAACTCTGAATGAATTCAGCCATAGAGTTGGAGGGGACCCAACTGATTCCAAAACGAGAAAAAATAAGACCCCAAATATGACGAGCAACCTCACAGTGTATGAAAAGGTGGTCAATGGATTCCCCAGCGGATAAACATAGAGGACAGTGATCTACCAACCACATTCCTCGCTTCCTCAAAAAATCCATAGTTTGAATGCGGCCCCAGCTAACCGACCACCCAAAGAAAGCAACTCTCGGAGGGCAAGATTGTCTCCAAACCGAGGAGGACACGTGCTCCACTAAAGAAGGGATCAGATGGTTATAAAAAGATTTGACTGAAAATATCCCCAAAGGATTCCAAATCCAAATCCGACGATCTACGCCCGAAGACTTGATGAAGCAAGAATCCAATAAGGAGAGGAGGGCGCTGTAAGAGCTTAACTCCCTAACAAAGAAGTCTCTGCGAAACTTAGGAGACCAATCCACCTTCCCATGTTCCCTTGCAAAACATTCTGATACCCAGGCCTCTTTCTGAGATGAAACGATGAATAAGTCAGGAAACATCACTTGAAGAGGATCATCCGAACACCAAGAATCCTGCCAGAACCGAACCCGATCCCCCCTATATACTCTGAATCGGACGCCAGGAGCAAATAACGACTTCAACTTCAAGATGTCCCTCCAAACCGTGAGACCTTTGAGTTTAAAATTATCAACAGAGTCCCAATGCCCATGATCTGAACCATACTTACTTCCAATGACCCGGACCCACAAAGAGGATTGTTCTTCGCCAAATCTCCACAGCCACTTGCCCATAAGGGCCTGGTTAAAACTCTGAACCCTCCTGATACCCAAACCTCCATTTTTAGTAGGCAAGCAGACCATACTCCATTTAATCAGGGAGACCCCCTTGGAAGACCCTGATCCGCCCCACAGGAAGCGTCTCTGAATTTGTTCGATGCGTTTAGCAACCGAGGCGGGACATTGAAAAAGAGATAGAAAATATATCGGCATATTGGATAGAACGGCCTTTATAAGCACTAATCTACCTCCTTTGGAAACCAACCGGCGCTTCCAGGTAGCCAAACGTCGCTCAATCCTTTGAATAATAGGAGCCCATAGGTTGTGTTTCGGTCGACCCACACCAAGAGGAAGACCCAGATAGGTTGCTGGAAAGACATCTAAACCACACCCCATAATTCCGGCGAAAAAGGATGCATCGCTCTCAGAAACATTGATCGCGAACAACCGAGATTTTGCGAAATTAGATCTTTGACCCGAAACCATCTCATAACAACGAAGCATTGCTTTAAGGTTGAGAATCTGGGATATGACCGGAGAACAGAACAGAAGAGTGTCATCCGCAAACTGAAGAAGCGATACTTCCACCTTACTCTCACCAATAAGGAACCCTTGATATAGCCCCAACTCACTTCCTTTTTTCAGCAGTCTGCACAGTGATTCGGCCACAATCAGGAAAAGAAAAGGAGAGAGAGGATCGCCCTGCCGCAATCCTCTAGAAGATTTGAAGAATCCTTTTGCTGATCCGTTGATGAGGACAGAAAACCAGGCGGACGATAAGCAGTTCCGGATCCACCCTCTCCACCGACCCCCAAAGCCCATACGACCCATGAGAAAATCTAATGCTGCCCAATCCACTCGGTCATATGCCTTCTCCATGTCAAGCTTGCATAGAATGCCGCCTTCCCCCTTCCTCCGATAATAGTCAATGGCTTCATTGGCTGTTAAAGAACAATCAAGAATTTGCCGGTTGCTTATAAAGGCACTTTGACAGACCGATATAATGGAAGGAAGAACCACTTTGATACGATCCGCCAGAACCTTTGCGAGGACTTTGTAAAGGCTGCCCACCAAGCTAATCGGGCGAAAATCCAAGCTTTTTGTTGCTCCTTCAATTTTTGGAATGAGGACGAGAAAAGTTGCACCTGTCCCTTTGTCAAGGATGGCTCCCTCAAAAAATTCTATGAAGAATCGAAGAATGTCTGATTTTACTGTTTCCCAGCAAGTTTGAAAGAAAGCCAAACAAAAACCATCGGGTCCAGGGGCTTTATCTTTTGCCAGAGAAAATAGGGCTGATCGGATTTCCACCTCAGAGAAAGGGATTTCCAATCCGGCTGAGGCTTCCAGGCTTAAGCTATCAAAACAAATGTCTTGAGGAATTGGGCGTAACATCCCATCAGCTGAGTATAAAGATCTGTAGAATTCAATAATTTCTTCAATAATTTGCTCCTTGTCAGATACAATCTCCCCCTCCACTTCTAAGGATTCAATTCTGTTCCTTCTTCTGCGAGCACTAGCCATGGCATGGAAGAAGGCTGTGTTTTTATCTCCCTCCAACAACCACTTGACTCGAGATCTTTGGCGCCAAGAGATTTCTTTAAGCATCAACAACTCTTTATGCTCTTGAATTAATCTTCCTTGTTGCTCATAATCCTCCGCCGAGGCCAAACCACTCTCTGCCAATGTATTTATCTCCATCAATCTGTCCTCAAGAATCCTCTTCCTGCCTTGGTCCACTTCTTTCTGTTCCTTATCCCACTCTTTTAATTTCCCCTTAATGAAGCGTAATTTTTTGCCTATAACTACGTCCCCTGGACCTTCAAATACGCTTTCAGACCACCATCGGACTAAGAGAGCCTCCATTTGAGGATTTTCCAGCCAAGCTATTTCAAATCTGAAGGGGGGCGGACCCCAGAACTCCATTTTAGGAGACAAAAGGAGAGGGCAATGGTCGGAAACTGAATGGGGTAAAGCCTGCTGATAGACTTCAGAAAGAATTGCCAACCAGTCACCCGAGAGAAGAAATCGATCAAGCCGACTTCGGTTCGAACCTCTGGCCCAGGTGAAAGAGGAGCCACCCAAAGGTAAATCTGCGAGCTCGTTGATTGCGATGAAATCAGCGAAAGATCTCATGCCCGCAGTGACTCGCTGTCCCCCAAGGCGATCTCTTGATCCTAGAACTTCATTGAAATCCCCCCCGATACACCAAGGAGCGGAACATAGGCGTCGCGTCTGATTTAATTCTTCCCAAACAAGACACTTCTCAGAGGATGACAAAGGACCATAGACGCCTGAGAAGAACCAGACTGAATTATCATTGCATTTTCGGAAAGCAACGGAGAGAGAGAAAACTCCACGCCAAACATCCGTGCTGTCCCACAAGACTGAATCCCAAGCCACCAAAATGCCCCCTGAAGCCCCTTTGGATGCTAAGAAAGCAAAATTCCAGTCAGTATTGAACCCCATGCTTCTCATATCTATGTTACGGATTTGCTCCATCTTTGTTTCCTGAAGACAAACAACCTCAGGGCGCCGATGTTTAACTAATGCTTTGATTTGAATTCTTTTCTCCCGAGAGCCCAAGCCGTTTATATTCCAGGATAAAATCTTCATTAACAACTGTATTCCGATGAATTCCTCCCCGCCCTGATACCAGACTTTCTTCCTTTTTTCTGGGATGTGAGACCTTTGCTATGCGATCCAGAATCATAATTGATATCCGATTGAAGTCTCACCAATTCGCGCTCCGTGCGTTTCAGGTTTACTTCGGATAGGGAGGCTGAAGATGACACTCCAGCGACCTCCCGTAGTTCTGCCGCCTTTATGCTAGACCTATATTCCTCAACGGGACCCGGAAATATAGACCCAGATGAGAACTAATGTGCATGGTATGATCCACCATCAATTCAAGCACCTGTTGAGAAGAAACCAAGCCCGAATCATTCCGTGGAGGGACATAAGAGACTTCTGAGGCACAAGGCAGGAGCTGAAAATCCGCCTTGCTACACCATCTCAGTGGACAAAGATGGGAGAAACTTCCAAGCGATACCCTGACGAGCGAGCGAAAGGACCACTCCCTAACTTCACCAGAGAATAAATGCTTCATACCTCCCAAACCACTATAATCAATGATCACCTTCCTTTGCCCCACCCGGCACTGAATGAAGAAAAGGTCACCACGAGAGATAAGGATACACCTACTCTTGTGACGTTGCAGACTATACCCCCACACCCGATTGTCACCGAGCTCCTCTTCAGTCTCATAATACGTGCGAGTAGCGCCCATTGTGCTTGAGTCGTGGAGGAGGCTCTCCTCCTGGTTCCCAGGGCTCACCAGTGGAGAAGCCCAAAGGTCCTCTGAAGCAACTTCTCTTTCAGAAAATTCCATTGGATCCGAATCTGGCACGTAGATTACATCTACTCGAGGAGAGTCGCTGTGGTGCGGAGGGGATAAGGCTGAGATAATATCTTCAAAGCTGTTGATCTTAGAGTAAGGAGTAGCTGTTGCTGATGAGTCTTGAATAGGACCAGCTACACTGGACCACCTGTATGCATGTGGGGGACCCCCTTTTTGAAATTCAACATTTTTGCCAGGTGAGATGCTGCTAACCGGTGCCGCTTTCTGCGCACAATAGACTGAATGTGAAGGAATCTCCGACTCCACCAACCCGACGACCCCAGCATTTATCTCCGGCACAGACAGCAATGCTGAGGCTTCATTGATGGCTTTGAAGACATCATGGATTGCAGTTATGGGATGGTGAACTACTTCAGCCTCACTTACCCCTTCAGTAGGAGTATTTAAAGGAAGACCCAACTCTTCTTCGGAAACCATCTGCACAGCCGGAGAAGGAGAGGAGATTTTTGCAGCGTTCGGGTCGTCGTCAACTCTTTCCCGGGAGGCTAGAATCCAACGAATTGTGCCATCGATAGAGCTTTGGAGAGATAGTTCACTTCCGGGGCGTCCTTCAGACATGATCAGCATCCTACCCACTTCATATCCGAAACCCGCATAACACGACAAATCTACCTCCACCACCTGGCCTATTTTCCTCCCTATACGCTGAAAATTATCGGCGCACCATGCTTCAGGCGGAACTCCTTCTATTTTCCACCAGGAAGGCTTCCCCGCCTTAGGAAATTTTGTATCCCACTTCTGTAGATCTTCCAGAGGAGAATGGGATGGATAGCACCAATCTCTGATTAAGTGAGATCGATTTGCGCCCGCTGGGATGGAAATTTGGATTTCTAAAGGAGCAATTTTATACACCACAGCATCAGTCCCTTGCCTGCTATTGCGAGAGAGCCAGTCTTCCAGCGCATCCAGATCACCACCCCACCCTTCCTTCATCTTCCCCCATAAGCCTAAGTCTGCATTACTAATAGACTTAAGGGGGACTACTTCAAGGTTGAAAGCTACACCTTCCGAAGTTGCAGGAAGCAACGGCTCCATTCTAACATTCTCTGCTTGAGGCGCTGTTGGTTTAGGAACAAGCCGCCTCCTCGCCACCGGAGCCGCTGACTGTTCTTGGTGCCCTGGAAAATTGAAGTCCGAACTGGACCAGACTTTATGACACTTCCAACATCTAACCCTCCTTCGAAAATTCCTGAAAGCACATCTGCAACATCTCCAATCTCCCAGTTCTCTGTTCTTTCTTTTGTGGAAGGCACTCTCCATTCGTCTTCCCTTCTTGCTTCTGACGGGTAGCCACTCCTCCTCTTCAGATCGGTGAGGCCAATTTCTCTGCCCAACTGCCGGCTCAGAGCCAAACTTCTTCCAACCTCCTACAGAATCGCCCAAAAGGCCTGCTTCGGGGTTGATCCGCCGGACCCCAAGAGGGATCAAATTCGCCCCACTGGCCCATCTAGGGCGATCTCCCCCAACACCTCTCACCCCGCCGGAGATCATAATTGTCACGGAATCCTCCTCCACTCTGCAAAATGTGCCGACCACCGAGCCATGAGAATCCCCCGGATTCTGGATCGGAAACCCACGCGGAGATCCTTTTGTAGATGGCGACCGGATTTAATGTCGTGAGGTCCACCTGGCCGGGTGCATAGTTACTTGTATGCTGTGACTGTCGTCCAGCATACGAACTATGTCCGTTTTACACACAAGGTGTCCAGGTGTTGAGATACTAATGGTGCGGTGGCACTAGAAGGCGGGTATAGCCCTCACGGCTCCTACTTATAGTTTCTCTCCGAGAGTAACCTGTATTGAGTGATTCCTGAATGACCGTCGGCAATCCGTGGTGCAATCGGCTGAGATTGGTATGAGATGTGGAGGAGAATGGAGGTGCGACCGGAGTTGGGGTCGATCGGAGCTCCGGTGGGCGAAAATGGTGGATGGATGTGGGTGGTGCTGCTGCTCTCTTGCTCTCTCTCTCTCTCTGTCTCAAATAAAGAAAGAGGAGGTGGGATGGGTTTTCGAAGTGGGTAGAAATGGGGTGGAGCATTTGGGTTTAATGGGGGTTGGGAAAAACAACGAGATGGGGGAGAGGGTTTCGGTGGGTTTTGGTGGCTGGAGGAGGTGGAAAGGGGTCGGCGATGGAGTTGCAGAGGTGGTGGGGTACGGTGGCTGAGGGTGGAGGTTCGGGTATGGTGGAGGCGTGGCGAGGTGGGAAGAAAGGGGGTTTAATGGAGGTGGCGGCTCGGTGGTGGTGAGGATGGTGGCGGTGGTTGCAGAGAAAAGGGGTTTTTCGACGGGAATGGGTTTTGGGTTTGGGAGGTGTGGAGAGGGGTTTGAAGGTGGCAGATAGAGGGGGTAGAACGAGGGAGATGGTGGCTTGGATTCCGGTGGGTTGCCGGCCGGAGATGGGTTTGGCCTCGCCGGATTCCGGCTGGCCGAGGTGGTGAAGAGGGTGAAGATGGGGGAGGTGGTGGAGAAAATGGGGGAAGAAGAGGAAGGTGGGGGGAGGAGAGGCTGGCCGGAGAGTGGTGGCCGGCAGATCTTTCTCCCTCAATCTCTCTGTGTTGTGGTGGTGGCCGGCGGATCTTAGAAATTCAAAATTCAAAATTCAAAAATAGGGTGAAGATGTCTCTGTGTTGTGGTGTACCCCAAAAAAAACCCAAATCAATGGAGTGTACTAAGCAGACTCCACATAAATTGCTCATGATTCTAACACCCTTTTGCCCAAACCCAAAACTCCAACTAGAAGATCAACTGGAATCACCCTCCGATCACATCATAGATATATGTAGAGAAAGAAAGGTGAAAGGAGGATCGAAATTTCAAAGTCTTCCACTCAGACTAGCTATCCTCCACTGTCCAAACTTGAGAGAATAAGCTCACAGCTTACACCAAAAGAAGAAACGCAGCTTCAGCTTCTAATGTCTTCCCGTCAGAGGACAACTGAGTTTACCTACTCACTCCAAAGCCACAATTTAACTTTGCTGATGTTGAGTTCAAGTTGCAATCATCTCCCCATGAGAGAATTCTTGCTTCTCAAGACCCAAATTACAATATTCAAAAGCACTTTTACTCTCTCCCTCTTACTAATAAATCGTTTTGGGGTTTATTTCATCTTTTTACTAGTATATATATATATATATATATATATATATAAAGAGAGAGAGAGAGAGAGAGAGAACGGTTTCTACACACAAGTGTAGATAAGTTATCTACACGCTAGCTTAAAATATAGTGGAGGGCATATTGTTTGGGTGATCCAAACCATTCATTTGACTGGTCCTCACATAGATAGGGTGTCCACAAAAAATCAGCTCCATAGGATCATCCCAACCCTACAATTTGTGGAGGTAAAATGGACGTGTATAAACCTTCACAAATCTGTCCATTTTTTGCCTCCACGGTTCGAAGGGTTAGGGTGATCCTATGGAGCTGATTTTTTTGTGGACACCCTATCTATGTGAGGGCCAATCAAATGAATGGTTTGGATCACCCAAACAATGTGGGCCTCCACTGTATTTTAAGCTAGTGTGTAGATAACTTATCTACACTTGTGTGTAGAAACCGTTTTCCTATATATATATATATATATATATATATATATATAGAGAGAGAGAGAGAGAGAGTTAAGTGAAGCTACACATACGTGTAGCTAACTTAGCTACACCGACGGCTTAAAATACAGTGGGCCCACATTATTTGGGTGATCCAAACCATTCATTTGATAGGCCCTCACATTGATAGGGTGTGCCCAAAAAATCAGCTCCATAGGATCATCCCAACCCTTCAAACTGTGAAGGCAAAACTTGGTAGATTTGTGAAGGTTTTTACAAGTCCAATTTTGCCTCCACAAATTGTAGGGTTGGGATGATCCTATGGAGCTGATTTTTTGGGCACACCCTATCTATGTGAGGGCCCATCAAATGAATGGTTTGCATCACCCAAACAATGTGGGGCCCACTGTATTTTAAGCCGTTGGTGTAGCTAAGTTAGATACACGTATGTGTAGCTACACTTTTCTCATATATATATATATATATATATATATATATATATATATATATATATGATAATAGAGTTCATAAGGTGTCACCTCATATAGCTTATATGAGGTGGCACTTAAAAACATAAGGGGCCCACTTTGTTTGGATGATCCAAATCATTCATTTGATACGCCCTCATATAGATAGGGTGTGCCCAAAAAATCAACTTCATAGGATCATCCTAACCCTTCCATTTGTGGAGGTTGAAGTGGATGGGTATAAACCTCCATAAATCTGCCCATTTTTAACCTCCATAAATGGAAGGGTTAGGATGATCCTATGCACCTGATTTTTTGTAAGTACCATATCTATATAAGGGCCTTTCAAATGAGTGGTTTGGATCACCCCAAAAATGTGGGCCCTTTATGTTTTGTGAGTGCCACATCATATAAGCTATATGAGGTGACACCTTAGGAACTCTACTCTCTCTCTCTCTCTCTCTATATATATATATATATATATATATATATATATATGAGGAAAAGGATTGTACGCTCGACCGTACCTAAAGTTAGGTACGGTAGAGTGCCAAATCACATGGGTCCCCTATTTTTGGTGGGCATCTAAACCATTCATTTGCAAGGCCCCATCATAGATAGGGTGCATACCAAAAATCAGCTCCATAGGATCATCCTAACTCATCCATTTGTGGAGGCCAAAATGGACAGACAGTGTTTGTCCACAAATCTGCTCATTTTGGCCTCTAGTTTTGGAGGGGTTAGGATGATCCTATGGAGCTGATTTTTGGTATGCACCCTATCTATGATAGGGCCTTGCAAATGAATGGTTTAGATGCCCACCAAAAATGGGGGACCCATGTGATTTGGCACTCTACCGTACCTAACTTTAAGTACGGTCGAGCGTACAATCTTATTCCTATATATATATATATATATATATATATATATATATATATATATATGAGGAAATGAAGTATGTGCAGCTGCACAGATAAGCTATCTGTGCATGGCTGCACAGACCATAGTGGGGGGCATATTTTTTGGGAGATCCAAAGCATTCATTTGGAAGGCCCTTCCATGGATATGGTGTGTACCAAAAATCAGCCCTATAGGATCATCATAACCCAATCAAAGTTGGAAGGGAAAATGGACAGACACTGCTTCTGCCAATTTTTTTCCTCCAGGGTTAGGATGTTCCTAAAAGGCTGATTTTTCCCTCTATTATGTATTAAGAACGAACTGATATGGGAGGCACTGCATATTATCCAATGATTGGTTTTCGACATCGACTTCACCATCTATTAGGGATGACCATGGGATTTATGCTGCAACCCCTACTACAACCCTATTCGATCCCCACTATTAGGAAAAGGGAAGAGCATGATTAGCTTGAATCGAGAGTTGCCACTTCTACGTGATCAAAGCTAACTATTGCAAGCGAGTCGATCTAGCTAGAAGCACGTGGGATCGAGGGATGGGATTGGCTGCCATTAGTTGTAAATAACCAAGTAAGTAAGGCTGCTTAGAGGGAGGGCTGGATTCTATAGTCAGGTGCTTGGCTCTACTATCCAGGTTGATGCTTCTACGGGAGAATGGGTTTGAGGGAAAACAAAACCCAGCTATGCTTTATCCCCACCGAAATCGGGATAGAAAGTTGAACCAGCATTAATGCATCAATCGAGTTTTGGCTCCATTCCACTAACGCCCCTCAGGAGCGTGGAGGACTGGCTCATGATCCACAGCCGTCCAATAGTTATGGCCAACAGGATGATCCATGGAAGGGCCTTCCAAATGAAAGCTTTGGATCCCCCAAAAAATGTGGCCCCCACTATGGTTTATGCAGCCATGCACATATAGCTTATCCTAACCATTCAATATATATACAGAGAGAGGGGGGGGGGGGGGGGGGGCGAGGTTTCTGAGCTCAAGCTCAGCCTGAGCTAGAACTCATAACACACCATCTCTCATAGTTATTTCACTCATCCAACCCATTCATTCTATAGGACCTCATACATAGATAGGGTATTCCTATAACAAACCATCTCCATACCATAATCCTAACTATTCAATCTATAGAGGAAAATCTTCTAGCCATCCATTTTAAACCTCCACAAATCATAAACATAACCATAACCTACAATCCTAATAACCATAAACAATAATCCTAATTATAACCTATAGAATGAATGGATTGGATGAATCAAACAACTATGGGAGATATGGTTTCTGAGCTCTAGCTCAGGCTGAGCTTGAGCTCAGAAACCTTTTCCTATCAGCGGTTTTGATAACTGCCAGTATATTGATATGCCGGTAGAAACCATCCCCCAAGAGAAGATGCTCAAATCAAAATTGCACTGGCTGGACTCATATCTGGTGGGGAATGAGACACAGTTCTATCATCTAAATTTTCATTCAGTTTTCTATGTTTTTTTATCATTTTTCTACTGCAATGAATTCCCAACAACATGACTAGATGATGTGATCATGCGGGACCATCGTCATTTAGATTTTTTTTTATTTATTTATGATATAAATCTGAAAAGCATAAAACAAGACCGATCTAGGCCAAATACACATAATACAGTGGTGGGATTTGCTAGGGAATTGTGTGGGAAGGCTCACTTTTGCATGATAGAATACATGTATTAAAACAAGACAAAATATGCTAAAAAGTGAGCCTCTGTGGCTGTTCTTCCCGGCAAAAGTGACAGGCCAAATGGCTTTTCGAAATTGCCTATCAAATCCCTAAATTGGCATTTGGTGGAGACGGGCGAAAGGCATTAAAGAGAATGAAAGTGCCGGGGAGTCACTTTCGTCAACATTGGCTGTTTGTGTACTAAATTCCAAAGGTGTGATAATACCAATCGTGCAAGTATTATCAAAATCCAAATCACGGGACCACCATCTGCGCCACACATGGGTTGTGTTGATCTTGTGGGCCATCCCAAGACCATCTCTTGTTGGCCGCTTTTCCCATTCAGACCCCGACTTCTCACCGACACTCAGAGAGTAGCACATCCTCCAGATCCTCAAAATTGTGGCTAAGAGACAAGAGAAGAAGCCGAGTTGTTTTTTACTCCTTTTTTACTTCTCGTCTTTCTTTCCTTCAGCAAGAGAGTAGCAGATCCTCCTATATTTTCAGGCTTTAGAAATCTCAGGAAGATGGAGAGATTTTTAAAACCTGAATTTCTCACTTAAAATCCAAAAAACGCTGTCAGGACAGCATACAACAGCTTGATCATGAACCCCTCTTTTACACTATTTTCAAACTAAAACTCTAGATTCTAAAATCCGTGTATCCAAACGGCCCCTCAATCTCCTATGTTTGAAGCATGGTTTTTAATTTCGGCCCAAATTCTAAAATTTTGAATTTCGATTGAGACTGAAACCGAAATTTGGCTAAATCCAAAATTTTGGGTTTTTGGAATTTCAGTCATTTTGGCCAAAATTTCGAGAATTCAAATTTTTCATTAAATAATATGGTATTTTTCTGAAATTTCGGCCGAAGCTCAAATTTGCCAAAATTTTGTAATGAATAAAATATTGTTTTTTTTTTATTTGTGCATCAAATTTTGGCCTAAATTTGAGTTTCCGCACCGCAAGGGTTGAAATACAAACGGAAACCGAAATTTGAAACCATGGCTGGAACTTAAGAACAATTCAGTAATTCTGAGAGAGGCTAATATGCGCTTGGTGTGTAGCTTAGTTGTCTTCATACTGACTCATAAGTGCGTAGGTTAAAACTTTACAAGATGGAACCGGACAAGTGATCCGGAATCTGGGGGTTTTGTTCGCTGCTTTTCTTTTTTTTTTTTTGAATGGTAAAAAGTGACAGAGGTGCAACACGAGGACTTCCCAGGAGGTCACCCATCCTAGTACTACTTGTTCGCTGCTTTTCTTGCGACTGACTATATAAAAGAAATCATATCGCCTACACGTTTTCTGTTTCTCTCTCACCAACCGTTCGTCGACGACATGGGGAGATGCTATCTTGCGCCCCACGAGAAAAATACTTCTTATCTAATAGCTCATACTATTAACAAATGTTCGCTGTCCGAGAGCGAAGCGACAGTGGAATCAACCCATTTAATTGTTTTGAAGCTTCTTTCAGTGACTGTTCTATTCACAAATAAGACCCGAAACCTTTGAAAGAAGTATATCAAGAGAATAGAAAACATAATAAAGAAAAACGAGGGTGCCAACCATTTCTAGAAGGTTTGGATTGGGTAATAACTCAATGTGTTGAATGTGCCAAAATTTTGGGAAATATAGTTGGGGCTCTAATAGCCGACCCCAGCTAGTTTGGGACAAAGGCTTAGTTGAGTTGAGCATAGTTGGGGCTCTAATAATTAATGGCCCGGAGAAGTGGACATTTATAGTCTAAAGGAATGCCAGATTGAATGGCGCCCTTGCAAAAAACAGGTAATAGGGCGACCCCATTGTCAATATCCATTTATCATAGTAAATGTTGTAATTTTCCGTGCTATCATAATGTATATTGACCAATGGGGTGGCCTTTTTAACCCGTTTCTGCAAGGTCACCAATCAGTTTATAATCTATTATATCTTATTGCTTGGATGGGGAACCAACATTGTTCTTAAGTTGATAATTTATACTCTCTTATTTCTAATACTTAATACAAAAATACAATGACATAACATATGAGTAGGGGTGTAAATGGATATTCAAAAATTCGATTACCGTCCGCATCCGAAACCGTTTAAAGTGAATACTATCCGAATCCGTTTCAAGCGAATGTTATCCGACTCCGTTTATGAGATATTCGGCTCTTAGCGGATGCGAATCTGGTAAATGGTATATCCGATCCGTTTAACATCCGAATCCGAGAAGAAAATCTTTTTATTTATTATTAATAATATCATTAATATTTATTTTTAGTAATCACACACTATCTTTTATTTCTAAAACAAAAGTGAATTTTCTTTTTAGAAAAGAAAACAAAAACAAAAAGTGTTTTGGGTAGGAAATGAGGTAATCTCTCATTTTAAGAGCATTCTTGGAGTTTCACATGGCTTCTTTATGAAGCAACAAATGTGGGTTTTAGGATGAAAGAGACAAATGAATGATGGTTATTGAAAGAAGATGTCATAGCTTCTAGAGAATTCTAAAGCAAAAAGGCTATCTATGTCACTGATGGTAAATGGACGGCTCAGATCAATTTTCCAACTTAGGATTATATAAAAACCCAAAATGCAATTAAAAGAGGAGACTTCTAAGGTTTGTAAGGAGAAGCGAGAGAGAGGAGAAAAGAAGGAGGCTAAGACACCATCTCCGGCATTCCTTGGTGCCTCCAACCCCCACCAAAATCCACCGCCACCTCCATCACCGCCACTCACCTCCATCTCTAACCCAATCCCCATCTCCTTCGCCATTACTCTTCATCTTCCACCATCAACACCCCCACTTCCCATTTTCAAAATAGCCCAAACCCATTCCATCATATACGGAAAAAAAAAACTTAAAGACCACTACCAACAGCATCATCTATCCCCACCGCCTCTCTCTCTCTGCCTTCGTTTTAAAAGGAAGAAGAGGATCTCATATATTTTAGGGTTTGAGAGTTAATTGTGTGAAGAGAAGGTATAGGTCTGGTTTTAGGGTTTGAAAAATTCATTCGAGGAGTAAGAAGGAGAAGAAAGATAAAGTGCTGGAATAACAGATTCAAATTTACCTGATAAACAGATACGGATAATATCCGAATTTGAACAATATCCGGCGGATACAAATTCGGTAATAGATATTAAATATCCGTCGAATCCGAATCCAAATCCAAATTCGGATAGTGTATACTATAATCGAATTCGGATATAGCCATATCCGCTTCGAATTCGATCCGTTTACACCCCTACATATGAGAGTACCGACGTAGGAAACGTTGTTTTGAAACCCTCGTTTTACTTTATTCTTCTAAATACCTTGAAGTTATCTAGTATATACTTGTAAAGTAAAGAGGTTGAAATATTACTAATGGATTCACAAGATCAAAAGGAGTAGAAGGCACACTACAAGAAAACCAAGATTTATAGTGGTTCGGCCTTCTCAGAAAACCTACTCCACTCTTCTTGAGGTAGCACTC
The DNA here is from genome assembly GCF_043159265.1 of Tasmannia lanceolata. Taxonomy (NCBI): domain Eukaryota; kingdom Viridiplantae; phylum Streptophyta; class Magnoliopsida; order Canellales; family Winteraceae; genus Tasmannia; species Tasmannia lanceolata. The sequence goes on along the minus strand of NW_027518700.1, from coordinate 35,862,026 downwards.
AAGAATATCCACTATTCGAAGACCATACAACGCCCGGCTTCAAGGCTTCTTACAAGTACCGAGTCTTTAAACTCACCGAGTCTTTAAACTCACCAAGGGTCACAACCCTTCTCTTACAATGGTAGAAAGAAAGTAAATGCACTCAAGCCTCTTCAATAGGTAAATACAAAGGTATTAGCACAAAGATAACTCTTGTCTTACTCAAGGTACAAACCCTAATAAATCTCTCTTGGAGGATTAAATGTAAAGGCACTAGAGAGAAATAAATGTAAGTAAATCTCACAATATATGTCAAGATGAGTGTAGGTGAGAGTTAAGAGCTTTTGAAATGGTGACTAGGGTTTTTAAGAACACAAGAGAGTTATTTTAGGGTTGCCAAGTGTTGTTTATATATCAAGACAGGCAAAATCCTAATTTTTAGCATTCGAACGCGTCCGCCAAAAATAGCCATTTGAAACTCAACGCGCGCGCCAAAGTCCGTCCACGGACGTCCGCAATATCCCGGACGACCGCCTTTTCCTCAGTTATTTTTGCCGAAACTTTTGTTAGAGTAAGTGCCCTAAAACCCAGTATATTCCGCATGTTAATCAATAAAAATCTATTTTCATGACAATTAATGGGTAACTATAAGTTAAATTTATGTGACATCCCACTTGTTATTGACACGTATTTGTCCTTAGGTAGCAAAGTAGGAAACCCATGCTTATGGATTCACAGATCCTAGGGAGCAAGGAGATATAGGATTCTGGTTTTTTGTAGACCTTAATAGTTCTTAGTTGGGGTTGAGGTTGGACACCTCTTTCTGTATACAACTAGCATATATCTTGCCAACATGCATGAGATGTGGAGTGACTTAGCTCAATCACTCGAGTAGTGGACCGTAAGCAAGATAGAATGGATATGACAATGAGATTGCGTATTGAACAGGATAACATTAGAATAGCTTATGGACAGGAAATAGTTGAGTTATTCTACCAGACAGGACCCTTGACATGTTCTTTGACCTAATGGGTCATATTGGTCTGTTGGAGAGTCTCTCATTCTTGGTCTATCTAACCGTGATTCTCTTGGAGTCACCAGAGAGTAGTATTGGAGTGTTGGACAAACCTTTGAGGTCAATAGTGATACCCGACATGGAATTCTCCACCTATTTCATAGGATAACATCTACGGTTTTGGTCAGAGCAGTAGGCCTTGAAAAATACCTGGCCAGGTGGATTTGGTAAAATGTTTATCAAAAGGATTTCACAAAATAAGTTTTGAAATATTTTCAGCAAATACATTTGCGAGCCAACACTGCTTGACTGAAAGGTATACCGTAAGTGAGCCCAGGGGTAGTTGATGTCCACCCCCCGTAGGACTCAACTCAGTAGATGTGGACTTGGAGAAAGGACTTGCACATTTGATGTGATTAGGGGTATAATAATTTGGCAGTTTTCTTCAGGGTTACGCTCGATGGAGGCCACTGACTCAATACGATTGTAGCATTAGCTACGGAGCAAAAATCGCAGTAGGGCCCACTTGTGGGTTCTGCAGGATCTACCGTTGAATCCCTGCTACGATCCCACTCATTACTCAATTGACCTATTATTATCTATTAGATAGAGGTCACGCATTTATTTGGTTGCTTACATGAACTAGTTTCGTGGCATTGGATGCATTGAAATGATACATACAATCTATATAGTGTATATGCACTTTAGAATACATTGGAAATACCAAAATGGTTAAGTATAAACCATAAAGGTATTTTGGGAATTATAGAAAAATATGGGTGGAGCTTTTTATCCCATTGGATGGGAAGAAATATGTTTATTTAATTAAAAAATTAAATAAATAATTGTAAGTTTAGCTTATAGATTGGTTTTACTAAAATAGTCATAACTTACTCATCTCTGGTCAAAAATTAATTTGTAACTACTCGTTTAGAAGGATTTTGAAAGATCTACAACTTTATAGTTTATGATTTGTTTCTAGTTCGGCCATTTACTTGTCCAAAAATGAGGTTGAAATTTGACCTACATGCTTATAGCGAGAATGTTGGAAAAGGAAACATTGTATGAGATTTTTTTGGGATTTTTTTTATCCAATAAAGCAACCACTGGAAAAAACTCAATTTAGGAATTTCTAAAAGTCCAAGAATTTCTAAAAACACTCCCACATTGTTTGGTTTCTATTTTGAAAAAGCCAACTAGCTTGTTTCCAAATTGGAGCTTCTAATTGTGGCTAGTTTCCATGTTTCATGAGATTTCTCTAAAAGCTTTGAGTTGTGTATATGGAAATTGAGAACTCTATAAATACGAGACAAATGAATAGAGTTTCCAAGAGCTCTTTCATAATTCCATGTGTTGGAAATTGGTAGAGACATCCCAAAGTCTTTCTGTTCTTCTTCTTCTTCAATTCCATCAACTAGTTTTGTCTCTTCTAAGTCAAAGAGAAACATCCAACAGAGCTCCATTGATCTAAATACATATTCCCACATTATAATCGAATTTAGATCAGGTTATAAAGTAAACAAAGAGTTGTTTACAAGATCCTTTGTGCAAAGAAAGGAATCCATCAGTTCAACTTGCGGTTTCGCATCAATTAGAACGTTGGTTGATTTTTGAGCAGTAGATCACGCAGACGTTTTTCTTCTCATCAGCAAAATAAGGTATTTATATTTATGTTTATTAAATCACATTAAAATCAATTAGTCCCTAAGAATCCTGGGTTAGAGCAAAATTTTTGTTCTACTCAGTTTATTCTTCCGCAACGTGTAGTAGGGGTGGACATGGTTCGGTTCAGTTTTGGGTTATACCCAGAACCGGACCATATATAATTGGTTCCTTGAAATTGGAACCAGAACCGAACCATATATGTTTGAAACCGAACCGAACCGAACCAAACCAGAACCATATATAATCGGTTTGGTTCGGTTCGGTTCTGGGTTTACCCAACCTTCACCAAATGTAGATATTTTGCATAATCGTGTTTATAATCAGTTCGGTTCGGTTCGGCCCTGTTTATATATGAACTACGAACACTAACAGGCACAAATTTGGGATAATTAGGCACAAATTTGGGCAAAGCAAAAATTATATATGAACTACAAATAGGCACAAATTGGAGATAATCAGGCACAAATTTGGGATAATTAGGCACAAATTTGGGCAATGCAAAAATTATATATGAACTACAAATAGGCACAAATTGGAGATAATCAGGCACAAATTTGGGGGCGTGAATTAAAATTTTAAAGGCAAAGAAACTCATTAAAGAGGGGTGAATTAAAAGGGGAAGGGGTGATTTTATCAAATGAGGAGGCATTGGGTTTTAATGTGAGGGTCGTCGGTTCTCGGTTCAGGGATCCTAAACCCAGAACCGAACCGAATTTCCACTGGTTCCAGGATATCAGAACCGAAACCGAACCATATAGATATGGAACCGAACCGAACCATATGTGCCAATTTGGTTTGGTTCCTCAGTTCGAACCGGAACCATGTCCACCCCTAACGTGTAGCGATTTTGCTTGGGGTTTTACAACCAATCTAACACCTTTTAGGGTGCAGACGGACGTCCACCGATATTCCAGACCACCACAATTCTCTCAGTTATTTTTGTCAAAATCCTCAGGTTCAGACAGACGTCCACAAATGTCCCGGACGTCCGTATTTTCCTCAGTTATCCAGTTTTGATTTTTCGAGGTGCAGACGGACGTCCGCCAAAACTCCTGACGTCTGTAATTCCTCTGGACACTTAAAAACATAATTCTTTAAGGAAATAAGTTACGGACTTGGGTCTATCATAGGGAGTGTGATTCCTAGATGTGTCTAAGTTTATTTTAGATCTCCCTAAGTGCCAAATACGCTCAATTAACCAAGAGAGACTATACATTCTAAGCTTCATGAGTGGCAACTTCTCTTCTGAGTTTCATGAGACTTCAATCTTCTTGTTGGCTTCATTCGACCTTCAAATGTGTATGTCATGGTTCCATAGCTCACTTGTAATGTCCACGTCACCTTGCTTGCCTTCAATGTGTTGAACCTGTTTATCTCATAGGCAAAACAATATCAACATGATCAATCAATATGGGTTTGGTTACAATCAAAACATTGGTGATCGATAGCCTTTCGGCTTACAATCTCCCCCTATTCGATTGCTTGCAAAACCCAGATTGATTGCTAGAAATGAGCTAAAGTAATGACATATAATGCTTGCAGAAGCTCCCCCTTAATATTAGCAACAGTTAGATTAGGGGACTTCTATTCCAAATCAAAAATAAAAAATCAAATGATATCAAAGATATGAAAGCAATTAACTAGCCAAATATATATTTTCTCCCCCTTTGACATAAGCAAAAAGGGAACAATTAAAGCACTCATGGCATAGTGAGAGACAACTAGTACTCGAGTAAAGGCTTGATTAGGTGGAAGATTAAAAGTTAATCCACTTAATTAAGCACTAATTAGTCTAACCCTTGTTCAAATAGGCATGTTAGTGAAATCTAGGATTTAGACAAACTAATCAAGCACATTTACTAACCCTTGTTTAATTAAGCATATAAATACAAGTTAGGGTTAGAGTTTACCAATCACCACACGTGCAAGGGAAGGAGAAGAAGAGCCATCCACAAGGAACCCAAATTTTTGTAGTGGTTCGGTCTATCACAAGACCTACTCCATTCTTCCAAGTTTAGCTCCTTGGGTACTCCACTAAAAATGAGATTTCAAGCCTAATCTCGAAGCTTTACAACCACCTTATCCATCTCAAAAGGGGACAAACCCTTTCTGCACGAAGCCTTGGTGAGGGTCACACCCTCTTACATGATTCACCTTTCTTACCGAGCCGAATCGGAGACCCTCACAATGTCTTCACTTTTCTTAAAGGGCAGAAGAGGAGACCCTCACAATGTCTTCACAATTCTTAACGGGCCGAAGAGAAGACCCTCAATAAAGAACAAAAATGAAAAACTCTCAATGCCTCTTAATAGGCGGATTACAACTTTTTAAGCTCACAATCACTCCAAGAAAATAAGCAAATGAAAGCTCTATAGAGTGCCTCTTCATAGAATGTGAAAATATAAGCTCAAAGAGGTTTTAGATTTTGATATGAAGGTTAAAGCTCAAAAGGATGGATTTTGATCTTTTCAAAATGTTCAAAAGCTTGTTTAGATAGTGTATATATAGTCTACTTGAAAATAAGACCGTTTGGGGGTAAAACTGTAAAAGACTAGGTTGAAAAAGTCAATCTGCGAAAGCCTTAACAACTAATTTGCCTGACCGTCGCGGTCGACTGAGTCACCGCGGTTGCCCGCCCGTATTAGGCGCCCTTTCTATTTTTAAATTTCTTACCATCGCGGTTAACTGGCCCCATGGCGGTCGATTGGCCCCATGGCTACGTGTTTGCTCAAAAATTCAGCTCACAAAACATATCCCGGTCGATCGGCCTTTGGCAGTCCGGCGTCCAAACCCATGACGGATTGTTCCTGGCATTCCCGAAACACCTCCGCGGTCCCTTGATCACCTTGGTCGACTGGCCCGCTAATATCCGGCAAGTGCTGGATTTTCAGCTACCTTGCCACGGTCGCCCGGGACACCCCGGTCGACCAGCCCTGTATAAAATTCCATTTTCCTTTAAAAGTTTGGGGCTTTTGGGCCATAGTCTTTGGGCTTAAGTCCTAGGTTTTCAAACACATTTATGGGTGTGTGTGTGTATAGTTTTCAAAGATATATAAAGTTAAGTATGAAAACTATTGTAAAACCTATTGAAAGTGCATTCTACATAAAATCAAGAGGACTCTAAATACATTCTAAAAATGATTACCATTGAGTCTTCTTGGAATGTATCAGCTCCTTTGCACTTTCTTGGACTTCTTCAGCTTGTGAGTGAACTTCTTGACCTTGTTTGGATCTTGTGACTTCCTCCAATCTTCAATGCATGTTGAAAAGTACATGAGGTGTCACCAATGCATGTACTGCAAGCTTCTTCTTGACACTTGATAGGAACTTGTGGGATCTTCATATTGAGCTTCTTGACTTGAACATCTTCAAATGAGGATGTCTTCACTGTAGGTGCAAGCTCTTGATCATCATGTGTGCGGATCCACAGGCCATGTGTTGAGATGAGTTGTGAAATGGTGATTAAGACATGAAATTCCTGTATATAACACAGCAACTCAAAGCAACACATCAGTCCATAAATGCTAATCAATTTAGTTTGCTAGCATCAAAACAATAAGGTAAGGTGAATGTTTGAACCCATGGAAACCCTTGGGCTTACAAAGCATTAAACATATTTAAATGCCATGGTCATGCCATGTACAAACCATTGTCAAACGAGTTGAATGCCCAAACAAGAGGCGCTCAGATATAAACATATCAACCAAAGAGCGTTCATACCATCCAAACACCATTTAAACCATCCACAACATAACAACCATAAAAGCATGTCCAAACTATCAAACCATCCAAGCCATAGTAAGCAAGATAAGGAGCTAGAAAGCCCATGATAGAGTATCAAGTGTGGTGCAGGAAAGTAAAAGGTAGTCTAAGGAACCTGAATAATACATGCCAGCAAAATAAAAATAGAAACGAAAGCTCGGGCATGCAAAGAGATGTAGAAGGACCCGAAGTCCTAGTCCTCTGGTGGTGGTGGTGGTGGTGGCGGATCAACACCATTGCGTTCCTGGAACACGGTGAAATCCTCGTGAAGGTGTGTCACGCTGAGCGACAAGTCCACGATGGATCCAGAGAGTGTAGCTATGGAGCCAGAGAGAGTGTCATACTGCGCCTTGTTTGCCAATTGAACTTGATCCACGGAATGATGGAGCCTATCATAGTGATGAACAAAGGAACCTTGGAGACCACAGTAGAGGATGTCGAAATCACGTGCGATGCTTGTGAATGTAGGAGGAGGAGGACCACCAGTGTATGAGTGAGGCTGTGAAGGTGCTGGATCAGTGGAAGGAGCTACATGATCGGCCTCGTCAGCACTGTCCTCAGAGACATCGAAATCAAGATGTGAGGGATTATCTTCTATGAATTGAGGAATGCGCATCCGTTGAAGAGTGGTCCAATCAATATCCATTGTGGCAGGAGAGGACTTCTCATTTTCAAGAGGAATGTCAAGAAATTGAAAGAGAGGTTTAAGAGAAGACCAAAGGGAAGATGAGTGTGAGACTTGGTAGGAACTTTTGCCATATGTCAGAAAATGACATAGGCGTGACTGACGAGGGTATTGGTAAGGATAGCAAAAGTAAGAAACGCCTTGAGAGGGCATACTTCATCCTTACATCCAGCCCGAGGGGTGATTTTAATGTATATGATCAAATGATAAATGCGGGCAGTCTCAAAAAGGTGGTGAGTTTTAACGGGAATGGAGGAATCACAGGCTTTGCACATGCCAGAGTAGACGGTGAGAGATGGAATACCGGTAGAGTCAATATCATCATTGGGCCAAAAAATAAATTTGAGATCCATCATTTGAAAGGTCAAAAACATTTGCAAACTCATCAAGGGTAAATTTAACCTTTTTGTGATAAACTTTGGTGGTGAGGGCTTTGTTTTCAAGAGAAACACAAAGATTCGTATAAAATTCATAAATGAGAGAGGGGTATATGCACCATGGACCTTCGTAGGTGAGAATACCTTCCCAACCAAGGTTAGTGAAGTCGGTGACAAGAGGAAATCGCTCGTAGGGTAACATGTCCACTCAACGTCCACTAAGAATCTTCCGCTTGGGAATTTGTTGAATCATGAGCTCCGAATACGTTTGAGGTGGCCGCGGAGGAGGTGTAGGTGATTTATCTTGGTCACGAACGCGCTTCCATTTGTTTCTTCCTCGTGAGGAACCCTCGCCTTAAGCAGTGCGAGATTTAGGCATCGTGAGGTAAAAAAATAGAGCAAAACAAGGAGAAAGAGAGACAAATGCACGGCGGTGTAGACACCCCCATTTTGCTACGCTTTAAAAAGCAAAAGATTCGGTAGTATATTTGAGTTTTGAATCCGTATTGAGCATTAGATTAGGCATCCATGCATTTTAGAGTAGATTTCCTTTCATTATGGGAGTTTTGAAGTTGATTCGAGATCTTGAAGTTCTCTAGGGGGTTCCTTTGGCCTCTGGAAGATGAAAGTTCAAGTTTCCAAGCAAATGAAAAAACTTGCTATTTTTAGAATTTTCAGAGTTTTCCTCATTTTTGCCTATTTTGCACTGCAGGGGTATTTTGGTCATTCCCGATGTGTCTCGTTTGACCCCGAGTTATATTTGAGAAATCTTGAGTGATTTTACAAATTTTGAAAAAGCTGCTATTTTTAGAAACTCATGGGGCTTCCACATTTTCATCATCTTATGGATATTTCAATCATTTCTCATATCTCCAAAACCATCTCGAGGGTACGGCTGATGGATTAGGAGTAATTTCGTAAGATTTGGGAAACCTGCTAAATTTAGATCTCTCAAGATTTTCTCCTAGTCTTGCACTTCGGGGGTATTTTAGACATTTCCAAACATATCATATTTGGTTCCTAAGTTGTGTCTAAGAAAATCTGCTATTTTTAGAATTTCTCAGGGTTTTTCCTAGTCTCGCCAAATTTTAGCACCTCGGGGTAATTTGGTCTTTTCCTGTGTAATTCTATTGATCCCCGAAATATGTCTGAGAGATTATTAATGATTTTCTGAATTTTGGAAAACTTGCTAAATTTAGAATTTGTCAGGAGTTTCGCTTAATTTGGAAATTCTAAGTGTTGAGGGCATTTTGGGTATTTTCAGGGGATACCAAATGATCCTGTTTAATATTGCTCACCGAAAGGACCCAATTTTAAAAGTTTCTATTTTTGAAGTTTGACCACAAAGACTTTCCATTTTTAATTTTTCTCTTTAGGGGTGAATCAATCTAAGGGTATTTTGGTCGCATTTGGATGTCTAACAGTCAAATAGGGGCATTTTGGTCCAAAAAGTTATTTTCCAAAAAAGATGGTCCGATCATGTGTGAGGGATGCACTATAAATGTCAAATGGGTTGGGTCCATATACAGAATGTTGAATTTAGAAAGATTTTATTGATTTTTTACGGAAAAACCCGAAACCCGTGTGAAATGGCCCATTGGGCTAAAGCCCGCAAAGATGGAGCTCATGTGGGTTCACCCATATGGGTCAACCACCATGGTGGACGACCCACATGGTTGACCCACATGAGTTGAGCACCCAACCTTGATGATGTCACAATGGTGACATCATATTTGTTAAAAGAAAAATAAAATGAATAAAAAATGAAAAGAAGGAAAGAAGGAAAAGATGAATGATTGCTTAAAAAGGTTTTCTTCCAAAGAAGCAATGTGGAATGAGAATAGCATGTCTTGATTGACAATAAATTCAGATTGGAATCAAATCCAATTTGAAAACAAGAAAGAAAGAAAGCAAGAGGGGAAAATTGGAAACAAGCCAAAAAGGGAGCTCTCACATTGGAAATTACTATTTCTCTCTTAACCCTAGCTTTTTTGTATAAACATCAAAGCAGACAATCCTAGAAAAGATTGAAAAAAATCCAAATTCGTCATTTTTCTCTCTCCTCTAAAGAAGAAAAAAAAAACCTCTTCTCTCTTGAAGTGTGATCTCTCTCTCAAGTGTTCTTCACAAAATGAATTCTTGAATTCCTTCTTCTTCTCCAAGGCATCACACAAATAAGGATTATTGGAGGGTTCTTTGGATCTTTTTAGCGTATAAAAGGGTTGGACAAAGCGTATATCTTGGATCACCAACCCTAGAGACAAGGATCGCGATCAACGGTAAGGATTCCTCATCTTTGTGAAGTAGAAAAAGCATGCTAGGGTTTTAATTTTGATGGATCAAATCAACAATTTTTTCTTTGAAATTACAGTATGTTATAATATAGATTATGAGTTTTCAAAATCCAAAATTTGATCCAAAAATTAATTTTCCTCCATTTAAAAATAGTTTTCTTTTGTTTTTATTCAATATGGATTTAAATTAAATTATCAAAGCAAGTGTTTGAAAACATGGTTCTTTTTCAAAACTGATATTTTTTAGGTTTTCTATAAAATATAAAACTATTGGAAACTTAATTTCCAACCGCGGTTCGGCCGTTTTATTTTTTATTCTATTTTTCAAAGAATAACCCCGAAAAAGGTTATTTCTTGATGAATGGAGCCAAAAGTATATCAAATCATGTCCGAATTTAGTGAAAGTTTGTTTCCAATAGTTTTACAAGGTTTTTAGATCACCCAAAAAGTTTCATATTTTTTAGAGTTTATTTAATCGGATTATTAATTATTTTAAATTTTGGCTATTTTTAATAAATACCAAATCGTTTTAAAAATTGATGAAACTTTTCAGAATTAAAGCCTAATAATAAATGGAAGTTTCCATTGAAAAAGATTTTTAAAAAAATATGATTTTTACTGTCTTCTAATCACTTTTCCGTTTTACATGCCATAATTTTGTTTCTTATTAAATTAATATATTTTCAAAAATTTTCTTTACAAACCAGTAACTTTTGTTACTGGAATGTTAGAGAAATATTTTCAATTAATTTTAGAAAGATTTGATAAGGTTTTACAATTTATTTTAATAAATGGGTTTTAACGCCTAGGAAACAAATTGATCTCTTATATTTAAAACCCAATTTTATTGAGGAAATTTAAGTTTTAAGTTTTGACATTTTGATAATAAATTCTATAATCTATTATATATCTACTGGAATTTTTCATTTGATTTTAGGATACCATTAGGTTTGCTTTTTTAAGTAATTCTTTAGTTTCATCTGATTTTTGTGTGAATTTAAATGGGCATCAAATCGTAATAAAAATTCATGAAAGTCATACAGTAGTCTAAAATCATGATTATCTTTATACTGTAAGAGTTTAAGTTGATTTAAAATTGATATGCTATAGGTTGCTGTGTTAATCTATAATTTGATTGGAATTCTGAAAAATCAGAAATTGATATCTAATCTTAATGATAATTCATGCAAATTTTTCAGGTAGATTTAATCATCTATATCTTTATTCTGTAAAAGTTTGGAGTAATTTAAGATTTATATGATATAGGTTACTGTGTAATCTATAATCTGATTTGAATTTTGAAAAATCAAAAATTGATATCAAATCTTAATGATAATTCATGAATTTTTTCTAGTAAGCCACAATCATCCATATCTTGTTACTGAAAAAGTTTCAACTGAGTTGGAGTTCGATTTCTTAGGGTTACTGTCTAATCCTAGCAATCTGGTCTTAATGATATTAAATCACAATTTAATAGCAAATCAATACAAAAGTCAGTAAAAATCTCTAAAAAACCTTAAATTTTTATCATAAATTCAATCCCTAACTTTTTTGAAACAGAAACCTTAGGGTTCATAGATTGCCTTTGTAAATTGGCTATGCTATGACAATTTAACTGCCGAGATCACAACTGTAATCGTATACTAATTGCGATTAATCATGCATAATTGAAGTGCGTAAGTTATAGTATGATATTGGCTCCGAGGTCCACTGTCCACGAAAATCCTGAGAAATATGCCAGGCAATAAGATACTGTAATTTACGTGCTAAATTAACAAGTGTTGAGAGCACGATTCCCTTCCATGGTTACGATTCGAGGCCAAAACTTGCGAACCATAGAGCCTTTGGTATTCCTTAGATGTTTAGGAATCGAAAATCCTCAAAAATCGAAAATTATTAAGTTTAACAAATCGAATTAACTCGATCCGCGTCTTAGGAGCCATTAGATTACGGTCTCCTATCGTAGGAACCTTTAGGGCCCCTTAAGAACACTTATGTCTCGTTGTGTCCTAGATTTTAGGGAGTCCTAGAGTTAGGAGTCCAGCCTCATCACGGCCGTTTGCTACTGATAGCAACCGTGCCATAGATCTAGTTACACTAGTTACCCCACGTTTTCATAGGACAGGCCTAGTTACCTAGGATGGAGGTTAACCTGCATTAGTTTAAGGAACGTCGTGCACTTAGCTAGGACCATATAGCATCTTAGATGAAGTCATAGGCTAATAAAATTTTCAACTTCAACTAAATAATTTCTCTTAAAACTGTTAAAACAATCAATCCAGTCTAGGTCGGTATCCTAGATTAGTTAAGCATAAGTAGCTTAGTTTAGGTGCACCGAACTACGATCGACTCTAATTCTAGTGAGGCTGGGATACGTACGCAACTTGGATTCTTGAGTGGCATACCAAGCCCAAGTCAGCTCCACACATAAGTAGTGGGGTTTTGTATATTAATCCTAAATTAAAAGTAATGAAATCACTTAGGACTTTACATGAAATTAGAATTTTAGGAGAACTTTCACGTAGATTGAATTCAAACAAATTAAGAAAATCAAGATACACATTTAGGAATTACACTGAAATTAGATCTTAGGATGCATGTCATGTAGTTCGTACATTAATATAGAGTTAAATGAGTCATTTAAAAGAAATTCAAAAGAGTTAACTTTTGGAATTGAAGACCGATTATCGGGCAGGAATGGTGCATGTGGTGGTAACTCCCCATACCTTCCATTCTCGTAACCAGGTAACGAGTCTAGATTTCTGGTCAATTATGGGTCCTAGATCCCTCATCTAGGTGGCGACTCTGTCACTCTCTTTTGTGTGAAATTCGGATTGCCTTAGTGATCCCAAGTTCACGGAAAAGATGAATTAAATCACACCTTGCTAGGCTCGGCAGCTTACCCCTGCCCTTATAGGTACTGGGTTGCACATTTGTTTGCACCCTATTGCTTGGTTGCTGCCTGCTTGGTTGGGTAATTAAAATCAATAATAAAAAGCACACGCCATTCGCGTGGGTACGAGAGACCAAGAGAGAGCGTGGCGGACGAAGTAACGTTGCCAGAGGAAGAGGGTCGCTAGAGGAATCAGTGCCGGAGGAATGAAGAGCCGGACGAAGGTAGAAAATAAAGGGAGAGAAGAGAGAAAAATAAAATAAAAAATGAGAGGTGAAAAAGGGTTTTTAACGATTTCGTCCGCTGGGAGCGCCTTTCCTCGGACGTCCAAGAGATGGCGGACGTCCACCCGCCCAAAAAGTGATAATTTGATGATTTTAACCATTTTGTTCGAATTTGAGCCAATGATTGCACATTTTGAATAATCCAAGAAGTCTAGTGGCACAAGAATGAATATTTCATATGTGTGTGTGTGTGTGTGTGTGTATATATATATATATATATATATATATACACAAGATTATCACAAACAATAGCCAAGGACACTTGACCCACACACCATATATCTCATATTTTCAATGTAAAGATGCCGACCCAAGGGTGGAAAAGCTCAGTGTTTTTATTCTAATGTGATAGTGCTATTCCCACAAATGGGCATGAGTACCAATTGATTGAATTTTAATTAGTGGTTTAGGCATCTTTAACATGAGAAATATTTTAATGATGACTATCAAATTCTAACACTTAAGACATACTCCAAATGTTCAAACCACTATGGATATCACAAAAATGTTCTTCAGTTAGGGGCTTTGTGAAGATATCCGTTAATTGATCATTGGTGTGAATGTATTCAATTGATATGTCTTCTTTTTTAGAGTGATCTCTCAGAAAATGATATCTAATCTCATTGTGTTTAGTTCTTGAATGTTGAATTGGATTTTTGGTGAGATTAATAGCACTAGTGTTATCACAATGAATAGGTACACATTTTAAGTTCAAACCATAATCCAAGAGTGTGTTTTTCATCCAAAGAACATGAACACAACATGCTCCAGCCGCAATATATTCAGCTTCGGGGGTAGATAGGACAACAGAGTTTTGTTTCTTACTAAACCAGGAGATTAGTAATCTGCCAAGAAACTAACATGTTCCACTTGTGCTTTTTCTATCTACTCGACAACCAGCCAAGTCGGCATCAGAGTAGCCCTCTAAGTCAAGTGAATCAGATTTTTCATACCATAAACCAAATGAGGGAGTTCCTCTCAAATACTTGAAAATTCTTTTGACTACAAACAGATGGGACTCTCTTAGGTCCGATTGAAATCGTGCATACAAGCAAACACTAAATATAATATCAGGTCTACTAGCAGTCAAGTATAAGAGGCTACCAATCATACCTCTAAATTTCTTTTGGTCAACCTTTGAACTACTATCTTCTTTAGATAGTTTTGAAGATGTGCTCATGGGAGTGGATTTCATAGGAGAAGTATCAATGCCAAATCTTTTCAAAAGTTCATGTGTGTATTTTTCTTGGTTAATGAAAATACCATTATTCAATTGATGTATTTGAAGACCAAGAAAGAATTTAAGCTCACTTATCATGCTTATTTCAAATTCATTTTTCATACATTGGGAAAAATCATCACACATAGTTTCATTTGTGGCACCAAAAATAGTGTCATCAATATAAATTTGCACAATCAAAATATCATCTTTCTTTCTTTTGATAAAAAGAGTTTTATCAACTTTTTCAGTTTCAAAACCTTTGTTTAGCAAAAATGATGTCAATCTTTCATACTAAGCTCTAGGAGCTTGCTTTAAACTATACAATACTTTATCCAATTTGTAAACATGATCAGGATATTTAAAGTTTTCAAACCCAGGGGGTTGTTCAACATACACTTCTTCCATTATATAGCCATTTAAAAATGCACTTTTAACATCCATTTGATAGAGTTTAAATCCTTTACGACATGCAAAGGCAAGGAGCATTCTTATAGCTTCTAGTCTAGGAACTGGGGCAAAAGGTTTCATCATAATCTATACTCTCTTCTTGGTTGTAGCCTTGATCAACAAGTCTTGCTTTGTTCCTTGAAATATTTTCATGTTCATCAAGTTTATTTCTATAGACCCACCTAGTGTAAATGACGGATTGATTGTTAGACCTACGAACCAACTTCCAAACTTTATTTCTTTCGAATTGGTTGAGTTCCTCTTGCATAGCAATCATCCAAAATTCATCTTGTTCAGCTTCGGTGATGCTTTTAGGTTCAATATGTGATATAAAAGCAAATTCTCCACATATAGTTCTATATTGAGCTGTTGTTTTAATTCCTTGAGAATTATCACCTAATATTTGTGAATTAGGATGATTTTTCATGATCATTTTTCCCTTGTTAGTTAAGGTTTCTTCTTCTTCTTCATTCATTTCTTCACTTTCAAGATTAGCTTCCTCTAGATTCTTAGTTATATCATTAGTTTTATTATTTTTTAGAGATTTTTGAGAAGCTTCTTCTTCTTCATCATTAATTGTTGATTTAGGGTCTTGAGATTCATCAAATTTTACATGAATTGCTTCTTCAACAATCAATGTTCTCTTGTCTTAAACTCTATAAGCTTTACTTCGGTTAGAGTAACCAAGAAAGATTCCATCATCCGACTTTAGATGAAATTTGTGAAGATTGTCTTTAATATTTAGAATATAGCATTTACGACCAAAGACTTCGAAATGACTTTTATTAGGTTTTCTTCCTTTCCAAAGTTCATATGGAGTCTTAAGAGTTTTTGGTCTTATTAGGACTCAGTTAATGACATAGCATGCCGTGTTAACGGCTTCGGCCTAAAAATGTCTAGGGGTGCTATAGTCATTTAACATAGTTCTTGCCATCGCTTGAAGGACTCTATTCTTCCTCTTCACTACACCATTTTGTTGGGGAGTTCTAGGTGTAGAGAAATTATGATCAATTCCATATTTTGAGCAATAGTTTTCAAAGTTAATGTTTTCAAATTCGGTTCCATGATCACTTCTTATAGATGTTATGGAAGTTCCTTTTTCATTCTGAACCTTATTACACAATTTGAAAAATATTTGAAAAGTTTCATCTTTGCTATTCAAAAACATAACCCATGTATATCTAAAAAAATCATCAACAACAACATATACATATTTCTTCCCATCGATGCTACAAGTTTTCATAGGACCAAAAAGATCCATATGAAGAAGTTGTAGAGGTCTAGAGGTCTTTTGGGTTTAAATGAGTCTTTGGCTTGTTTTCCTTTTTGACAAGCTCTGCAAACATGATCATTTGTGTACTTGAGCTTAGGCAAACCATTGACGATCTCTTTATTTCAAAGTTTAGATAACAATTCCATATGTGCATGTCCTAACCTTTTATGCCAAGTCCATGAGTTATTATCAATAGAAGAAAGACATTTGACATTTTGGGTTGTGAGTTCTTCTAGTGCAAGAGTGTAAACATTATCATTTCTTGTGGCAGTGAAACTAACTATGTTACTGTGTGTGCCTTTGACAATGCATTTATCATTCCTAAATGTGACCTCATTACAACATCTCAAAGTTGACTTATACTAAGCAAATTCATAGCCAAACCATCAACAAGAAAAACATTGGATATAGTAACGTCTTTAAAAGTAATTGTACCTTCACCGATGATCTTTTCTTTCTTGTCGTCGCCGAAGGTGACCTTACCTTGATTCCCCATGGTGATAGACGAGAACTTGGATGGGTCTCCGGTCATGTCTCTCAAACACCCGCTATCCAAGTACCATTTGTCGGTGTTGATATTCCCTTTCAAACAAATCTCTTCCTCATGGGATTCAAGCGCCATGAAGCATACATTGGGATCTTCTTCTTCGCTTGACTCGCTTGCGGATGAGTAACTTAGTCCGTCCCAAGTTGCACCGAAACTTTTGTTCTTTTCCTTCTTCTTCCTTCTTGAATTGTCCTCTTATTTGTTTAGAGGGCAATTGGGACGGATGTGTCTGACTTTCTTGTAGCACCTTGGAGGATCGTCTTCTTTTCCATCTTTCTCTCTTTATGATGGCTTGTCTTTCTTGAGGCCTCCTTTCTTTCTCCTTGAGAAGTGGCGGAATTTCTTTGCGAGGAGAGCTAGGCCTTCTCCTAGGTTTTGAAATTTCTCTCATTCGCTCTCACTTTCACTGTCCGGATTGGCCTTGAAGGCGACACCCTCCTTCTTTGGGTCATCCCTATGGACTTGTTGATCTACTATCTTTTTCATCTTCATCTCGTGGGTAATAAGAGACCCAACGAGTTCCCCTAGAAGGATGGTGTCAAGATTCTTTGCTTCTTCGATGGAGGTGATCTTCGGATCCCAAGAAGAGGGAAGTGATTGAAGTATCTTGTTTACGATCTCTTCATTTGTTTAGACCTTACCTAATCCTTCCATCTCATTAACAATGTTAGTAAAGCGGGTATACATTTCGGAAATAGATTCAACATTTTTTATTTTGAAAGATTCAAAATCACTAACAAGAAGATTTATCTTTATCTTTTTAACTTGAGTGGTTTCCTCGTGAGTAGTTTCGAGGATGGTCCAAATTTCTTTGGCCGCTTTGCAATTAGAGACTTGATTAAATTCCTCGGGAGATAACGCACAGAAAATTGTGTTTGCTCCTTTCGCATTTAAGGCGGCTCTCTTCTTTTGAGCGGCTGACCACTCACTTATAATGGTTGTGGGATGAATATATTCCTATTCAATAAGTTTGCACATCTCATAGTCATGTGATTGAAGAAAAAAGGTCATTCTAGTTTTCCAATAACCATAGTTTGAACCATTGCAATATGGTGGTCTAGTTACATTTCCTTGAGGGGTTGCCATGATCTTTTACTCTTGTAAGATTTTGAGAAATAAAGATCCTTTGTTAAGGGTCCAAGCTCTGATACCAAGTAAAAATAGATTAGGCAACCTAAGAGGGGGGCGAATTAGGTTTTATAAAAATTAGTTGTTTTAAAACTCTCGTTTTAAATTGTTCTTCTAAATACCTTGAAGTTATCTAGTATATACTTGTAAAGTAAAGAGGTTGAGATATTACCAATGGATTCACAAGATAAGAAGGAGTAGAAGGCACACCACAAGAACACCAAGATTTATAGTGGTTCGGCTTTCTCAAAAGACCTCCTCCACTCGTCTTGAGGTCGCACTCAAGGATATCCACTATTTGAAGACCACACAATGCCCGGCTTCAAGGCTCCTTAGAAGTACCAAGTCTTTAAACTCACCGAGTCTTTAAACTCTCCAAGGGTCACAACCCTTCTCTTACAATGGTAGAAAGAAAGTAAATGCACTCAAGCCTCTTCAATAGGCAGATACAAAGGTAATAGCACAAAGATCACTCTTGTCTTGCTCAAGGTACAAGCCCCTAATAAATCTCTCTTGGAGGATTAAATGTAATGGCACTAGAGAGAAATAAATGTAAGTAAATCTCACAATGAATGTCAAGCTGAGTGTAGGTGAGAGTTAAGAGCTTTAGAAATGGTGGCTAGGGTTTTTAAGAACACAAGAGAGTTATTTTAGGGTTGTCAAGTGTTGTTTATTTATCAAGAGAGGTAAAACCCTAATTTTTGGCATTCAAACGTGTCGCGGACGAAGTCCAGACGTCCGCCAAAAATAGCCGTTTGAAATTCAACGTGCTCGCCAAAGTCTGTCCATGGACGTCCGCAATATCCTGAACAACCGCCTTTCTCTTAGTTATTTTTGCCAAACCTTTCAGGGTGCAGACTGACGTCCACCGATATTCCGGACGACCGCAATTCTCTCAGTTCCTTTTGTCAAAATCCTCAGGTTCAGACGAACGTCCGCAAATGTCCCGGATGTCCGTATTTTCCTCAGTTATCCAGTTTTGATTTTTTGAGCTGTAGACGGACGTCCGCCAAAACCCCGGACGTCCGTAATTCCTCTAGATACTTAAAAACATAATTCTTAGAGGAAATAAGTTACAAACTTGGGTCTATCATAGGGAGTGTGATTCCTAGATGTGTCTAGGTTTATTTTAGATCTCCCTAAGTGCCAAATACGCTCAATTAACCAAGAGAGACTATATATTCTAAGCTTCATGAGTGGCAACTTCTCTTCTGGGTTTCTTGAGACTTCAATCTTCTTGTTGGCTTCATTCGACCTTCAAATGTGTACGTCGTGGTTCCCTAGGTCGCTTGTAACATCCACGTCACCTTGCTTGTCTTCAATATGTTGAACATGTTTATCTCATAGGCAAAACAATATTAACATGATCAATCAATATGGGTTTGGTTACAATTAAAACATTGGTGATCGATAGTCTTCCGGCTTAAAACATAAGAAACATTGTTCAATATCTTTGGTAGAATCCATTGTGGTGTTTGTAGCAGTCATTGACTCTGGCGTGACAGCAGTAGCAATATCAATGGAGAATACAAGCAAGGAGACTCTTGCCTAATAGTGTTAGTAGGAAGTCAGTAGGTTTTCTCCTTGCCAGACAAATAGAAATAAATCCTGGTACATCGAAAATGGTGTAGTGCAAGGACAACGAGTTGGACGCAAGAAGTGCTACAAAAGGCTAAGGGTGATGGACAATGTTTACCCTATATGGTCCATACTGCACTATAGCAACCCAAGAAGGGGTGAAAATCCATAGGGTTTGCCAAAAAGATCTTTAACTTTAACCGGTTAAGATTTCTAGAAAGAAATTCCCTTTCTTAAAACTTAAAACAAAATTTACCCAAATTAAAGTTAAGAAAATCAATTCAACAATTAAATTTTGTGCATCTTGAACTTTTAAGAATTATGTCCATAATTTGTTCACCATTTATAAATCTATTTAGACATATTCTCAAATTTTCATTTTCACTTCTAAAGTCTTGAATTTGTTTCAAAATTTCGATTTTCTCATTTTTCAACACTTTATTTTCTTCTTAATTTTCCAGGCAATTTAAAATCATGTCATGTGTTTTGAGATATCCTAACAACTCTTCCATGGTGAGCTTAGTGAGGTATTGGGTTCTAGGATGGCAGTCAGTTTAGGCTCCCAAGACTTTGTTGACAAGCTCTACATTAGAATAACTCTCACCAAGAGATTTTAGCTCATTAATGAGGGGATCTAGTGTACATTTCAGAAATATTTTCATTTTCTTCCATTTTAAATAATTCATACTTCTGAGCTAGGAAGTTTATTTTGGATTCCTTGACTTGGTTGGTTCCCTCATGGGTCAACTCAAGGAGATCCCAAGTAGTCTTGAAGGATTCACAGAAGGATACTCTATTGAATTCCCCACTACACATGGCACAAAATAAAGCATGATTGCATTTGAATTTATATTAGCTTGCCTCTTTTCCTCACTTCTCCCTTCTTCATAGGGTGAGCAAGGAAAGGTAAATACCCTTTTTACAATCTCCCAAATTTTGAAATCTATCAATTGAAGATAGATTCGCATTCGGGCCTTCCAATGCCCATAATTAGACCCATAAAGAATGCATGTGTAATGGTAGAATGGCCCTATGGAAAGCCGGAAGAAGATGCCATTTTACTTTTTGACATGGTTGCCTCCTCTTAGATTTTGAAAAGTTCTCTTAGAAGAGGCTTTAGCTCTGATACCACATGTTAGCCCAGGTGCTAACCCAAGAGGGGGATGAATTGGGTTTTACAAGCTTTTTGTTCTATTTAAAAGATTAATTGAAACCAAGAACAATGTGCAATTAAGAACCAAGGAAGATATAAATAAAGATGCACAAAGAAGATAGAAAAAGGGAAAGAGAAAGTGCACCAGGTATTTTTATAGTAGTTTGGCTCAAACCCTCCCCTTTATGGATTCAGTGACCTGTACTTCTTACGGGTGATGACCATGTTGGAAAGGGTTTCCACCCTCGGGCAAGATCGCTAGACAGAACAATGAAATCACATAGAACACAAATTTTAAGATCGATTTTTTCTCCAGTCCCAGGATCCTAGGGTCTAGATGATCTGATGGTAATTAAATAAATAGAAAGGGAATGATACTAATTTGATTGACCTTTACTTCCAATCTCTGCTTGATCTGCTCCTCGAACGGCTACGATCGATCTCAACGGCGCAGCCCTTGAATCGATGGATTCCTTTTGATAGCATAGAGGGAAAGAGAACACCATTTGCTCTCTAATATCTTCAGAAGTAAAGGGATTTCTCATTTAAAAATATGGGGCTTTGGTTTTCTTTTGTGCAACACAAACTAGAGAGGAAGAACTAGAGAGAGGGAGAGAGAGAGGTTAAAAGAATTCCTTTTTAGAGAGGGGAGAGTGTGGAGCACAAATTTTTAGCATTTTTATAATCTTTTGGATATATATTTCTCATATTCCAAGAATCCATTGAACTTCCCCAAGTCCCCTTTCAACTCTCTCTTGTTACCTTTCAACTTCCTTTCACTAGTTTGATGTCTAGATTTATTGAACCTTGCGGTGGATAAATTTTTTATTTTAAATCAAAATATACTCCATTTTATATTTACTTGTACCTCACTCATTCTCACCACCTTTCAATTTCCCCATAAATTCTTAGATAGTTATTTTCTAATTCAAAATTCTCAAACCGAAATAAAAACCTTTTATTTACGAAATCATTGAAACACCTCCCATCCAATGGGATAAAATCTCCAATTTAATAATTCAAAATTCATAAAATACCATTTAGTTAACACTTAACTAATTTGGTATTCTATGTCCTATGATGCCACACGCAGGGGCGGAGGCACATATTGCATGAGGGGGACCATGCCCCCCCCCCCCCCCCCCAATGTCTTGAAAAATCTATTTTATGGTGTATGGGTGTGTATGCATGGTGCATGGGTATACATGCATGCTTAGCTAGTTTAGTGGTCATGGCCCCCCCAATGACCAATGCAGGCAAGTGTAAATTAGTTCGGCCCCCCCAGGTGTAAATTCCTAGCTCCACCCTTGGCTACACCAAATGAACTATGTAAATCTTTTCACTCATATCCAATATGACGGGTCCAATCCATCACTGCAATCTAATAAATTTGGGACCCTTATGCTAGAAGGATGTAAATGGGTCATACAAGTAGTGAGTGGGATCGTCGTTGAGATTCGACGATCGATCCTGCAGAACTGAAAGGTGGCGATATCGCTCCGTAGTCAAACTACAATTGCATTGGATTAGTGGCCACCATTGAGACATATCCCTAAAGATGATCGTCAGACCATCATACTCCTAACCACATCTAATGTGCAAGTCCCTTCTCTTATCTACATCTATTGAGTTGGGTCCTACGAGGTTTGATATCTACTACGCCCTGGGCCCACTGGCGGTAAAGTATTTAGGGCCCACAAATGCATTTACAAAATCATTTAAAAACCATGCAACTGTTTTAGTAAAACATTTGATAAAACATTTATCAAATCTGCTTGACCAAGCTATTTTATAGGCCTACTGCTCTAACCGAAACTGTAGATGATATCTCCGTAATTGGGGCGGAGAATTCCATGTCAGGTATTTTTACTAGCCTCGTGGGTTTGTCCAAGACTCCAGTACTTCCCTCTAGTTATCCATAAAAGGACCACGGTTAGATAGACCAAGAATCTAGGCTGGACCCACGACCAATATGACTCCTCAAGTTTAAGAATATGTAAAGGGTCATGTCTGGTAGCATAGCCTTAATAACTCTTGTTCACAGGCTATCCTAGTGTGATCCTATTCAGTGCACAATCCCATTGCCGCATCCACTCTTCTTGGTTAGGGTCCACTACCTAACTGACTAAGATAAGCCACTCCATGACACGTGCATGTAGGCAAGACTGGTGTGGTTGTGTACAGGAGGATGATCATATGCAGTTGATTTTTAACCTCCACAAATGGAAGGGTTAAGATTATCCTATGCAACTGACTTTTTGTGAACACCCTATCTATGTGAGGGCCTATTAAATGAATGCTTTGGATCATTAAATAAATGCGTGCCCACATGTTTTTTAACGGCCAGCACAAGAAATATATATATATATATATACATATATATATATGAGAAAACGGTTCCTACACATATGTGTAGAGAGTTCTCTACACACTAGCTTAAAATACAGTGGGGGCCCACATTGTTTGGGTGATCCAAGCCATCCATTTTAAAGGCCCTCACATAGATAGGGTGTCAACAAGAAATCAGCAACCCTACGATTTGTGGAGGTAAAATGGATGTGTTTAAACCTTCACAAATTAGTCCATTTTTTGCCTCCACAGTTCGAATGGTTAGGATGATCCTATGGATCTGATTTTTTGTGGACACCCTATCTATGAGAGGACCTTAAAAATGAATGGTTTGGATCACCCAAATAATGTGGCCCCCACTGTATTTTAATCTAGTGTGTAGATAACTTATCTACACATGTGTGTAGGAACCGTTCTCTCTCTCTCTCTCTCTCTCTCTCTCTATATATATATATATATATATATATATATATGCATAGCTTAAAATACATTGGGGCCCACATTGTTTGGGTGATCCAAGCCATCCATTTTAAAGGCCCTCACATAGATAGGGTGTCAACAAGAAATCAGCAACCCTACGATTTGTGGAGGTAAAATGGATGTCTTTAAACCTTCATAAATTAGTCCATTTTTTGCCTCCACAGTTCGAATGGTTAAGATGATCCTATGGATCTGATTTTTTGTGGACACCCTATCTATGAGAGGACCTTAAAAATGAATGGTTTGGATCACCCAAATAATGTGGCCCCCACTGTATTTTATGCTAGTGTGTAGATAACTTATCTACACATGTGTGTAGGAACCGTTCTCTCTCTCTCTCTCTCTCTCTCTCTCTCTCTATATATATATATGAGGAAAATGATTGTGAGCTTGAAGCTCATATAGCTTATATGAGCTTGAAGGCCCAAACACATGGGTCCCACATTTTTTGTGGTGATCCAAACCATTCATTTGCAAGGCCCCATCATAGATAGGGTGTGTACCAAAAACCAGCTCCATTGGATCATCCTATCCCCTCCAAAAGCAGAGGGCAAAAATGGGCAGATTTGTGGCAAACGGTGTCTGTCCATTTTGCCCTACACTTTTGGATGAGTTAGGATGATCCTATGGAGCCGATTTTTTGTACACACCCTATCTATGTAAGGGCCTTTCAAATGAATGCTTTGGATCATCCTAACAATGTGGGCCCACATGTGTTTGGGCCCTCAAACTCATAAAAGCTATATGAGCTTCAAGCTCACAATCATTTTCCTCTAGATAAGCTTATCTTAACTGAGCTCAAAAATAGGTGGGGGCCCACATTGTTGGGGGATCAAAAGGATTCATCTGGAAGCCCCTATCATGGATAGGATGTCTACAAAAAATCAGCTCTATTGGATCATCCTAACCCTTCCATTTGTGGAGGGAAAATGGGTAGATTAGTGGAGAAACAATATCTGTCCATTTTTCCTCTACAAATGGAAGGGTTAGGATGACCCTATGGACCTGATTTTTTGTACACACTGTATCCATGATAGGGCCTTTTAAATGAATGTTTTGGATCCCCGCAAAAAAAGGGGGCCCACATAAGATTTTGACGCTCGAACTCAGATAAGTTATCTGAGCTCGAGCTCAGAAATAGAATTCTCATATATATATATATATATATATATATATATATATATATATATATATATAGAGAGAGAGAGAGAGAGAGAGAGAGAGAGAACGGTTCCTACACACTTGTGTAGATAAGGTATCTACACACTAGCTTAAAATACAGTGGGGCCCACATTGTTTGGGTGATCCAAACCATTCATTTCAAAGGCCCTCACATAGATAGGGTGTCCACAAAAAATCGGATCCATAGGATCATCCTAACCATTCGAACTGTTGAGGCAAAAAATGGACTAATTTGTGAAGGTTTATACACGTGCATTTTACCTCCATAAATCGTAGGGTTTGGATGATCCTATTGATCTGATTTTTTGTGGACACCTTATCTATGCGAGGTCCCTTCAAATGAATGGTTTAGATCACCCAACCAATGTGGCCCCCACTGTATTTTAAGCTAGTGTGTATGAACCGTGTTCTCATATATATATATGAGAAAAGTGTTTCTAGTCTGCCGACTAGAGATCATTCTCTAGTCCGGCGACCAAAAACACTTGGGTTCCACATTTTCTGTGGTGATCTAAAGCATTCATTTGATAGGCCCCCATCATAGATAGGGTGTCCACAAAAAATCAGCTTCATAGGATCATTTTAACCATTCCATTTGTGGAGCTAAAAAATGGATAGATTTGTGCCGATTTATAGCCATCCATTTTAAGCTCCACAAATCACAGGGTTGGGATGATCCTATGAAGCTGATTTTTTGTTGACACCCTCTCTATGTCAGGGCCCATCAAATGAATGTTTTACATTACCCAAATAAGGTGGGACCCATGTTTTTTGGTCGCCGCACTAGAGAATGATCTCTAGTCGGTAGACTAGAAACACTTTTCTCTCTCTCTCTCTCTCTCTCTCTATATATATATATATATATATATATATATATATAGAGAGAGAGAGAGAGGGAGAGAGAGAGAGAGAGAGGGAGAGAGAGAGAGAGAACAGTTCATGTGCTCGAATGCTAGCTTATTTGCGCTTGAGTGCAGGAAACAAGGGTGGGCCCACATTTTTTGGGTGATCCTAATCATTCATTTGCAAGGCCCCATCATTGATGAGGTGTTTCTGGGCAGCTGCTCAGATAGCTTATCTAAGTAGCTGCTTCAAAAACTCATGTTGCCCCACATTTGTTTGGGTGATCCAAAGCATTCATTTGGAAGGCCCTTCCATGGATAGGGTGTGTACAAAAAATGAGCCATTTAGGATCATCCTAGCCCTGCCATTTGTGGAGGGAAAGAATGGTCAGAAACAGTGTCTGTCCATTTTCTCCTCCACCTTTGATTGGGTTAGGATGATCCTATAGGGCTGATTTATGGTACATACCCTATCCATAGAAGGGCCTTTCAAATGAATGCTTTGGATCATCCAAAAAATATGGGCTAAATGAGTTTTTGAAGTACCTGCTCAGATAAGTTATCTGAGCAGCTGCACATGAACACTATTCTCTCTCTCTCTCTTTCTTTTATACATACTTTTACGTATGTTTGTATAAGAGTTTTTTCTAGCCGTTTAACAACTGGCAGTATATAATTACGCCGGTAGAAATCATCCTCCAAGAGAAAAAGACGCTCCAAATCAAAATTGCACGGGATGGACTCATATCTAGTGGTAAATGAGACACAGTTCTATCATTTATATTTGCATTCAGTTTTCTATTTTCTTTTCATTTTTCTACAGCAATGATCTCCCAACAACATGCCTAGATAGTGTGATCATGCGGGACCATCGACATTTAGATTTTTTTGAGTTTTTTTTAACGATATAAATCTGAAAAGCATAAAACATGACCGACCTAGGCCAAATACACATAACACATAGGGAGGATTCGCTAGGCAATTTCGGGGGAAGCCATTTCACGACTCATTTTTTCAACATAGAATGCATCTGTTAAATGAATAAGACAAAAATACGCTAAAAAGTGAGCCTGCATTGCTGTTAGGGGTGCAACTTGGGTCGGGCTCAACCCTCAACCTGATTTTGGCTTGGGTTGGGTTGGCATTTTATCTAGTTGGGTTGGGTTAGGGTTGAGAAAAGCCAACCCGATTTAATTTCGGGTTGGGTTATGGTTGAGGCCTTGGCAATCTGACCCGACCTCTATCCTCTAGTTTTCTCATGTTTTTCTAGGATTATGCTTTGTTCCTTGTGCTTTTCTATTTGGCCCGAGATGAACCTGACTGAACCTGAACCCATTCCCGACTCAACCCGACCCGATTTGGAGGCAAGTTGGGTTGGGGTTGACATCCTCAACCCGAGGCTCGGGTTGCACTGGGTTAGGGTTGAGAGAATGCTCTCTCGGGTTGGGTAAGGGTTGGCCTCAACCCGACCCATGTTGCACCCCGAGTGGCTGTTCTCTACCACAAAAGTGCCTCGAAATGGCTTTTCGAAATTGCCTATCAAATTCCTATAGATGGGCATTTGGTGGAGACGTGCGAATGACATTTAAGAGAATGAAAGTGCCGTGGAGTAAGTTTAATCAATATTGGCTGTTTGTGCGCTAAATTCCAAAGGAGTCCCAGTACCAATCGTTCGAGTATTATCAAAATCCAAATCAATGGACCACTATATGTGCCACACGTGGGTTGGGTCATAGGCAATGTTAATCTTGTGGGCCATCCCGAAACGATCTTCGGTTGCCTTCTTTTCCCGTTCAAACCCCGACTTTTCGCCGACACTCAAATCTCAAACATAGCCGTAGGTTAGAAGAACAAGTTGCCCGATAATTCAGTGATTCCTTGCAACGCTAATATACGCTATGGGCGTAGTTTAGCTGTCTCTACAGAGTCGTAAGTGTGTAGGTTACGAGCCTCAGTCAACCGATCCGAAATCTGCGGGTTTTGTTCGCTGCTTTTCTGGTGATTGACTACATAAAAGAAACGGGAAGATTCTATCTTGCGCGCCACGAGAAAAATACTTTCTTCCTCCGTACAAGGATAAATAAAAAATAAAGAAATAAACTATTTATCTTTCCTGTCCTATAAAGAAGAGACAGTGGAATCACCGTCATATTTATCGATTACATGACAACTCTTTTCTTTCAACTGCTACCTTTATTTTCGTATCATTATTGCGGGAAATTTTTGTTTCTTTCGGCAAACTGCCATATTCCCACGCTATTTATTTATTTTGCATAGACCTGGCAAAAGTGACCCTTGACCGCGGGTTGACCCGGCCCACCCGCAAATTTGCGGGCACGGGTCTAAGTTTTCGTGACCCGTGAAAAATCAACCCGCGGGTGACCCAACCCGCAAAAACACGGGTCGGGTCGGGTCAACCCGCGGGCACCCGCATTTTATGTTTAAATTTTTGTAAGAATGTTATCGTCACTCACGCTGTTTGTTTTTTTACGAGGGAACTCCTCACTTTATAAAAAGTAAGGTATGTCCGGCACCCTAGGATTATCCAAACCGTCCATTAGATGGGCCGTACCCTAAATAGGTTATGCTCCAAAATTATTTCCATCGGTTGATTCTAACCCTCCGATCTATAGAGGGTTAGGATCAACCCTCTAACATCAAGATTGGAGGGATAGGATCATCCTATGGAAATGATTTTTAGAGCATAACCTATTTAGGCTATGGCCCATCTAATGGACGGTTTGGATCATCCTATGGTGTGGGCCATACCATACTTTTAATAAAGTGAGAGTGCCCAGTAGTAGTGTTGTTAACATTTCAATGTGATTTTTATTTTATTATAATTTGCTATCAAGCTTCTCTTTTGGTAATTTCTCGGCAAGTGGGCATTGTGGGTGCACATATACGCTCATCGAAAAATGTTGGTAGCAAATGTAAAAAGGTAAAAAAAAGTAATCATTACACCAGAAAAAAGTAAAATAGCGAAACTATAAAGTGTTAAATGAAAAATTACGTAGAAATGGTGATAGATTGTAAAATTACCAAAAAAATACAAATAACCTGTAGAATGTTATGACAATTACAGGAAAATTATATGCTGTCAAATCAAAATAGCGATTACAATCCCATATTTGCGGGTGCCCGCGCGGGTCACGAGAATTTTGACCCGCAAAAATGCGGGTCATTTGATAACCCGACCCGTATGACCCGCACCCGCATCACCCGCGGGTTGACCCGGCCCGGCCCACCCGTTTGCCAGGTCTAATTTTGCAGCTGCTTTCATGGCTGTTTTTTCGAAATAAGACTCGCAAAACCTTTGAAAGAAGTTTGTTTGTCAGGAAAATAGAGAGGGAAATGATATCCCCTCTTATAGGCGTAAAAGTGGTCAAACGCCTCATGATTCAAACACATGGGTAGATTTGATTTAACCGTTCACAAAGAGTTACTTGTCTCTTTTTTGTCAATGGTAAATTGGGCCGGCACGGCACGACCAAATGAGGCCCGGATAGGCCAGCGGGCTGTGCACGGCACGGCACGGAAGGGTTCATGTGCCATGCTAGGCCGGGCCGAAATCCTCAAGGCTAGGCAGGGCACGGCCAGCCGTGCCGGCCTGTGTTTTTTTTTTTTTTTTGAATTAAAACATTTCTTGGAACTCCGTGGGATCCCCATGGAGTTCCGAGAAAGTTTTTTTTTAACATTTCCGAGCAAGTTTTCATATCGAGACGTGTGTCTCTCACTCTCGCCAAACTGATTGAGGTTGATAGCCCTCAAGCTGTGAATTTTGAACAACGAATTGATGTGGACAATTTTTTTTTTTTTGTCAAGTTGAAACCCTCTCAACTTCAATTGATGATGGCCAAAAACATACCCCAACTCGTTACAAAAGCATCTTGATTTGGAACAACCTTGCTACATGGGGTAATTCTCTCCCTCTTACTAATAAATCGTTTTGGGGTTTATTTCATCTTAGATTCCACAGAAAATTGTTCGGATTTATTCCATCATGGAATCAACAGAAAGTTAAAGTGGGTTTCTTCCATTGTTGAACCTCTGCCACTGGTTTATGAAAATATCTGTTTTGGACGAAAATACCCCCAAACTAGCCGTTTGAAACAACTTTTGGGGGGTATTTTCAGGTTTTTCAAAAAAAAAAAACATTTTATAAAGGGAAACCGGGCTCGCGGGCCGTGCCTGGACAAACGGGCCATGCCGTGCCGGGCCACCCAACCAAGCCCGGCACGGCTCGCGGCTTCGTGCTATGCCGGCACGGCCCATGGCGGGTTGTGCCTTGCCGGGCCGCGGGCCGGCACGGCCCATTTGCCACCTTGAGGGATGGACCCTTACTAGTGGTAGACAACTGGACGATCACATATATCGAATATAGCTGGAGCGGGGAAAGGACCAGTTAAGAGATGACACATGGAGAATACAATGAAGAATTACGTATCATATTCTTTTGTATATAAAGGATAGATCTCACTCATTTGAGGGACTACTTGTAATATGTTTCTTCTCCTACTATTGTGATTCTCCTAAATAGCTTTGAATCTTGAATGAACTTGTTATATATATAATAATAGAAGAGATTTTCTCTATTCTTGTGAGATCTTAGTATAGAAATTTGACGATATCATTTTGGCGCCATCCGTGGGACCCTCATTGAAATTCAGAGTAATCTCTGAAGATGAAAAAACCTAATTCAAAGCAAGTTGAGAGGATGATCACTAGGAGCCAAGCTAATCCAGAATCTACGAGTAATGTGCATTCTATGCAGCCAGAGGAACAATGTTTGCCACAATCTGAAGAATCTCCTCTTAGATCTGTTCCAGGAGCTGATCCTCCAACTAGAGAGATGTATAACGATCTTTCTCGCCAAATCGCCGAAATTCTCCAGCGATTAACACCTTTTCTAGCTCCTTTGAAGGATAATTGTGCTCCTAGAAATCGATCTCCTTCAAAGGTAAATCTGGAGGATAGTGACGACTCTCAAGCATATCGACGTCATCGTCGAAGAGGACAGAAGGAAAGAGTATCTCCGATCTTTGTCACTAGTCCGCTTCATACAAGATAGGCCACAAATTCACCAAATCGTCATCGGAACATGCGATAAAGGCATCCACCTTCTCTTGAATGCAGAGAACGTCGTCCTTAGGCTGTAGATCTTCAGATCGCGAGAGATCTGCCAATTCCAGTAGCGGATCTGAACTTTGACCGGATCGCCAGGCTAGAAAATCAAATAAAAGAAGTTCGTCAATGTGGGACCCGATCCCGCGAGAGGGGTGGGGCGCAAGCCGCGACGCTCTCTCTTGGTCTCTCGTACCCACGCGAATGGCGTGTGTTTTTTTTTATTGATTTTAACTACCCAACCAAGCAGTCAGCAACCAAGCCATAGGATGCAAACAAACGTGCAACCTAGTACCCATAAGGGCAGGGGTAAGCCGCCGAGCCTAGTAAGGTGTGATTTAATTCATCTTTTCCGTGAACTTGGAATCACTAAAGTAATCCGAATTTCACAAAAAGAGAGTGACAGAGTCGCCACCTAGATGAGGGATCTAGGACCCATAATTGATCAGAAATCTAGACTCGTTACCTGGTTACGAGAATGAAAGGTATGGGGAGTTACCACCACATGCACCATTCCTGCCCGATAATCGGTCTTCAATTCCAAAAGTTAACTCTTTTGAATTTCTTTTAAATGGCTCATTTAACTCTATATTAATGTGCGAGGTGCCATGCACCCTGAGATCTAATTTCAATGTAATTCCTAATGTGTATCTTGATTTTCTTAATTTGTTTGAATTCAATCTATGTGAAAGTTGTCTTAAAATTCTAATTTCATGGAAAGTCCTAAGTGATTTAATTACTTTTAATTTAAGGATTAATGTAAAAAATCCCACACTTATGTGTGGAGCCGACTCGTGATTGGTATGCCATCAAGCATCCAAGCTGCCTACGTACCCAAGCCTCACTGGGATCAGAGTCGACGTAGTTCGGTGCACCTAAGCTAAGCTACTTATGCCTAACTCATCTAGGACACCGATCTAGACTGTATTGACTGTTTCAACAGTTTTAAGAGAAGTTATTTAATTCAAGTTGAAGATTTTATTATCCTAGGACTTCATCTAAGATGCTATATGATCCTATCTAAGTGCAAGTTGTTCCTTAGACTAATACAGGTTAACCTACGTCCTAGGTAACTAGGCTTGTCCTATGAGAAAAGAGGGTAACTAGTGTAATTAGATCTATGGCACGTATGCTATCCATAGCAAACGCCCGTGATGAGGCTGGACTCCTAACTCTAGGACTCCCTAAAACTTAGGACACAACATGACACAAGTGTTTCTAAATGGGGCTCTAAAGGTTCCTACGATGGAAACCGCAATCCAACGGTTCCGAAAGACATGAGGTAAATTGATTCAAGTTGTTGAAGTTAAAGATTTTCAGATTTCCAGGATTTTCGGTTCCTAAACATCTAAGGAATACCAAAGGCTCTCTGGTTCGCAAGTTTTGGCCTCGAATTGCATCCATGGAAGGGAATCGTGCGCTCTTCCCTTGCGCAATTTAATACTTAAGTTATAGCACTTTATTGCCTGGCATATTTCTCAGGATTTCCGTGGACAGTAGACCTCGGAGCCAATAACATGCTATAATTTAAATACTCAAATTGTCAAGGATCAATTGCAATTGTGATACGATTATGGACGCGATCTCGGCATCTAAATTATCCTAGCATGGCCATTTTACAAGGGAAATCTAAGACTCCTAAGATTTCTGTTTCAGCGGCTTAAGGAATGAATATGTGACAGAAATTTAAGGATCAATGAAAGTTTTCATAATGATTTTGATTAATTTCAATTTTTAATAGATTTTATCAATTTCAGATCATATGAATGATTTTACAAATGAACCCATTGCAAACAAATTCGAAATAAATTGAAATTTCTACAGTAACAAGATATGAATGAATATAGCTTACTGGAAAACTTTCATAGATTTTTATATTAAGTTGCTATCATTTTCTGATTTTTCAAAATCCAAATCAGATTATGGATTAACACAGTAACCTATATCATATCACTTTTAAATTACTCCAAACTTTTACAGAATAAAGATATAGATGATTAAAGCTTACTGAAAAATTTGCATGAATTATCATTAAGATTAGATATCAATGTCCGATTTTTCAAAATTCAAATAAGATTATAGATTAAGACAGTAGTAACCTATAGCATATCAATTTCATATCAACTTTAACTCTTACAGTATAAAGATAATCATGAGATTAGACTACTGTATGACTTTCATGAATTTTTATGACGATTTGATGCCCATTTAAATTCACACAAAAATCAGATGAAACCAAAGAATTACTTAAAAAAGCAAACCTAATGGTATCCTAAAATCAAATGAAAAATTCCAGTAGATATATAATAGATTATAGAATTTATTATCAAAATGTCAAAACTTAAAACTTAAATCTCCTCCATAAAATTGGTTTTTAAATATAAGAGATAAATTTGTTTCCTGGGGTTAAAACCCGTTTATTAAAATAAATTGTAAAACCTAATCAAATATTTGCAAAATTAGTTGAAAATATTTCTCTAACATTCCAGTAACCAAAGTTACTGGTTTGTAAAGAAAAATTTTGAAAATATATTAATTTAATAAGAAAAAGAATTATGGCACGTAAAACAGGGAAGCAATTAGAAAACAGTAAAAACCATATTTTTTTTGAAATATTTTTCAATGGAAACTTCCATTTATTATTAGGCTTTAATTTCTGGAAAGTTTCATTAATTTTTAAAACGATTTGGTATTTATTAAAAATAGCCAAAATTTAAAATAATTAATAATCCGATTAAACAAACTCCAAAAAATATGAAAATTTTTGGGTGATCTGAAAACCTTGTAAAACTACTGGAAACAAACTTTCACTAAATTTGAACATGATTTGATATACTTTTGGCTCCATTCATCAAGAAATAACCCTTTTCGGGGTTATTCTTTGAAAAATAGAATGAAAAATAAAACGGCCGAACCACGGTTGGAAATTAAGTTTCCAGTAGTATTTTATTTTATAGAAATCCCAAAACATATCATTTTTTAAAGAAACCCACGTTTTCTAACACTTGCTTTGATAATCCGATTGAAATCCATATTGAATAAAAAATGAAAGAAAATTATTATTAAATGGAGGAAGTTTAATTTTTTGGTGAAATTTTGAATTTTGAAAACTTATAATCTATATTATAACATACTGAAATTTCAAGGAAAAATTCATTGATTTGATTTACCAAAAGTAAAACCCTAGCATGTTTTTCTACTTTTGATATTACAAAGATAAAGATCCTACCGTTGATCGCGCTCCTTGTCTCTAGGGTGCGTAGATCCGAGGTATACGCTTTGTCGCACCCTTTTATATGATGAAGAAGACCCAAAGAACACCCCAAAGATCCTTGATCTGTGATTTGTTGAATAAGAAAAAGGAATTCAAGAATTCTTTTTGTGAAGAACACTTGAGAGATATGAACACACTTCAAGAGAGAAATATTTTTTTTTTTTTGGGATGAGAGAGAAAAATGGACGAATTTGGATTTTCCCCTTTTTTGGATTGTTTGCTTTGATTTTTATATAAAAAAAGTTGGGGTTAAAAGAGAAATAGTAATTTCCAATGTGAGAGCTCCCTTTTTGGCTTGTTTCCAATTTTCCTTTTTGCTTTCTTTCTTTCTTTCTTGTTTTCAAATTGGATTTGATTCCAATATTAATTTCTTGTCAATCAAGACATGTTATTCTCATTCCACATTGCTTCTTTGGAAGAAAACCTTTTTAAGTAATCATTCCTCTTTTCCTTCTTTCCTTCTTTTCATTTTTTATATTTTTTATTTTTCTTTTGACAAATATGATGTCACCATTGTGATATCATCAAGGTTGGGTGCTCAACTCATGTGGGTCAACCATGTGGTTGACCCATATGGGTGAACCCACATGAGCTCCATCTTTGCGGGCTTTAGCCCAATGGGCCATTTCACACGGGTTTCAGGTTTTCCGTAAAAAATTAATAAAATCTTTATAAATTCAACATTCTATATATAGACCCAACCCATTTGACATTTATGGTGCATCTCTCACACATGATCGAACCATCTTTTTTAGGAAATAACTTTTCGGACCAAAATGCCCCTACTTGACTGTTAGACATCCAAATGCGACCAAAATACCCTCAGATTGGTTCACCCCTAAAGGGAAAAATTAAAAATAGAAAGTTTTTGTGGTTAAACTTCAAAAATAGAAACTTTTAAAATTGGGTCCTTTTGGTGAGCAATATTGAACAGAATCATTTGGTATCCCCTGAAAATACCCAAAATGCCCTCAACACTTAGCATTTTCAAATTAAGCGAAACTCCTGAGAAATTCTAAATTTAGCAAGTTTTTCAAAATTCAGGAAATCATTCATAATCTCTCAGACATATTTCGGGGATCAAAAGAAATACACAAGAAAAGATCAAATTACCCCGATGTGCTAGAATTTGGCGAGACTAGGGAAAACCCTAAGAAATTCTAAAAATAGTAGATTTTTGAAAATTTATGAACGGACTCAAGATTTCTTAGACACAACTTAGGGACCAAATATGATATGTTTGGAAATGTCTAAATACCACCGAAGTGCAAGACTAAGAGAAAATCTTGAGAGATATAAATTTAGCAGGTTTCCCAAAACTTACGAAATTACTCATAATCAATCAGCCGTACCCTCGAGATAGTTTTGGACATATGAGAAATGATTGAAATATCCATAAGATGATAAAAATGTGGAAGCCGAATGAGTTTCTAAAAATAGCAGCTTTTTCAAAATTTGTAAAATCACTCAAGATTTCTCAAATATAACTCGGGGGTGAAACGAGACACATCGGGAATGACCAAAATACCCCTGCAGTGCAAAATAGGCAAAAATGAGGGAAACCCTCAAAATTCTAAAAATAGCAGGTTTTTTCATTTGCATGGAAACTTGAACTTTCATCTTTCAGAGGCCAAAGGAACCCCCTAAAGACCTTCAGGATTGCGAATCAACTTCAAAACTCTAATAATGAAATGAAATCTACCTTAAAATGCATGGATGCCTAATCTAATACTGAATACGGATTCAAAACTCGATGATACTACCGAATCTTTTGCTTTTTAAAGCGTAGCAAAATGGGGGTGTCTACAGATGCCCCTCTTTGGTAGAGGCAACGTAGTCATCGAATACCAAAGCAAAAAGTGACAGAACCGTTTTGCGTAGCTTTAATGAACAATGGATTCACTAGACAATACAACCTAACCTAATGCAAGACCCTAGATGAAGTCCTAGAACATAATCAAGATCATTTACTCTAAACATCGTAACTTGATGGTTCAGAATAATAAAGAACTGGATTCAATCTGGTTGTAAAAATCATGCAACCTAGACATGACACCATTTTCAAACGGGCAACGACGGAAGGAGGCACCGTTCCCTGAACGGGCTTAGAGAAATCAGAGAATTAGCCTATTCGCTAGTGAGATGGGGGCTAATGGATTTAAGATCGGATTTGACAATTGAGAATGAGACTGGAAATGACAATTTAAAAACTGGAGGACTCGATTACTGGGGAATTAGAGGCTTAAGGACTTGAGAACGGAGAACTGAGAAATCGAATAATCAAACAATGGGTGGACTGGAGAATTGGAAGACTGGATAACTTGAAACTGGAAAATTGAAGATTTGATGAACTGAAGAATTGAAAAGCTGGAGAAGTAGAAAATTTAGGGACTGGATATTTATAGAGCTGAAAACTGGAGAACTGGATGATTAAGGGACTCAATAGTCGAATAACTGGAGAATTAAAGAACTGAGAAGTTAAAGAGCTAGTTCACTGGGAGTTGTAGAACTTGATTACTAGAAAACTAGAGAGTAAAAAATTGATAATTGGTGAACTGGGGATTAGATTGGATTGACATTTTGATTGATTCAATTGGGATTGAAATTTGATCACTAGATGTTAGGACTGGAAACTGGAAACTGGAATCTTGATCTAAACATCGGAAACCGGGAATCTAGAACGAAGACATGCCGGATACTAGAATTAGAGTACTAAAACACTGGATTTTCGGACACTGGAACTGGGTGTTGGAATTGGAGTGTCGAAATACTGGGAACAAGAATACGAGTACTGGAAAATGGAACACTGGAATACTGGTGATAGGGATACTGGACACTAGAACTATGATACTGGGATATTGGATACTGGAACTGGAGACTAAAACTGGCATAGTGAAATACTGGAATACTGGAATTGAAACTGCATACCGGATGCTAGAACTGGAATACTGGAATTGAAACTGAATACTGGATGCTGGAACTGGAATACTAGAATACTGGATATTCGAACTGGAATACTAGAATACTGGATACTGGAGCTGGAATATTGGAATACTGGATACTGGAACTGGAACTGGAGTAGTGAAATACTGGAATACTGAAATTGAAATTGGATACTGGATGCTGGAACTGGAATACTGGAATTGAAACTGAATACTGGACGCTGGAACTGGAATACTGGAATTGAAACTGAATACTGGATGCTGGAACTGGAATACTAGAGTACTGGATATTGGAACTGGAATACTAGAATACTGGATACTGGAACTGGAATTTTGGAATACTGGATACTGGAATTGAAATACTAGAATACTGGATACTGGAACTGAAATATTGGAATACTGGATACTGGAACTGGAATACTAGAATACTGGATACTGGAACTGGAATTTTGGAATACTGGATACTGGAACTGGAACTGGAATACTAGAATACTGGAATCGGTGAACTGGTACTGGCGAATTAGGAATTGGTAATTGATGAACTAGTAAACTAGTTTTTACACAAGTTTATTAGCACTTTGAATTGTTTACTGGGGATGAACAAGAAAGTCTCACAGGGCTTGAAATTTCTTAGATCAAGATCTTCTTTACTGGGGATATGAATTGGGACCTCGGAATATTTGGACACTGGTACAGAGGATTCTTCTTTTGACAAGCATTCAAACAAATATTCAACTGACTGGAAGGAGATTCCAATTTTTAATGGTTCATCTTTATGAGAGACTGGCTCAACCACCATTGCATCTAAGGCTCTTCCGAGCTCAAGGTACTTTTCTAGGGTATGATCTTCTTATGGGAACTGGTTTTTCGGATTTTTCTGCTTCTGGATTCTTCTGGAACTGACTTTGCTTAGACTGGATTTTTTTCTTAACTCCTGAAATCCTTGCCTGCGGATTAACTTAGCTCTGGAACAATTGCAGGGGGTTAGCTACACCAGGCATCTTTTACTGAGACAGCTGCAACATTTGACTAACTGGACAATGATCGACTCTACTAAAAAGGGGAAGATGGTAAAAGACACTATTGGATGAACGAAAAGTTTCTGAAAGAATGAGCTAAAACGAACGGGAATGGACTGACTGGACTGATACACAGTGATGCTCCTGACTTAGTTATCGTTTTGTTTGGTAAGTCTAGCCTCTCAAAGAGTAGTTTCTCAATTGATAAGCACTGGAATTTTTTTTTTAAACAGCAATGCTCTTAGAATTTGATTACTACTCCTAGGATTGCTTGGTTTCAATGCCCCCAAGTTTCTTGGATGACATTTAAGCTTGCTCGAACTTCTTTTCTCTTCTTCAATCTTGATACTGGCTGTAACTTTCTTATAATGACTCTCTTACCGTGACCAAGTCACCTCTTCAGCGTTTTTAACTTGGCGGACCGTGTTAGCCTTAACTTTTGCTTGAATCGTCCTTTCAGATTCTCAACTCAGCAGGCTATCCCCTTAGCTTTTGCCTAAGCCGCCCTTTCGGGTTTTCAACTTAGCAGGGGAATGATCTTAAATTTTGCCTAGACCACCCTTTCAGGTTTTCAATCTAGCAGATCTTCAAACTCCATTCTTTTTCTTTTTTTTTCACTTTTTGTGTTTCGGGACCTAGATCATTAATTCTGAACACCGGAAGGACTTTATAGGTAGGATAGGGCTTTTCAAAGAATGGCTTAAGGTTCAATAAAGATTTCGACCGAACCTGTGAACAGGTTGCCTACGTATCCCAGGGTAGGAATCAGGTCGTGCGTAGTTCAGGGCGAATGCCCCTAGTTTGAAGATAAATTGTTTGAAGGTTAATTGATTTTTCTTTTTTCTTTTCTTTCTCGAATAATTGACTTCTCTTCTTTTGGAACTTGTCCCTCTTTTTTCTAAAAGGATTGAATTTCTTTTTCTTTTTTTTGAATCGACCGAACTCGGTTTAACTGAGCTGCCTACGTACCCCAGTGTAGGGATCAGGTCTCGCGTAGTTCGGGGCGGATGCCCCTAGTTTGATGGGTTTTCAAGAAAATTTCATTCAAGCTCGAAGGGTTTGTAAACCGGTATTCTTTTGACGTTGGGTTCTGATTTTGGGTTTATTCGGCCAAAAGAGGCCTTCCGATGTTCAGATTGGGAATCGATATAGGTTACTAGAGTCCCTCTAGTACTGATTATTTATTATTATTATTATTATTATTTTTTCACGGAGTTTGACGGCATTTCCTAGTAAGAGATAATGATTCTTCTTCCTTCTGGATATTGATAAGTAATTTGACCTTGAGGGTGCATACCGGTTTTTGGACATCATTTCATCCTTGAATCGGTGGCCCTTGATATTTTGATGATCGCTCTGAGATGATTGCTCTTGCACTTTTCATATTGAATTTGATGGCTTTAAGTTGTCACCGGTGAAACCTGTGACCGGGGCCATTGACTGGAGATATGAAAGTTGTTTCGAATCCATGTCCCTTGTATAGCATGTGACATTTACTTCATTCTTTCTTGAACCTTCTATCTGGGTCTTTCTCCTGGCATTAATGATAGCGCTTACTGGACCATCTCTTTATTCTCGAAATAGGTTTATCAATTCCTCACATTCTTCAGAGGGTAATGTATTTTCAATCGGCATTCACTGAAACAAAGTTTCAGTGCCAGTGCTTACCATTTCAATTTTCTCTTTGAGAGGCTGAGCTCGGCACTTCTCCTCTTGTTTGAGCATATGCTGCAACTCAGGAGGAGTTTCGTCTGCATCTTCTTTCTCATTTGAGGAGGGAGTATTTTTCTCTTTGTTTATTAAAGTCAGAAGCACACGTTGGAATGTAAAGAGAAAGCAAGTTTCACTGAATTGAAAATGACTATATCTGATAAGACTTATCCTGAACAGATTCAGGATTTATATTATTGACTCAAAAATAAAAGTAAGAAAAGACTCAACTGGACTAGAAATTTATTCAAACTTTTAGAAGATTGCACTCGATAACTGGACTCGACATCGTGACTGGACTTAATTAAAATAACAAAAGGACTAAGACTGCTACAACTGTTTGGCTTTGGAGGTTCGGCGAAAACTTAATTATCATCATAACAAGTGCCTTTTAACTTCTGGTTCTTCTCTATCACTGCAACTGAACCTGAGCTTCTCAAACCCCAAGTGTCTAAACATCATCCAGCGGCGGTACAACATGGTTTTGCATAGGATTATCAACAATATTTGGGGCTTGCTGAAATGGTAGCTTGCGCTCA
Source organism: Tasmannia lanceolata (assembly GCF_043159265.1). NCBI lineage: Eukaryota > Viridiplantae > Streptophyta > Magnoliopsida > Canellales > Winteraceae > Tasmannia > Tasmannia lanceolata. The sequence goes on along the minus strand of NW_027518700.1, from coordinate 35,822,263 downwards.
TCGATCAACTTCTGGATCACATGCCTCAGAGTTATACACTGATCAGTATTATGCCCCGATCCTCGATGAAAATCGCAGTGCTCTTCCGTCCTCCATGTCCTGGGGAGCGGATTAGGAGGTTCCTTAATGCGAGGTAAATAGATATCGCCGGATTCCAATCCTTGCTGTAGTATGACAGATGGTGGAAACAGGAGAGGGGTGAATTTCCTATTGGGCTTTGGCTGAGCTGCAATCCCTGATTGATTATATTTGAATATCATAGGGTTCTGTGACGGGTTAGTCCTTGATACATTATCAACCTCGGAGATCTTAGCTAGAGTCTGTGTCTTAACTTATTTTGAATTGGGGTTACCTTTATTGTAAACTCCTTGTGCCATTGCTTCCTCAATTTGCATACCAGCATTGATGAAGTGTTTAAAATCTAGATAATACTGAAGAGACATGTGATATTGGAGCTGAGATGATATATTCTTCATAATCATCTGGACTTGTTCCTCTTCTGAGGGACACTGCATCATTTGAGCCGTTAACCTTCTCCATCTCTTGACGAAAGTTAAGAATGACTCTTTTGAGTCCTGCTTGGTTCTCTCAAGATCCTTCCTAGTGATTTCGGTTCCATCATCATATTTGAATTGCTTGATGAACTGCTCCCCAATATCCTTCCATGTCCTATAACGAGTCTTGTCTAGGACCATGAACCACCTTCTAGCGACCTTTGTCAGGGAAACCGGGAACAATTGAGCCATTTGCTCAGCAGATAGACCTTGAGGCTGGCACGTGATAGTGAACATTTGCAAGTATGTGATCGGACAACCCACACTGTCATATTTGTCAAAATCTGGCATCTGAAAGCTTGCGGGGAGACAGATTTCGGGAAACAATGTAAGATCACTTGGGTTGAAACCACCCCGGTCCTGAAGCTGGATGTCTTGAACTTTCCTGGTAAGACTTTCTAATTTCTCCATAACCGTCTTATCAACCGCTGATTGAGAAGGCTTATTGTGACCTTCGCTGTACTGTTCTTTTTCTAACTCTTCTTCAGTTTTATCTGGGATAGGATGAACACTGGCTGGGCAGGTGTTGCTGAAGTAGCTGTATGGTGCATAGGCCCTTTATCTTTGGAAGACGATGGCGCCAACTTCTCGGAAAGCTGGGTCTTGATAACTCGGTTCTCCTCTTTGAGCTCTTGAAGTTGCTGGAGAATTAAGGCGAGAGTATCGGTAACAGCAATAGGTGGAAGATTATCTTGGTTTTCTGCTATTGGCGAGGATGAGGATGAGAAAGGAGGAGATGCTGGGGTTCTCAGAGAAGGTGGCGGAGAGACAGATTTCCTCTCTAACCGTGAAGAAATTCGAACCCAAGGAGTAGTAGGCTTAGCTATGGTGCCAACTTCCTGTCATAGAAATAATGAACAAGAGGTATATGAGCTTGACATTCATGGAGTGTTTCTTCTCAATGACTGAAAAATATTATGGAGTAAGCAAGTAATTGGGACAATAAGATGAATCCTAAAGGACCAAAATATGACAATTATGACAAAATCGTATAAGGAAATGCCCCTAGTTCAAAGATCATGAGAGTGAACTCTGAAGGACTTAGCAAAATATTCTTGAAACAGGTTGCCCTTAGAGTAAGAAGAGACTAAGGGTACAAGCACGATTAGATCACCAAGGGTACAAGAATTGAAACACAATTCTTGCCAATTGAGAAAGGGAATGAAGATATAATCGAATCACACAAGAGGGATAGACACATGATCAAAAGATTAGATGAGATTACATAAGATTGCTTTCAACGGGTAGATCAGGAATGACTAATCCTATGATATCTTTGGAAATGATGGGATTTATATCCTAACCCCAAAGAAAAAGTTTTTAATCTTCGTACATTTTAACAGTGTTACCTTAAGGCATCAAACCCTAATCCTAATCTAGCGGAGTGGAGAGAGGATCTCGACTCATGACTTTGTTTGTGTACCTAAGGACCGATCGTAGCCATTGGAAGATGGACCACGGCCTAATCTAGACACAAATGGGTAGGATATCCTAAACTAGGCTCACACACGTGATGCACGTGTGTTCGTATACTACATGCATGTGTGGGTTAATCTAGGGGTAAGGCCAAGAGTTCCCTTAGCGCGAATCTGTGCTCAATATACTGTACCAGTGTCCGGTGTATCAGTACGTGAACAAGAGATCCGTTTACGTACCATAAAGGTACTAGGCTAAGAGTGGAATGCTTCTCTAGCACAGAGGCACCAGGTGATGAAATCCCAGTCAACCATGCTAGATAACACTCCGGGTTCCTAAAATAGGATGTGTGTGCATGTGAGATGCAAGAGTTTAGATGCAAGTGATGTAAGTGTGTGCAATATGTTTGCTCAATCTATGATGCCTTCAGGTTTTGTTAGATTAAATTTGAGTAAAATGTGATGAGAAAATAAAACATACAAACTAATCTAACAAGTATATAAGAGATAGAGTTTTCATGAGCCAGTTAAATTAAATTTAAATGAGTTATCCTTTGAAGTTTTAATGAAGTTAGGTGGTCCCCAGCAGAGTCGCCAAACTGTGGAACCCGATCCCGCAAGAGGGGTGGCGCGCGAGCCACCACGCTCTCTCTTGGTCTCTCGTACCCATGCGAATGGCGTGTGTTTTTTATTATTGATTTTAATTACCCAACCAAGCAGGCAGCAACCAAGCCATAGGGTGCAAACAAACGTGCAACCCAGTTCCCATAAGGGCAGGGGTAAGCCCCGAGCCTAGTAAGGTGTGATTTAATTCATCTTTTCCGTGAACTTGGAATCACTAAGGTAATCCGAATTTCACAAAAAAGAGAGTGACAGAGTCGCCACCTAGATGAGGGATCTAGGACCCATAATTGACCAAAAATCTAGACTCGTTACCTGGTTACGAGAATGGAAGGTATGGGGAGTTACCACCACATGCACCATTCCTGCCCGATAATCGGTCTTCAATTCCAAAAGTTAACTCTTTTGAATTTCTTTTAAATGTCTCATTTAACTCTATATTAATGTGCGAACTATGTAACATGCACCATAAGATCTAATTTCAATGTAATTCCTAATGTGTATCTTGATTTTCTTAATTTGTTTGAATTCAATCTCTGTGAAAGTTCTCATAAAATTCTAATTTCATGGAAAGTCCTAAGTGATTTAATTACTTTTAATTTAAGGATTAATGTACAAAACCCCACACTTATGTGTGGAGCCGACTCGTGATTGATATGCCATCAAGCATCCAAGCTGCCTACGTACCCAAGCCTCACTGGGATGAGAGTCGACGTAGTTCGGTGCACCTAAGCTAAGCTACTTATGCCTAACTCATCTAGGACACCGATCTAGACTGGATTGACTGTTTCAACAGTTTTAAGGGAAGTTATTTAATTCAAGTTGAAGAATTTATTATCCTAGGACTTCATCTAAGATGCTATATGATCCTATCTAAGTGCAAGTTGTCCCTTAGACTAATGCAGGTTAACCTACGTCCTAGGTAACTAGGCTTGTCCTATGAGAAAAGAGGGTAACTAGTGTAATTAGATCTATGGCACGGTTGATATCCATAGCAAACGCCCGTGATGAGGCTGGACTCCTAACTCTAGGACTCCCTAAAACTTAGGACACAACATGACACAAGTGTTTCTAAATGGGGCTCTAAAGGTTCCTACGATGGAAACCGCAATCCAACGGTTCCGAAAGACATGAGGTAAATTGATTCAAGTTGTTGAAGTTAATGATTTTCAGATTTCAAGGATTTTCGGTTCCTAAACATCTAAGGAATACCAAAGGCTCTATGGTTCGCAAGTTTTGGCCTCGAATTGCATCCATGGAAGGGAATCGTGCGCTCTTCCCTTGCGCAATTTAATACTTAAGTTATAGCACCTTATTGCCTGGCATATTTCTCAGGATTTCTGTGGACAGTAGACCTCGGAGCCAATAACATGCTATAATTTAAATACTCAAATTGTCAAGGATCAATTGCAATTGTGATACGATTATGGATGCGATCTCGGCATCTAAATGATCCTAGCATGGCCATTTTACAAGAAAAATCTAAGACTCCTAAGATTTCTATTTCAGCGGCATAAGGAATGAATATGTGACAGAAATTTAAGGATCCATGGAAGTTTTCATAATGATTTTGGTTAATTTCAATTTTTAATAGATTTTATTAATTTCAGATCACATGAATGATTTTACAAATGAACTCATTGCAAACAAATTCGAAATAAATTGAAATCTCTACAGTAACAAGATAGGAATGAATATAGCTTACTGGAAAACTTTCATAGATTTTTATATTAAGTTGCTATCAATTTCTGATTTTTCAAAATCCAAATCAGATTATGGATTAACACAATAACCTATATCATATCACTTTTAAATTACTCCAAACTTTTACAGAATAAAGATATAGATGATTAAAGCTTACTGAAAAATTTGCATGAATTATCATTAAGATTAGATATCAATGTCCGATTTTTCAAAACTCAAATCAGATTATAGATTAAGACAGTAACCTATAGCATATCAATTTCATATCAACTTAAACTCTTACAGTATAAAGATAATCATGAGATTAGACTACTGTATGACTTTCATGAATTTTTATGACGATTTGATGCCCATTTAAATTCACACAAAAATCAGATGAAACCAAAGAATTACTTTAAAAAAGCAAACCTAATGGTATCCTAAAATCAAATGAAAAATTCCAGTAGATATATAATAGATTATAGAAATTATTATCAAAATTTCAAAACTTAAAACTTAAATCTCCTCCATAAAATTGGTTTTTAAATATAAGAGATTAATTTGTTTCCTGAGGGTTAAAACCCGTTTATTAAAATAAATTTTAAAACCTTATAAAATCTTTACAAAATTAGTTGAAAATATTTCTCTAACATTCCAGTAACCAAAGTTACTGGTTTGTAAAGAAAAATTTGGAAAATATAATAATTTAATAAGAAAAAGAATTATGGCACGTAAAACGGGCAAGCAATTAGAAAACAGTAAAAACCATATTTTTTTGAAATATTTTTCAATGGAAACTTCCATTTATTATTAGGCTTTAATTTCTAGAAAGTTTCATCAATTTTTAAAACGATTTGGTATTTATTAAAAATAACCAAAATTTAAAATAATTAATAATCTGATTAAAAAAACTCCAAAAAATATGAAAATTTTTGGGTGATCTGAAAACCTTGTAAAACTACTGGAAACAAACTTTCACTAAATTTGAACATGATTTGATATACTTTTGGCTCCATTCATCAAGAAATAACCCTTTTCGGGGTTATTCTTTGAAAAATAGAATGAAAAATAAAACGGCCGAACCACGGTTGAAAATTAAGTTTCCAGCAGTATTTTATTTTATAGAAATCCCAAAAAATATCATTTTTTAAAGAAACCCATGTTTTCTAACACTTGCTTTGATAATCCTATTGAAATCCATATTGAATAAAAAATGAAAGAAAATTATTATTAAATGGAGGAAGTTTAATTTTTTGGTGAAATTTTGAATTTTGAAAACTTATAATCTATATTATAACATACTGAAATTTCAAGGAAAAATTCATTGATTTGATTTACCAAAAGTAAAACCCTAGCATGTATTTCTACTTTTGATATTACAAAGATAAAGATCCTACCGTTGATCGCGCTCCTTGTCTCTAGGGTGCGTAGATCCGAGGTATACGCTTTGTCGCACCCTTTTATATGATGAAGAAGACCCAAAGAACACCCCAAAGATCATTGATCTGTGATTTGTTGAAGAAGAAAAAGGAATTCAAGAATTCTTTTTGTGAAAAACACTTGAGAGATATGAACACACTTCAAGAGAGGAAAAAAAAAATTTTTTTGGGTGGAGAGAGAAAAATGGACGAATTTGGATTTTTCCCCTTTGTTGGATTGTTTGCTTTGATTTTTATATAAAAAAAGTTAGGGTTAAGAGAGAAATAGTAATTTCCAATGTGAGAGCTCCCTTTTTGGCTTGTTTCCAATTTTCCCTTCTTGCTTTCTTTCTTTCTTGTTTCCAAATTGGATTTGATTCCAATATTAATTTCTTGTCAATCAAGACATATTATTCTCATTACACATTGCTTCTTTGGAAGAAAACCTTTTTAAGTAATCATTCATCTTTTCCTTCTTTCATTCTTTTCATTTTTTATTCTTTTTATTTTTCTTTTAACAAATATGATGTCACCATTGTGATATCATCAAGGTTGGGTGCTCAACTCATGTGGGTCAACCATGTGGGCCGCCCACCATGGTGGTTGACCCATATGGGTGAACCCACATGAGCTCCATCTTTGCGGGCTTTAGCCCAATGGGCCATTTCACACGGGTTTCGGGTTTTTCCGTAAAAAATCAATAAAATCTTTATAAATTCAACATTCTATATATGGACCCAACCCATTTGACATTTATGGTGCATCCCTCACACATGATCGGACCATCTTTTTTAGGAAATAACTTTTCGGACCAAAATGCCCCTACTTGACTGTTAGACATCCAAATGCGACCAAAATACCCTCAGATTGGTTCACCCTTAAAGGAAAAAATTAAAAATGGAAAGTCTTTGTAGTTAAACTTCAAAAATAGAAACTTTTAAAATTGGGTTCTCTCGGTGAGCAATATTGAACATAATCATTTGGTATCCCCTAAAAATACCCAAAATGCCCTCAACACTTAGCATTTTCAAATGAAGCGAAACTCCTGAGAAATTCTAAATTTAGTAGGTTTTCCAAAATTCAAGAAATCATTCATAATCTCTCAGACATATTTCAGGGATAAAAAAAAATACACAGGAAAAGGCCAAATTACCCCGAGGTGCTAGAATTTGGCGAGAGTAGGGAAAACCCTGAGAAATTCTAAAAACAGCAGATTTTTGAAAATTTATGAACGGACTCAAGATTTCTTAGACACAACTTAGGGACCAAATATGATATGTTTGGAGATGTCTAAAATACCCCCGAAGTGCAAGACTAAGAGAAAATCTTGAGAGATCTAAATTTAGCAGGTTTCCCAAAACTTACGAAATTACTCGTAATCAATCAGCCGTACCCTCGAGATGGTTTTGGACATATGAGAAATGTTTGAAATATCCATAAGATGATAAAAATGTAGAAGCCGAATGAGTTTCTAAAAATAACAGCTTTTTCAAAATTTGTAAAATCACTCAAGATTTCTCAAATATAACTCGGGGGTGAAACGAGACACATCGGGAATGACCAAAATACCCCTGCAGTGCAAAATAGGCAAAAATGAGGGAAACCCTGAAAATTCTAAAAATAGCAGGTTTTTTCATTTGCATGGAAACTTGAACTTTCATCTTTCAGAGATCAAAGGAACCCCCATAGAGACCTTCAGGATTGCGAATCAACTTCAAAACTCTAATAATGAAATGAAATCTACCCTAAAATGCATGGATGCCTAATCTAATGCTGAATACGGATTCAAAACTCGATGATACTACCGAATCTTTTGCTTTTTAAAGCGTAGCAAAATGGGGGTGTCTACAGTCAAGAGCTAAATGCTCCTTACAATGTCGATCTATTGGAAGAATGGGGAAAAGAAATAATTTCACCGTTTACGGTGGAAATAATGGCCGCTCCAGTGGATCAGACATTTGATCTTGCACGTTTCAATTCTTTTGACGGAGTTTCTGTTCCAATGGAGTTTTTGAAAACATATCGGAGAGTTATGCATCTAAGAGGTGCCTTAGACGCCTTGATGTGCAAGGCTTTCTCTTCACTTTTGAGAGGTAATTCAAGCACCTGATATTCGAGTCTTAAACCTAACTCGATAGGATCTTTCCACGAATTAGGGAAGCTCTTAGTCTCTTACTTTATGAATAATAAGCCACGTCGTAGACCAGCTGACGTGTTGATAACGCTACGGTAGCCAAAGGAAGAGAATCTTCTGAGTTTTATGAGCCGATTCAATGCACAAGTAGTATAGATTACGAACTTAGATCTGGATATTGCAATTGCTACGTTGAAATTTTCTACTCATAATCGAGATCTAAAGTTATCACTTCATGTCGAGCCACCGCGTACTCTGCAAGATTTAATGACAAGAGCGGACATATTTGTTGATGCAGAGGAATCATTGGAGTTATACAAAACTGCTGATACTCAAAAGTCACAAGATAAGCAGAAAGGAAAAAGTCATCAAACTAATAAGCCGAATCCACCATCTAGACCTGATGATAAGGATCGAGGCCGAAGTTCGATACCTTCCTTTGAAAAATTTTAGATTCCTATTAATACGACAGTCTCCAACATACTGTACGAGATAAGAGATCAAGGTCTGATTCAACGCCCTAAGAAGATGAAACCGACATCCAGAAATAAGAAAAGTCGGAAGTATTGTCATTATCATGAGGAGCCGGGACACATGACAGATGAATGTTTTCATTTGAAGGAAGAAATTGAAAGACTTGTTACGAGAGGACAATTACACCGCTATGTTAGAAAGCGGCCAAATAGCGATCGGCCGCAACAAAGATCTGAGGCACGAAAATCTCCTTCGCGTCATCGCTCGCATGATTGCCATCGATCCACCTCTCGACATCACTTTACTAGTCGTCATGGATCTCCCTCCGCTCACAGAGATTCCGACGTGGCCCGTGATCCGATTGATTATGATACTCACAGGCAAATCGCAGGAAATATTGATATAATTTCTGGTGGACCAGCATCTGATGGCCCAACCACTGCGGGGAGGAAAGCTTACCTAACCCGAGTGCCCTCTCTCGAATCTCCCACAAAGAAATCAAAACTTGAAGGTATCGACTTGAGTCAGAAAATCACCTTCACTGAAGCAGATTTTAAAGGAGTAACGATTCCACATGATGATGCCATCGTAATTCGCCTGGTCATTGCCAATTTTAACGTTAGCAAAATTCCAGTAGATACTGGAAGTTCAGTGAATATTTTGCATTCCACGGCGTTCGATCAAATGGGAATCAGTACAGATCATTTAACTCCAGTCGAATGGTCCGTTTACGGATTTTTTGGTGATTCTGTAAAAATAGATGGACAGTTTGATCTTCCGATAAATGTAAATAATGCTTATGCAAACCTTCCTTGTCGTACATGTTCCTTCTCCATACAATGCCATTATTGGCCGACCTACATTGAACGAACTTTACGCTATAGTGTCTACACCATATTTGAAAATCAAATTCCTACTCCGCAAGGCATTGGAATCATATGTGGAGACCAGGATCAGGTGCGATCTTGTTATTACACCGGTTTAAAAGGTACAAACAAACCGAAAGAGGTGTATCATATTGATTCGACAGATTCTAGAGAAAAGTGAAGGACGTTGAAAGGGGAACCTGTTGAAGAATTAAGCTAGATACCATTGTTTGACGGAGATGAAGAAGAAATTTTCCAGATTGGCTCATCGTTATCAGGAGACCTCAGGTTAAAGTTGCTCAATTTTATAAAACAGAATTCTGATGTGTTCGAATGGTTGGCATCCGATATGCCTGGGATCTCATCTGATGTGATTGTCCATAAGTTGAATGTAGACAAGTCATTCAAACCCGTCAAGCAGAGAAAGAGAAACTTTGCCCCAGAAAGGCAAATACACATAAAAGAAGAGGTGGAAAAACTTTTAAAAGCTGGCTTTGAAGGGAAATCAACTACCCTGAATGGCTAGCCAATGTTATTATGGTGAAGAATGGAAAATGGAGAATCTGTATTGATTATATAGACCTAACCAAGCCTGTCCGAAAGATCATTTCCCTCTTCCAAAAATAGATGCGTTAATCGACGCCACGTCCATATTTCAACTATTGAGTTTTATGGACGCATTCTCTGGTGATAAGCAGATCCAAATGTACGCTCCAGATATCCCAAAGACCTCCTTCATCACAGAGCAAGGACTATTTTGCTATAAAGTAATGCCATTCGGCTTAAAAAATGCGGGTGCAACCTATCAGCATCTGGTTAACAGGTTGTTCCAAGAACAGATTGGCCGGAACATCGAGGTTTATGTAGATGATATGCAAGTGAAAAGCATGCTAGCTGAGGATCATATTTCTGATCTTGAGGAAACTTTTTTGACTCTTAGAAGACATCAAATGAAGCTGAACCCAAGCAAGTGCGCCTTTGGAGTTACATCTGGGAAATTCTTAGGATTTATGGTAAGTCATAGAGGGATTGAAGCCAATCCTGAGAAAATTAAAGCTATAGTGGACATGACCTCTCCTAAGAGCATTGTTGAAGTGCAACATCTTACTGGAAGAATAGCAGCTTTTAGTCGTTTTGTATCGAAATCAGCTGAAAAATGCCTCCCGTTCTTCAAGACTCTTCGAAATGTCTAGGACTTTACGTGGACAGAAGAATGTCAAGATTCTTTTGACCGATTGGTATCTTCAATCGCCCCCTTTGTTGACAAAACCGAATCCATGAGAAGATTTATATTTTTACTTGGCGGTTAATCCGTTAGCAGTAAGCGCGGTCCTGGTCAGTAAAAGAGAATTGGATGAACGACCGATATATTATGTAAGTCGAGTGTTGCAAGTAGCCGAGACAAGATACCAAAATATAGAGAAGTTTGTATATGCCTTGGTAATCGCTGCTCGGAAGCTTCTGCCGTATTTTTAGGCACACACTGTAATTCTCATTACAGATCAACCTCTACGAAAAATTCTTCAAAAAGTAGATACCTCCAGAAGGCTTATTACTTGGGCCGTCGAGTTGGGAGAATTTGACATTCAGGTCTGTCCGAGGCCATCCATCAAATCACAGGTCTTGGCCGATTTTGTTGTAGAATGGTCGGTACCGACACAAGACTCAGGGGGGCAGGGACAAATGAATAATGATAAGAAAGATAAGCATCTCAATAATTCAGCAACTATATTAGATCCCCTTTCAATTAATCCATGGATGTTATATGTGGATGGCGCTACTAGTAAGAAGGGATCTGGTGCTGGTTTAGTATTGGTCGGTCCCGATAGTTTCCTCTTGGAGTACGCGATCAGATTAGAGTTTAAAGTTTCCAACAACGAGGCTGAATATGAAGCAGTCCTGTCGGGACTCAATCTGGCACTAGAGGTAAATGCTGATTGTTTGAAAATTCATAGTGATTTTCAATTGATTGTTGAGCAAGTAAATGGCGTGTACGAGGCTAAAGAATGTAGAATGATAAAATACCTGGAAGCAGTGAGGGAAAAATTAAAGCAATTCCAAATGGTAGAAGTAGTTCGGATTCCCAGAACCATGAATGTTAGAGCCGACACACTCTCTAAAATGGCGGCCTCAGGCATTACCGATGTTGGAACTGTATATACGGAAGTTCTGAAACGATCAAGGATTGAACATAAGGAGATTTTGGAAGTGAATTTCGAACCAGGTTGGATGGATCCGATACTGAAATATTTGATAGACGGTATAGTACTAGAAGATCGGAAGGAAGCTCGTCGTTTAAAGGCAAAAGTAGCTCAGTATATCTATGATGGTAAGAATCTGTACAAACGATCTTATTCATGGCCGTACTTAAATGTTTGAGACCCTCCCAAGCGGAGTATGCCTTAAGGGAAGTTCATGAAGGCATTTGTGGAGACCACCTAGGAGGTATCAGTCTGGCACAGAAAATCCTTTGACATGGTTATTTTTGGCCAACTCTTCTTGGCGACTCGAAAAACTTCGTGAAGAAATGTCAAAGTTGTCAACGATTTGCTAAGGTACCTCATCAACCTTCTGCTCGATACACACCTATGTCAAGATCCAGGGGCAATGCCAGAAATTTTGCACAAGGGGGGCAAAAATTATAGTAATTTTTTTATCTATCTTAAAATTAAGATAGAAAATATTTCTATCTGAAATTTTGCACAAGGGGGCAAAAATTATAGTAAATTTTGCACAAAAAAGGGAGATAAAAATGGTAAAATTAAAATTTTAAACTTATTTTCTATCTTAGGGATGATTGGAAAGGGGGGCATATTTTTTTTAAAAAGGGGTAAAGATAAAAAAATATTAACACATGAAGGTATATATTTTTTTTCCAAAAAATTAAGGGGGCCAATTGCCCCCCTTTCCTCTCATGTGGCATCGCCCCTGTCAAGATCATTCCCTCGATCAAAAGGGGCTTCACAATGTTATACGTAGCAATTGATTACTTCACTAAATGGGTAGAAGCAAAGGCGGTGGTAAAAGCCAACTCCAAAGCTACAGAGAAATTCGTTTATCATGATATCATATGCCGATTTGGAATACCACAAGTCTTAGTAACCGATAATGGGACACGATTTTCCAGTCAATATTTTGAAAGTTTCTCCGAAAGGTTGGGTATCGAGCAAATATTTTCATTGGTGGGACATCCACAAGCAAATGGACAAGTGGAGGTCACTAATAGAACGTTATTACAAAGCTTCAAGAAACGATTGAATGATGTGGGAACCTCCTGGGCCGAAGAAGTACCAAATGTACTTTGGGCATACCGAACTACTTCCTGAACCGCGACTGGTGAATCACCGTTTAGCCTTACATTTGGAGTTGAAGTGGTTGTACCGATTGAAATCGGGATTCCCTCATCGCGAGTAGAAGCTTACGAGGAGAAAAGAAATTTTGAATTCTTGACACACAGTCTTGATCTTGTGGAAGAAATGAGAGAAAAAGCAAGAATATGGAACTCTGCCTACCAACAACGGGTTGACAGATATTATAATTCTCGAATGAAAGAATGATCCCTCAGAATGGGAGATCTGGTCCTTAGATGAGCAAAGATTTCGGAGCCTCGGAACTATGGGAAGCTATCCCTCACTTGGGAGGGACCGTATCGTATTGCCAGGATCTTAAGGCCAGATGCATACCGACTCGAACGATTGGACGGATCTCCAATTCCTCGGAAATGGAACTTCGGGAACTTAAAGAAATACTATTAGTAAGGTATCAATTTCATTAAGAGTAATAATGTGCTTTGTTTGTACTTGTTTGTGTTTGTTTCAGGAGGTTTCAATAAAAAAACGTGTTCTATAACTCCTTATTGTGCTCTCCAAAGAATCTCCTAATTCATCTCCATTCCGTGCCTCGCCAAATGGAGAATGGCATAGCCACTCAGTTAAGCTTTTAAGATAATTGCAGATGGCAAGAGAGAATGCTTTGCATTCTCCAAATTAAGGCCCTATCTTTTCTCGGATAGACGGGCATGCCAACTCTGAGCTAATCACTCGTGAGGAAAGGCTACCGACGTGTTAAGAAACACAAAAGGTATACCTGAACACCAAGCCAAGTATGGCCTGGTAGAGGAATTCCTTCTCCGAAAAGAAGTTACAAAGGAAAAAGGACAAATATTGATCATCTGAATGATCTTTGACGAATTTCTCCAAGCACCAAAGGGTTTGAATAAACATCAACTAACATTTAAGGGAATGGAGAATTTCAAAATCGTAAAGTTGGAAGCCAGATTAAACAAGAAAAATAAAGGCTTACCATGCTAATGCATCTCTAAAAACATCCAAAAAATAGGTTTCTTCCAAAAGGATGATCATCCCATAAGCTCATATGTTTAGATTCTAAACATATGGGAGGCCATCACCAAATCAAAATTGATCCATACAGTTTAATTACATACCAAGTTCAAAATCCCAATTGTTTAAAAAGAAAAGAGAGAGTAATGAAATACCACATATTGACCAATTTCATGATCAATGAAATATAGGTCTAGGGAACTAAGAGGGGGGTGAATTGGTTTTCTAAAAAATATTGCATTTTTGAAATCAAAATTTTAAACCTAATTCTAATTTTCTTTTCCTGCTTAGTCTTTTGTTAGCTCAAATAATATCAAAATACAAATGTTCAGCCAAACACAAAAATGAAAGTGCTAAAGTAAGAAAAGAACACACCGATGTATAGTGGTTCGGGCAAAGTCCTACTCCACTCCTCAAGGATTTCCACTATTTGAGACCTCCACGATGCCCGGCTCTGAGGCGATTACAATCCCAAGGGAATTAAATGAGGATTCCCTTGCCACCTTTACACCGACTCTCCCACTCCACCGAGTTCTAAGCGCTTCTCCCTAGGGTATTAAGAATAGGATGCCCTAGCCACCTTTACAATAAAGAAGAGAAGATTGCTATGCCTTCCTTTAAGGCTTGATGCACAATAAAATTCCCTTGAATGCTCTCCAAGATAATACAAGTTGATATCCTAAATCCAAACTCAAAGATTTGGATGTAAGAAGGTAAGTTTGGTGGAGAGAATAAAAGCTTAAGCTAAATGGGTTTTGCAAGTGTTAATGAGTGCTTAGGAAGGTTGGTGAATCATTCAAGAGAGTTAAATGAACCTCTTGAATGTGTATTTATATGCCCAAAACAAGATATGACCGTTTGGGGGTGGTGGTAACAAAAACACCCCAAAAAGCAACTAGCCGTTTGAATTACAACGGATATTTTTTTTTGCTGTCGCGACGTTCTCGGAGTTCCGAGAACCATTCTCGAAGTTTCGAGAGTAACTCTCGGAGTTCCGAGAAAACGACCAGAGTATAGAACAACATTCCCTGGACCATTTCTCGAAGTTCCGTGAGATTTCTCGGAGTTCCGAGCTCGGAGCTCCGAGCTCCGAGAAAACTCTCAGAGTTTCGAGAAGCCTATCTTCAGCAGTTTTTACTGTTTTTTGTTGCTGATTGAAATACAAGGTGACAACCCAAGAGGGGAGGGGGTGAATTGGCTACTTAGAAATTTGGGGCTTAATTAATTGAATTATTAAAACCAATTTACAAATTAAGCCTCAACAAGTTTAACCCTTAATTAATCAATAAAGATATTAAGAGCAAGGGTTTAAATGTTATTTTAAACATGCATTTACTAACTCTGGTTCAATTAAAACATAGACATAAGTTGGGGTTAGAGATTACCAATTACCGCAATGTGCAAATAAGAAGGAGAAGAAGAAAGCATCCACAAGGCACAAGTTTTATAGTGGTCCGGTCACAACTTGACCTACTCCACTCTTCCAAGTTTTTCTCCTTGGGATTCTTCACTAACCAATAAGATTCTTCAAAGGGTGAATCTTAAAGCCTTACACCAACTCCTTCTTCAAAGGGATCACACCCTTTTCTGCACGAAGCCTTTCCGAGGACACCTTCCTCGTACAATTGATTTACCTTTCTTTCCGGGCCAAATCGGAGACCCTCAACTATAGAATAAAGAAATAAAATAAAAGAACTCTTAATGCCTCTTCATAGGCTGATTACAACTTTCAAAGCTCACAAACTCTCCAAGGAATATATACAAAAGTAAAGCCTACGGAGATCCTCTTGATAGAATGTAAAAATACAAGTTCAAAGAAGTTTAACCTTTCATATAAAAGTTTAGGTTCAAGAAGATGGAATTTGATCTTGCAAAAAGTTATGTAGAAAGGTTTAGATAGTGTATATATAGCCCACAAGGAAATATGACCGTTTGGGGGTAAAACTTTAATTTACAGGGTTGAAAAAGTCAACCTGCGAAAGCCCCAACAAATCTATTTTCCAGTCGCGGTGGTCGACCGAGGCACGGCAGTCACCCGCCCTTATCGGGCTCTTCTTTTGAAATTCAAAATTCATACCGGCGCGGTCGACCGGCCCAATGGCGCTCGCCCGACGAGGGCTTACTGTTTGAATTAAATTTTCGCTCAAAACACTATCGCGGTCGACCAGACCCATGGAGGTCGACCGCCCACACCATACTGGATTGTTTCTGTCTTAAAACAAAAATGCATCCGCGGTCGACCGGCCCAATAGAATTCGAGATAGCCTGGATTCCAGGTTCCATCCCGCGGTCGACCGACCTTGAGTGAAATTTCATTTTAACTTTAAAATCAAGGGGCTTTTGGGCTATGGTCTTTGGGCTTTAGTCCAAGGTTTTCAAACATATTTTTGGGTGTGTTGATGGTTTTCAAAGATGTAAAATGTTAAGTATAAAAACCATTTTGAAAACCTTTTGAAAGTGCATTTTATATAAAATTAAGAGGACTCCAAATACATTCTAAAAATAAGAACCTTGAGTCTTCTTGGAATGTCTTGGCTCCTTTGCACTTTCTTGGACTTCTTCGGCTTGGGTGAACATCTTGACCTTGTCTTGGCTCTTGTGACATCCTCCAATCTTCACTGCATGTTGTGAGGTGCATGAGGTGTCACTAATGACTTGTTCAACTCCAAGCTTCTTCTTGACACTTGCTTAGGAACTTGTGGGATCTTCATGATGAGCTTCATTACTTGAGCATCTTCAAATGAGGATGACTCCAATGTAGGTGCAAGCTCTTGGTTCTTTTGATTCTTGATCCACAAGTCATGTGTTGTGAAGAGTGTGTGATGGCGGTTATGATATGAAATTTCTGTATACAACACAACATCTTAAAGCAACACATTAGTCTGACAATGCTAATCAATTTGTGTTTGCTAGCATCAAAACAAGAAGGTAAGATGAATGATTAACCCATGGGAACCCTTGGGCTTACATTCTCCCCCTTTTTTATGATGGTAAACAAATTGATTAGGGAGGAAGGAGATATCAACCAACAGATGAATAAGCATGGTATGATATACACAATAGAGCATAGCTCCCCCTCACTATATGCACAAATATAATTAATAACTGTAAAACATATGGTGCATATACAATTGGACTACCTAATCAATTTCCAAAATTCTCCCCCTTTTGGCAACAACAAAAAGTTTGGGATAAACAAGTGAAAGTGCAAGTGGGGGTCAAGATGAAAATAGCTTTGCTAAGCTATGTGCCTTGTATATGATATATCATTCAAGCTCTAATATGATGCTTATCAAAGAAGAATGCAATTGAAATGCATGCTAAGCCAAATAAATTTTTTTTTATCAAATGGTTTGGGAGTTAAGCACAATAGTAGGGGCAATAAACCATGTGAGCACATCACATTGGTCTATATCATCATGAGTATATAACCATTGATCTCTCCCCCTATGAATTTGTCATAGGCCCTAGGTGAAACCTGTGTTGGAGGGCATGACAAGGTATAATAATGCAAGGTGAATGATTTTAACACTTGGGCTTTATCTACAACTTTTGAAGGCAGATAAGTATCTACGTGAGCAAAGATATGCTCAGATCTATGACTTAATCATTTAAGTTCACAAGTTGCATTTTGTTGGGGATTTCTTGTCATAGGGCAGACAAGTCTCTTCCTGAGCATGAACATGCTCAGAATTATAACATAACTTTTGAGTTTGAGTTGTTTGACCCTAGATGATTAGACATTTGCAAGTGACGACTCCCCCTGACTATGTGCAATTAATCTAAATGTAATTGTCTCTAGCACATAGACCCATGATTTTAATCACCTTACCCATTTTAATTTTTGCTCCATTCAAATGAGAGAAATACTTTGAATGGATGATTATTAGACATATGATTATAAAGTTGAAATAAATACAGTCTAATAAGCACATGGATTCCAAAATAATAAACAATCAAGGGAATACACATCCATAGCAGCCAAAAGAAATCATGTATATGTAGATAAGTCATATAAGGTTCCATATACATGAATAACCAATGGAAGAGACACACCCTCTTCACATCAGAACTACATGTTAGAGATTCAGAAATGACAATGGAAATCACATAATCTCTTAACATGAAAAACAAAATCAACCATGAAGCATAATGCCCCTCTGGGCAGATATCCTGTACATCCATAATCATGTCATAGAAGGCATATTCATCCACATATCAAAAAGCCCATACTGGGCATCCAACTATACTATCCACAAGCCCATACTGGGCATCCAACTATACTATCCACAAGCCCATCTAGGGCACCATCCACATAGTCATCTGAGCCCATACTAGGCACCTATATAGACCAAAATAAAAGCTCACATCGGGCATAAAACATCATCCATGATGAAAATGAAAATACAATGTCCAAAAGCCCAAACTGGGCGAGAAGAGAGCAAAAAAAATGATAATCAGCAACAAAATGTGATCGTCTGTGTCTGCTGTGAAGAAGGTGCTGTCTATCTATCAGTCCTGAGAAGGAGGAGGCTGATGCTCACGAGATGGAGACCGGGAGGTGTAGTATCTGGTGGACTGACTCCTCTGATATGCCTGCATCATCTCTCTATGCTGCCTCGCCAAAAGCCGCATAAGTCTCTCATGATCAGAGGCTCTCTGGCTCTCTGCAGTCGTAAAGGCAGTAGATAGGGTATCAAACCCGGTCGTGAGAGTCTCTAGTCTAGTTCGTGATGGTATCTAAGCCAGACCTCAAGGATGTGATATCTCTTGCGAGATATGTAAGCCCAATGGTTCCCACCTTGGCATTCCCATCTTCTTTTGATGATTCCAATACACAAGTGATTTTATATCACTAATGTGTTTGAATGTCTAAGTTGTAGATCATGTTTGTGTTAAGAAAAGATTGCTTGGATTGAGGCCAAGAAGCTCTCATTGGACCGCATTAGGATGGCCAAAGACATCGAAGATCCAAGACGCATGAAGACTTGAAGCATCGCAATTGAAGATCGAAGTCGTTTTAGAATGTAAAGATCCAATCCTAGTTTAGGTGTTTAGAGGCATAAATAAAGTAATCTCACACACCCTAAAATGTTTAAGAGATTGTCCTTGTGGTATTCCAACACTTTGGAACCCTCATAACAATCCCAACTTGGTGTAGAGTTGGAAGCCCAAATGAATAAGAAACAGAATTGAAAAACCAGCTTGAAAATCCGATATAGGGGGTCCCAAGTTATAATAGAAATGGCAACTATGAGGAGGGAGAATACGGTTGTTTAAGAAAACTAGAATTTACCAATTTGAAAAACTCAAACCGATTAAGAGATCAAAAACAATATTTTAAGCATACAAGTTAAATCTAATGGTGCAATGCAAATGAAAAAGCAAAGAGATAGAAAGAGTGCACCCGAGATTTAAAGTGGTTCGGTCCTCAAACTCGAGGCCTACTCCACTCCACCAACCAAACCCGTTGATGGCTTCACTATTTGATCTTCTTAACCTTGGCGAAGATCGGTGCCAATTACAATTGCTTTAACCTTGGTGGCAATCCTCACCACAGAGAAAAAGGGCTCCGCTTCTCCGAATACTCCCCCGAATACACATCTTGAAAGATGAAAGAAAGAACTAAAAGATCCCTTCACAAGGGTTACAAAAGATGTACAATTGAGAGCCTATGATCCAAATCCTAGAGTTGGTGATGAGAGGCACAATTGAAGCTTGATTCACTCTTGGGTATTCAAATGAAGTTTAAGAGTGTTAGGATTGATAGTTTGTATGTTTAGAACACTCATATTTATAGGAAAACCAAAATATGACCGTTCAATGGCATTGAGGTAATTCCAGCAAAATTCCAAACGGCTCTTTTTCAGACCGTTGGAGTGTTCTCGGAGTTCCGAGAATTAATTCTCGGAGTTCCGAGAATTCTCGGAGTTCCGAGAAAAAATCTCGGAGTTCCGAGAAGCCTCACAGAAATTGGAAAAAGTCTACTGGACCATTTCTCGGAGTTCCGAGAATAATTCTCGGAGTTCCGAGAATTCTCGGAGTTCCGAGAAAACCTCTCGGAGTTCCGAGAAGCCTATGCAGAGCAGATTTTCAATTCTGTTTTTTGGGCTTCCAGTTCTCAATCAAGATGGGATTGCTATGAGGGTTCCAAGGTGTTGGAACTCCACAAATACAATCACTTGTTTATTTAGGGTGTGTGAGATTACTTTAATTATGCCTCTAAAAACCTAATCTAGGTTTGGATCAATTACATTTAAGAAATGGTCTTCAATATTAATTTCTTCATGTCTTCAAGTCTTCATGACTTCTTGCTTGATGACTTTGGCCTTCCAATTAGTGGTCCAATGTGGGCTTCTTGGCCTTCAATCCAAGCATCCTTGATCTTACTTTATCAAGATCTACAACTTAGACAAACAAACACATTAGTGATAAATGATCACTTGTGTATTGGAATCATCAAAACAAGATGGGAATGCCAAGGTAAAAACCATTGGGCTTACAATCTCCCCCTTTTTGATGATGACAAGCACAAGAGATTTACAAATCAAAGCATATACTATTTTCACATTTTTCTTACACTAGAGACTTTACTCTAGATTCTTCTCCCCCTTTGTCATCAACAAAAAGAAGGGGTAAGAAAAACAAGGGTTTAAAATTTACAATTTTAAAACTCCCCCTTTTTTAAAGAAAAATTCAATTTTAACTCCCCCTAGTTAAAATAATTTTACAATACAAGAGGGGTTATCAAAAAAAAAAAACATACAAATGAAATATATTCAATTTTAAGTTAAAAAACCCCTAATCTACACAATATGAATAACATCATATGGGGGTTTTGGGAACCCAAGATTTCTTGGTCCCACATCTAGCCCTACTCTTGGATGCACATTGGAATTGGTAATGACCATTCATTCCACAAAAATGGCATCTAACAAGAGGGTTAGATACACTAGTCTTATCATGATAAGCATGTTGAGGTCTAAGACTAGTTTTACTTAGGATTATGTCAATTATTTTATTTCCATTTAGAAATCCATGTAAACATAATCTAAGTCTTTCATTTTCATTATGAAGATAGGATGTTTGAACTAAAAGCTCATTTCTTTCATCTTCATAAGAATTGGAGGAGCTTGCCATATTTTGAAATTTTAAAAGTTGGCAAGTTTTCTCATCCAAACTACCCTTAAGGGTATTAATCTCAAGTTTATGATTTTCAAGTGTAACTTGTTCTTGAGATATGGAAGAAGATAAATCACTTTTCAAAAATTCAAGTTCTTTTTCTAACTTTAAAATGGATTTTTTAAGAACTTTGTTTTTGGAAATTTGGGTATGCAAGGTTTCACATAATTCATCATAAGGTATACTATCACTTTTACTACTAGATGAAGAATATGAGGGGTTAGAGTTTACCTCAACTTCATGGGTGATTGTCATGAAGCAAAGATCATCTTTTTTATTTTCTTCCCCTTCACTTGAGCTTTTGCCCGATGTGCTTAACGCATCCCAACCGGCGGCAAGAGCCTTATGCTTCTTCCAATCCTTCTTACCCTTGTACTTAGAGGAAGTTGATTTTAGAAGTGGACAATCCGGTCTTTTGTGTCCAATCTTCTTGCAATTGAAGCATCTTAAGGCTCTTTCAACATCACTTTCCTCTTTCTTCTTCTTATCTTTCTTATGCTTCTTTCTCCACAAGCTCTTGAATCTTCGTAAAGCTTCTTCTTCGTCACTATCCGCTTCACTTGATGAGTCTTCCTTGGAAGCCTTGAGTGCTAGGGATCTAAATTCCCTCTCCTTCTCCTTTGGCTTCTTTTCCTCTTGTCGGCTAGTAAGGAGCATCTCATGGGTGATGAGAGATCCTACAAGCTCCTCTATGGTTAGAGTCTTGAGATTTTTCGACTCTTGAATCGCGGTCACCTTTGGATCCCAATGGGGAGGAAGAGACCTAAGTAACTTACTCACAAGCTCATCGTTAGGATAAGATTTACCAAGATTAGCTAGTTCGTTAGAAATAATAGAAAAACGAGTATACATTTCCGAAATACTCTCGTTTGGACTCATTCTAAACATTTCATACTTGCTCTTTAACAAGTTTATTTTGGAATCCTTGACTTGTGATGTTCCCTCATGGGTAGTTGCAAGGGTATCCCAAATAGTCTTGGCGGAATCAAAAAGAGCAACTCTATTAAACTCCTCGGTAGCTAAGGCACAAAACAATGAATTTATTGCTTTGTAGTTCAAATTAGCTTGCCTTTTCTCTACCACATTCCATTCATCAAAAGGATTGGAAGGTACATTGTATCCATTTTCAACAATGTACCAAAGTTCCACATCTATCGAAAGAAGATAGATGCGCATCCTTGTTTTCCAATGTCCATAGTTTGACCCATTGAAGAAAGGAGGTCTAGTTGTGGAATGGCCTTCCGGAAGTCCGGTTCCAATTTGGTGTGCCATTTCACAATTTGAAGTTGCCAAATAAAATCTTTCCCTAGTTAGATTTTGAAATAACTTTTACAAAAATTTTAAAATCTTTTAAGAACCTGGCTCTGATACCAAGTGAAAATCCGATATAGGGGGTCCCAAGTTATAATAGAAATGGCAACTATGAGGAGGGAGAATACGGTTGTTTAAGAAAACTAGAATTTACCAATTTGAAAAACTCAAACCGATTAAGAGATCAAAAACAATATTTTAAGCATACAAGTTAAATCTAATGGTGCAATGCAAATGAAAAAGCAAAGAGATAGAAAGAGTGCACCCGAGATTTAAAGTGGTTCGGTCCTCAAACTCGAGGCCTACTCCACTCCACCAACCAAACCCGTTGATGGCTTCACTATTTGATCTTCTTAACCTTGGCGAAGATCGGTGCCAATTACAATTGCTTTAACCTTGGTGGCAATCCTCACCACGGAGAAAAAGGGCTCCGCTTCTCCGAATACTCCCCCGAATACAAATCTTGAAAGATGAAAGAAAGAACTAAAAGATCCCTTCACAAGGGTTACAAAAGATGTACAATTGAGAGCCTATGATCCAAATCCTAGAGTTGGTGATGAGAGGCACAATTGAAGCTTGATTCACTCTTGGGTATTCAAATGAAGTTTAAGAGTGTTAGGATTGATAGTTTGTATGTTTAGAACACTCATATTTATAGGAAAACCAAAATATGACCGTTCAATGGCATTGAGGTAATTCCAGCAAAATTCCAAACGGCTCTTTTTCAGACCGTTGGAGTGTTCTCGAAGTTCCGAGAATTAATTCTCGGAGTTCCGAGAATTCTCGGAGTTCCGAGAAAAAATCTCGGAGTTCCGAGAAGCCTCACAGAAATTGGAAAAAGTCTACTGGACCATTTCTCGGAGTTCCGAGAATAATTCTCGGAGTTCCGAGAATTCTCGGAGTTCCGAGAAAACCTCTCGGAGTTCCGAGAAGCCTATGCAGAGCAGATTTTCAATTCTGTTTTTTGGGCTTCCAGTTCTCAATCAAGATGGGATTGCTATGAGGGTTCCAAGGTGTTGGAACTCCACAAATACAATCACTTGTTTATTTAGGGTGTGTGAGATTACTTTAATTATGCCTCTAAAAACCTAATCTAGGTTTGGATCAATTACATTTAAGAAATGGTCTTCAATATTAATTTCTTCATGTCTTCAAGTCTTCATGACTTCTTGCTTGATGACTTTGGCCTTCCAATTAGTGGTCCAATGTGGGCTTCTTGGCCTTCAATCCAAGCATCCTTGATCTTACTTTATCAAGATCTACAACTTAGACAAACAAACACATTAGTGATAAATGATCACTTGTGTATTGGAATCATCAAAACAAGATGGGAATGCCAAGGTAAAAACCATTGGGCTTACACAGCTGCATATAGGCTTCTCGGAACTCCGAGAGATTCCTTGGAGCTCCAAGAAATGGTCAAGTAGCATTTTTCCAACTTCTGTTTGTATTCCCGGAACTCCGAGAGAAATTCTCGGAACTCCGAGAAAATATCTCAGAACTCCGAGACCACTATGTCGGGAACAAAATTATGACCGTTGGGGATTTTGCCAGATTTACCAGTATGCCCCTCAAACGGTCATATTTGGTTTTTCTATATATATGGGTATTATAAACTTCCCAACAATCAATCCTAACACTCTAAAAACCTATTGGAATATCCCAAGAGTGTATTAAGCTTGTTTATGCCTCTCATCCTCTAGAATTAGGATTTGGATCATTAGGCTCAAATTTGTACATCTTCTACAAACCTTGTAAACCCTTGTGAGGGAATTTTTGTTCTTTCTTTCTTTATTCAAAAGATTGTATTTGGGTGAGTGTTCGGAGAAGCGGAGCCCACTCTCCGTGGTGAGGATTGCCACCAAGGTTAAAGGCAATTGGAATTGTAATCGGCACCGATCTTCACCGAAGTTAAGAAGATCAAAATAGTGAAGCCATCAACGGGTTTGGTTGGTGGAGTGGAGTAGGCCTCGCATTTTGAGGACCGAACCACTTTAAATCTCGGGTGCACTCTCTCTTATCTCTTGCTTTACATTTGCATTGCACTTAGGATTTAACTTGTGCGCTTAATTTCCTTTTGATCTCTTAAATTTTCAAAATTGGGTTAGAGTTTTCAAAAGCTTAAAACTTGTTAGGAACCTAATTTTCCCTCCTCATAAGTTGTCATTAGAATAGTACTCAGGCCTACCCTTGGAATTTCAAGATCCTCATATGAACCAGCCGCAGGAGCCTGATGCTGTTGAGTCTGTGATCGCTCATGTGCTCTCCTCTGCTGCTGCACCTGGACCACTCGTTTAGCTTCATCTGCAGCTTCATCAATCTTATCTGGTGAAACAGTACTAGGACCTTCTTGACCTGGTATAGGGATCCTCATAAGCTTAATGGTGGTTTGGTTGAGCATGTGATCAGGGTTTTTATAGGGCTCATTTGATATATTAATTTTCCAATGTCTTACAAGCTTAGTAATGAGCATCCCAAAAGGTAGTCCTCCATGTCCTCTCTTAGCTACCTCATCCATGTATCCAAAAATGATATATCCCAAATTTAGTTTAATTTTTTGCATAATGCAGTGGATTACTAAGGCTTCAAAAGGCTTTACCGCGTCAAAATTTGCAGCCCTTGGCGTGATATTGTATGCTACTATTTTGTGAATCAATCTAGCAGTATCCTTCATGGAGCTGGCAACTATATTTAACTTCTCGCCCTGAGGAGGTACAGTTCCTAAGGTTCTATATACCTCTATCATGTTGAAGTGATTCTCGATCTCATTCTTATTCCAGAAGAAAATTCATTGACCATCATTGGGCACCTCAATAATTCTACAGAGTTCAGCTATATTTAGCTCAACCACCTTTTTAAGATATGTGTTCATCACAATACCGTTTTGAGAAATGTCAAGATTAGCATAGAAATATTTGATCAATTCGGGATAGATTATGGAGCTATATTCAAGAAAGAATTGCCAACCTTGATGAGCGAATAGCGGCCTAAGTTGGAATTTGTCGAAATCCTTAAACATCACCCTTTTTCCAGAAACGAGAACACGCTTTGAATATTCTTCATAGCGGTCGATTGCTCTTTTATTGAAGAAGTGCTCGGTGGGGAACACTTCTTCTTCGGGTTCGGTTCTTGCTCGCTTACACTTACTTGCGATGGTTTTCCTTGATGTCGACATTTTAGAGTTAGGGTTTTTAAGAGAAAATGAGAGAACCAAGGAGGTTTTGAGAGGGATGATGAAGAATAGATGAAGAAGATGGAGCATCAGTGGATTAGAGAGAGGTATGATGAGAGATTAGTGGAGAATGGAGAGAGATGAAGAAGATGAACAATGGAGAGATTTAATGTAGAGAAACGAAGAAGAAGGAAAGAAAATGAGAAATAGAGGAAAGGGAATGGATCAAACCTCACTAAAACCCTTTAATCTTGAGGCTTTGACCCTTACAATTGCTTTAGAGGCGAAGAGGAGCAAAAAAACTAGGAGAAGAACAAATGGCGGAAGTGAAAAAATGAAACGGCGGAAGCCCTTTAAAAGCAGTTTTCAATTGTCGCGGTCGACCGGGATATCAAGGTCGCCCGCCGTGGCGCTACTGTCCATTTTTATTTTTCACCCGTGACCATCCCCGGTCGACCGGGTTACCGCAGTCGTCCTCCGCGACAAATCTATTTTCCTTTTTATTTTTGTCCAGATTGCTTTCCACGGTCTCCCTCCGGGGCTCGGTCGACCGCCACACCCCTGTTTTTAATTTCTTGATATTTTTTAAGGAATTTTGTGGACAAATCAATTTTCTCCTATTTTTCTCACCTTTATGGGATTCTAATGAATATGCAAACTCTATCCCAAGATAATGTGAGAACTCCTAAAAATTCATTTCTAATTTCCTATCATTTAAGCTCGAATTGATGAATGGACATATGTTTTCAATGAAGTTCTTTATGGATGATCTAGGAGAATTTTGCTAGATATCAAAATATTATGTTTGATCAATGTCTAGCAATATTTGACATGCTAGTTCATCTAGATGTGGATGCTAAGTGCATATGTGTGTGTTTTTGCATTTAGATGGATTTCACTAAACGATTTTCAATAAAGCACAATATATAGTCTACAGAGGTAATTTCTTATTTTCTTTATAGACTATAAGATATATGATGTGATATGAAGCTTAATAAGCAATGATACATTCTATTAACAACATGACTGATGACATGTATCTATGCTTAATTATGAAATAATATATCATTAAAGCACAAGTGATCTAGATACATTGAATGCACTATTGAAATAGTATCTAGATAGAATTCATATGATATTGCAATTGAAGCACAACCCCATATATTAATAATTTTAAATAATGAGTTGAGTGGGAGATTTTGGAACCCAAATCCATTCGGTTCCAATCAAGTTTGTGTGTAGGAGTGTATCTTTTCTTATCCACACAAACTTGCTTGATTTCACAAATCTAAGCCTACACCTAGATTTATGATGCCCTACTCTACCACAATGTGAACATGAATAAGTGTGGGTAGATGAAGAGCAATTAGAACCACAAGAATACATATGATGATAAACATGTTTGTCTTTTTCTTCTTGTATTCTTTGGTTCTTCATAAAGAGTTCTTTATTAACTAATTTTATCTCATTCAATTGATTTTCAAAGCAATTTGTTTGTTGAGATAAATTTGCTTTTTCGTTTTTCTTCATTCTCACAAACAAGTTTATATTTTTCATTTAAATCATTGTTTGTATTATCAAGGCTTTCCTTTTCTTTTCCAAGGATATTGCACTTTTTAATTAAGTCAGCATTTTTGTTTATCAAGATTTTGCTTAGATGACTTAACTTTTCATTTCTTTTCAAACAATCATCAATTTCTAACTTAAAATTTTTAATTTATTTTTCTAAATAAAAAATTGAATGGTTGAAAGAATTTTACTTTGCAAAAGATTTTCGTAGAGTTTCTTCTTGTCTAGAAACAATGTTTTTATCATTTAAGGAGAGACTACTATTTTTCTCATAAAATTTTTCAAGATTAGTCCAAATATCTTTTGCATTGGAACATGATGAAAGTTTCTCAAAAGCATTGGGACATAGTCCACAACATATTATAATAATAGCTTTTAAATTAAATGAAAATAATTTTACAGTATTTTTAATGCATTTCCTTGGAATAGAAAATCCTCTTTCAATGACATCTAAGATGTCAAAGTCTATGGATTTGAGATAGGCAAGCATTCTTACTCTCCAACCCCTAAAATTTGTTCCATAAAAAAATGGAGGAATTATAGCGGATTGGCCTAGCTCAAAATTTATTGGATTGTCGTGGATCTTTATCTCTTGTAGATTCTGAATTAAAGAAAAATCTCTTTAAGAGCCTTAGCTCTGATACCAAATGAAATACAAGGTGACAACCAAAGAGAGGGGGAGGGTGAATTGGCTACTTAAAAATTTGGGGTTTAATTAATTGAATTACTAAAACCAATTTACAAATTAAGCCTTAACAAGTTTAACCCTTGATTAATCAATAAAGATATTAAGAGCACGAGTTTAGATGTTATTTTAAACATGCATTCACTAACTCTAGTTCAATTAAAACATAGACATAAGTTGGGTTAGAGATTACCAATCACCACAATGTGTAAATAAGAAGGAGAAGAAGAAAGCATCCACAAGGCAGAAGTTTTATAGTGGTTCGGTCACAACTTGACCTACTCCACTCTTCAAAGTTTTCCTCCTTGGGTTTCTTCACTAACCAATAAGATTCTTCAAAGGGTGAATCTTAAAGCCTTACACCAACTCCTTCTTCAAAGGGATCACACCCTTTTCTGCACGAAGCCTTTTCGAGGACACCTTCCTAGTACAATTGATTTACCTTTCTTTTCTGGCCAAATCGGAGACCCTCAACTATGGAATGAAGAAATAAAATAAAAGAACTCTTAATGCCTCTTGATAGGCTGATTAAAACTTTCAAAGCTCACAAACTCTCCAAGGAATATATACAAATGTAAAGCCTATGGAGATCCTTTTGATAGAATATAAAAATACAAGTTCAAAGAGGTTTAACCTTTCATATAAAAGTTTAGGTTCAAGAATATGGGATTTGATCTTGCAAAAGGTTATGTAGAAAGGTTTAGATAGTGTATATATAGCCCACAAGGAAATATGACCGTTTGGGGGTAAAACCGAAATTTCCAAGATTGAAAAATTCAACCTGCGAAAGTCCCAACGGATCTATTTTCCAGTCACGGTGGTCGACCGAGGCACGGAGGTCGCCCGCCCTTATCGGGCTCTTCTTTTGAAGTTCAAAATTCATACCGGCGCGGTCGACCAACCCAATGGCGGTCGTCTGGCGAGGGCTTACTGTTTGAATTAAATTTTCGTTCAAAACACTATCGCGGTCGACCGGACCCATGGAGGTCGACCGCGCACACCATACCGGATTGTTTCTGTCTTAAAACAAAAACGCATTTGCGGTCGCCCGGCTTACCCCGGTCAACCGGTCCGATAGAATTCGAGATAGCCTGGATTTCCAGGTTCCATCCCGCGGTCGCCCCGCCTAGCCCGATCGACCAGCCTTGAGTGAAATTCCATTTTAACTTTAAAATCCAGGGGCTTTTGGGCTATGATATTTGGGCTTTAGTCCAAGGTTTTGAAACACATATTTGGGTGTGTTGATGCTTTTCAAAGATGTAAAATGTTAAGTATAAAAACTATTTTGAAAACCTTTTGAAAGTGCATTTTATATCAAATCAAGAGGACTCCAAATACATTCTAAAAATAAGAACCTTGAGTCTTCTTGGAATATCTTGGCTCCTTTGCGCTTGGACTTCTTCGGCTTGGGTGAACATCTTGACCTTGTCTTGGCTCTTGTGACATCCTCCAATCTTCACTGCATGTTGTGAGGTGCATGAAGTGTCACTAATGACTTGTTCAACTCCACTTCTTGACACTTAGGAACTTGTGGGATCTTCATGATGAGCTTCTTTACTTGAGCATCTTCAAATGAGGATGACTCCAATGTAGGTGCAAGCCCTTGGTTCCTTGGATTCTTGATCCACAAGTCATGTGTTGTGAAGAGTGTGTGATGGCGATTATGATATGAAATTTCTGTATACATCACAACATCTCAAAGCAACACATTAGTCTGACAATGCTAATCAATTTGTGTTTGCTAGCATCAAAACAAGAAGGTAAGATGATGATTAACCCATGGGAACCCTTGGGTTTACACTGATTAATTTTGAGCTTTTGGAACTCAATTTTAACAAGATAAATGGAATGTCATGAGGGTCTAAATTTGTTCATCCAGCTCATGAACATTCACTTAACCATGTAAGTTCTTAAGGGGTATTGGAAAATGTTTTGAAAACCTTGTCTTGACTTAGAAGTCTAAAGAGAAAATAATGTACAATGAAATCTAGGTAACGCTGAACTTCTCTTTAGCCATGGTCTTCAATTGATCTTTTATTTTGTATATGCTTGCTTGAGAGATAATGTGAGCTCCACCCAGCTCCTTTGTCTCTTGTGTGGTATATCTTCAAGCATGACCATGTGGTGAGTTGGTTTATTCTATGATCAACCTATCTTAACACAACACTTCAAGGCAAATTGATTAGTATAAAAAATATATAATCAATTTAGTTTGAGAATCATCAAAACATAAGAGAATGGACCCTTGAGAATCATCAAAACATAAGAGGATGGACCCTTGGGCTTACAATCTCCCTTTTTTTATGATGACAAACAAAATTGATATGAGGTGTCTGGAGTGACATGATAGGCAAGTGAATGTGAAAACTCTCCCTCATCATATGCACAGATATAAAATGACAAGAGAAAGCATAGAGTGCTTATGGAGCATGGATAGATAATCAATTTCCAAAATTCTCCCCCTTTTGGCATCAGCAAAGAGGAAGGATATCAAGTTTAAGCACATACATGAGAGCAAAATATTAGCCAATTAGTATGCTCATACAATTGATTTACTCCTCCTTAGGCTTTATCATAAAGCAAAGGTGCACTCCTACCAGGTTATAGCGTGATAAGCCCTAAGAAACCCCTATTTCCCTTCTCTCCCCTTTTTTTTTTTTTTTTCAAAGAACATTTTATCATGAAATAAGGTATGAGTGTGAAATGATCATGATAAGCAAGAGTATATGGTCATCAAGTTAGGGACTCCCCCTGACTCAATGCTTATGGTATAAAGTAAATATACATTTAAGTAGTTGCACATATACATGTTCATGATTAAGATGCCGGCACAAGGCCAAATTGTTATGTGTTTTAATTAAGGTGAAGGTACCGTCTCCCTCTTAGAAATTAAGAAGGCTAAGGGCACCGATTAAGTGACTTTTAAAGATTAGGGTTTGACATCTCAAACATGCAGATACTACCAAATAGAGATGATACATATATATATATATATATATATATATATATATATATATATATATACTATACAGATAAGCAGATGAAGGCACAAAATATTCATTTGGCAAGATCTTTGACTTGGTCTGCACTCCAGATGTTTAAGGCATTTCTTATATAACACATTTTCTCATCACTAAGGAGCTTTGTAAAGATGTCAGCCAATTGTTCCTCAGTATTGATATACTTTAGGCAAATGTCCCCTTTTCGTGAGTGACTCTAATGAAGTTGTGCCTAATCTCAATGTGTTTGGTTCTAGAGTGTTATATGGGGTTCTTTGTCAAGTTTATAGCACTAGTGCTGTCAATTGAATGAGAATATTTTCCATTTTAACACCATAATCCATCAATGTGCTTTTCATCCATAGGACTTGTGCACAACAAGCCCCAGTTGCCACATATTCTGCTTCTGTTGTGAACAGGGCTACTGAATTCCGTTTCTTACTAAACCATGATACAAGAGATTTTCCCAATAATTGACAAGTCCCGCTAGTGCTTTTTCTATCCACTCTACATCCAGCAAAGTCTGCATCTGAATATCCAGTGAGAGTGAGTCACTAAATATTTCATACCATAGTCCCAGACTTTGGGTTCCTCTTAAGTACTTGAAGATTTTCTTGACTGTAGATAGATGAGACTCCATTGGATCCGATTGAAATCGAGCACAGAGGCAGACACTAAACATAATGTCTGGTCTACTAGCTGTCAAATAGAGGAGACTACCTATCATTACCCCTATACATCTTTTGGTCCATTGACTTGCCAAATTCATCTTTTTCTAACTTAGCAGTTGTACTCATTGGAATTCTTGATGTGTTGCTGCTATCCATCACATACTTCTCATTAACTCCTTTGTTTACTTTTCTCGATTTATAAAATTTCCATTTTGGTATTGTTTGATTTGGAGTCCTAAGAAGTAGGTCAACTCACCCATCATGTTCATTTCAAATTAATTTTTCATTAGATTTGCAAATTCATCACACATCCTTTGATTAGTTGAGCCACATATGGTATCATCTACATAGATCTTGACAAGGAGGATATCATGGTTTTCCTTTTTGATAAATAATTCTTATCCCCTTTGCCCATCTCAAAACTCTTTTCTACAAGGAATGTACAAAGCCTCTCATACCAAGCTCTAGGAGCTTGCTTCAATCCATATAAAGCTTTATCAAGCTTGAAGACATGATTTGGATGTTTGTAGTCTTCAAACCTGGAGGTTGCTCAACATACACTTCCTCTTGGATATAGCCATTTAGGAAGGCACTTTTGACATCCATTTGATAGAATTTAAATTATTTGGATATAGCCATTTAGGAAGGCACTTTTGACATCCATTTGATAGAATTTAAATTATTTATGACATGCATATGCCAAAAGTATCCTAATAGCTTCCATACGGGCAACAGGAGCAAATGTCTCATCATGGTCTATCCCTTCCTCCTGATTGTACCCTTGCGCTACAAGCCAAGCCTTATTCCTAGTGATTATTCCATTTTCATCCATTTTGTTTCTATACACCCATCTTGTGCCAATGACTGGGTGATCACTAGGCCTAGGCGCTAGCCTCTACACCTTGTTCCTTTCGAATTGGCTCAACTCTTCTTACATAGCCATCAACGAATATTCATCCTTTTCGGCTTCCTTGATGAACTTAGGTTCCAATTCGGATAGGAATGATAAATTATTACTTACACTTCTATAGTATGATCTAGCTCTTACAAGTGATGTGGCATCACCTAAGATTTGGGATTCCGGATGATCAACCAATATTCTCTTATCCCTAGGTAATGAATTGTCCTCTACATTTTCAACTTGCACAATAGGTAATGTATCACTTGTAGAGTCTTGGGGAAGAACATTTGTCATAGATGGAGGGCTTTCAATGTGTTCATCCTCATCATTAGGGATGTCTTGAAGTATTGGCTCTCTCTCATCAAATGTAACATGCATAGATTCTTCTACAGTTAAGGTTCTTCTATTAAACATTCTAAATGCTTTGCTATGTGTAGAATACCCTAAGAATATGCTATCATCCGATTTCTTATCAAATTTATGCAAATTATCTTTGATATTCAAGATGTAGCATCTACAACCGAACACCGTAAAGTAGCTTATATTGGGTTTCAAGTTTTTCCTAAGCTCATAAGGTGTTTTTTTAGAAATTGGCTTCATATACACCTTATTTATGATATAGCAAGCTGTGCTAACCGCCTCCGCCAAAAAATATTTAGGGAGATCATTCTTATGTAACATTGCTCTAGCCATTTCTTGGGGGGTTCAGTTCTTTTTTTCTACAACCCCATTTTGTTGAGGTGTTATAGGTGCCGAGAAGTTGTGTTTTATGCCATGATCATTACAATAAGTGTTAAAGTGTATGTTTTCAAATTTCGTTCCATAGTCATTTCTAATGTAAGATATGGCTATACCCTTTTCATTTTGGACATGATTACACAACTTAGAGACATTTTTATAGGTTTCATCTTTATGTGCTAAAAATATGACCGATGTAAATCATGAGTAGTCATCCACAACAATAAACACGTACCTCTTTCCACCTAAGCTACTTGTCTTCATTGGTCCAAAAAGATCCATATGAAGTAGTTGCAACGGGTAAGTGGTAGAGATCATATTTTTAGGGGCAAATGAATTCTTTAATTGTCTGCCTAATATATAAGTTCTACAAATGTGATCCTTGGTGTACTTAAGCTTAGGCAAACCTCTAACTATGTATTTTGAGGAGAGGGATGAAATAAGTTCCATTCCGGCATGACCCAACCTCCTATGCCATAACCAAGAGTTTCACTAATGGCATTGAGACATGTTACGTTTTGGAATCTAAGATCATCTAGCCCAATTGTGTAAATGTTATTATCTCTAGAACCTCTGAATTGTACATTTCCATCTGCCTTATTTTTAATAATGCATTTGTCGGGGTTGAGGACTATTTCAAACCCATTATCACATAGTTGACTAATGCTAATAAGATTATGAGATAAGCCATCAACATAAAGTACACCATGAATGAGAGAGGTAGAGTTACCTATGGTGCCTTCTCCTTTAACCTTTCCCTTCTTGTCACCTCCAAAGGTAACTTCTCAACCATCCTTGAGTGAAAGGGATGCAAATTGAGTGAGGTCTCCGGTCATGTGCCTTGAGCATCCACTATCAAGGTACCATGTGTTGTGGCTTCTAAGACATACCTACATATGAATAGGCAAGTGAGATCCCTTAGGTACCCAAATTTTCCTAATCTTGCTAAGTCCATTTGTTTTCACTTTTACATTTAATTTGATTTTGTCTTGTTTAGCATACATGCAAGCAACCTTATAATGTCCTTCTAGTCCATAATAAAAATAAGTTTTAGTACCGCTAGAAGAAGCTTTCACAAATTTATTTTTATAATTTGACATTGTAGTATCCCATTTATATCCAAGTCCACTCTTATCATGTGACATTATTTGAATGTTAACAAGTTTATCAAATTTTAGTGAATCATTTTCAAATCTTTCAAATAGTTTCTTTAAATCATCATACTCGTGAGATAATTCACTATTTTCATGCTTTAGTTTGTTCTTTTCAATGGATAGCATTTGTCAACTTTCATTCAAACTCTAGATGGTAGCATTCAATCCATGAATTTCAAGTTTAAATTTTTTATTTTCTTCTTCTAGAAAATCATGATCTTTCTTTAACCAACCAAATTCTTTTGTCAAACTAGAAAGAGAGTTTTCAAGAGATGCATTTTTATCAAGTTCAATTTCTAGTTGATCTTGTGCATTTTGTAAAGAATCAAGAACTTTGTTTAAAGTAATAATATCAAATGGTCTAGGGAATCAAGAGGGGGGTTAATTGGTTTTCTAAGAAATTTATTCTTTTAAAATCAAATTTTAAACCTAATTCAATTTCTCTTTACTTGATTAGTTTTGGTTAGTTCAAATAATAAAGAAAAAATGCCCAACCATACAAAAATGAGAGTGCAAAGATAAGACAAGAACACACCGATGTATAGTGG
Source organism: Tasmannia lanceolata (assembly GCF_043159265.1). Classification (NCBI taxonomy): domain Eukaryota; kingdom Viridiplantae; phylum Streptophyta; class Magnoliopsida; order Canellales; family Winteraceae; genus Tasmannia; species Tasmannia lanceolata. Next base: position 35,787,828 of record NW_027518700.1, on the reverse strand, counting down.
TTCGGGCAAAGCCTTAGTCCACTCTTCTTGAGATCGTCCTCAAGGATTTTTACTGTGTGAAACCTCCATGATGCCCGGCTCCGAGGTGATTACAATCCCAAGGGAATTAAATGAGGATGCCCTTGCCACCTTTACACCAACTCTCCTTCCCCGCCGAGTTCTAAGTGCTTCTCTCTAGGATATTAAGAATAGGATGCTCTAGCCACCTTTACAATTGTAGAAGAGAAGATTGCTATGCGTTCATTTAAGGCTTGTAAAGTCCCCTTGAATGCTCTCCAAGATAATACAAGTTAAGTCCTAAATCCAAACTCAAAAGATTGCAAGTACAAGGCAAGTTTGGAGGAGAATAAAAAAGGTTTTAGCCAAATGGGTTTGCAAGTGTTTGTAAATGCTTAGGATGATTTTTCAATCATTCAAGAGAGTTAAATGAACTCTTGAATGTGTATTTTTAAGCCCAAAACAACATATGACTGTTTGGGGGTGGTGTTAACAAAAACACCACAAAAAGCACCTAGCCGTTTGAAATACAACGGATATATTTTTTCCTGTCGCGACGTTCTCGGAGTTCCAAGAACCATTCTCGGAGCTCCGAGAAAAACTCTCAGAGTTCCGAGAAAACGACCAGAGAATGGATATAATCCCTGGACCATTTCTCGGAGTTCCGAGAAGCCTATAAACAACGTATATTCCATTTTTTTTGTTGCTGATTTCTTTTGGGCTTTTGGAACTCATATTTACATGATAATTTGGAATGTTAGGAGGGTCCCAACATGTTGGTCCACCACACAAACATTCTCTTAACAAATTAAGTCTACTACGGGGAGTGTTAGTCTCTTTACAGAAAACTGAAATTCCAAGGGTGGTCCCGAGTACGGCAACTTATGAGGAGTGAGAAATTAGGTTGCTAACAAGTTTTAACTCTTTTGAAAACTCAGACCCAATTTTGGAAATTAAGAGATCAACAATAAAGTTCAAGCACACAAGTTAAATCTAAAGTGCAAATGCAAAATAAGGAGCAAGAGTAAGAGAGATTGCACCCGAGATTTAAAGTGGTTCGGTCCTCCAAACGTGAGGCCTACTCCACTCCACCAACCAAACCCGTTGATGGCTTCACTATGTGATCTTCTTAACTTCGGCGAAGATCGGTGCCGATTACAAATTCCGATTACCTTTAACCTTGGTGGCAATCTTCACCACGGAGAGTGGGCTACGCTTCTCCGAACACTCGCCCGATACAAGTTCTTGACTAAGAAAGAAAGAACAAAAAATCTCTCACAAGGGTTTACAAATTGTAGAAGATGTACAAATTGAGCCTATAGATCCAAATCCTAATATTTAGAGGATGAGAGGCATAATCAAGTTTGATTCACTCTTTGGATGTTCAAATGAAGTTTTAGAGTGTTAGGATTGATCATTTGAATGTTTGGAATGCCCATATATATAAGAAAAACCAAATATGACCGTTCAATGGCATTGTTGTAATTCCAGGAAAAATTGCAACGGCTAAAAATCCGACCGTTGTAGTGTTCTCGGAGTTCCGAGAAAAAATCTCGGAGTTTCGAGAATACACACAGAAGATGAAAAAACGTCTACTGGACCATTTCTCGGAGTTCCGAGAATATTTCTCGGAGTTCTGAGAATTTATCTCGGAGTTCCGAGAAGCCTATTTCATGCTAATTTTCACTTCTGTTTTTGGGCTTCCAATTTTACACCAACTTGGGATTGTTATGAGGGTTCCACATAGTTGGAACACCACAAAGACAATCACTTATATATTTAGGGTGTTTGTTTATTTGCTTAATTATGCCTTTCAAATCTAAAACTAAGATTGGATCTTTTACAATCTAAATATGACTTTGGTCTTCAATGGATTCTTCAAGTCTTCATTTGTCTTGGACTTCGATGTATTTGGCCTTCATGATGTGGTCCAATGAGATCTTCTTGGCCTCAATCCAAGCAATGTTGTCTTAGCACCAATGTGATCTACAACTTAGACAATTAAACACATTAGTGATCATAAATCACTTGTGTATTAGAATCATCAAAATAAGATGGGAATGCCAAGGTGGAAACCATTGGGCTTACAATCTCCCCCTTTTTGATGATGACAAGCACAAGAGATTTTCCAATAAAAGCATACATATTTTCCTTACACCAGAATTCTCTCCCCCTTTGGCATCAATCAAAAAGATTGGGGTAAAAGAGAAACAAAGGGATGAAATATTCAATTTAAAGCTCCCCCTTTTTCAAGGAAAAAGACAAACCTAGAACTCCCCCTATTTAGAATTTTCATTCAATATAAGAGGGGATATTTAACTACCCCTAAAAAATATTCAATTTTAAACATTAGCCCCTAATCTAAGCACATATGATGAAAATCATATGGGGGATTTGGGAATCCAAGCTTTCTTGGATCCACCACTATCCCTAATCTTAGATGCACATTGGAATTGGTAATGACCATTTATTCCACAATAATGGCATCTAAATTGAGGGTTAGATAAGCTAGTCCTATCATAAAAGGCATGATTAGGTCTATGACTAGCTTTCCTCAAGATTATGTCAATAATTTTGTCACCGTTTAGGAAACCATGGAGACATAATCTTAATCTTTCATTTTCATTATGAAGATGTGTTATTTGATTTAGAAAATAATTTGTATTATCTTCATAAGATTTGGAAGAGCTTGCCACATTTTGAATTTGGCAAGTTTTCTCATCCAAACAACCCTTAAGGGTTTTAATCTCAAGTTTAAAATTTTCAATTTGTGCTTGAGATTTTGATATGGAAGAGGATGATTCATTTTTCAAAAAGTCAAGTTCATTTTCTAATTTTGAAATAGATTTTTTAAGAACTTTATTTTTTGAAATTTGACAATGCAAGGTATTGCACAATTCATCATAAGATATTTTTTCACTATCACTACTTGATGAATTATAAGAGGGGTTTGAATTTACCTCATCTTCATGGGTGAGTGCCATGAAGCAAAGATCATCCTTTTTATTTTCTTCCCCTTCGCTTGAGCTTTTGCCCGAGGTGCTCAAAGCATCCTAACCGGCGGCAAGAGCCTTGTGCTTCTTCCATTCCTTCTTTCCATTGTATTTTGAGGAAGATGACTTGAGAAGTGGACAATCCGGTCTTTTGTGTCCAATCTTCTTGCAATTGAAGCATCTTAAGGCTCCCTCAACATCACTTTCTTCTTTCTTCTTTTTTTATCCTTTTTATGCTTCTTTCTCCATAAGCTTTTAAATTTTCTCAAAGATTCTTCTTCATCGCTATCCGCCTCGCTAGAGGATGATGAGTTTGCTTTGAAGGCTTTTAGAGCTAGAGATCGACTCTCTTTTTCTTTCTCTTTCGGCTTCTTCTCCTCTTGTCGGCTAGTGAGGAGCATCTCATGGGTGATGAGAGATCCTACAAGCTCCTCCATGGTTAGCGTCTTGAGATTCTTTGATTCTTGTATGGCGGTTACCTTTGGATCCCAATTTGGAGGAAGAGACCTAAGCAACTTACTCACAAGCTCATCAGTAGGATAAGATTTACCAAGATTTGCTAATTCATTAGAAATTTTAGAAAAACGGGTATACATTTCGGAAATGCTTTCGTTTTGATCCATTCTAAACATTTCATATTTGCTCATTAACAAGTTTATTTTGGAATCCTTAACTTGAGATGTTCCCTCATGGGTAACGGCAAGTGTATCCCAAATAACCTTGGCGGAATCAAAAAGCGCAACTCGATTAAACTCCTCCGTAGATGGGGCGCAAAACAAAGAATTTATAGCTTTGTAATTCAAATTTGCATGCCTTTTCTTTACGACATTCCATTCTTCAAATGGTTTGGAAGGCAACATGTATCCATTTTCAACAATGTGCCAAAGCTCCACATCTATCGAAAGAAGATAGATGCGCATCCTTGTCTTCCAATGTCCATAATTGGAGCCATTAAAGAAGGGAGGTCTAGTTGTGGAATGGCCCTCCGGAAGTCCGGTTCCATTTCTATCCGCCATTTCACAATTAGAAAGTTGCCAAAGATCTTATGATCTTTCCCTTGATGAAATTTTTAAAGAAAAATTTACCAAAGATTTATAGAAAAGAAAATCTTTTAAGAGCCATTGCTCTGATACCAAGTGAAATTCCAAGGGTGGTCCCGAGTACGGCAACTTATGAGGAGTGAGAAATTAGGTTGCTAACAAGTTTTAACTCTTTTGAAAACTCAGACCCAATTTTGAAAATTAAGAGATCAACAATAAAGTTCAAGCACACAAGTTAAATCTAAAGTGCAAATGCAAAATAAGGAGCAAGAGTAAGAGAGATTGCACCCGAGATTTAAAGTGGTTCGGTCCTCCAAACGTGAGGCCTACTCCACTCCACCAACCAAACCCGTTGATGGCTTCACTATGTGATCTTCTTAACTTCGGCGAAGATCGGTGCTGATTACAAATTCCGATTACCTTTAACCTTGGTGGCAATCTTCACCACGGAGAGTGGGCTACGCTTCTCCGAACACTTGCCCGATACAAGTTCTTGACTAAGAAAGAAAGAACAAAAAATCCCTCACAAGGGTTTAGGAATTGTAGAAGATGTACAAATTGAGCCTATAGATCCAAATCCTAATCTTTAGAGGATGAGAGGCATAATCAAGTTTGATTCACTCTTTGGATGTTCAAATGAAGTTTTAGAGTGTTAGGATTGATCATTTGAATGTTTGGAATGCCCATATATATAGGAAAAACCAAATATGACCGTTCAATGGCATTGTTGTAATTCCAGGAAAAATCGCAACGGCTAAAAATCTGACCGTTGTAGTGTTCTCGGAGTTGCAAGAATTCTCGGAGTTCCGAGAAAAAATCTCAGAGTTCCGGGAATACACACAGAAGATGAAAAAAAGTCTACTGGACCATTTCTCGGAGTTCTGAGAAGCCTATTTCATGCTAATTTTCACTTCTGTTTTTGGGCTTCCAATTTTACACCAACTTGGGATTGTTATGAGGGTTCCACATAGTTGGAACACCACAAAGACAATCACTTATATATTTAGGGTGTTTGTTTATTTGCTTAATTATGCCTTTCAAATCTAAAACTAAGATTTGATCTTTTACAATCTAAATATGACTTTGGTCTTCAATGGATTCTTCAAGTCTTCATTTATCTTGGACTTCGATGTCTTTGGCCTTCATGATGTGGTCCAATGAGATATTCTTGGCCTTAATCCAAGCAATGTTGTCTTAGCACCAATGTGATCTACAACTTAGACAATCAAACACATTAGTGATCATAAATCACTTGTGTATTGGAATCATCAAAATAAGATGAGAATGCCAAGGTGGAAACCATTGGGCTTACAAAAACATATTTTGAAAAATCTTGCCTTGAACTAGAAAATCCAAAGAGAGAGGATGTACAAAAAGTCTAAGTGTAGTTACACTTCTCTTTGGTCTTGGTCTTCATACATCTTCTATTGTGTGCTTTCTTTGCTTGAGTGTGTTGAAGTGAGCTCCACCTTGATTGTTCTTCGAAGGTGAGTTGGTTCAATTTTGATTCCAGCTTCTTTGTCCCTTGAATGGTACAACTTCAAGCTTGACCAATGTAGTTTGTTGGTTCCTTCAATGATTAACATGTCTTATCAAAATACTTCAAGGTAAATTGATTAGTATTCAAAAAACATAATCAATTTAGTTTGATAATTATCAAAACAAGATAGGAGAATAGACCCTTGGGCTTACAATCTCCCCATTTTTTATGATGACAAACAAAATTGATTATGGAGTGTGTGTGGAGTGACATGATAGGCAAGTGAATGTGAAAACTCCCCCTCAACATATGAACAGATATAAAATGACAAGTGAAATCATATGGTGCATATGGAACATGAATAGATGATCAATTTTCAAAATTCTGCCCCTTTTGGCATCGGCAAAAAGGAAGGATATCAAGTTTAAGCACATACATGAGAGGAAAATATTAGCCAATTAGTATGCTCATACAATTGATTAACTCCCCCTTAGGCTTTATCATGAAGCAAAGGTGTACTCCTAGTAAGTTATAGCATGATAAGACCTAAGAACCCCCTTTTTTGTATTTAAATTCCTTAAAGAATCTTATCATGAGATAGAGAATGAGTGTGAAACCATCATGATAAGCAAGAGTAATTGATAATCAAGTTTGGTACTCCACCTACATGAAGGTTTATGGTATTAAATATATAGCCAAGTAATGCACATATACATGTTCATGATTGAGATGCTGACACAAGGCCAATTTGTTAGGTATTTTAATTAAGGTGAATGTACCATCTCCTTCTTAGAAGCTAAAAAGGATAAGGGCACCAGTTGAGTGACTTTTAAGATTAAGGTTTGACATCTCATTCATGCAGACACTACCAACAAGGGTGATACATACATGAATACTATATAGATAAGCAGGTGAAGGCACAAAGTATTTATCTGGCAATTTCTTTGACTTGATCTGTAATCCAAACATTCAAGACACTTCTTATATAACACATTTTCTCATCACTGAGGGGCTTTCTGAAGATGTCAGCCAATTGTTCCTCAGTAATGATATACTTTAGGCAAATGTCCCCTTTTTGTGAGTGATCTCTAATGAAGTGGTGCCTAAGCTCAATGTGTTTGGTTTTGGAGTATTGTATGGGGTTCTTTGTCAAGTTTATAGCACTAGTGTTGTCACATTGAATGGGAATATTTTTCATTTTAACACAATAATCCATCAATGTGCTTTTCATCCATAGGACTTGTGCACAACAAGCCCCAGCCGTCGTATATTCTTCTACTGTTGTGGACAGGGCTACTAAATTTTATTTCTTGCTAAACCATGATACAAGAGATTTCTCCAATAATTGACAAGTCCCACTAGTGCTTTTTCTATCCACTCTACATCCAACAAAGTCTGCATCTGAATATCCAGTGAGAGTGAAGTCACTAGATCTTTCATACCATAGTCCCAGACTTTGGGTTCCTCTTAAGTACTTGAGGATTTTCTTGACTGCGGATAGATGAGACACCTTTGGATCCGATTGAAACAGAGCATAAAGGCAGACACAAGATAATGTCTGGTCTACTAGCTGTCAAATAGAGGAGACTACCTATCATACCCCTATATATCTTTTGGTCCATTGACTTGCCAAATTCATCTTTTTCTAAGTTAGTAGTTGTACTCATTAAAATTCTTGATGTCTTGCTACTATCCATCCCATACTTCTTTGTTAACTCCTTTGTATACTTTTCTTGATTTATAAATATTCCATTTTGATATTGTTTGATTTGGAGTCCTAAGAAGTAGGTTAACTCACCATCATGCTCATTTCAATCATTTTTTATTAGATTTGCAAATTCATCAGACATCCTTTGATTGGTTGAGCCACATATGGTATCATCTACATAGCTCTAGACATGGAGGATATCATGATTTTCTTTTTTGATACATAATGTCTTATCCACTTTGCCCATCTAAAAACCCTTTTCTACAAGAAGTGTACAAAGCCTCTCTTACCAAGCTCCAGGAGCTTGCTTCAATCCATATAAAGCTTTATCAAGCTTGAAGACATGATTTGGATGTTTGTAGTCTTCAAAACCTGGAGGTTGCTCAACATACACTTCCTCTTGGATATAGCCATTTAGGAAGGCACTTTTGACATCCATTTGATACAATTGAAATTCTTTATGGCATGCATATGCCAAAAGTATCATAATAGCTTCTATACGGGCAACAAGAGCAAATGTCTCATCATAATCTATCGCTTCCTCCTGATTATACCATTGGGCTACAAGCCTAACCTTATTCCTAGTGATTATTCCATTTTCATCCATTTTGTTTCTATACACCCATCTTGTCCCAATGACTCGGTGATCACTAGGCCCAGGCACTAGCCTCCACACCTTGTTCCTTTCGAATTGGCTTAACTTTTCTTGCATAGCTATCAACCAATATTCATCCTTTTCGGCTTCCTTGATGGACTTAGGTTCCAATTCGGATAGCAATGCTAAATTGTTACTCACACTTCTATAGTATGATTTAGTTCTTACCGGTGAAGTGGCATCACCTTAGATTTGGGATTCCGGATGATCAACGAATATTCTCTTATCCCTAGGTAATGAATTGTCCTCTACATTTTCAACTTGCACAATAAGTAATGTATCACTTGTAGACTCTTGGAGAGGAACATTTATCTTAGATGGAGTGCTTTCAATGTATTCATCCTCATCATGAGGCATGTCTTGAAGTACTGGCTCTCTCTCATCAAATGTAACATGCATAGATTCTTCTACAATTAGGGTTCTTCTATTAAACACTCTGAAATCCGATGAGTGACTCATTTTGGCAACCTAGGGGGGGTGAATAGGATGTTTATAAAACTTTTGCCTTTTAAAAACTATTTCTAGAATTTCACCCAAGACTTATCCCTTGTTTAGTTAACTTTAAAATAGTTGAACTTAAACAATATTAGAAATTAATATAAGTTCAAAAACCCTTTTGATTAGCAAACTTAATTAGGTGATTAATAGCGTAGTTAGCAAGGAACAAATATTGAATCAAAACCAAAGTGCTAACTTCTCACTCAATTCTAGCTATGGAAAAATGCAAGTACAAATAATAGAGTGAGATGGTGAGAGAGAAAGGAAAATATCAACACAAGTGACACAAGGATTTATAGTGGTTTGGCCAAAGGCTTACTCCACTCTACTCAATGTCGTACTTGAGAATTTTCACTTTTGAGACCTCCACGACGCCCGGCTCCAAGGCTTTTACAATCCAAGGGAATTAAATGAGGATGCCCTTCCACCTTTACAGTGACTCTCCTATTTCGCCGAGTTCTAAGCGCTCCAACCCAAGGAAATTTAACATCGGATTCCCTTTCACCTTTCTTGTCTCTCCTACACCGCCGTGATCTAAGCGCTTTCCGAAGAAGATAAGCTTTGCCTCTAAGTAGGCTACAATGCACAATGAAGCTCCAAGGATGCTCTCAAAGATAAAAAAGTTTAAGCCTAAACCAATCTCAAATGATTTTCACAAATTAAGGCACAATGAGTTTGGTTGGTGAGAGAAATTAATCCAAAATAGTTGCAAGTATGTTTCTTGGGTTTAATTAGAGTTGAAAATGTTCTCCTTGATGTTTTGAAACCATACAACATGTCTATATAGGTTCCCAACTCAATATTACAGTTTCAGGGGCAAACTGGTAATTTTTGGGTCAGAAAGACCATTAGTCGTTGTAGCCGCAACGGCTATATTTTTTGAGTTCATAGTGTTCTCGGAGTTCCGAGAAAACTCTCGGAGTTCCGAGAAAATGTCCAGAATATAAATTATACTCCTTGGAACATTTCTCGGAGTTCCTAGCTCGGAGCTCCGAGAAAAATCTCGGAGTTCCGAGAAGCCTATTAACAACAGGTTTTCAGTTTTTCAGTGCTGATTTTTCTTTGGCTTTTGGAACTCAAATTTATCATGTTAAATGGAATGTCATGAGGGTTCCACAATGATGGAACACCACATGGTCATTCACTAATTCAATTAGGCTCTAAGGGTGTGTTGTAGTCTCTTTGGAAAATATTGTTTTTCACTAGTTTTAGGGGTTTAAACCAATGTGCCTTGACAAGAGAAAATGCAGAGAGATAAGAATACATTCTACCCTTTCTGTTACTCTCTAGAACTCTTCTCTTGAGCTGAGATCTTCTATGGTTGAGCTTCCATGCTTGTCATTTTCAAGTTGTGGTACAAGCTCCTTGATCATTTGCATTGGTTCTTGATCCTCCAGCTTTGGCCTGTATGATCTTCTCTGTATGTTCAATGCTTTGAGATGATTGTTGTTGAGCTTCTCCTTGGTAGATCCTCCAAGGTGTGGTTTGTCTAAGAATGCTCTAGCTCCTTTGTTCATTGGTTGGTTCATCTTCAAGCATAGGCCAACAATGTGTGTGCTAGTATGATTTGACTTGTGCAGGACATGTTTAAAGCACAACACTCAAGGCAAATGATCAGTCCATAAATGACTAATCAATTTTTGTTTGTTAATCATCAAAACAAGGTGATTGAATGAACCCATGGGGAACCCTTGGGCTTACAATCTCCCATTTTTTTATGATGACAAACCAAATTGATTAAATAGATGGGAGGAACCTCTTATGAGAATTAGATAAATTATTTATTCATTACTACTCTCCCTCAACATATGCGTGAGTTATATTTAATAAGTTATAATACAAGAATGCATATGATAATGGATCTATCAATTATACAAATTCTCCCCGTTTTAGCATAAGTAAAAAGGAAGGATTAAGCATTTAAGCACAATTGCATAAAGCATCAAGGATATTCAATGAGAATATGATGCTCCCCCTAGCTTCTTATCATGATTAGCCAATGAAATCAATTATATATGGCATGATAAGAGATAATCAACGTAGTAAAGGAATAAACTAATACAAATCAAGCCTATATTGGAAAAATAAAGAGACATTCTAATTTTAGCACAAATTTTTAGGGTATATCATAGTGTATGAATAAAACCAATATTAATCTACCCTTATGACCCGTAATACAATAATAGATTAGCAAGTTAAAGCTTATATTTTACTTATCATGAAAGAAAAATAAGTAACTTTAAAGTTTAGCATGATAAGCCCTCTTTTATTTTTGAAACTCCTCTTAGAATCTTACCATGAGATGATGTGTAGTTATAGACTCATCATGATAAGCAAGAATATATATTTTTCAAGTTAAAAATATTCTCTTAAATTTTCATGCATAGAAGTGGACATTTGATCATAATATGGCTAACTATTAGGATATATGACATGACAGTGAGCTCTATCATGGATATATGAATAGCCAAGTGGAAATACACATGATAAGCACTAAAATTCATAGAAGCTAAGATTAGCATATTTAGTTCACTCCTATGAATGTATATCTAAAAGGATTTGCAAGTTTTAGCTCTTGTTTAAAAAGGATAAATCATTTAAGTTTTTTTTGTTAAGATATTCAAATTTTTAGCACAATTAGTGGAGAAATGTTTGAATGGATAGTGTAAGCACCTTACAATGATCCATATAAAAATGAAGATGGCAAAAATTTTCTCTCTCCCTTTGTATTTGTCATTGGCCTTATATAAACCATGTGAAACAAGACATGACATTACACAATAGGCCAAAGATATGACAGTTGAATACTTGGCCAACAAAACTTATTCTTGGAATAGATGATATCATATTAGACTATCCAAGATAAGTCAAAAGCCAAAATGATATAATACTAAGGTTTAGGCTATGGGCTTTTTGTCTATACAAAAAGAAAATGATACCAAAATAAGAACACAAGACAAGCCCGAACAACCCATATGGAGCAATCATGCTCCAAATGAGTGTACTTATCATATGTGAGGTGATAACCACATTAGGAGTCATATGATAAGTAACTAAGGACAAATTTACTTTTAAGCTCCCCCTTTGAAAATGAATCATGCAATTCATGAATCCAAAGGGATGTCCTTGAATAGACTCCAAAGGTTTTTGGATATATTTTCCAAAAGATGACATGTTAGACTCAACCCTTGGGCTACAATGACACTTACTCTCCAAGTGTTCGTTTATCATGATAAAATGATAGCCATAGTCTAGCTCATCATGATAAACAAGCATAACATAAAAGATTCGCAATTTTTAACACATGATCCCCCTAAGTGTGATATTATATTTTACCATTTCAAATTTTGCTTCCCCTAAGTGTATATTAGATAGGAAGATTATATAAACATATATATTTTTCCATGTTGAGATGTTGGCACAAGACCACATGGTTAAGTGTTTTAATTAAGGTAAATGTACCATCTCCCTCTTAGAAACTAAGAAGGCTAAGGGCACAAATTGAGTGATTTTCAAGATAAAGGTTTAACATCTCATACGTGTAGATATTATCAAACAAGGGGTGATAACTATAGAATACATACATATAAACCAATTTGAGTTCAATTCTATAAGACTAAGACATAGTAAGAATGGTCAATAAAATACCATGTCTAAGAAAGACATCCATGACTCATGAAGGTGAGAGTATACCTTATGAGAAGGATATGATCCATATCAAGGCCTCCATGGATAGTCTATCATGTTGGCCAAGGTGAATATCACAAATTGAAGTACAAGGTCCAAACATCTACTTCCTATATCCACATATCACATATGTAAAGATAAGGCATTAAGCACATAGTGCATAAGCCCATTGAACACCAAAATACATGGGAGACATGTGTTCCCATCACAATGTATTGTGTGCAACTACTACATGAGTTTTAATTTTACTCAAGTGAGTAAATGCCCAAATATGATACTAGTATCCAATAAAATTTTAAATTTAACTCAAATGAGTGTCATATATTGAATCTAGATTCATGATTTAATTTCCCTATATAATATATATCATTTTATAAATTTAGGGAAGTATACAAGGATTTTAGGATATATATGTATATATATATCAAATGATGCAAACCACCTTGGAGGCATGTATTCCAAAATGAACTTTCATGATTATTTGAACAAAATACATATAAAATACCTATACATATTAAGGTTCATCTTAGTCATGAGATTATCCAATTAAAGCCCTTTGAAAATACACTAATTTTTAACCCATCTATGATTCTTATTACATTTGATGAAAATTATTAAGTATGTAATAGAATGAGTTTGATAGGACAACTAGGTGCTAAGTAATAAACATGTTTATTCATTTAGGACATATAAAGATGTCGAAGAAAGGATTTGAGTTGATTTCTTAGACAAGGCATTAAATACCATAGTTTTGCTAGAAATAATATTTTAATACAATTTAAGTACCCAATTATCTAGCAAGTGCCATAAATTTTCATTTGAGTTCAAGTCTTTAAACCTATGGGTTTCTTCTCTTTTTGGTTTCGCTAGAGAGATGTGATAGATCGTACAACCTAGCTTCTAGCAACTACCAAATAATTTTCAAATTTGAGAATACACTTGTGAGTACAATTTGAACACATGGGCAAGTGATGTGGTTGTATGTTTTATAAGGATCAATTTACGATTTTCACATTAGGTTCTTGTGTGGCATGTTATGTGAATTGATACTAAGTGCAATAAGAGTGTGTGCACTTAGCTAAAAATCTATTCATACCAAACAAGATAGTTTACTTCTACTAGGCATAATCACATGAGATTACAAATTAGACAATCCTAGTGTCTCATGTCACATATGGTATGAATAGCCTATCATACATACATGGGGATCAAACATGATAAGTCTACTGTATCTACATTTTATTTCTTTACAGGATGTGATCATTAAGCACAAACATAAACTAAATATCAACATAGGATATCTAGGGAACCTTTTCAATGGATATTACAATTAGTGCAATGTGTCAAAGTCTAATACAAATCAAATTTTAAGCATATAGACTTTGGATTTTAAAAATAGATTTATCATATAAGCATCAAGCATGCATAGATACATGGAATCAAAACAAGAATAAGCACATGGTATCTATATAATTAAATTTATCAAATGATATTTAAATTAAAGCTTATACCCCTAAATCTACTAATCATATGATGTGATTCAAGTAGGGGATTTTGGAACCCAAACCATGTTGGTTCCAACCAAGTTTGTTCTAGTTGATGTCTTTTCTAACCCAAACAAACTTACTACATTTTACAAATCTAAACTTGCATTTAGATTTGTAATGTCCAAATCTACCACAAAAATCATAAGACATATATGAGTAGGTAGATGGACGGGATGAACATTATGATTTACAAAAATGACTATGATGAAAACTATGTTTTGCACTTTCTTTTAAATAATGATTTTCCAACACTAATGTTTCATTCTTGATTTTCAAGTCATTGATTTCCGTTTTAAAATTCATTGATACAAGAGATGAAAACATTTTGATTTTCTCTTCTTCTTCAAGGAGTTGGTTTTCTTCTCTTAGTGAAGCAATGGTATCACTTAGTTCAATAAAATCTTTTTTAAACATTTCATTTTCTTCACTAAGATGTGGATGATCTATTTCTAGTGACCTAAACTCATTGTGAATACTAGCTAAATTATTTTTCAAGTTTGACTTCTTAGCTAGTTGATCCTCAAGTTTCTTATTCAAATCTTGAAAAGCACAATGTAGTTCTTCAAATGTGAAATCAACATTTTTCAAAGCATTTACATTTAATTTCTCAATTATTCTATTTAAGCAATAGGATTTCACTTAGACTAGATTTTTCAAGTTTGATCAAAATCTCTTTAGCATTATTACATGAGGAAACTTTCTCATAAATGTGTGGTGGTAAGGAGCAACATATAGCAATAAGGGCTTTAGTGTTTAGTAAAGATAATTTTTTGTTACATTCATTTAAGCTTCTCAATTTAGCATTTAAAACAAAACCATTTTCAATTATCTTTACCATATCTCTATCTAGACTTTTAAGATATGTCTTCATATGGATCACATATAATCCATAATCCGATCTATCATAGATAGGTAGTCTAGATCTCATCTTTTAAAGTTGCCAAAAATTAGATCTTTTAACTCTTAACCGGTTAGGGTCTTAATCAAGAGCCCAAGCTCTGATACCAATTGAAATCCGAGGAGTGACACAATTTGGCAACCTAGGGGGTGAATAGGATGTTTATAAAACTTTTGCCTTTTAAAAACTTTTCCTAGAATTTCACCCAAGACTTATTCCTTGTTTAATTAACTTTGAAATAGTTGAACTTAAACAATATTACAAATTAATATAAGTTCAAAAACCCTTTTGATTAGCAAACTTAATTAGGTGATTAATAGCCTAGTTAGCAAGGAACAAATACCGAATCAAAACCAAAGTGCTAACTACTCACTCAATTCTAACTATGTAAAAATACAAGTACAAATAATAGAGTGAGAGGGTGAGAGAGAAAGGGAAATACCAACACAAGTGACACAAGGATTTATAGTGGTTCGGCCAAAGGCCTACTCCACTCTACTCAAGGTCGCACTTGAGGATTTCCACTATTGAGACCTCTACGACACCCAGCTCCGAGGCTTTTACACTCCAAAGAAATTAAATGAGGATGCCCTTCCACCTTTACAATGACTCTCCTAATTCGCTGAGTTCTAAGCGCTCCACCCAAGGAAGTTTAACATCGGATGCCCTTTCACCTTTCTTGTCTCTCCTACACCGCCTAGATCTAAGCGCTTTTCGAAGAAGATAAGCTTTACCTCTAAGTAGGCTACAATGCACAATGACGCTCCAAGGATGCTCTCAAAGATAAACAAGTTTAAGCCTAAACCAATCTCAAATGATTTTCACAAATCAAGGCACAATGAGTTTGGTTGGTGAGAGAAATTAACCAAAAATAGTTGCAAGTGTGTTTCTACAGTTTAATTAGAGTTGAAAATGTTCTTCTTGATGTTTTGAAACCATACAACATGTATATATAGGTTCCCAACTCAATATTACCGTTTCAGAGGCAAACTGGTAATTTTCCGGTCGAAAAGACCACTAGCCGTTGTAACCTCAACGGCTATATTTTTTGAGTTCATAGTGTTCTCAGAATTCTGAGAACAATTCCAGGAGTTCCGAGAAGTTTCTCGGAGTTCGGAGAAATATCCTTGGAGTTCCGAGAAAATGGCCAGATAATGAAATTTCATTTCCTGGAGCATTTCTCGGAGTTCCGAGAAAATGTCCAGAGTATAAATTATACTCCATAGAACATTTCTCGGAGTTCCGAGAAGCCTATGAATAGCAGGTTTTCATTTTTTCAGTGTTGATTTCTCTTTGGCTTTTGGAACTCAAATTTATCATGTTAAATGGAATGTCATGAGGGTTCCACAATGATGGAACACCACATGGTCATTCACTAACCCAATTAGGCTCTAAGGGTGTGTTGTAATCTCTTTGGAAAATATTATTTTTCACTAGTTTTAGGGGTTTAAACCAATGTGCCTTGACAAGAGAAAATGCAAGAGAGATAGGAATACAGTCTACCCTTTCTGTCACTCTCTTGAACTCTTCTCTTGAGCTGGGATCTTCTATAGTTGAGCTTCCATGCTTGACATCTTCAAGTTGTAGTACAAGCTCCTTGATCCTTTGCATTGGTTCTTGATCCCCCAGCTTTGGCCTTTATGATCTTCTCTGTATGTTCAATGCTTTGAGATGATTGTTGTTGAGCTTCTCCTTGGTAGATCCTCCAAGGTGTGGTTTGTCCAAGAATGCTCTAGCTCCTTTGTCCATTGGTTGGTTCATCTTCAAGCATAGGCCAACAAGGTGTGTGCTAGTACGATTTGACTTGTGCAGGACCTGTCTAAAGCACAACACTCAAGGCAAATGATCAGTCCATAAACGACTAATCAATTTTCGTTTGTTAATCATCAAAATAAGTCATCCGATTTCTTATCAAATTTTTGCAAATTGTCTTTGATGTTCAAGATGTAGCATCTACAACCAAACACCATAAAGTAGCTTATATTAGGTTTCATATTTTTCCAAAGCTTATAAGGTGTTTTCTTAGAAATTGGCCTCATATACACCCTATTTATGATATAGCAAGCGGTGCTAACCGCCTCCACCCAAAAATATGTATGGAGATTAGTCTCATGCAACATTATTCTAGCCATTTCTTGGAGGGTTCGGTTCTTTCTTTCTACAACCCCATTTTGTTGAGATGTTCTAGGTGCCAAGAAGTTGTGTTTTATGCTATGATCATTACAATAAGTGTTAAAGTGTATGTTTTCAAATTCTGTTCCATTGTCACTTATATACCCTTTTCATTTTGGACTTGATTACACAACTTAGAGAAATTTTCAATGGTTTCATCTTTACGTGCTAAAAATATGATCCATATAAATCGTGAGTAGTCATCCACAATAACAAACACATACCTCTTTTCACCTAAGCTAGTTGTCTTCATTGGTCCAAAAAGATCCATATGAAGTAGTTGCAAGGGGTAAGTGGTAGAGATCATATTTTTAGGGCAAATGAACTTTTTAATTGTTTGCCTAATTGACAAGTTCTACACATGTGATCTTTGGTGTACTTAAACTTTGGCAAACCTCTCACTATGTCTTCTGAGGAGAGGGTTGAAATGAGTTCCATTCCGGCATGACCCAACCTCCTATGTCATAACCAAGAATCCTCACTAATGGCATTGGGACATGTTACATTTTCGAGTCTAAGATCACCTAGCCCAATTGTGTAAATGTTATTGTCTCTATAACCTATGAATTGCACCTTGCCATCTCCTTATTCTTAGCAATGCATTTGTCGGGGTTAAAGACTACTTCAAACCCATTATCACATAGTTGACTAATGCTAATAAAATTATGAGATAAGCCATCAACATAAAGTACATCATGGATGGGAGAGGTAGAGTTACCTATGGTGCCTTCTCCTTTAACCTTTCCCTTCTTGTCATCTCCAATGGTAACCTCTCCACCATCCTTGAGTGAAAGAGATGCAAATTGAGTGAGGTCTCCGATCATGTGCCTATAACATCCACTATCAAGGTATCATGTGTTCTTCTTGTTGTGGCTTCTAAGACATACCTACATATGAATAGTAAGTGAGATCCCTTAGGTACCAAAATCTTCCTAATCTTGCTAAGTCCATTTTTTTCACTTTTACATTTAATTTGGTTTTGTATTGTTTAGCATACATGCAAGCAACCTTATAATGTCCTTCAGTCCACAATAAAAGTAAGTTTTAGTACCACTAGAAGAAGCTTTCACAAATTTGTTCTTATAATTTAACATTGTAGTATCTCATTTATATCAAAGTCCACTCTTATCATGTGACATTCTTTGAATATTAACAAGTTTATCCAATTTTAGTGAATCATTTTCAAACTTTCGATTAGCTTCTTCAAATTATCATATTCATGAGATAATTCACTATTTTCATGCTTTAGTTTGTTATTTTCAATGGATAGCTCTTGTCTACTTTATTCAAACTCTTGATGGTAGCATTCAAATCATGAATTTCAAGTTTAAAATTTTCATTCTCTTCTTCTAAAAAATCATGATCTTTCATTAACCCCCCAGATTCTTTTGTCAAAGTAGAAAGAGAGTTTTCAAGAGATGCATTTTTATCAAGTTCAATTTCTAGTTGATCATGTGCATTTTGTAAAGAATCAAGCACTTCTTTTAACGTAATAACATCATTTAAAGTACTTACCTCTTGATTGTCACTTGTTGAAGCCATGAAGCACACATTCCTTGCGTTCATGCAATCTTCTCCATCTTTCGGCTCACATTCGCTTTCAATATCTTCATCGCATGTGGCGATCAGTCCTTTCTTGCATTCTCTCCTCTTGAAACGATTGTTTGGAGTAGGCTCATTGTTGAATGGGAAATCCGGACCAATGTGTCAAATTTTCTCGCATCCGTAGCATCGAGGTTGAGAGGATCCGTTACCAACGTCTTCTTTCTTCTTGAATGGAGGAGTGACCTTTCTATTTTTCATGTTTACTATATTCCTTTGCAAGAACTTGATTCTTCTTGATAAGAGAGCTACCTCATCTTCCATATCTCCTCTTACTTCTTCATCATCATCTACTGTTAGCCCAAGGGTTCAACAAGTACTCCTAGTGAATTGTTTTGATGATTAACAAACTCAATTTGTTATAAAGGTTTTATACACTAATAATTTTCATTGGCAAAGTTATGATGTTCACAGTGTACCATCCTCAAGAGTACATGACAAGGATCAACTCAAGCACAAGAATGGCAAATCAACTCAAGCACAAGAATGGCAAATAAACTCAAGCACAAAAATGGCAAATCAACTTAAAAGTTCAAGCTTGAGTGAAGACATGTCAAAGCCCCTACAAGGTGCCAACAAGATTGAAGACCAAGTAAATTTAGAATGTAAATGGTCCTTAATGTTTAGTGTAGGTCTATGGCACAAAGGAGAGTTAAAATCAACCGAGATAGAATTTAATGGGTTTGTGAATGTTCATAGTGGTGTCCCAACATTGTTGGACCCTCATGACATTCCATTTATCTTGAAAAATCAAAGTTCCAAAAGCCCAAACAAAAACAACAAAAATATAAGGAAATGCTGCTGTTCGTAGGCTTCTCGGAACTCCGAGAATATTCTCGGAGCTCTGAGAATTGTTCCAGGTTCAAAAATTATGTCGCTCGGAGCTCCAAACCCGGAATCCGAGACGACCGTTGGGGAGCGAAATTTTGTGTTTTCTTTGCCCTCCCTATATATATAAACCTAGGGACTCTTGGGCTTTTCACCTAAGGATTCTACAAAGATTTCAAGAGCACTAAAAGCCATTTATTCTCCTTCTCTTGAAGATCTTCACTCTCCATCTCTCTCTTGTGCCGTTTACCTTAGATTATTCTTGAGAGACCTTAGGACCTCCATTTGTTTATCTTGTTCTTGTGAGAGTGAGTGAGCTTTACCTTAAATTAGCCTATCTAGAGGCAAGCAAGCCTTTTCATTTCATCTTCTTTGTATTTGGTACAAAGGGCGCCGTAGAAGACCCTTGGAGCGTGGAGCTCGATTTGTACAAGGCGGAAGGAACGCCGTATTTAAGTTCCTTGGAGAAGATAGTGGAATCCTCAAGGAGAGTAACTTGAGAAGAGTGGAGTAGGTCTTGAGCTAAGAAATATCTTTGTGTCAAAGCTTCTTTGCCTCTTCACCTCTTCTTGTGTGGTAAGTTTTCACCGTTGCTTTGAATACTATTTTTGATTTCCTATTAAATCTAAAACAAGTGCAATCTAAGTTTTCAAAATTCTTAAAATTTGAAAAGAAACCCAATTCACCCCCTCTTGGGTTGCTAAGTGGAATTTCACTTGGTATCAGAGCATAGGCTCTTACATAGGAATTCTCTTTGAAAACCTACAAGGGAAAGATTCAAATGGCAACCTTTTCTCATAGCAATGAGGGGCAATCCACCACTAGACCTCCCTTCTTCAATGGCTCAAACTATCCATATTGGAAAGCTAGAATGAGAGTGTTTTTAAAATCTTTGGATTTTGATGTTTGGAGAAGTATCCAAAATGGATATAATGAACCTAGTGTTGATATGGAACTATGGGATGAAAATGAAAGAAGAGAATCCACTATCAATGCAAAAGCAATGAATGCCTTGATTTGTCCCTTATCTCCCGAAGAGTTCAATCGAGTTTCTACTCTTGAAACCGCTAAGGAGATTTGGGATATGCTAGAGATAGCTCATGAAGGGACAAATCAAGTGAAAGAGTCCAAGATGAATCTTCTCTTTAGAGAGTATGAGCTATTCATGATGGACCCAAATAAAACCATTGCCGAAATGCATACTAGGTTCACAAACATAACAAATGGGTTGAGATCCTTAGGTAAACAATTGTCTAGCAAGGACTTAGTTACCAAAATACTTAGGTCTTTACCTAAAGATTGGGATCCCAAGGTCACCGCCATTGAAGAAGCAAAAGACATATCAAAAATGGGCTTAGAAGACTTAATAGGTTCCTTAATAACTTTTGAAATGGTTTTAAAAGGAAAAGAAACCTTAAATAAACAAAAGGAAGATACAAAAAGGAAAGGAATAGCTTTCAAAGCAAGAGTTGAGAGTGAAGAGGAAGAGAGTGAAGAAGACACACAAGATGATCTTGCTCTCTTCACCAAGAGATTCAAGAAATTTCTCAAATTCAAGAAAGGAGGCAACTCTAGCCAAGGAAGAAATAGGCCTTCAAACAAAGAGGAGATGAGATGCTATAAGTGCAACAAGGTTGGTCATATACGGCCAAATTGCCCACTCATCAACAACAATGACAATAATAGGAAGAATAGAAGACATGGCAAAAAGGCTTTGTGTGCGGCGGCTTGGGATGAAGGGAGTGCTTCATCCGGAAATGAATCCAACGGAAAGGATGAAGATGACCTTTGCTTCATGGGACTCGCCGATGTAACACAAGATATCTCCTAATCCGAGGTAAATGATGTAGATGATATATCTCATGAATTCTCTAATGATGAACTAATTTTTGCTTGTGAAAAACTTCATGAAAATTTGGATTTACAACTCGCCAAAAACATAACAATGAAAAAGTCCTTACAAAATGTCACTAGGGATTTTGGGTTCATGAAAAAGGAATTCAATTTGCAAACCAATACAAGTGAAAAATTGATTTTAGAAAATAAAGCTTTGAATGAAGTAGACAAATTAATCTTTGAAAACAAAAGCTTAAAAGAAGAAAATGAGAAACTTGTTTTGAAATGCAAAGAACATGATTTAACATTTAAAAAATTCTCATGTGGCAAAAATAAACTAGATGAAATTCTTGAAAATATGCTTGTCTCTCTAGAAAAAAATGGTCTTGGTTTCCAACCCTTTTCTAAAGGAAAAGCCTCATTCAAAAATAAAGTTATAGGAAATTTCTCCCACATCCATGCAAACACTAGTGCTTTTATTCCTACTTGTCACTATTGTGGTAGAATATGACACTTAAGGTTTGCATGCAATGTTAAGAAATCAAAAGCAACAAAATTTATGTGGGTTAAAAAGAATGAGCTTTATGATGTTGCTAACCTTGAAGGACCCAAGAAAAAGTGGGTACCTAAAACTTCAACATGAGCTTTGTTTCTTGTAGGTGTGCTTGAAAGGAAAATCCTCAAAGGACAAGTGGTTCTTGGATAGCGGTTGCTCAAGGCACATGACGGGAGATGTAAGCAAGTTCGCCTTTGTCACCATGAGTCATCAAGGAAATGTCACCTTTGGGGATGATACAAGAAGCAAAATCCTCGGTGAAGGTACCATTAAAATTAAGGACATTAAGGTTGAACATGTTTTGCTCGTTGACGGTCTTTCATTTAATTTGATAAGCATTAGTCAACTATGTGATCTTGGTCACAAAGTTCTTTTTGAAAAAGATAGATGTAAAATTTTGAATTCCAAGAATAATGAAGTTGAATTTGTTGCATATAGAGATATCAATATGTATTCATTAGCATTGAAATCCAAGTAGTGACTTGGTTTGGCAACCTAGAGGGGGGGTGAATAGGATGTTTATAAAACTTTTACCTTTTAAAAACTTTTACTAAAATTTCACCCAAGACTTATCCCTTGTTTAATTAAGTTTGAAATAGTTGAACTTAAACAATATTACAAATTAATATAAGTTCAAAAACCCTTGTTGATTAGGAAACTTAATTAGGTGATTTATAGCCTAGTTAGCAAGGTACCAATATTCAATCAAAACCAAAATGCTAACTACTCACTCAATTCCAAATATGTAAGAATACAAGCACAAATAAATAAGAAAGTGAGAGGGAGAGAAAGATAGAGAAATACCAACACAAGTGACACAAAGATTTATAGTGGTTCGGCAAACGGCCTACTCCACTCTACTCAAGGTCGCACTTGAGGATTTCCACTATTGAGACCTCCACGACGCCCGGCTCCGAGGCTTTTACACTCCAAGGGAATTAGATAAGGATGCCCTTCCACCTTTACAATGACTCTCCTTCTTCGCCGAGTTCTAAGTGCTTTCTCCCAAGGGAATTAAACACGGATGCCCTTGCCACCGATCGAATAAAGAAGAAGAAGAAGTATTAGCCTCTTACTAGGCTTGATTACAAGTTGTAGCTCACACACTTTCTCTCAAAAATAATTTGCAAATGAAAGCCTAAACCAATCTCAAATGATTTTCCCAAAATCAAGGCACAATGGATTGGTGAGAAAAATTAACCCAAAAATGGTTGCAAATAAGTTTCTAGGGTTTGTTAAGGTTGGAACATGTTCATCATGTGTTTTAAACCCTTGAATGGGTATATATAAAGTCCCAACTCCATGTGACCGTTTGGGGGGTAAAACAGTCAAAACTGGGTCAAAAAATCAACTAGCCGTTGGGCCTCCAACGGCTATAATTTTTTGAGAAAATACACTTCTCGGAGTTCCGAGAGTTTTCTCGGAGTTCCGAGCTCGGAGCTCCGAGGGTTTCTCGGAGTTCCGAGAAACCAAACAGAGATTTAAGTTTAAGAACCTGGTGCATTTCTCGGAGCTCCGAGAATTTTCTCGGAGTTCCGAGCTCGGAGCTCCGAGAATAATTCTCGGAGTTCCGAGACTGGTTTCCAGCAAACAGTGTTGAACTTGTAAAATTCATATCTCCCTCATTTCTCGTCGGATTTTGACGTTCCTATACTCTACGGATATGAGAAAAATGAGAGCTATCTGTTAAAAATATTTTCAAAAATATTTGAAAATGTTTTAAATAAGTTTTGATAGGATTTAGTTGCTGGTCCAGGTTGTTGCTTCGGAACTCTGTTTTGTTCATTCTTGTGTTGAATGCCATATGGGTCCCAACATGTTGGTACACCACCATGGCCATTCACTTATCCATTTAAGTCCTTAAAGGGTGTGTTAGTCTCTTTGAAAAACATATTTTAGGGGTTTTAAGATGTGCCTTGATCAAGAGAAAACACAAGAGAGAAAGGTGATACATACTACCCTTTTGAACACTCTCTTGAATGAACTCTTGAGCCAATCTTCATTTGATCTTCAATGTGGTTCTTGGATTGCTTGTGGGATCTTCACTTGAGCTCCTTGCTTTAACATCTTCCAAGGATGATGCCACCAATGTGTTCAAGCTCCTTTGCATGTTGATCCTCAAGCATGTGTTGTGTTGCATTGTGTAATGGCGATATGACATGTCAAGCATGTCAAGTTCCTGTCTAAGACACAACACTCAAGGCAACTGATCAGTCCATAAACGACTAATCAATTTGTGTTTGTTAATCATCAAAACAAGGTGATTGAATGAACTCATGGGGAATCCTTGGGGAACCCTTGGGCTTACAATCTCCCCCTTTTTGATGATGACAAACCAAATTGATTAGATAGGTGGGAGGAACCTCTTATGAGGATTAGATGGACAATTTAATCATGACTACTCCCCCTCAACATATGCATGAGATATATTCAACAAGGTATAATACAAGAATGCATATGATAATGGATCTAATCAATTATACAAATTCTCCCCCTTTTGGCATAAGCAAAAAGGAAGAATTAAGCACTTAAGCACAATACATAAAGCATCAAGATATACAATGAGAATATGATGCTCCCCCTAGTTTCTTATCATGATTTACCAATTAAATTAATGTATATATGGCATGATAAGATATAATCAACATAGGAAAGGAATGACACAAAACAAATCAAGCCTATGTTGGAAAAACAAAGAGACATTCCAAATTTAGCACAACTTTTTAGGGTATATCTTAGTATATATATAATTCCAATATAAATCTACCCTATGACCCATAATATAGTAATAGATTAGCAAGTTAAAGCTTATATTTTACTTATCATGAAAGAAATTAAGCAAGTTTTAGACTTAGCATGATAAGCCCCCTTTTGTTTTTTTTTTTAAAATTCCTATTAGAATCTTATCATGAGGTGATGTGTAAGTATAGACTCATCATGATAAGCAAGAATATATATATTTCAAGTTAAAAATATATTCTTAAATTGTCATGCATAGAAATGGACATTTGATCCTAATATGGCTAACTATTAGGATATATGGTATGGCAGTGAAACTTATCATGAAAATACAAATTTTCAAGTGAAAGTACACATGATAAGCAATCAAATTCATAGAGATTAAGATTACAAAGTATAATTTTCTCCTATGAATGGGAAACAAGAAAGATATTCAAGATTGAGCACAAAATTCAAAAAGATGAACATTTAAGCCTTATTTTTTATTTTTATTTTTGTTAAAGTATGAACATATAAGCACATATAGGTGGGGAATGAAAAAATGAACTATATAAGCAAGTCATTATAGTCATTTTAAACATGAATATAGCAAAGGTAATCTCTCCCCTTTGTATTTGTCATTTGCCTTATACAAAAACAAGGTATGACATTACACAATAGGCCAAAGATATGACAATTAAATGCTTGGCCATCAAAACTTATTCTTGGAATAGATGATACCAATCTAGATCATCCAAGATAAGTCTAAAAGCCTAAAAGATATGACTTTAAGTCCTAGGCTATGGGCTTTTTGTCTTAAAACAGTCACATGCTAGATGATACCAATTTAGGAGCATAAGACAAGCCCGAACTAACCACATATGGAGCAATCATGGCTCCTAATGGGTGTACTTATTATAATCCAAATGATATATACATTGAGTATCATATGATAAGCCACTAAGGACAAATCTTGACCTTTAAGCTCCCCTTTTGAAAGAGAGTCATGCAATGCATGAATCCAAAGGGTAGTCCTAACATAGACTCTAAGGGATCTTCAAATGAATGATTTTAGATCAACCCTTGGGCTACGAAGACACTTTACTCTCCAAGTGTCGGTTTATCATGATAAAATGATAGTCATAGTCTAGTTCATCATGATAAACAAGCATAGCACAAAAGATGTTCAATCTTTGGCTCATGCTCCCCCTAAATGTGATATAATATTTTTCAAATTTAAGTTTTACTTCCCTAAGTATGCAACATATATAACTAGCCAGGGAGATCACATGTAAATGTATACCTATTCATGTTTGAGAGGTAGGCACAATGCCAATTTGTTAAATATTTTAATTACGGTGAGTATACCATCTCCCTCTTAGAATCTAAGAAGGCTAAGGGCACCAATTGAGTGACTTTTAAGTTAAAGTTTGACATCTCATACATGTAGATATAATCAACCAAGGGGTGATATCTATAGAATATATATATATATATAAGAATTCCAATTTGACTTGATTCTATAGAACTTAGACATAGAAGAATGGACATTAAAGAACCATGTCTAAGAGAGACATCCATGGCTCATGAGTGAGAGTATACCACTATGGGTAATCATGAGGAAGATATGATCTATATCAAAGCTTCCATGGATAGTCTACCATGTTTGGACACAATGATCATGATACATAAGGTACATGGTCCAAACATCTTCTTCCTACATTCACATACCACAAATGTAAAGATAAGGCATTAAGCACATAGTACATAAGCCCATTGAAAACCAAGATGTGTGGGAGATATATGTTCCCATCATAATCTAGTGTACACAATCACCATAGTGAATTTTAATTTTACTCAAGTGAGTAAATGCCCAAATATGATTCTAGATTCCTATGATATTTTCATTTCAAGTGATACATTGAATCTAGGCATATTTTCAACTTCCTTACAAATTATATCCTTTTATGAATTTTGGGAAGAGACCAAGGATTTTAAAACCATTTAGGTTCAAGTCTTAAACCTATGGGTTTCCTTTGGTTTTGCTAGAAAGATGTGATCATTTAATGTAATTACTAGCAACTACCAATATGGGTTCAAATGCTAAGGATATACTTGTAGATTTAATTTGAACACATGGGCAAGTGATGTGGTTGTATATTCTATTAGGATCAAATTATGGTTTTCACATTAAATTCTATAGTGGCATGAATGTGGATGAATACTAAGTGCAATAAGATCTAAATCATAGTGTGTGCATTTAGAGTAGAACGTATAGATACATGAGAATCAAACAAGAATAAGTACATGGTATCTACACAAACAAATCTATCAAAAGATATTTCATTTTAAGCTCATTACCCCTAAATCTACTAATCATATGATGTGATTCAAGTAGGGGATTTTGGAACCCAAACCATCTTGGTTCCAAGCAAGTTTGCTCTAGGTGATAAGTCCTTTTTAATCCAAACAAACTTACTGCTTTTTACAAATCTAAACATACATTTAGATTTGTAATGTCCAAATCTACCACAAAAATCACAAGACATATATGAGTAGGTAGATGGACGGGATGAACATGATGATCTACAAGAATGGTCATGATGGCAATTATGTTTTACACTTTCTTGTAGTTTGTAATTTTCCAACTCAAGTTTCTCATTCTTGATTTTCAAATCATTGATTTCCATTTTGAAGTTATTTGTTTCAAGAGATGAGGAATTCTTGATTTTATCTTCTTCTTCTTTAAGGAGTTCATTTTCTTCTCTTAGTGATTTAATGGTTTCACTTAGTTCGATAAAATTATTTTCAAACATTTCATTCTCTTCACTAAGATGTGCATGGTCTATTTCTAGTGACCTAAACTCCTTGTGAATACTAGCTAAATTATTTTTCAAGTTTGAATTCTTAGTTAGTTGATCCTCAAGTTTCTTATTCAAATCTTGAAAAGCACAATGTAGTTCTTCAAATGTGAAATCAATATTTTCCAAAGCATTTTCATTAGATTTCTCAATTATTCCACTTAAGCATAGGATTTCACTTTGACAAGATTTTTCAAGTTTGTTTAAAATCTCTTTAGCATTAGTACATGAGGATACCTTCTCATAAATGTGTGGTGGTAATGCACAACATGTTGCAATTAGGGCTTTTGTATTTAATAAAGATAATTTTTTATTATATTCATTCAATCCTTTAGATTTAGTATTTAAAATAAATCCATTTTCAATTATCTTTACCATATCTTTATCTAGACCTTTTAAGTATGTCTTCATATGGATCAACCATGATCCATAATCCGAACCATCCAAAATAGGTAGTCTAGATCCCATCTTTTAAGTTGCCAAAAAACTAGATCGTTCAACTCTTAACCGGTTAGGGTCTTAATCAAGAGCCCAAGCTTTGATACCAATTGAAATCCAAGTAGTGACTTGGTTTGGCAACCTAGAGGGGGGGTGAATAGGATGTTTATAAAACTTTTACCTTTTAAAAACTTTTACTAAAATTTCACCCAAGACTTATCCCTTGTTTAATTAAGTTTGAAATAGTTGAACTTAAACAATATTACAAATTAATATAAGTTCAAAAACCCTTGTTGATTAGGAAACTTAATTAGGTGATTTATAGCCTAGTTAGCAAGGTACCAATATTCAATCAAAACCAAAATGCTAACTACTCACTCAATTCCAAATATGTAAGAATACAAGCATAAATAAATAAGAAAGTGAGAGGGAGAGAAAGATAGAGAAATACCAACACAAGTGACACAAAGATTTATAGTGGTTCGGCAAACGGCCTACTCCACTCTACTCAAGGTCGCACTTGAGGATTTCCACTATTGAGACCTCCACGACGCCCGGCTCCGAGGCTTTTACACTCCAAGGGAATTAGATAAGGATGCCCTTCCACCTTTACAATGACTCTCCTTCTTCGCCGAGTTCTAAGTGCTTTCTCCCAAGGGAATTAAACACGGATGCCCTTGCCACCGATCGAATAAAGAAGAAGAAGAAGTATTAGCCTCTTACTAGGCTTGATTACAAGTTGTAGCTCACACACTTTCTCTCAAAAATAATTTGCAAATGAAAGCCTAAACCAATCTCAAATGATTTTCCCAAAATCAAGGCACAATGGATTGGTGAGAAAAATTAACCCAAAAATGGTTGCAAATAAGTTTCTAGGGTTTGTTAAGGTTGGAACATGTTCATCATGTGTTTTAAACCCTTGAATGGGTATATATAAAGTCCCAACTCCATGTGACCGTTTGGGGGGTAAAACAGTCAAAACTGGGTCAAAAAATCAACTAGCCGTTGGGCCTCCAACGGCTATAATTTTTTGAGAAAATACACTTCTCGGAGTTCCGAGAGTTTTCTCGGAGTTCCGAGCTCGGAGCTCCGAGGGTTTCTCGGAGTTCCGAGAAACCAAACAGAGATTTAAGTTTAAGAACCTGGTGCATTTCTCGGAGCTCCGAGAATTTTCTCGGAGTTCCGAGCTCGGAGCTCCGAGAATAATTCTCGGAGTTCCGAGACTGGTTTCCAGCAAACAGTGTTGAACTTGTAAAATTCATATCTCCCTCATTTCTCGTCGGATTTTGACGTTCCTATACTCTACGGATATGAGAAAAATGAGAGCTATCTGTTAAAAATATTTTCAAAAATATTTGAAAATGTTTTAAATAAGTTTTGATAGGATTTAGTTGCTGGTCCAGGTTGTTGCTTCGGAACTCTGTTTTGTTCATTCTTGTGTTGAATGCCATATGGGTCCCAACATGTTGGTACACCACCATGGCCATTCACTTATCCATTTAAGTCCTTAAAGGGTGTGTTAGTCTCTTTGAAAAACATATTTTAGGGGTTTTAAGATGTGCCTTGATCAAGAGAAAACACAAGAGAGAAAGGTGATACATACTACCCTTTTGAACACTCTCTTGAATGAACTCTTGAGCCAATCTTCATTTGATCTTCAATGTGGTTCTTGGATTGCTTGTGGGATCTTCACTTGAGCTCCTTGCTTTAACATCTTCCAAGGATAATGCCACCAATGTGTTCAAGCTCCTTTGCATGTTGATCCTCAAGCATGTGTTGTGTTGCATTGTGTAATGGCGATATGACATGTCAAGCATGTCAAGTTCCTGTCTAAGACACAACACTCAAGGCAACTGATCAGTCCATAAACGACTAATCAATTTGTGTTTGTTAATCATCAAAACAAGGTGATTGAATGAACCCATGGGGAATCCTTGGGGAACCCTTGGGCTTACAATTAGCATTAGAAGACCTTGAAAATCAAAACATCCAATGTCTCTCCGCCATGGATGATAACCCTTGGTTATGGCATAGGAGACTTGGTCATGCTCATATGGATTTAATTTCAAGATTATCTTCTAAGAATCTTGTGAGAGAGTTACCTAAACTCAAATACATTAGAGATAAAGTTTGTAGTGCTTGCATTCATGGAAAACATGCTAAAGACTCTTTTAAACCCATAAGTGTATTATCTACCTCTTGTCCACTCCAACTCCTTCACATGGACCTATTTGGACCCATGAAGACTAGTAGTAGAGGAGGCAGTAGATATGTATATGTAATTGTTGATGACTACTCTAGATTCACTTGGGTGTTGTTTTTAACTAGTAAAGATGAAACCTTCAAGAAATTTCTCAACTTGTGCAAGCGAATTCAAAATGAACAAGGGGTTTTCATAAATGAAATTAGAAGTGATCATGGAACCGAGTTTGAGAACATTGAGTTTGATACCTTTTGTAATGAAAATGGAATCAAGCACAATTTCTCGGCTCCAAGAACTCCCCAACAAAATGGGGTAGTTGAAAGGAAAAATAGATCACTTATTGAAATGGCTAGAACCATGTTAAATGAGCACAATGTTCCAAGAAACTTTTGGGCGGAAGCCGTTCACACGGCTTGCTATATTTTAAATAGAGTGCTCATTAGACCTCACCTTAACAAAACACCTTATGAACTATGGAGTGGAACACTCCCCAAAGTTAGCTATTTCAAAGTTTTTGGTTGTAAATATTTTATATTAAACATGAAAGACACCTTGCACAAGTTTGATTCAAAATCCGATGAAGGTATCTTCTTAGGCTATTCAACCCATAGTAAAGCTTATAGAGTCTATAACAAAAGAACTCAAATTGTGGAAGAATCCGTGCATGTCAAATTTGATAAGTCATTTGAACCTTCTAAAGTCATTAATGAAGATGATGACGGTGTCAATCTTCTAGAGCCTCATAGCCAAGTAGAGTCCATTATTCAACCCTTAGAAAATCTTGATTTAGAAGGCCAACATATAGAAGAACTTGAAGTAGAAAGTCTTCCTAAACATAGTAGAATCATGTCTAGTCACCCTTCTACTCAAATCATAGGTGAAACCTCACAAGGAGTTAAGACAAGATCTCACTATAAGAATGTTTGTGCCAACATGGCCTTTATCTCCCAAATAGAACCCAAATCCATAAAAGAAGCTGAAAAGGATGAATTTTGGATGATTGCTATGAATGAAGAACTAAACCAATTTGAGAGAAACCAAGTATGGAGGTTAGTTCCTAGGCCTAGTGATCACTCAGTTATTGGGACTAAATGGGTGTTTAGAAACAAACTCGATGAGCATGGAGATATTCAAAGGAATAAAGCTAGATTAGTAGCCCAAAGTTACAACCAAGAGGAAGGTATCGATTATGATGAGACCTTTGCTCCGGTTGCTAGATTGGAAGCCATAAGGATGCTACTTGCCTTTGCATCCCATAAAAACTTTAAGTTGTATCAAATGGATGTGAAGAGTGCATTCCTAAATGGGTATATTATGGAGGAAGTTTATGTTGAACAACCTCCCGGTTTTGAGGATTTCAAATACCCTAATCACGTATATAGGTTGGACAAAGCCTTGTATGGTCTAAAGCAAGCTCCTAGAGCTTGGTATGAGAGGCTCAGCTCCTTCCTATTAGAGAGTGGCTTTCAAATGGGCACCGTTGACAAAACCTTGTTCATTAAAAGAAAAGGAAAAGATATGCTTATTGTTCAAGTCTATGTAGATTACACAATATTTGGTGCTACCAATGATAAGATGTGTGAAGAATTCGCACAATCCATGCAAAAAGAGTTTGAGATGAGTATAATGGGAGAGCTTACCTATTTCCTAGGACTTCAAATCAAACAATGTAAAAATAAAATTTTCATCAACCAAGAGAAGTATACTAAGGAACTCCTTAAAAAATTTGGCATGGATAGCTCCCAAATCAAGCCAACTCCTATGAGTACTTCCACCAAATTAGAAAAGGATGAAATTGGCAAACCGGTTGATGAGAAAAAGTTTAGAGGAATGATAGGTAGTCTATTATATTTGACCGCTAGTCGGCCGAATATAATGTTTAGTGTGTGTATTTGTGCTAGGTTTCAATCGGCTCCTAAAGAGTCTCATTTGAGTGCCGTTAAGAGGATATTCAAATACCTCAAAGGAACTCCCTCTTTAGGTTTATGGTATGAACGATCGAATGAGTTCAATCTAGTAGGATTTTCGGACGCCGACTTTGCCGGTTGTAGAATTGATAGAAAAAGCACAAGTGGCACTTGTCAATTCCTTGGAAGGTCTCTAGTGTCTTGGTTTAGCAAAAAAACAAAACTCGGTAGCCTTGTCTACTACTGAAGCAGAATATATTGCGGCCGGCGCTTGTTGTGCACAAATCCTATGGATGAAGAACACTCTCATGGACTACAATCTTACATTTAGTAATGTTCCAATCCATTGCGATAATACAAGTGCCATCAACTTGACCAAAAATCCAATTCAACATTCTAGAACTAAACACATAGAGGTAAGGCATCATTTCTTAAGAGATCATTCTCAAAAAGGGGATATTGAAATTAAGTACATCCACACCAATGAACAATTGGCGGACATCTTCACAAAATCCCTTAATGAGGATCGATTTTGTGACCTTAGGAGTGGACTTAACATTTGGAGTCTAGATCAAGTGAAAGAGTTTGCACATGAAGCATGAATAGAAGACACAATTATCTTTGTATATGTCTATATATATCTCATATTTTGATTTTGACTACATGGTTTTAGATGATCCAACCCTAACTCTAAAAATCACTCAATTGGTACCCATAGCCCACTTCATTTCAAGGGGGAGTCGGTACCATCACCCTAAATTAAGATACCTAAAACTCTGGCCATGCGCCATCATCTACACCCTCGGTAAGTCATCTGCGTGTTCATGCATTGTATCATGGTTAAGTTGCAATTCGAAATATCACATGTAACTATGTTCTCCTCACATTCAATTTAATTCAAAAAAATAATAATAATAATTCTCGGAACTCCGAGATTTTGTCTTGGAACTCCGAGAAAATGGACAGAGGGCTCTGGAGAGTTTCTCGGAACTCCGAGAAAATTTCTCGGAACTCCGAGATTTCTTCCAGATTGTCCTCGGAGCTCTGAGAAAATTTCTCGGAACTCCGAGAATCGGACAGTAGAAAAATAAAAAAAATTGCTGTGTTCTCGGAACTCCGAGAATCGGATAGTAGAAAAATAAAAAAAATTGCTTGTGCTCTCGGAACTCCGAGAATATTTCTCGGAGCTCCGAGAATCGGGCCAGGAGCGTTAAAACCCCTGGACCCGGTTCATTTTTACTTATTTTTCTCTCCTCTTTCCCTCTTCATTCCATTTCTCCTCAAACCCTACCTCCATTTTCGTTGTTTTTCTTCATTTTTCTCCCTACATCTTCCTCCACAACTCTCTTCTCCCTTCAAAATCCCTCTCTTCTTCCCAAAAACCTTTTTTTCTTCTTAAAACCCTAGAATTTCACCCCTTTTTCGTTCTTTCCTTCTTCCCTTTTCCATTTCTTCTACTTTCCTCCATTCTAGGGCTATTCTATCTTTTTACACCATTATTCTTCTCTATTTTCCTCTATTTCTCTCTATTTCTCACAATTTCTTTCATTTTAGGGCTCTCTTCTCTTCTTTATTTTTCTCTCCACTCACATCCTTCTCTCACCATGCCTCCTAAAACCAAAAATCTCAACATTGGAGGCTCCTCCCAAGCTGCAGATCCCGAATATGTTCCTGAAGAAGTTCCCGAGGAAGAAGGCGAAGGCGAAGGCTGTGGCGGCCGAGGTTATGCCCAACTCATTTTTCACTGGGGATAAGGCCAAGAAACTCTGGGCCGACGTCGGCACTAGGGGCATCCTCACCGGCAGGTACATTGATCCCCCTATCCTTCAACATTTTGATTTACAGGCCAAATTTGATGCCCTCCATTGGACACCCATCCTTCACCTCAATGAACCAGTATACCCTCGATTGGTGCGTCTCTTCTACGCCAATCTCACAATTTCTCCTTCCTTCTTCAAAATTGAATCCAAAATCAAGAAAACAGTCATCAAACTCAACTATCACACCTTTGCCACTCTTCTTGGGATTACCTCTGATGGCCTCACACACTATTTCTGGCCGGAAGATGGGACACATTCACTTGATGATATCGATCATGACACGGTCTATGGTCGGATTACGCGGCGCTACCGCTCAAATATGCCCGTCCAATCCGCCGATCTCATTCCGGTAGCACGCATGCTTCACAATTTCATGTACCACATCTTCATCCCTCGTGCTGGGATGCGTGAAGCCCTCAGACCTTTAGAGGCCTATCTTATCTACAGCATCCTCGAGGGCCGCCAGCTTTGTCTGCCGTACATCATGTTCCGCTTCATGTTTCAGACCCCTGGCCGCTACCGCTCTTCGTTGCCCTATGGCATGGTCCTCACCCGTGTCTTCCGTCACTTTGGCATCACCTTGGATGGAGAACTGACCATGACTCCGACTGCCCCGTTTGACGTACAGACCTTTAACCGCATGGCTCTGAATCAAGCAGCAATTGAGGTTGATTCTGATGATGAAGGCGGCTACGAAGCCGAGGCCCAGGTTGCACCAGCACCCCAGCCATCACAGGATACCTCTCAGTTCTGCACTCGCCAGGATTTGGCTCACATGCAGGAGGCTATTGAGCGATCCATGGCCTCACAGTTCGCGCAGCTGTCTACCCATGTCGACTCTGAGATTTTTGCTCGCTTCCAGACCCTGACTACCCATGTTGATGACCAGTGGACCGCCTATTATCGCTACCTCTCCGGTGAGCAGTGGGGCCAGGAGCCGGGCAGCTCTTCTCATCAGCCACTGCCTCCTCCGCCTCAGTAGATGGGTCGAGTTCTCTGATGTTGGCTCTTATTTTTGCTCAGATTTCTATTTCTATTCGGCGTATCTATCTGTTCTATTTTGTATCGATAGTCTTTGGACTATACGTTGGTTGTATGGATTTTTTTGGGATGTATTAGGTTTATCTAGATCTGTCACTATTATGACGTGTCATGAATGCTATGTACGCTGACTGATTGTATGCACTTTTCTGTATGCCATTTCACATCCTCTCTCTCTATATATATATATATATATCTCTTTTGTTTTCTGTGCGGTGTGCTTTTATGTTCCATTCTTTATGCTTGCATACATTGTATTATGCCTACTCTCTCTATAGCATTACACGTTACTTGTTCATTTGCTCTCACCTACCCTCACTCCTTTTGTTCCACCTTTTTGGTGATGACAAAAGGGGGAGAATATTTGAGCTCCCAATGCATATATTAAGGGGGAGCAAAGCTCTATGCTTAAAATTTTGCAATCAAATTTTCATCCTTAAAGTAATGCCTTAAATGTTCAATTAAATCAAACTCTTAGGGGGAGCCCAAAGTGTTTTATTCATCCCTAAAGGGGGAGCTCCTACCCTAAAACAAATTATGTTTGTCATCATAAAAAAGGGGGAGATTGTTAGCCCAAGGGTTCAACAAGTACTCCTATTGAATTGTTTTGATGATTAACAAACTCAATTTGTTATAAAGGTTTTATACACTAATAGTTTCCATTGGCAAAGTTATGATGTTCACAGTGTACCATGCTCAAGAGTGCATGACAAGGATCAACTCAAGCACAAGAATGGCAAATCAACTCAAGCACAAAAATGGCAAATCAACTTAAAAGTTCAAGCTTGGCTCAAGCATCAATGGAGTTGAGTGAAGACATGTCAAAGCCCCTACAAGGTGCCAACAAGATTGAAGACCAAGTAAATTTAGAATGTAAATGGTCCTTAATGTTTAGTCTAGGTCTATGGCACAAAGGAGAGTTAAAATCAACCTAGATAGAATTTAATGGGTTTGTGAATGTTCATAGTGGTGTCCCAACATTGTTGGACCCTCATGACATTCCATTTATCTTGAAAAATCAAAGTTCCAAAAGCCCAAACAAAAACAACAAAAATATAAGGAAATTCTGCTGTTCGTAGGCTTCTCGGAGCTCCGAGAATTGTTCCAGGTTCAAAAATTATGTCGCTCGGAGCTCCGAGCCCGGAGTCCGAGATGACCGTTGGGGAGTGAAATTTTGTGTTTTCTTTGCCCTCCCTATATATATGAACCTAGGGACTCTTGGGCTTTTCACCTAAGGATTCTACAAAGATTTCAAGAGCACTAAAAGCCATTTATTCTCCTTCTCTTGAAGATCTTCACTCTCCATCTCTCTCTTGTGCCCTTTACCTTAGATTATTCTTGAGAGACCTTAGGACCTTCATTTGTTTATCTTGTTCTTGTGAGAGTGAGTGAGCTTTACCTTAAATTAGCCTATCTAGAGGCAAGCAAGCCTTTTCATTTCATCTTCTTTATATTTGGCACAAAGGAACGCCGTATTTAAGTTCCTTGGAGAAGATAGTGGAATCCTCAAGGAGAGTAACTTGAGAAGAGTGGAGTAGGTCTTGAGCTAAGACCGAACCACTATAAAAATCTTTGTGTCAAAGCTTCTTTGCCTCTTCACCTCTTCTTGTGTGGTAAGTTTTCACCGTTGCTTTGAATACTATTTTTGATTTCCTATTAAATCTAAAACAAGTGCAATCTAAGTTTTCAAAATTCTTAAAATTTGAAAAGAAACCCAATTCACCCCCTCTTGGGTTGCTAAGTGGAATTTCACTTGGTATCAGAGCATAGGCTCTTACATAGGAATTCTCTTTGAAAACCTACAAGGGAAAGATTCAAATGGCAACCTTTTCTCATAGCAATGAGGGGCAATCCACCACTAGACCTCCCTTCTTCAATGGCTCAAACTATCCATATTGGAAAGCGAGAATGAGAGTGGTTTTAAAATCTTTGGATTTTGATGTTTGGAGAAGTATCCAAAATGGATATAATGAACCTAGTGTTGATATGGAACTATGGGATGAAAATGAAAGAAGAGAATCCACTATCAATGCAAAAGCAATGAATGCCTTGATTTGTGCCTTATCTCCCGAAGAGTTCAATCGAGTTTCTACTCTTGAAACCGCTAAGGAGATTTGGGATATGCTAGAGATAGCTCATGAAGGGACAAATCAAGTGAAAGAGTCCAAGATGAATCTTCTCTTTAGAGAGTATGAGCTATTCATGATGGACCCAAATGAAACCATTGCCGAAATGCATACTAGGTTCACAAACATAACAAATGGGTTGAGATCCTTAGGTAAACAATTGTCTAGCAAGGACTTAGTTACCAAAATACTTAGGTCTTTACCTAAAGATTGGGATCCCAAGGTCACCGCCATTGAAGAAGCAAAAGACATATCAAAAATGGGCTTAGAAGACTTAATAGGTTCCTTAATAACTTTTGAAATAGTTTTAAAAGGAAGAGAAACCTTAAATAAACAAAAGGAAGATACAAAAAGGAAAGGAATAGCTTTCAAAGCAAGAGTTGAGAGTGAAGAGGAAGAGAGTGAAGAAGACACACAAGATGATCTTGCTCTCTTCACCAAGAGATTCAAGAAATTTCTCAAATTCAAGAAAGGAGGCAACTCTAGCCAAGGAAGAAATAGGCCTTCAAACAAAGAGGAGATGAGATGCTATAAGTGCAACAAGGTTGGTCATATACGGCCAAATTGCCCACTCATCAACAACAATGACAAGGATAGGAAGAATAAAAGACATTGCAAAAAGGCTTTGTGTGCGGCGGCTTGGGATGAAGGGAGTGCTTCATTCGGAAATGAATCCAACGGAAAGGATGAAGATGACCTTTGCTTCATGGGACTCGCCGATGTAACACAAGATATCTCCTTATCCGAGGTAAATGATGTTGATGATATATCTCATGAATTCTCTAATGATGAACTAGCTTTTGCTTGTGAAAAACTTCATGAAAATTTGGATTTGCAACTCGCCAAAAACAAAACAATGAAAAAGTCCTTACAAAATGTCACTAGGGATTTTCGGTTCATGAAAAAGGAATTCGATTTGCAAACCAATACAAGTGAAAAATTGATTTTAGAAAACAAAGCTTTGAATGAAGAAGTAGACAAATTAATCTTTGAAAACAAAAGCTTAAAAGAAGAAAATGAGAAACTTATTTTGAAATGCAAAGAACTTGATTTAACATTTAAAAAATTCTCATGTGGCAAAAATAAACTAGATAAAATTCTTGAAAATAAGCTTGTCTCTCTAGAAAAAAATGGTCTTGGTTTCCAACCCTTTTCTAAAGGAAAAGCCTCATTCAAAAATAAAGTTATAGGAAATTTCTCCCACATCCATGCAAACACTAGTGCTTTTATTCCCACTTGTCACTATTGTGGTAGAATAGGATACTTAAGGTTTGCATGCAATGTTAAGAAATCAAAAGCAACAAAATTTATGTGGGTTAAAAAGAATGAGCTTTATGATGTTGCTAACCTTGAAGGACCCAAGAAAAAGTGGGTACCTAAAACTTCAACATGAGCTTTGTTTCTTGTAGGTGTGCTTGAAAGGAAAACCCTCAAAGGACAAGTGGTTCTTGGATAGCGGTTGCTCAAGGCACATGACGGGAGATGTAAGCAAGTTCGCCTTTGTCACCATGAGTCATCAAGGAAATGTCACCTTTGGGGATGATACAAGAAGCAAAATCCTCGGTGAAGGTACCATTAAAATTAAGGACATTAAGGTTGAACATGTTTTGCTCGTTGACGGTCTTTCATTTAATTTGATAAGCATTATTCAACTATGTGATCTTGGTCACAAAGTTCTTTTTGAAAAAGAAAGATGTAAAATTTTGAATTCCAAGAATAATGAAGTTGAATTTGTTGCATATAGAGATGGCAATATGTATTCATTAGCATTAGAAGACCTTGAAAATCAAAACATCCAATGTCTCTCCGCCATGGATGATAACCCTTGGTTATGGCATAGGAGACTTGGTCATGCTCATATGGATTTAATTTCAAGATTAGCTTCTAAGAATCTTGTGAGAGAGTTACCTAAACTCAAATACATTAGAGATAAAGTTTGTAGTGCTTGCATTCATGGAAAACATGCTAAAGACTCTTTTAAACCCATAAGTGTATTATCTACCTCTTGTCCACTCCAACTCCTTCACATGGACCTATTTGGACCCATGAAGACTAGTAGTAGAGGAGGCAGTAGATATGTATATGTAATTGTTGATGACTACTTTTCCCGTTCCTATATACCGACGCTCATTCGTACCGTCAGTATTTATGACATACACCGGCGGTTATAACTGTCGGTGAAAGTTTTAGAGGCGTATAGTTTTTAGATTTACCGACGGTTTTATGGCCGTCGGTGAATAGTATTTTTTTTTTTTGTAAATAAACAAAGCAGCAAATTGGGGGACTTAGAACCTGTATAAATCCTGTACCCATTAGAAAATAACATGAATCTGTTGGCATCTAAACAAGAGAAAAATAAGGCATCCAAAGTCATCAAACAAATCATTTCCATGTAAAATTAACCAAAACATTTACCCTTTAGAAAGTAACATGTACATATATATTGGCATCCAAACAACATAAAAAAAGGCATCCAAAGTCATCAAACAAACCATTTCCATCACTACAACAAAAGGGGTCTTTGGCAGCGGTCATAACCGCTGCTAAAAGTCACCAAAACCGCTGCTGGTACTTTTAGTAGAACCTGTTTATAAACTTCCTTACAATATACATAAAACCTGTATTTGCACATCACATTCACAAAACAATAACAAAAACTATAGCCCAGTCAAAAATGTAATCCAATCACTTCAAAAAAGCCTTGGATATATGTTCCCCTCTTGTGATTTGCTACACAAAAACTTCTTGCATATATTCGCATGTCTTGACATACAGGATACAAATAGATAAACCGAGAGAGTAGACGTTATGATACAAACTCCTCACATACATTTGTCAATCGGATGAATTTCACATCCTATGCCCCCATATATTTCCACAAGTTTGTCTCGCTCCTGTGTACCAAAAATCATGATATTAGATAACATAAAAATATATAGGGAAAGCATTCATGTTCATACATAAATAGGAAATAATCTCCTGCATTAAGACATGAATACCATAAATACATAAGAACTACAAATAATACATCCTGATCTATTCCAACTAGAGATGCACCATTTCATCGAAGATAAGGCTATATTTGAATCTTGTACATAACAACAAATAATTCAATAACTCTACAAAAGAATCTGACATGAGTACTTGGCCTATTCAATAGAATTTGTGAAACATGGATTACGAGCAAAATGGGAAAAAATGCTAGTGTATCCTCTTTTTTTTTTTGAATGGTAATGCTAGCGTATCCTTACAAGAAAAACAATAATGGACATCTAAGTTGTGGTGGTGTTTGAGATAACATACTTTCGAGAATATTATGCTTAATCTTAACCACGAGATTACATACGATCCAAGGACTAAGTTGCTCTTGATAAACATGCCTTAACTTACAACAAAGATACGTGATAAAATCCATATAACAAAAAGCAATAGATATGCTTTTTTAATTAGTAGGAAGGAACTGTGCTTTTGATACCATATATGGTGATGGTGACCAAAGGAGCAGAATCCTTCACTACAGCCAAGTGCTAAGGAGGTTATTAAGAAGAAGAAGTGTGAAGAACAGAGTAAGGATAACTATGATCCTATTAAAGGCAACTAGATTTAAGACATTCTAGAGAATTAAGATAGAACAGTAGTTTTATCATTAAACGAGAGGAAATAATCTATTTAGAGAAGGGGCACATGACCGTTAATGGGCTTCAGAAATAAAGGGCAGGAGGCCGTGATGGAGACAACTCCCAAGAAGTAGTTTACTAATGCTAATGGCAGCCTCAATGGATATCAAGCAAACGACTAGCAGTAGGATTGGAGATGAAAAGAAATAAAATAAGGGCTGCTGTCAACTGAGAATGTGGCGTTGGCTGATCAAGAAATGAGCATCCAATCAACTAGTATTGAAGGACATCAAGGGTAATGAGACTGGTTGATAAAAGTAAGAAAATATAGTGGGGCTGTGTGGTTGCCATCAAGGTGAAGAAAAAAAATAAACAAGATGTAGGATTTGCACTTTTGTGGCAGCATACTAACCTGGATTGCAGCGTGAGAAAAGATAATGGATGTCGCTGATACTTTGCCCGATTGAAGCTCGAAGAGACGATGAAATTGTGAAAGGGAAGACTCTAAATGGTGACGACTATTCAACAATATACTTGCTGAAATTTGAGTAAAAGTGGCTGTTTTGCAAGTGCTACGAGTTCTGAAATTCTGCATTGTTTCAAGATGGTTGGTCATTAAAGACAATGGAAAAGAAGGCGGTGGATCCCGGGCAGCAATAGCAATTTGCTGAGGTTTGTAGGGCTGATTACAGACTTATAAAGTGCAGTAGGAACTGATCTAGTAGGTGTATTGCAAGTGTCCCAAAGGCCCCCAATCATAATCTATGTTTCTTCTTCCTAGGATCTCATGAAGCAACCAAGATCTCATGCAACAAGAGGAAGAGACTGGAGAAAAAGGTTGAAACTCAAAGACATTCCAACATCAATAGCAGCCACAGTTGACTCTCATTTCTTTATTTATGAGGGAGAAATACCATGCATTTAAGAGGAATAAAAGCAGCCATTTCGTTCAAGGTGCTGCTCAATAAGGTGAGTGTACTAACATACCATCCTTGCACCAAATAAAAGAAGAAATATCATAGTAGCTTACTATTCTAGATTGAAGTAAAAAGGGAACCTGCTAAAGCTATAAAATACTCTTGCATTCTAATTGAGACAAGAAAAAGGACCTCCTAAAAACCCAAATAGCTATTACCATCTAAAGATCACTTTATCAATTATGTCTGATCCTAGCAGTTAGTAGTCAACGATTCCTATCCAAAAAATAGAATCAATGCTAGCTCTCCAACTAAAGTAGAATCTTCTCCTTTCTATTTGCCCAAAAGCCCATTCGGTTCCTATTGGAATCAGTCCAATTTGGGTGGTCTAGATGCCTTATTTGCTATGCAAGTAATATCCAAAATAAGGAATTATTGACTGTCCCAATTTTTCATGTGAATGCACTTCCTATATAGATGCCACCCTACTTCCTATTAGATGAAAATCCAGAGGAGGAAACCTACCAAGGCTAAATCCTAAATATGATGGAACTTCCAGATATATCTACTCACTACTTAACTCTATTCAAAGCCAAATCAAACAAAGGGAATGTGTTATATTCGGTCAATCCAAGTGTGCCTAACCCCCCAGTTGGTCAACTTGGATATGATTGTCCCTAACACCACCCCCCACCCCCTACACACACATACTACTACTCCCTACTTCCCCCAACACACATAGTCCTACAATTCCCCACCTCCGCCACCACCCCCAACATACAAAAAATGAAGAAACACAAACTCAAGTACTAAATTTCTCATTAAGAATTCCATTTAAATAAAGACATGGAAGAAATGCTTAGAGATGGATTAAAATCTCTGAAAGAAGCTATAATAAATCTATGAAGCATTAGTTTCTATTTTAGAAAAAATCCAGCAAACAATTTGAAATCTAAACTTCTATTTTCCAACATATAGAAACATCATGTGTGTTCTTCTAAAAAGCAGCTTCCATAATATAAGAAAAGGATAGAGTGTATTTTACCTTAAATGAAGAGGGAACACGAATACTAATACTCCTTTAATAAACACAAGCACTAATCCAAGAAAGTATGATCGCATCTATACATAAACAAAAAAGCGCAGTTCGATGGCTAAGCGATTACTCCACCTACAATAACAAATAAATATACTACTTGTGAATAAATTTAGCATCAAGCTATAATAAACATGTCGTCGTAATAAAATAACTTACCCAGTTCGATGGCCAAGCGATTATTCCACCTACAGCGTCTCCAATCTCAGTGTAGAGATCGGTTTTTCTAATCAGAGGCTCTTTCGGCTCCAATGCAATCGTGATCTGAACCATAGTGAAATTACGGCCTAATGGCACCCCCTCGACTTCATGTGTCGGATCGACACTCAACCAAAAACCACGGGCCACTTCAATCCCATCATTTTGAGTGCTCATTAAGGTAACCTTAGAAAAATCCAAATGATCATAAATAAAAAAATACAATTAAGCAGGAAAGTCACAAACCAATATATCATTTAAGATAAAATTAAATAACAGTTATACCCGATCGCCATGGATATATCTATGGCTGCTTGAGGAGGTTGCATGCGATCGTGATTGAGTATGATTGTTGGGTGGCTAGCATACAACAAGATAGATACATATTAAGGTAATAGTGAACTAAAAGAACTATGTATTGAATAAAAAATTAATGTCGTATATTCCTATTTTGGACGCCTTGGAACTGTGCTACGAGTGCTACTAATTGGCGTTCCAAATGGGCCTGATTTTGTTGCATTGTTTGTTCCATTTGGGCATGCTTCTCTCTCAAACATCCCACCTCATTTGTAAGTTCCTCGTTCGCCCTTTGAAGTGATGCAGCCCTCTCCTGCGACATCCCAATGCTGCGCGTAGAGCCAAATACGGAAGTAGGGGTAACCCCGGCACCCATCATGCATACCCTACCATGTCTCTCCACACCAAGTACAATGCCGAGGCTGTCATTTGGGGGCAACAGCGGGGCTGATATCGGGATGCTGAGACTCAATCTATTTTATCTGATCTTGAAAAAAACAATATGGGATAGAATAAAATCTTTTACACAGTTCTATAACATTTTTTAAACAAGCATCAATGTTATGAAACGTACTATAATATTTTGCTCTACAGCATCATAAGTCCTGTCTTTCTTGCGGTGAAGACGAATGAACATGTCACCTCGACTTACAGCATTCCCATCATTATTTTTAATCTGTCCTCAAATGAAGAATATCATTGATAGCTTGTCATAATCAAAAGTAAAGTAAATTAAAAAACTCAGTCACAACCCCACCTCCTCCTCCCAATATACTGGAATGGCCTTTGTTCCACCCCTGTGTTTGACTTTAAGTTTAGATCGATTGAGTTTATTTTGTGCGCATAGGTCCTAAGCCATTACAGATAGTTAAGTTATTTTTATATTTTTTATCAAATTGAAAAAATGAGACATGAATTTTTAAAATCATACCGTTGATTCTTTCGTATTCCAGTGTCTACAAAGAGACATGTATTGC
Source organism: Tasmannia lanceolata (assembly GCF_043159265.1). Classification (NCBI taxonomy): domain Eukaryota; kingdom Viridiplantae; phylum Streptophyta; class Magnoliopsida; order Canellales; family Winteraceae; genus Tasmannia; species Tasmannia lanceolata. The sequence goes on along the minus strand of NW_027518700.1, from coordinate 35,744,115 downwards.
GACTCAATCACTCTACGATCAGTACATGGGAGATTCATATCAAAGTATTTGGTCTTTAGTTCACTCTTCCATTCCCTCCACTGCCTACCGATTCGTTCAATAGCCCATTTTTTACGCTCATCATCAATGGCACATTTTTCCTACATTACATGTAAGAATAGTACGACGGCCGTATGATATATTAAATTTATATGTGTGTGTGTGTGTGTGTGTGTGTTTCTGTGTAGAATTCAAATGGTCTTACCTTCGCAATAACCCATGCATCTTCTTTGTTTTGCTGCAGCATCTTCCTCCAGTCTGTACAATCAATGGGCAATTTATCACCCATTCTCGCTATGCTGCCAAATAAATTCATCATTTTACATGGGTTTTGTGTACACGGCTGTCCAAGCGCATTAAATCCGACATTTATCATCTCATCAGAAGCCCACACGGATTTGCAATATGTCGGGCTTCGAACACGCTTCGATGAGGATGGAACGGAGGGATCCTGAGACAGCGAAGGAGGGAGCGTCTCTTGCGTATCCGAGGGTAGTACCGTCTCCTGTACATATGAAGGTGGGAGAGTCTCTTGTGACTCCCATGCCGGCCAAGGTGCATGGGAGTCGTGAGGGAGAGCGGAGGTGTCTGCCTGCCTCTGGGAAGAGGGTTGTGGCTCTCTCATATGATAATGATGGGGCTCTTGCCTGTGAGCGGAAGGCTGCGACTCATGGGTGTTCGGCATATTCTTTCTTTTTCTCATAACTCAGACAAAATTATGTCACCTGTAGTACCCAAAAGGAAAGTTTACATCAGTGATTTAAAGAAAATAAACATTACATGAAAAACTAACATATACATTAAGTACAAAATTTACACTATACTAGTAGAACAAATGGGTCATAATTTGACTATTGAAAAAAGAATTTGATGTTTTGCATAGCTCAAATAAGCATAGCAGATTATTAAAATCCTAAATTTCAGCATAGACAAGTGGCATTCTGTAGACACCCCATTTTGTTTTGTTTTAATCAACAAATAAATTAGTGTGTTAAATCCATGTGAGAACCCCCTCTATCATTGATTTATATGTTTTAGGTCATTAATATCTTGATCTGACTTTACGGATCATCAATCGGGACAAAATAAGCTAGGGTCACTTCATAGCCCGGACCCTGATTCCATTCCGAGACCCGATTTCCGTAAATCGTTAGATCAATGGCAGATCATGACCTGGGTCTAACCATCCAAAACCACCTAACCTCTCCTCTCATCCTAACCATTCAAACCTCACCTAACCTCACCTAACCTCTCCTCCCATCATAACCATCCAAACCTCACCTAACCTCACCTAACCTCACCTAACATCACCTAACCTCACCTAACCTTACCTAACCTCACCTAACCTCACCTAACCTCCTATCCCATTCTCCTATAAATACCCTCTCATCTTACCAAAGAAAAGAAGGAAAAAAAAGAAAAGAGGAGAGAACCCCTCTCTTAGAAAATTCAAGCCCTCTCTCTAGACCAAATCCCTCTTCTCCATAAGTTTGCATGGAATATCGTCTACAAAAAGGTATGTCTTTTGGAATTTTATTTTCTTTTCTATATTTGTAGGATTGAGTGTTGTTTTGCGTATATTTTGGTTGATGTCATGTTTAATTTTGTACTAGTTTGGCCTTGGTCATGTTCTCACTTATGCTAAATATGATTAATGTGTTAGGGTCATTAGAACCTATTTGCAATGGGATGTTGAAATCATTGGCTTGTTAGGGAATTTAGATTTCTTTTGGGAAAACAATTCATTAAAAATTTTGAACATTTACAAGAAAGAAAACTTGAATTTTACATGAATTATCAAAACCCATTTAATTTGGCTTACAAAACCTCCATCTTTCAATTGATAACAACAGCCCCCACTCCAATTTGATAACAACAGCCCCCACTCAATCTCAAGAACCCAATATCCATACCCCACCTTGCCAAGTAGATAAAAACAACCCCTTTTTCAAACATCCCATTTGAATCTAATCTCAGGCCCATTCAAGCCATTTTTCATATTCACCGTCTTTTAATCACTAAAAAAATAAGAACTATCAAAAGAAAACATGGGGGTGCCAATATCATTCCCGTCATAGTGCTAGCTGTTAGACTTTAAACAGATTTTTCGACCTCTAAACAACAGAATCGTGGGAAATGGTTAACTACAAAGTCGTAGATATTTTCGTTCCGTTTCCAACGAGTATTCGTGCTAGATCAGACGGCGAGCGGTTAAAAAGTTAAGTCCAAAATGGTTGCGGCACACCTTTAGGCATTTCCAGTTTAATGTTGCTGTCCTTTTGTTTGCAACACAAATTCGAACCTCTAAATCACAGATTTACAAACAATGGAGAACTACAAAGTTGTAGCCCTATAAAAGATCTTTCCAACGCATGTTTGTACGTTGAATTTGGCCAAGCTATTAAAGAGTTACGACAGTTTTAGTGGGCTGCATTTGTTAGATCTTTTAATGGTCAATGGTTTGTCGAATTTGTGCAATTGTCAAAACTTGGTTGTGTTAACGTCATTTTCCAAACCAAAATCGAAAGACATTAATCTAAAGTACATCCAACCTAAAATTAACAAAACTAAAATTCACCCATTTAAAATCCACTGATAAAAATCCGTTAAAAGCCATTAACCAAAAGACCACTAAAAATTTCAAGTGAAACTAAAACCTTCTAAATAAACTACTTTAAAAGCTACCAAACACACTAAATACCTTCAGATAATAAAAGCTTCAAGAAAACTCTAAAAGTTTCCACAAGCCCAAAAGAATTCGAGATTCCCAAGAGCCGGTGGATTCAAAATTCCTTTAGGAACCCTTAGAGCCCAATTTAGGAACACTGGTGTCGTGTCCTAAGTTTTAGGGAGTCTTAAGTTTTAGGGAGTCCTAGAGTTAGGAGTCCAGCCTCATCACGGACGTTTGCTATGTATAGCAACCGTGCCATAGGTCTAGTTACACTAGTCACCCAATCTTTCCCTAGGACAAGCCTAGTAAACTAGGATGTAGGCAAACCTGCATTAGTCTAAGGGACCATTTGCATTTAGATGAGAATCATATAGCATCTTAGATGAAATCCTAAGATAATAAAATCCTCAACTTGAATTAAATAACTTCTCTTAAAACTGTTGAAACAGTCAATCCCGTCTAGGTCGGTGTCTTAGTTGAGTTAGGCATATGTAACTTAGCTTAGGTGCACCGAACTACGTCGACTCTGATCCCAGTGAGGCTTGGGTACGTAGGCAGCTTGGATGTCTGATGGCATACCACCCGCGAGTCGGCACCACAAACAAATTGTGGTGTTTTGTATATTAATTTTCTTGTAAATGCTTAATCAAATCACTTAGGACTTTCCATGAAATTAGAATTTTAGGAGAACTTTCACTTAGATTGAATCCAGACAAATTAATAAATCAAGATACACATTTAGGATTCACATTGAAATTAGATCATAGGATGCATGTCACTTAGTTCGCACATTAACATAGAGTTGAATGAGCCATTTAAAATAAATTTAAAAGAGTTAGCTTTTGGAATCGAAGACCGATTATCGGGCAAGAATGGTGCATGTGGTGGATAACTCCCCATACCTTCCATTCTCGTAACCAGGTAGCGAGTCTAGATTTCTGGTTAATTACGGGTCCTAGATCCCACATCTAGGTGGCGACTCTGTCAGTCTCTTTCGTGTGGAATTCGGATTGCCTTAGTGATCCCAAGTTCACAGGAAAGATTAATTCAAATCAATAATAAAATGCACACGCCAATCGCGTGGATACGAGAGACCAAGAGAGAGAGAGCGGCGGCTCGCGCCCCACACCCCTCTCGCGGGATCAGGGTACCACACATTCCAAGGAGCTTTCATTTAGCTAGCTAATTATAATATTTGCTTAAATAATGCAAGAGCTACCATTAGGATATATGGCTTAAATTTTTGCTTGAATGAAGGAAAACAACTTCTATGATAGATAGCAAAACAAATGTCAAGGTAAGTTTTAAAACTTACATTATCGCCTCCATCATCATCATCCTCGAAGGTATTCTCATCTTCACTGTTGTCGTCTAACTCCGTATCATTTACTTGATCTTCTTGGTTAGATTGGATCAACTGTTCCAACGATTCGTCGATCTCAGTCCCAATTATATCTGTCCTTTCCCAACTTTGAACTTCCTCCACATTTTGTTCTTCCGCTACCTCACACTGTATATATGCCTCTGGAAGGTCCCCAATCACGTCAAAAACGTCCCTAGGCTTTGTCTTAACAATCACGTGCAAGTCTTTATTATTCGGGTGCTCTTGAACATACTTGAGCTGCGAAGATGAAAGGCTCATCTTCATAGCTACGACGTGCCATATTTACAACTCTAAAACCAAACTCATCTATTTTCTTCCCGGTGTTACATCAAACCAGTCACACTTGAATAGCAATGCCTTTAGTTGTCCGAAATAGTCAAGTTCGATAACATCCTTCAAGACACCGTGGTAAGTGATATCATTCACATCGGGATTCATATCCCTTGCATTTGCAAAACTTGACGTTCGTGCCGTGACAACCACTCCACTATTCTGGGTTTTTCTTTGTTGTTCGCGATCTTTCGTATGGAACCGAATTCCATTTATAACATACCCTTTGTAACTCCTAACAATGCAATTTGGTCGACCACTCAACCATCGCAGTTTTTCTGATATTTGTTCACTTCGGGACTCACGCAACCTTTCAACCTATTCATAGTGTCATTTAGTAAAATTTTAAATAACATTTAGATAAAAAATCAATATAAGATCTTCTTAAGGTCCATCTGATACTTACATGAGCTTTAAACCAATCTGAAAATCCATTTTTGTGATTGCGTTCTATATCTATTGGCCGAGCACGGGGATTGTTTCTCCTAAGTTTGGTAATGTGTGTACTGCATTTGAATTGAAAAATATAAGAGAATGTTCTATGGGGACAATGATTACAGGTTCACAAATCGAATAGACTTACTTAAGAAATGGGCCGATAGCCTCGCAATTGAAGAGTACATATCGATGTGCCTGTTCGATCATCCTTTCTTCCAGAGTTAAAGTACTAACCTTCCCTATAGGGCGTCCTGAAACTGAAAAAATTGAGAAACCTTCTTCTATTTAGGTCTGAACGTCCTCGTCATTCCTTTTATCTCGGTTCATCTTTGATTCGACCCCTTCTAGATACCTCGAACAAAAATTCAAACATTCTTCTGCTAGATAACCCTCTGCTATAGATCCCTCGACGTAATTTCTATTGCGTACATATGATTTTAATGTGAGAAGGTACCTACAAACCATCACTTCTTAAAATAATTTCACAAACACGGATATGTAAAACACTTAAACAAATAAACCATGAATAAAAAAATGCATGTATACCTCTCAATGGGGTACATCCATCGGTACTGTACTGGTCCACCTAATCGTGCTTCGTCCGCTAAATGAATAGGTAAATGAACCATAATATCAAAGAAGGCCGGCGAAAAGATCTTCTCCATATGGCAAAGAGTTAATGCGATCCTTTTTTTCAGTTTTATGAGGTCACCCGCTTTAAGCACTTTTGAACATAACTCCCTGAAGAAGCTGCAAAGCTCAATCAAAACCGAGCTAACATTCTTAGGCAATGTTCTTCGTATAGCCAATGGTAGTAATTGTTGCATCAACACATGACAATCATGGCTCTTCAAACCTGAAATCTTGCTTTGTTTAAGATTCACACGTCGTGATATGTTAGATGAATAGCCATCTGGAACTTTGACGTACTTCAATATGCTGCAGAAAATATCTTTTTCCTTTGGAGACATTGTGAAGCATGCTGGGGGAAGGTATGTTTTAGTAATTGCGTGAAGCGTTCTCCTTAATTTCATTTGTCGTAAATCTAGCCGTGCTTTCACACCGTCCTTACTTTTTCCTTCAATATTCAATAACGTGCCAATTACATTGTCACATACATTCTTCTCAATGTGCATCACATCTAGATTGTGGCGCAGCAGGAGCGATTCTCAGTAAGGGAGAGTGAAGAATATACTTTTTTTCTTCAAATTATGTTCCTTACGACGCTTTTCCTTGGTCTTCTAAGCAGAAATACACATTTCTGCGGATTCATTTGGTTTCTTCCAACGTTTCCTCTTCTTCCCACCAGTAACCTCCTCCTTCCCATTGATATTGGCCTCCTTCCCACTGGTATTTGCCCTCTTTCCCTTTGTATCCTTCTTCTTACCAAGGATGACATTAACATTTTCTAATTGTTCTAGGGCCTGACGCCCTGTCAGCGACCTTGGAGCTGGCCTCCTTTCCTCGGTGCCATCAAAACTCATTTTATCAAAACGGAATTTATGTTTTCCGGGCAAGAATCGTCGGTGACCCATGTAACATTGTGTGGGACCCGATCCCGCGAGAGGGGTAGGGCGCGAGCCGCCACGCTCTCTCGTAGTCTCTCGTACCCACGCGAATGGCGTGTGCTTTTTATTATTGATTTTAATTACCCAACCAAGCAGGCAGCAACCAAGCCATAGGGTGCAAACAAACGTGCAACCCAGTACCTATAAGGGCAGGGATAAGTCGTCGAGCCTAGCGAGGTGTGATTTAATTTATCTTTTTCGTGAACTTGGGATCACTAAGGCAATCCGAATTCCACGCAAAAGAGAGTGACGGAGTCGCCACCTAGATGAGGGATCTAGGACCCATAATTGACCAGAAATCTAGACTCGTTACCTGGTTACGAGAATGGAAGGTATGGGGAGTTACCACCACGGGCACCATTCCTGTCCGATAATCGGCCTTCAATTCCAAAAGTTAACTCTTTTGAATTTCTTTTAAATGGCTCATTTAACTCTATATTAATGTGCGAACTATGTGACATGCATCCTAAGATCTAATTTCAATGTAGTTCCTAAATGTGTATTTTGATTTTCCTAATTTGTTTGAATTCAATCTAAATGAAAGTTCTCCTAAAATGCTAATTTGAGGGAAATCCTACATATTTTAATTAAGAATTTATAAGAAAACTAATATACAAAACCCCACCACTTATGTGTGGGGCCGACTCGTGATTGGTATGCCATCAAGCATCCAAGCTGCCTACGTACCCAAGCCTCACTGGGATCAGAGTCGAGGTAGTTCGGTGCACCTGAACTAAGCTACTTATGCCTAACTCATCTAGGACACCGATCTAGACTGGATTTACTGTTTCAACAGTTTTAAGAGAAATTATTTAATTCAAGTTGAAGATTTTATTATCCTATGACTTCATCTAAGATGCTATATGGTCCTATCTAAGTGCAAGACGTCCCTTAGACTAATGCAGGTTAACCTACATCTTAGGTAACTATGCTTGTCCTATGAGAAAAGTGAGGTGACTAGTGTAACTAGATCTATGGCACGGTTGCTATCCATAGCAAACGCCCGTGATGAGGCTGGACTCCTAACTCTAGGACTCCTAAAACTTAGGACACAACGTGACGTAAGTGTTCCTAAGGGGCCCTAAAGGTTCCTACGATAGGAGACCGTAATCCAAGGGTTCCTAAGACACGGATCGAGTTAATTCGATTTGTTGAACTTAATGATTTTCAATTTTTGAGGATTTTTTATTCCTAATCATCTAAGGAATACCAAAGGCTCTATGGTTCGCAAGTTTCGGCCTCGGATCGCAACCATGGAAGGGAATCGTGCTCTCAACACTTGTATAATTTAGCACGTAAATTATAGTATCTTATTGCCTGGCATATTTCTCAGGATTTCCGTGGACAGTGGACCTCGGAGCCAATATCATACTATAATTTACGCACTCCAATTATGCAGGATTAATCGCAATTAGTATACGATTACGGTTGCGATCTCAGCAGTTAAATTGTCACAGAATAGCCAATTTACAAAGGCAATCTATGAACCTTAAGGTTTCTGTTTCAAAAAAGTTAAGGATTGCATTTATGATGAAAACTTAAGATTTTTTGGAGATTTTTACTGACTTTTGTATTGATTTGCTATTAAATTGTGATTTAATATCATTAAGACCAGATTGCTAGAATTAGACAGTAACCCTAAGCAATCGAACTCCAACTCACTTGAAACGTTTTCCGTAGCAAGATATGGATGATTTTCGCTTATTGAAAAAATTTCATGAATTATCATTAAGATTTGGTATCAATTCCCGATTTTTCAAAATCCAAAGCAGATTATAGATTAACACAGTAACCTATAGTATATCAATTTCAAATCAACTTAAACTCTTACAGTATAAAGATAATCATGATATTAGACTACTGTATGACTTTCATGGATTTTTATGACGATTTGATGCCCATTTAAATTCACACAAAAATCAGATGAAACCAAAGAATTACTAAAAAGCAAACCTAATGGTATCCTAAAATCAAATTAAAAATTCCAGTAGATATATAATAGATTATAAAATTTATTATCAAAATTTTAAAACTTAAAACTTAAATCTCCTACATAAAATTGGTTTTTAAATATAAGAGATCAATTTGTTTCCTATGCGTTAAAACCCGTTTATTAAAATAAATTGTAAAACCTTATCAAATCTTTGCAAAAATAATTGAAAATATTTCTCTAACATTCCAGTAACCAAAGTTACTGGTTTGTAAAGAAAATTTTTGAAAATATATTAATTTAATAAGAAAAAGAATTATGGCACGTAAAACGGGGAAGAGATTAGAAAACAGTAAAACCGATATTTTTTTTAAAATATTTTTCAATGGAAACTTCCATTTATTATTAGGCTTTAATTTTCAAAAGTTTCATCAATTTTTAAAATGATTTGGTATTTATTAAAAATAGCCGAAATTTAAAATAATTAATAATCCGATTAAATAAACACCAAAAAATATGAAAATTTTTGTGTGATTTACAAACCTTGTAAAACTACTGGAAACAAACTTTCACTAAATTTGGACATGATTTGATATACTTTTGGCTCCATTAATAAAGAAATAACCCTTTTCAGGGTTATTCTTTGAAAAATAGAATGAAAAATAAAACGGCTGAACCGCGGTTGGAAATTAAGTTTCCAGTAGTTTTGTATTTTATATAAAACCCAGAAAATATCATTTTTTTTTAAAAGAACCATATTTTCAAACACTTGCTTTGATAATCTAATTAAAATCCATATTGAATAAAAACAAAAGAAAAACCATTTTTAAATTGAGGAAAATTAATTTTTGGATCAAATTTTGGATTTTGAAAACTCATAATTTATATTATAACATACTGGAATTTCAAAGAAAAAATCGTTGATTTGATCCATCAAAATTAAAACCCTAGCATACTTTTTCTACTTCACAAAGATGAGGAATCCTTACCGTTGATCGCAATCCTTGTCTCTAGGGTTGGTGATCCAAGATATACGCTTTGTCCAACCCTTTTATACGCTAAAAAAAGGTAGAAAGAACACTCCAATAATTCTTGATTGTGTGATGCCTTGGAGAAGAAGAAAGAATTCAAGAATTACTTTTGTGAAGAACACTTGAGAGACAGATCACACTTCAAGAGAGAAAAAAAAATTTCTTGGGAGGAGAGAGAAAATGACGAATTTGGATTTTTTCCAATCTTTTTTAGGATTGTTTGCTTTGATTTTTATATAAAAAAGCTAGGGTTAAGAGAGAAATAGTAGTTTCCAATGTGACAGCTCTCTTTTTAGCTTGTTTCCAATTTTCCCCTATTGCTTTCTTTCTTTCTTGTTTCCAAATTGAATTTGATTCTAATCTTAATTTATTGTCAATCAAGACATGCTATTCTTTATTCCGCATTGCTTCTTTGGAAGAAAACCTTTTTTAAGCAATCATTCATCTTTTCCTTCTTTACATTTTTTATTCTTTTTATTTTTCTTTTAACAAATATGATGTCACCATTGTGACATCATCAAGGTTGGGTGCTCAACTCATGTGGGTCAACCATGTGGG